>NW_024881703.1:172500-836136 GCF_019059575.1 Amphibalanus amphitrite | reverse complement strand
GCGACCTGACCCCAGCCGACCGATCGCGTCCCCCTCCACGCCTCCGCCCCGCTTCCCCCACTACAGCTGCGTAGTAATTGTAGCGTGTGCAAAGGTCACGTGACATTATTTACTCTGCGGCTTGTTCGGCTGACAAGAGATGGCACTAGTGGTCTGTGGATCAGAGGCGGGGCTAGGTTCTACGACTTCTTGGGGCACACTTTAGGGCAGAAAAGAGGTTTTTTTGGCTCTCCATCCCAAAATGCTTCGAATATACAAAAACAAGTTAGATATTCGAAAATCGGAGGACCAAACGGATCGTTTGACGTATCTAGCGCGTCTCAGAATTGATCGGTCTTCAAACTACTGAACAAAAACGAGGTGATTAGTAGCAAGTGCTGGTGACTGTTCATAGTGGTGTGAAATGTGGTTGGGGTACGACCGACAACCCGTCGGGGCGAATTTCGCACTGGGGTACTCAAAATTTGAAGAATTTAAGACGTTTCCATGAGTTTTGAAGGTATGGATAAGTTCTAAAAATCCGGTTCTCCTTATCTGGGTCATTAACTCCATACGGTCCAGGAAAGCTGGCACACTACCTTTAATCTAAGGAAAGACTACGCTCGCTTCGCTCGCTCCGTAATGATAGGTAAAGCCGAAAACTGTATTGAAGTTGGTAAAAGTGTAAATGTGTCTCAGTAAATGCCGTGAATATCAAAATATATTGGCTTGTTTTTACTCGTGGGAACAGGGGCGCGGGAACTACTTTCAGACTGGGGGGGGGGCACACCATGATAGAGATCAACCTAGGGTACCCTCAAATTTAGTTTTCTCGCCGGTTTTAGGCCACTCATTTTTCATCCCTTGGCTTTTTCAACAACAAAAAAAAACATTTGCAAAAAAAGTGCGGTATTCCGTCCCAAAGTTGTGGGGGCACCGCCCCCACGGCCCTAGAGTTGGGGGGGGGGGCAAGCTGCCCCCACTGCCCCCCGGTTCCCGCGCCCATGCGTGGGAAAGTTGTAAGGGTTGTAAGACTTTGGTCACGAAAAAAGAGCAGTGGAGCATACCTTCAGGTTCCAAAGGTATGCTTGGATAGTGGATACCTTTGGTAGGTATCCAAAGGTATGCTTGGATACCTAAAAATTCAATTTTAGGCATGTACTGAAAAGTTGGCGTTAATTATATGATAATGGCGTGAGACATTTGCGAGAAAAAAAAACAGGAGGAGTTGGCGAAATTCCCCCCCCCCCACCCCCCCCCCCCCTCCTCCACTGCGGTAAGGTCCTGCACCTTCTCCGAAGGTTCAGGTGACATCCTTCACCAATATTTTTGGCGCCTCTACACCCATGAATGACTACAATCTAATATTGGGTAATATTGCATGGGTCAGGTGGCCTACCATTTCTCTATTTTTTTTTTATTTTTCTAGTTAAAAAATCATCGTATCAGGGCTATGACGAAAAACAAGTGGCCTAAATCCGATGAGAAAACTGGATTTGGGGGTACCCTAGGTTTAGAGGAGACACTAGGGCGATGGGCGAAGAGCAGACCGTCCCCCCCAACCAAAAGTCCGTGGCGGAGCCCTTGCCAGGGACACCAAAAACCTGTCAGGGGCACCTACGGCCTTGTAGGGGCGCCACAGGCCCGCCAGGGGCACCACAGGCCTGCCAGGAAGCAGGGGCACCACAGGTCTAGCAAGTATACACGACAGGCCTGTCAGGGGCACAACGGGCCTGTTGGGCCCATGAGCACCCCTAGGGGCAGGGGCACCAAGTCCTTCCAGGGGCACCGCAGGCCTGTGAGGGGCACCAGCGGCCTAGCAGGGGCACCAGTCAACACAGGCCTGCCAGGGGCACCACAGACCTGCCAGGGGCACCAGAGGCCTGTCAGGAGCACCACCGACCTCGCAGGGGTAACTTGGGCCTGTCAGGGCCCAGGGGCACCACGGGCCTGTCGAGAGGCACTTCAGGCTTTTCAGGGGCACCATAGTCCTATCCGGGCGCCAGACTTGTAAACGACTCTGAGTTGATTCGTGAATCGACTCAGAATCAAACCGTTTTTCGATGAGTCGTGAGTTGATTCGAATCACTTCATCGAGGAACTTGATGAGTCATGAGTTGATTCGAATCGATTAAATTTAGCATCATGAGTCATTTGATGAATCGATTCAAATTTTCAGACTCAAACAAAGAATCGACTCAAAAAAAATTTGAGTCGTTTACAAGTCACCATCAACACCCTAATAATCAATGCTAGATCACCCCCTCAGCTTTAGCCATCACTTAACTCCATATTTCAGACTTACAAGAGCCTCAGAGGCTCAGGCACAGGCGCCTAATGAGCCAAAAGCATTTGGCAGTTGGTAGGTACTTAGTCTTACCAAACCAAGTACCTGCTACACTACCTAGCATAGGTGTAGCAACGTATCTCTTTGGTGAAGGATACCTTTCACCAAAGTTTTAGATTGGTGAAGGATCCTTCACCAATCTTGAGCAATGCAGGTGAGGGTCTTCACCAATGCTAGAACGACTGGGTTCGACGGTCGATCTAATGTTAAAAAAAGAAAAGCAATGCCGAATGGGATGAACAAAAAGGCTAAAACGGCAACAGGTACCCAATTACCCCATCCTTTCAGTTATGAAGTGTTATGCCCACCTTCTTCACAATTCACGCCATTTAACAAACCAGTATAACGCCTTTTGGGGCGACTAACGGAGCGAGCGAGAGGGTGAGCTTTGCACGTGCGAAATTTCGACGGGGTACCTCCAGCTGACTTGTGCACGGCACCCTACTAACCGGTCTCTAGCGATGTGCCAAATTTGAGCACAATCGGCCCAGTCGTTCTCGAGATCTGGAAGCGGCACCCTGCACGTGCGCACGTGCAAAATGGGTCCGAACTGACTTTTGCACGGCACCCTACTAACCGGTCCCTAACTGTGTACCAAATTTGAGCGCCATCGGTCCAGCCATTCTCGAGATCTGGAATCGACCCCTGCACGTGCGCACGCGCAGCAGCACCCCAACTCTGGCACATGGATATGCATTGCCTAGTGGGTGCCTACCTACATGCCAACTTTCAGCGCAATCGGCCAAGTAGTTACCGAGATATTGCAACAATTACAAAAGTGACACCTCTTCGTTTTGCACGTGGCACGTGCATAAGGGGTCACCCACATGCATCGGGAATAGTCCAATACTTGGTAGAAGGAATGAAGCTACCCTACAAAAATTACCGCGTGTAAATCGGTCAAGTGGTTGCTGAGATATAAGCGTCGCAGAATCGTGACCACGGCCGGCCGGCCGGTCGGCCGGCCGCTCATACTCAGAAATTTCCGTTAAAGGTAGTGTGCCACCTTTGAAAGATTTCCCATTTTATTTTTCCTAGGATAAGAAGCTTCTGTTTTTACCTAATATCGCAAGAAAAATAAAAAATGGGCCTGGAATAGTGCCTTTTGCGCCTAAAAGTTTATCGGTTTTTAGATATGTATAACAACTGTAGTGGGCTCACCTGCAAACAGGCGTCGGCGACAATCGCGAATGCGGCGCACATGTGACAATAAGCAAAGGTCATTATAGTGTGACGACCATACGACGTACGGGAATGAGTTATCAGCTGTTTAATCGTAGACAACACAATGTCGAGCCTTAAACTGTAAGCCTGTATTGGTATTGTTTCTTTTATTTGGCTGTCGAACATTATTTATGGTTTGAAATATGATTTTATGTAAAATAATTGATATGAAAAAGCCGTCTCATAAGTTATGACCCCATTTCACCACACGCAAGTGGCAGAAATGACAATGATCAGCTGACGCATTTTTCTTGGCCGAAGTCAGAGCGCGCAGCCCGACGCACCACCACCGCACCACAAAGTATGAGCAGAAGCCGCGCCCAAAGCCAGGGCCCCGGTAACGTGAGGTAGCCGAGTCGGGGCAGCGTGCGCTGACCCAAGCCGGGGCCGCAGCTTTGGGCGCGGTCTACCGCATCCCCGCGGGCAGCCCCGGGCTATCACATGACACCGGGAGGACGCGCGGCTCCGGGTTGGGTCAGCGCACGCTGCCCTGACTCGGCTACCTCACGTTACCGGGGCCCTGGCTTTGGGCGCGGTCTACCGCACCACCTAACAGGCGTGTTCGAAACCGCAGGAGCTGATGATGAACGGGTTTATCGAAACTTGATTGGATAAGCATATCGGTAATAGCGATTTCAGTGTGTGCATTTATTGTTCATAGTGGTGTGAAATGTGGTTGGGGTACGACCGACAACCCGTCGGGGCGAATTTCGCACTGGGGTACTCAAAATTTGAAGAATTTAAGACGTTTCCATGAGTTTTGAAGGTATGGATAAGTTCTAAAAATCCGGTTCTCCTTATCTGGGTCATTAACTCCATACGGTCCAGGAAAGCTGGCACACTACCTTTAATCTAAGGAAAGACTACGCTCGCTTCGCTCGCTCCGTAATGATAGGTAAAGCCGAAAACTGTATTGAAGTTGGTAAAAGTGTAAATGTGTCTCAGTAAATGCCGTGAATATCAAAATATATTGGCTTGTTTTTACTCGTGGGAACAGGGGCGCGGGAACTACTTTCAGACTGGGGGGGGGGCACACCATGATAGAGATCAACCTAGGGTACCCTCAAATTTAGTTTTCTCGCCGGTTTTAGGCCACTCATTTTTCATCCCTTGGCTTTTTCAACAACAAAAAAAAAAACATTTGCAAAAAAAGTGCGGTATTCCGTCCCAAAGTTGTGGGGGCACCGCCCCCACGGCCCTAGAGTTGGGGGGGGGGGCAAGCTGCCCCCACTGCCCCCCGGTTCCCGCGCCCATGCGTGGGAAAGTTGTAAGGGTTGTAAGACTTTGGTCACGAAAAAAGAGCAGTGGAGCATACCTTCAGGTTCCAAAGGTATGCTTGGATAGTGGATACCTTTGGTAGGTATCCAAAGGTATGCTTGGATACCTAAAAATTCAATTTTAGGCATGTACTGAAAAGTTGGCGTTAATTATATGATAATGGCGTGAGACATTTGCGAGAAAAAAAAACAGGAGGAGTTGGCGAAATTCCCCCCCCCCCCCCACCCCCCCCCCTCCTCCACTGCGGTAAGGTCCTGCACCTTCTCCGAAGGTTCAGGTGACATCCTTCACCAATATTTTTGGCGCTCCTACACCCATGCTACCTAGGTACCTACATTTTACATGTCAGAAGTCAGAATTGACACCTGCGGCTGCCTCCCCTTCTCCCAGTCCCAATTTGGTCCCAATAATCAATCAACAGCATAAGAGTTTGGGCGTCTATAGAGTCAAATACGCCCAAACTACCTATAGCCTATAAACTACCTATAGGCTGTGCTATAATATAAATAAACTCACCTATAAACCGCAAAATTGCGATGCTCAACTGCCAATAAACCACAAAATGCACATTTTCCATGAAATAGAAGTTTAAAAAGAAACTTGTCTTATGACATCATAGAATCTTCAGAATAATGTAAAGGAGCGGCTTTGAAATATTTCCTCAGCGATCTCCATTCGCCTTAAATATGTACTATGAGTGACGTCATGAATTCGAGAATAGAATGTGAAAGTCATAGTATGTTTTAAGAAAACTACATTAATGGCGCAGTTAATAACTTTCACGTCTGAATCTCGTGACAACTTGGCCGGATGACGTTGCCCGAATTGCACCAATGGCAATTTATTTTTACCAAAAGAGCCACTTGGTCAGTGCCCCGGTGCTCCTGATATCGATTAATATTCAATGACGTCATTTTTAATCTAAAATTGTAGACTAATAATATTTTTTTATATTCCTTCATTTTAATCTCCACGTTGAGCCAACATAAATGGTAAGTGACGGATGGGCTCTATCTAGCTGGCAGCCAGTTGGCACTGCTAAACTACGTTAGGCGGCACGGGCGGACATCGATAGCAGCGCCTCTACCGGTCACTAGGGAAAGCTGGGCTGTAGGCGACGAAATACCGGCTGAGTTGTCACAAGTTAAATAGGTTTATAGACATCCGTCTTGTGAAAAAGTTGAACTTTTGCCTTCAATATTTCTACAGGCAATTTTAAAAGTGCCTTCGCATAGATAACAAAACCGTTTAATTTATTTTATTCACTTCAAGCCTTCCCTATTGTTCTTGATGATGCGGGAACTATTTCTAATTAGTGTTTCTAGCTTAGTACAGGGTGTCCCGAAATTGATGTCCTCTCCCATTGCGTGCAATAACATCAAAACAAAAAATGACCGGTCCATGATTTATTTGTTGATGTATCCACCACGCTTCCGCACACATGCCCGCATGCGCTCCGGCATGCCACACATCAGGTTGTCGAGAGTTTCTCCAGAGATGCTGCTCCAGGCCGATCGGAGGTTCCTGATGAGGGCAGTTTCGGACGACGCTGGTGCCATCTTGTCCATCCTGTCCTGGACGATTGCCCACAGGTTCTCGATTGGCGACAGGTCCGGGCTGTTACCTGGCCATTCTCCTTTGGCCCAGAAGCCAGGGAAGTTGGCCCGGCACCACTCCTGGGTCTTGGTGGCGTTGTGAGCCGGGGCACCGTCCTGTTGGAAAATGGCCTGTGACATGTCCGGCAGAAGTTTGATGGCCGTTGGTGGTCCATTCTCCTTCCGTCGTCTCATCGCTGATGCCGCCGTTCCCTTCATCACCTCCTCCACGTAGTAGTCCGCTGTCACGGTTTGGCCGCGGGGCACGATGTGAAGGTCTGACAGGCCACGGAAACTCATCATGCCCCACACCAGGACCTTGCCCGGCTGCTTGACGGTCTCGATGACAGGCACTTCTGAGCTGTTCTGAGCCCAAACACGGTCGTTCTGGCGGTTGGGAGGATGAAACAGCTCAAAAGGAGACTCGTCGCTGAACAGGATTCGCCTCCAGTCCTGTATAGACCAGTTGATCCGACTTTTAGCGAAGTCCAGCCGTTTTCGTCGCTGTGCTGCCGTGCAGCTTGGGCTCCACGCGCGGTTTCAGCGGCTTCAGACGGAGGCACTGCCGCAGATACCGATGGACAGCGGACTTGGAGGCCGGATGATTTTTTGCACTGAGTTTCCGCGCCAGTTTCCGTGTCGACTGGTGCCGTTTCGTAACGGATTTCGCCACCACGATTTTGGCCACCCGGCTCATCGCTGTCTTCCTCCCTCTTCCCGCGCGGTTCTCCAGTGCCTCTCCCTTGCGGTCGAGGGCCATCCAGCGTCTGAGGGTCCTGGGCTCTATCCTTAGCTCTTTGGCTACCTGTACCTGGGGCGTGCCGCCGTTGACCATGCCGACAGCGCGATAGCGAGTCGACAAAGGGTACTCCTTCGCCATGGCTGATATGCAGTCCGCGCGCCTCGTGACCCTCTTGGTAAATGACCTCTGCCGCCCCGCCGGGTCCTGGGTCGGCTCGCCTGGCTAGGTCACGTGACCAACAAACACGTGACCGTGCCCCAGGGTCGGGTCCCGGTAAAGCGCCATTGGGATACCGGTATTGCTCGCGGGAAACGTAACGAACGGGAGAGGACATCAATTTCGGGACACCCTGTAAAAGAACATATTGTGCAAACGATGAAAAAAGCATAAATGGAAGAATTAAAATGCAATTTTCTGTAACAAATAATGGTAAATTCTCTACACATCAAGGAAAAGGTGCATGCTAACTGATAATTTAAAGTTCTTGGGGCCAGTTGGTTTTTTCTTTTCTTACGTAGCCCCAATGGCCGCGAATACACTTGTGATAACGCCTATCGAGGTGCCGTTTGGAGAATGTATATTGTATACCTACATCAACATTAACTACTTTCAATGAGTCTCAACTCAAGATCATATCTGATTCTGAGGCCTGAGCCACTCATGCAAGGTCATGGCCTCCTAGTGGCCCATGGAGTCCCTGCTGATGCTGGATATTTCACAGGTGGGATTAATCCTATTTTTGAGGTTGTACTGTTTGAATAATTTTATCTGATAAGTAAGAAGTAGTAACATTTGTCTCATTACCATGTAGAAAAAGTTTGATTTAAAAAAAACATGAATGCCCCTCGGAACTTGTGCTTTTGAATTTTCAAATAAGACTTTCTAGGTAATAATAGGAGATAGGTTACTATGCTACTCCTTAGTCCTTACTTATATTATAATTGTCTCTCAGAGTTACTTACAAATTTATCTGACATTGCACTGTTGACTGTTGAGTGTTGAAGATCGGTAGGTGTAAGGTAGGTACCTATTTACCTAGTCCTACTAGGTAGGTAGGTAGCTGCTTGAATCTTTGGTCAAGGCTACTATGCTGCTTAATACAATGGTGGTATGCGGCATATTCATTTTATCATAGCTTTGAGTCACATAATCAACAAATGCCTATAGTGAGTCATGGGTTGAATGAAATAAGTTCAATAAAAATGTCGTGTGAGTCATGAGTTGATTTGAATCGATTCATCAAAATGTGTGAGTCATGAGTTGATTCGAATCATTCCCTTGGCTAGTTGCTCGAGTCATGAGTTGATTCGAATCATTTTATCGAGGAACTTGATGAGTCATGAGTTGATTCGAATCAATTAAATTTAACATCATGAGTCGTATGCTGAATCGATTCAAATTTCCAGGCTCAAACAAAGAATCGACTCAAAAACATTTTGAGTCGTTTACAAGTCTGCCGGGCGCAGGGGTAGCAGGGGCACCAGAGGCCTGCCAGGGGCACTACAGGCCTAGCAAGGGCACCACTGGTCTATCAGGGGCACCACGAGCCTGTCATAGCCAGGCATCTCAGGCTTGTCAAGGCCCAGGGGCACCACAGGTCTGTGAGGGGCACCAGCGACCTAGCAGGGACACCAGTCAACACAGGTCTGCCAGGGGCGCCACAGACCTGCCAGGGGCACCAGAGGTCTGCCAGGGGCACCACCGGCCTCGCAGAGGCACATTGGGCCTGTCAGGGGCACCACGGGCCTGCCGAGGGGCACTTCAGACTTTTCAGGGGCACCACTCCTCTCCGGGCGCAGGGGTACCAGCGGCCTAGCAAGGGCACCAGAGGCCTGCCAGGGGCACCAGCGGCCTAGCAAGGGCACCAGAGGCCTGCCAGGGGCACCAGCGGCCTAGCAAGGGCACCAGAGGCCTGCCAGGGGCACCACAGGCCTAACAAGGGCACCACGGGCCTGTCAGGGGCACCTCAGGCTTGTCAGGGCCCAGGGACACCACAGTCCTTCCAAGGGCACCGCAAGCCTGTCAGGGGCACCAGAGGCCTGCCAGGGGCACCACAGGCCTAGCAAGGGCACCACTGGCCTGTCAGGGGCACCTAAGGCTTGTCAGGGCCCAGGGGCACCACAGTCCTTCCAGGGGCATTACAAGCCTGTCAGGGGCACCAGAGGCCTAGCAAGGGCACCACAGGCCTGCCATGGACACCACAGGCCTGTCAGGGGCACCACCGGCCTTGCAGGGGCGCCTCAGGCCTGTCAGGGGTACCACGTGCCTGCCGGGGACACTTCAGGCTTGTCAGGGGCGTTACAGTCCTGTCAGGGCCCAGGGGCACCAGGCCCGTGGTGTCCCTGCTAGGCCGGTGGTGCCCCTGGCGGTCCTGTGGTGCCCCTGTCAGGACTGTGATACCCCTGATAGGCCGGTGGTGCCCCTAGCAGGTCTTTGGGCCCCCGGGCCTCAAGGGGAGGGGCATGACCCATGTGACCCCCCCTTGGATCCGCCACTGTGTCCGGAACATACCTATATCGTGCTGTTTGCCCTAGCGCTCCTCGAGTGGGGTGTTAAGATACTCTAATGTGAATATTCCGTGTTCAGGCAAGTTTCGGCAGCCAAACTAGGCGTTGTCTTGTGCAGAAGAAAGTGGCGAATTCGATAGGATATATTTCGGAGTGGAAAAGTGTGGAGAACATTGTTGATTTCCTACATTTATTTAGAATACCATTCCTTCAATATGGTGTCTGTAAGGGTTTTTTGTAAAGGGCATTTTTGTGACCTTAGTAAGGTTGTGGCATAATTTCTGTTTGCCATTCCATTCCTAATAAAGGTGCCTTTCAGACGATATGCAACTTTAAGACCTCGCAAGATTAAAACCAACAGGACAGGACAATGAAATTGAGCTATACTTTCGGGCCTTGCTGAGCCCATTGAGTAATCACGCATGAGTGTGAACTTTGGGCGCATTTTTCCTAGTTTTGCTGTGGACATACAGATAAAACAATGCCATATATGAAAAATTCAGACATTTCTTAGCCCTACTGACACAAAAAATAAACAAAAATCCAAAAAATATTTTTTGAATTAATAGGCGCTAGATCGGAAAAATCCCCACTGTGCGATGAGATGATATCGGGATGGATCTTATATCTTTGCATGACTTTGATCATTGGGCCTCTCTTGACTGAATCAAAGGCTTTTTTCAAAATCAATGGCGGTCACATATAGCGGTCTCTTTCTTTTATAAGTTTGTTCGACGCAGTAGCTTAGAAGAAAGAGATTGTCCTCAACACGTCCTCCAGCAGTAAAGCCTGCTTGAGTTTCCATTAAGGCTCCGTTCACCAGTAGATGTTCTTCGATTTCGTTTTTGATCATGCTCATATATATCTTATATGATGCGTTGGTCAGTGCTATTG
This sequence comes from Amphibalanus amphitrite, assembly GCF_019059575.1. NCBI lineage: Eukaryota > Metazoa > Arthropoda > Thecostraca > Balanomorpha > Balanidae > Amphibalanus > Amphibalanus amphitrite. The sequence goes on along the minus strand of NW_024881703.1, from coordinate 825,570 downwards.
GTCGTAGTTGCCGTGCTGTTGGTTTGCTTGTTTTAGGTATCATCTTTGTATGTGATCCTTTCCATGAATCCGGCTTCGTGTCAGATGTCAGTTCGTTTTGCATACATGTTGTTAGCACTTTAAGGCCTTTGTTTTAAGGCGTTCTTCAGCCCGTCTGGTCCAGGAGTGGTTTTTGTTTTCGTTTTATTTATTATAACCCTCACCTGCGCTCCATCAGGCTGAGGATCTTCCATTGGTTCAACGTGGCATTGTTGATGTACATGGCCATGTCCATATGTTCACATAGATGCCTATGTTCACATATGTTCACATAGATAACTTCGTCTTTCTTCTTCATTCCAATGCTCGTCAATATCGTTATTATGCTGCTGGTATATGCTGGTCCAGTAGCTGATAAGTTTTTCTTTCTTCTCAAGGTGGTCGAGGATTTTGGCATTTTCGTCATATACATAGACGTATGTACTTCTTCTTTGGTACGCTCTTTCTTCCTGAGTTTGTCTATATTTTCCCATAGCGATTTACTTTTGTTTTCACTGCTTCGAATTTCATTTGTTATCTTTTTTCTGTCACTGTTATTGCTTCTTTAATCAGGCGCTGTGTCTTCTGTTTTTGCTCTTTGTACTTTTGTTCAAGGGTGGCTTTTTCAGCATCATCTATTGCATTTCTTTTCATGCGGTTCAGGTCCTTTCTTTTCTTTATTGCTTCTCTGATAGCTTCCGTAATCCATGGTGGCTCTTTCCTTGAATATTGTCTACTCAATCTCCTTTTGTAGACAGCTACAAGTAGAGTCTCTGCTACCTCTTTCATCATGCTGTTAAGCACTTCAAATTTTTGGACTTCTGTTGTCCTCAGCCATCTATTCATCTCTTCTCCGAATTTCTGCATGGACTTTTGGTCCGTTTTCATGTAGCTCTCTCTCTTATTACTTTATCCTTTTTGAAGTTGTTGTCAACATGTGGTAGCATTAAAGTAGTTGTAACCACATTATGGTCGGATACATCAGTTATTTCCTTTCCCTCATCCACATGCATCCCTTGAAAATATCTATAGCATTCTTTGTTTGAAAGGACATAGTCGATAACACTTTTTTGATCTTGTCTCGACCATGTAAACATACCTTGACATGCTCTGTCCAGGTTTAATAGGGTCATGTTAAGGTTATCAATCCAATTCAGTATGATGCGTCCATTTTCATCTTCTTTCTGATATCCCAAGAGGTCAATATGTCCATTGAAGTCTCCAAGTACGATGGCTGCTTCACTTTTTTCCTGGACTCCTTCCAGAATTCCTTCGATTTCCTTTTTTCATTTATTGGTTGCGTATCTTGTCATCCATTGTTTTTATAATTGAAAAGTACACCAGAATCAGGTGAATCTTGAGGCTGTTTGCCTTAATCTTCCCGTACAGGATATCCACATTTTTTATCTCCATCTTCTCTACCTCAAACCAGGAGTCTTTCCTGTATATCATTAGTAGACCATCCCCTTTTTTGTCTTGCTGATTTCTCATTTTTTCGATCTTTTCTATGCCATCTGGCCATATAAGCTTGTCATGCCTAAGTTGAGTCTCTGTCAAACACAACAGGGTTGCCTTTTGACTGACCATGTCTATAATTTCTATCTGCTTAGCTTAGCTCTGGTTAGCCCTTGAATGTTCAAAAGTTGGATGACAAGTATACTACCTTTAGCAGTCGTTTCTTCAAGTTCACTCTGCTTCTTTTTCTTCCTTACTTCACAGACTTCTTTCCCTTCCGTTCTACCACCTTACCATGCTAGATTACGTGGGTTTCTCTGCCTTTCTTGTTCCATTCTTCGCGTAGTTTTCTTTGTTTTTCCCGTTGTTCTGGGTCGAGGTCTCTCGATATGTATGTGTTTTCGATTCCCTTTCTTTTCAAATCAAATCTTCTTTTGTATAGGGCTTCAGCTTCTTCTTTTGTGCCTAGTTTCAGCAGCATGATTCTGGGTTTATTTTGTTTGTTTTCCCGAGATTCAGTTTGGTCTGATCCTCTCGCCGCTGTGTCTGACTTTCTTGAGTGTCGTCTGAGTCTTAGGATACTTTTTATGCTTATGTTTGCTACTCCTAGTGCTTCTGTGATGTTCTTGACCTTTTTCAGGTCATCTTCTCTTTGTTGTTCACCGTTCTCAGATCGACTTTCGGGCACGTTATGGATGAGTATGTTGGTTGCTCTGTCTTCCGTATCCTTTGTTTTCATCACTTTCTTGATATCTTCTACTATCTTGTCAACTTTTGGTATGACATCAAGTCTCAAGTCAAGTGTGCTCACTACCTTTTCTACATGTTTTCACATGTTTGTTTAGCCGCATCAGCATACATCTTCTCCGAATCTCTTACTTCTCCGATGCTGCTCACTGCCAGGCTCTCAACCTTGTTGATGATTGTTTCATTTTGTTCGTGTAGAGTATTCAGGTTCCTTCCTTGCAGCTCACCTAGCTGTACAAGGACTTGTTCATGATCATCCGCAGTTTTTTTATGACTCTCATTTGATCTTTGATGGTGTCTGTAAGAGCATCTATTTTTTCCTCCAGTTTCTTCATTTCTTTTTCTTTGTTTTTGTCTAGTCTTATCTTGACCTTGCATTCTTTGCAGATCCAGGCTAGTGTATCTTGGTGCTCCTGCAGTGCTTCATATGCCTCAGATGTCACCCCCTGACATGTTCCGTGATACCATCTGTGACACAAGTCACATGCAACACCCTCATCATCATCTCCAACCGGTAAACCACATGTCACACCCGGTGCTCCTTTACATGTTTCCTCCTTACTGAGATCTACAGATGACCTGTGTCCTGGCTCGAATGGTTCATATGCACTCAAGTCCAACCTGCCTATCTGTTTTTCTTTTGGAGTCAGACTTTTAGTCTCTACTGATCTTTGCACTTTACCCCTGAGTTCGCCTTTCGGGTGACCTTTGTCGGCTTTGTTCATTTCCCTTTTATTCTTTGGTCTCAGAGTTGTTTGTTTCAGCGTAGGGATTTTCTTTGAGTTTGTTGGCGAGACGCCCATATCAATATTAGAATGAACACTTACAACTCACACACAGACCTCAACTTCATATAGGTCGGTACAGTGCAAGTGCGGATCATACAGTCATACAGTCAGTGAAAAGCTTGCCTTCACAATCCCAATTCATGCAAGTGCACCAGCATTCAGCAGACAGCACCAGCAAGCACTTTTAGCTTTCATATACAGCCTTGCTTTTGCTTCTTGTGTAGGTTCATGCAGCGTGCAACCAGCAACATGCGCCACTTTTCGCGTCCTCAGGCTACCTCAGTATGTCTTTCATTCGATTCAACCCAATCAATCCATCCACTTCCAGTCGGATTTTCACAATGTCCCTTTTTTCATTGCATGGAAGTACTTACGGCTAGGATATAATCGGGTAGGATTATTTAAATAGGATCACTTCGACCACTCCTCCTCCTGTCGAAATCTAAGCTCCCATTGGCTGCCATATATTGTGACAGAAATGGCGCACCATTTTCGAGATTGACGCAGATGGGGGAAGGGGATGGGGGAGGGTAGAGGCCGAGAGGTAAAAAATCTATATTATGAATTATAACATGTCTGTACGATCTCCATCCATCCGTCATGTCTTATGTGTCTTATTGCGCCGGAACGGCGCCGCGTATCGGCGTGAAATTTGGCATGCCGAATCTGTGGGCGTGGGCGGCCTTTGTATTAAAATTTGGGCGTGATCGGACCAGGGGTGCGCCGTCAGCACGCGCTCGCGTGCGCCATAGGGTTAACACGGGAAACGGTCAAATCGAAGATCGGGCGAAAACCGGCCTGCGGCGCCCACTTCCCGGTCCCAAAACTCGGCGACAGATTGCCGTAGCGAGGTGGGGTTGCCACCACTGGATAGAGGAGGGATGGGCCTAGCGTATTGATATGGTTTCATAGTGTAGCACGCGCCACGTGCAAGACAGCACCCCCGGTTGTCAAAAAATGACCGATTTCGTGCATTGTGACGGGAAAATCGATGCCGCTGGAAAACGGCTTGACGGAATGAAATCGGTGTGGTACCATTTTGCAGACAAATGAATGTGTAATCAGAGAATAGCAAACAAAAACTGATGATCCGTACCATTTCCTTAATAATGAAAAATTAATTTGAAAATTTGATTCGCGCGGAGTGCGTTGTCCTTTACAACATCAAAACGTATTGAAAACGATGATCAATCGTTTTGAAACCTACATATTCGGAAAGAGCATTCTTTTCTGACCAATATCCACCCAAAATATTATCGAAAAGTCAATAAACTTTAATGAAAATGACTCAAGCATGCGACCGTGTTTTGATAACGTTACGCGTATTTTCCGACGAAATCGGATCGGTGGCTTCGGCAGGCAGGCCCAGGCAGGCCATTGAACCTTTGACAACAAACGGTAGCGGAAGGCACCTCTCGCCAGGGGAATTCGCCAGTAAGTCAGATAAATTTATTCTTGCAATAACTCAGCCGCTACCGAGCCTATTGTGCTGAATTTTGGGACTGTCAACGGGCACATATCGAACGACACATTACCATATGTAGGGTGCTAAATGCTAATGCACGTGCACACCTGGAAAGGAGCAGTTTCCTATCTCAAGAACGGCTGGGCCAATATCTCTCAAACTTGGTACACATTACAGAACCCGTAAAATCAATTAAATACCATACAGTTATCGCGCAAACATGGCCATCTAGTATTCTTTGAATTACAGATATAAAATACCAAGCATTTACATTTTTATGCCAAATATTGCTGCAAATTTATTTAAATAAAAGACACATAGGTTCGCTGATTTAAATCAGGGATCGAATCTCAAGATATCGTGCTGTAATAAACACTTTCATCTCAACAAATGGATGGAAAATGGTATAAATGCTCTTAAAAATGCATATAAGCTTGATGCTGCATGAGAACGTTCCTTTTCCTCTTCCTCCAACATGCAGACATCCAAACCGACGGGCCCGTCACCGTCAAAAGTTGAACATTGCTGAACTTTCCAAAGCGACGGCCGTCAGGTCCGGCGCCGGCGCAGTCAGCTGTTGCCGGCCGTCAAACGCTGCCGGTTCACACATGCCCGTCGACCTGACGGCCGTCGCTCCGTCAGATTCGGCCGTTTTGACGGTGTCGGGCCCGTCACCGGCAGACCTTACGGGCAAGTGTGAACTGCGTTTTAGCGGTAGGTCGCTCGGCGAGCGGGAGGGCAACCAGTTCCGCCTCTGTATCGGTGACCATTTGCTCCGCCCAGTTACTCGCGAGCGCGTACTACGGCACATAGTAAAGTGGGGAGGGAAGGGTTAGAGTGGCAGCCTGCGTAGAGGCTAAAACCGGATTCTATCGCCTGGGCCGGCGACACGGCATGCCGTCAGGGGACGGGGAAAGGTCAGAGGTCACTCACAATGTGCAGTACCGCGTCCCGTCCTCTCTGCCTGCTGACCAGCGCACGACCTCGGCCGTTGGCCAATCGGCATTGAACGGTCAAGGCCACCCGTAGCCAGCGGGCGGGGTGAGCCGGCAGCGTGCCGATTCATAGGTAGTCGTCCAAAGTTTTAGCGGAAGCCGGGAGACGACTGTAATGTTATTTCTTGGGAACAGTTCTGTCATTTAACCCGCGCCCCGTTATGGTCTCCCGAGCATATGTCCCATGGGGGGAGCATTTTGCCCCCCCCCCCCCCTAAGATCTCGAGAACCACGCAAAATAACGACAAGCAGCAAACGGTGTTGGATGGCCCCAACGAGGAAATACCTTTTGGCTCAATTTCATTGACCTAGGTCAAACCGATGACGTCACAGTTCAGGTCAAATGTCGAATTTTCACCGTTTACAGGCATTTCAAGAAATGTGTTGTAAAATCGAGTAAAATGCATGTCATTCATCGATAAGGAATCGATGAATAACAATTATTTTCGATGGGAAATTGTTCGTCAAACACATATTTTGCTATTTGGGTTGCAAGTACTGCAAGTACTGCTTCTTTTTGCAAAAATAAAAATCATTTTTCACATACGAAAATGTGCTAGGAAATTTTCATATTTTATAGAAACCACAGTAAAAATAGCATGGATGTCGAATAAATTTTATTTAAGAAAAAAGGAAGCTCATTATCTCCCTTTAACAATATCTATCGAATCTATACAGTTATTGCGCAAACATGGCCATCTAGTCCCCCTATCCCCCTATATTATGAATTTGAAGTTGTCGGTCACAGCCGAAAGCTGTCATCGCTATTTGCGTGTCTAGCGCCGGAACGGTGCAGCGTAGCGGCATGAAATTTTGAGGGCGTTTTTTAGGTGAATCGAACCATGGTATCAAAATTTGGTTGCCATCCGCCGACGGGGACGTCGTCGGCAGCGTCTTAAAAAAGAGGTACGATCGCCATTGGTTTAACATTACGCGCGGAAAACGGCCACCGTCCGAAAAAATGGTTCGACTCTTTTGCGTATATCTCGGCAACGGAGAGTCACAGCGACACGGGGTTACCACCGATCGACAGAGCGAAAACAGACCTAGCGTATGCAACACATAGTTTTGTAAAACACTCACCACACGCAAATAAATGGCCTATAAACTTGAAAAATGGGCCGTTTTTTATACTTTTCAGGAAATGCATTGGCATTTGAAAACGGTGCATTTGATCAACACGGGATGCAGTTCACGGTCCACGGACTACAATAGGATCGGACCTGTTCAGAAAACATAGATTTTCGGCCATTCACTCGCACATCTTTATAATTAAGCGCTTACAATTTGCAAGTTTTACGTTTATGCGGTATGATCATCTTTACACCGTCATAATCAGTGGCGCGGGAACTTCTTCCAGACTGGGGGGGCTGAACCATAATAGAGATCAACCTAGGGTACCCCTAAAATCTAGTTTTCTCACCGGTTTTAGGCCACTTATTTTTCAGACCTTGGCCTTTTCAACGAAAAAAAAAACGAAAATATTTGCAAAAAAAGTGTGGTATTCCGTCTCAGCTGAGTGAAGAAACTACCGTTTTGGCAGCGTTTTGGAATAAAGGTTTTAATCTGCCAAATGAGTTGTCGAGCCAGTGAAAGAGGTGGATTTTTCACTTATATGCTTTCTTCCTTTGTGAACCACAACCCCTAATTTGGGGGGGGGGACAAGCTGCCCAACGGTTCCTGCTCTCATGAAAAGTTGTGGGGCACCGCCCCCACGGCCGCAGAGTAGTGGGGGCAAGCTTCCCCCCACTGCCCCCTCCCCCGGTTCCCGCGCCTATGTATGAATCTATGAAATTATGTTGGTAGATTTCCTATTTCGATTCCTCCAGCTGGGAGGCTCAAATACATTACGAGCCCCCCCAGCCGAAAAGTTGGAGGGGCTCAGCCCCCCCCCCCCCCCCAGCCCCCCCGGTTCCCGCGCCACTGGTCATAATGTACTGTTAACATAGACCTATGTCTATAAATCTACCATTGATTGAAAGAGCATTCTTTTCTGATCACTACACACCCAAAATATTTTCAAAAAGTCAACAAGGGCTCTAAGAAACAGCGCAATGATTGTACCGTTTTTGACGCACGTTTTCCGTCGTAACGGCGGCGGGCATTGAACGCGGCGGCCGGATGACGGAAATACTTATAGTGGGAAATACAGTTCGTTTTTTCTAAGTTCGACCCTCACTGTAAACATCTTTTTGAACATAGCACGAGACCACCGTGTGCTTTCAACACGCGTAATACTCGCCGCTCGTCCACTGGCCGCGTGGCCGGGTGAATTGGGTGTCCGGCTGGAAATCCGGAGGCGGGGAGTTCGCGACTGGTCAGTGTCGATCTTTTTCGCTCGCCTTTGTCCAAAGGTAGCATCCGGCCGGCCGGCAATTGCTAAGAGTGTGCTATACATAGATTCACGAGGTGGCGGAACGTGACGTTATACTATTTAACGTTAGACGTATTTTCCGGCAAAATCCGATCGATGGCTTATCGCCCATATGATAGCCAGCACAGCAAGGCCGCAATCCACCTCTCGCCTAGGGGAATTCGAAAACAGTTAACATAAACACTCGACAGCAAATAACATAACTTTGAAACAGCAATAACTTAGATGTCATGGGGCCGATTTCTCTGAAACTTGGATTGTCGGTAGGCAGGGCACTGACCACTCACCAGGCGATGCATGGTCATTACGAGCGAGCGAGCGCAGCGAGCGAGCAAGTTCATACTGAATTAAGGGAAAATCCTGAGTATGAGCGGCCGGCAGGCCGGCCGTGAGGACGCTCTTCAAAAGCTAATATCTTAGGAACGGGACATCCGATTGACAAGCGGTCTTCTTTACTGAATGTCACTTGGACGTAAAAGTTTTGCGGTATGATGGCCACCATGCGTTCTTGCGAACCACCGCACGTGGCGCGTCATAGACCCGGGAACAGGGGGGGCAGCGGGGGCGCTTGTCCCCCAACTTGGGAGCCGAGGGGGCGGCGCCCCCTCAACATTGAGGCAGCGAGAAAAGATCTTTCCTCCCTTTTCCGGACTTCTTTCCTTCTTGTTTCTTTTATGCATCTAAACATCAACACACGGCATTTTCCTTGCCATCTGAATGGTTTCTGCTGATACAATGTCGATTTGACAACATCTGCTATTGTCATCCCGCTTTGATTTGGGCCTGACCTTGGCCATAAGTTTGGCAGGCCAGATTTTATACTGTACCAGCTTGAGTCAGCTTTGAGAAATACATAACGTACAACGGTGGTAAAATCGTTGCTATAGGTATAACACAGTTTACCCGCTCCGGGTGAGATGGAGGGGTGTGGGGCAATGAGTGCACTGACGTGGCGCCCTCGGAGGGCCGGTATGGGATTAAAGCTCAGCGACACTAAGGGCTTATGTGGTGCCTTCAGTTATCGGTAGCATCCTCAGAATCACCGGCGTAAGGGCCCTCAGAGCCGCCGGTAAGGGGCCTTTAGAGGCACTGATCATGGTGTGGGGCCGCCATGCACTATGCAGGTGCCGGTGTGGGCGCTGAGGTGCTAGTGTGATTCTCTCAGAGGCGCCGGTGAGGGTCCTTACAGGCGTTGCTGTGGGCCCTCATAGACGCTGGTGTGGTGGAGCCGTTACAGACGGGTGTGGGGTCTTTTGAGCTGCTGACGCGAACCCTCTACAAGGCGGCAGGGGGTTCTCAGTGATCGGCAAGGGGCCCTTAGGCCGGCAGAAGAAGTCCTGTGGGGTCCTTGGAGACCGGCATGGTACTGTCAGACGCCGGTGGGGCCCTCAGGGCTCAGAGTCACCGGTGTGGGGCCCTCAAGTCACCAGTGGGTGGCCTTTAGATGCGCAGGTGTTGGTTGGGTCCTCAGAGCCGCCGATATAGGGCTTTAATAGGCACTGGTGTAGGCACTCGGAGTTGGGGGTGTGAAACGCTCAGAGGCACCGGTGTGGGCCCTCATAGGCGCCGATGAGGGCCCCCACAGTTGCCGTTATGGGGCCCGCAGAAAAATAAGTGTGTGACCATCACAGGCAGGAAATGCCCCTAGAACTGGCCCCTCATAGGCCGGTAAGAACTCTCAGAGGCCAGTAACGGGCCTTTGGAGACCACCGAGGGGCCCTTTAAGTCTGCAAAAGGCCCTCAGAAGCCGGCGTGGGGCCCTTATGGAGATCTTAGTGTGGCTATTTAGGGTCCATGAGGTGCTCTAACGAGCCCCATGGGGCCCTTCTGAGTAGAAATATGGCCATCGTTAACTCTCAGCGGTCAAATGGCGCCGCAGGGCCCCTCGGACCCGAGGGTCCCTTTGAACCCGATGGGGGGGAGTACGTGTCCCCATCTTTTTCCCCATCTAAATTATATATCCATGCCGCGTAATGAGCGGGGTAGCGCTGCTCGGGCGGCGAATGCCGCTGCTCAGCGTCGGCGCACGCTGGGCCGGCGGACCGGAAAAGCGCTAGAAATACCCCCAAGAGTGACTTTCCACAATATGAACAAAATATGTATCATTCGATCCCAAATTGATCAAAGCATACGATTCTGATGCCATTTTTGCCCTAAGGTCGAAATTGAGGTGGTCAGTTGTCACCAAACACAAGACTATTTAGACCCGCTAGTGGCCACCACATTTGCCGATTTTAATGCTCATCTTTAGTTGATATTTATTATACCCTACCGCGGTAGGGTGGCATACCCTACCGCGGTAGGGTGGCATAGCAGCTATATCAGGTGGCTTAGCAGACGATATCTCGAAAAGTAGCAGTAATAGGCAATAATCGTCAATAGGGCATGGAATTGACTAGTTGTTTGCATGACATGCTCATCTTTAGCGGCTCGAAATAACATTTCTCAAAAAGTCTAACTAAAGAGCAAGTTGTTGTTGATTATCTCTGACTTGTGTTTGGGGGTTTATAATGACTTAATTATTGACTTTGGCCCAAAATTTTTGACAGCATTGTGTGCGTTGATCAATTCGGAGCTCAGGGACATATATTTTATTCAGATTATAAGCATTTGTTTTTCATAAATTTCAGCGCTTTAAAGAGCGCCGGGCCGTCAGTAGAGCGGCGAGGTGACAATTGCCCCTACATCATGTGGTTGACTGGCGCATATCTCGAAAAGTAGCAGGGAAAAGCAGCAAAGCACCTATATGGAACGAAAGATGAGTAATCAGAGGCTAGTATAAGATGTTCATTTTTAGCCGCTCGAAATAACGTTTTTATAAAAGTCTATTTAAAAATTTAGATATGATTTTTATTATGGTCTTGCAGCTGCTTGCAAAAAGCTAGCTTATCTTGCAGAAAAGCGATGCAATATGTAAGAATGTTGTTGGTACAGTGAACAACAGTGCCCTGAACTAGTCTGACAGAAAATTGCGTTCAAACGACAACTGGTCAAATAATAAATATCAACAACGAAATTCGAGATTTGGGCGTTATTTTGGACACAAAACTTACATTCGGACCCCACGTTCATCAGATGGTATCAAAAACAAATCGTGCTTTGGGTGTCCTAATCAGATCGTATCAAAGGGCTACCCCGGGAGGACATCCCAATCTCAATGTATCATCTGTCATGGTATCATACTTCGCCTATGTTCGTTCCAACATGGAATACTGCAGTGTAATTTGGAGTGGAGCCGCCGCAGTGCATCTCGACAGGATTGGCCGGATCGAACACAAGTTTTTAATGTGGCTGAACGCCAACTGTCATCATCGCTCAACTTCCATCTCATATGCCGATTTGTTGAAACATTTTAACCTCACTTCCGTATCTGCCAGGCTGGTGCAGCACGATATCATGTTTGTTCGCAACGTGCTTAGAGGCAGAATTAAGTCCGCACTCTTGCTGCAGGCGTTCTCGCTTAGTGTGCCTATCCGCGCAACTAGGCAACAGGCGAGTGCGCTGCTGCATGTGCCATTTGCAAGGGTGAACGCAATGAAAAACGGCTTATTTACAAGGCTGCCGAGGCAGCTCAACCGGCTTGTAGAGAGACTTCCCGCGGTGGACGTGTTCTGCGACGGTATTTTCACATTCCGTAGCAGCGTCAGACATTTTGTGGCGGAAATGTGACGCTAATGGAAATGCCTCGCTGTATTCGATGTGCCTGCCTGGCAGGTTCATTCATTTCATTTACTAGCATTTTACTGGCATCTTGTCGTCATCCTTGTTGTCACTTATCGCACTCTATTGAGTATTCTTATTCTTATTTTTATTTATACCTTCTATCTTTTATATCTATTTTTTATTTTTTTTACCGGCCGTATATTTATTGGTCTTTTATTATATGTATACCTATCCGAGTGTGTCGTCTTTGTACCTATGCATGTAACTTATTCGTTTTAAAAGTGAGACTTCGTCTTTTAATGGGTCCTCCCGTCGGCGATATGAATAAATAAATAAATAAATAAATAAACTAAAGATGAGCATTAAAATCGGCAAATGTGGTGGCCACTAGCGGGTCTAAATAGTCTTGTGTTTGGTGACAACTGACCACCTCAATTTCGACCTTAGGGCAAAAATGGCGTCAGAATCGTATGCTTTGAACAATTTGGGATCGAATGATACATATTTTGTTCATATTGTGGAAAGTCACTCTTGAGGGTATTTCTAGCGCTTTTCCGGTCCGCCGGCCCCGCGAACGGATGGCCCAGGCCAGGCGGGAGGCTGAAGCTCTCCGTGACGCAGAACGGCAAAGACAGCGGCGGGCGGCCTTCGATGAGGCCGAAAGAGCGACGGTCGCCGAGAGACAGCGACAGCGGCGGGCGGCCTTCGACGAGGCCGACAGAGCAGCGCACGCTGAACGTGAGCGACAGCGGCGGGCTGACATGCCCGACGAGGTACATACGTGACGCAGAACGGGCGGCCGACGCGAGGGGCCACATGGAGGGGCGCCGCAGAGCCGACCGGGCCAATCGAGCCGCCTGTGACGCCGACTCCGTGCTGTCCGGTCGCCAGCCCGTGGCCAGGCTTGACACGGGGGCACGTGACACGGTATGTCCGCACTGCGGCGCCCTCCTCTGGCGAGAGGAGCGGGCCACTCTGTGCTGTTCGGGGGGGGAGGGGAAGGTAAACTAGATCCCCTGCCCGCCCCGCCACCGCTGCTCCGTGAACTGTGGACGGGCGACACGCTGGAGGCGCGCACATTCAGGCAGCACTCCGGTGGGTATGCACCATCAGTGATCATTCAAGGTAGGTTGTACCACCGCGTCGGTCCACTGCAGGCCAGATAAGGGGAGTGGCGGTCGTTCGCCCAGATTTATGTCAACAACCCGGACTGTGACGACCCGGCGGCCGAGTGAGGCTGTCCTGCGCTTAGGACACGTGCCGCTTCCACGCGGCACCCGTGAGCCAGAGCGGGCGCGTCTGCTGACGCTGCTCGAACAGCTGCAGGCCCTTCTACGCCAGGTAAATCCCTATGTGCAGGACTTTATCCACGCCGCCGAGCTGCCGGAGGAGGAGGTTCAGCAGCAGAGACTGTGGTAAGTGCCGACGCCCGCCCGGCCGACCAGCACCCCCGACGGTACAACCGCGCCGAGGGGTTCCGGGAGGTGGCCGTGCTGATGGACGAGGAGCCCGTCCACCAGGACATCGTGCTGCGTCGCCGTGCCGATGCCGAAGGTCCGTTCCTCCAGACGGTAAATGAGACGCAACGGGCGTTTGAGGCACTGCACTTCGTGCTCCTTCTGCCGTTTGGCACAGACAGCTGGCAGCCGGACCTACGGCAGGCGGTGGCAAACGGGCGCGGGGACGTGAGGGGCGTGACGCTGATGCAGTATTACGCTCATCGGCTGCAGCTGCGACCCGATCTCGATGACTCACTGTTCCGCGCAGGACGCCTGTTTCAGGAGTACGTGTGCATGGCGTTCGCACGCGTAGAGACACAGCGTCTGCTGTACCTGGCTCGGAACCAGGCCGGCCTGCGTGCCGAGCTGTACCAGCGCCTCCAGGACGCGCTGCCGGGGGACGCCGAAAGGGAGCTGGCCGGCGGAGACCGCGTCGGTCAGCGTGTCATCCTGCCGGCCTCCTTCACCGGCGGGCCCCGGTACTACCAACGCAGGTAAGCTTTCTACGAACACATGCCATTGTTTAGATATTATGTAGAAACCAGTTGTTTTAATCCAATGGATAACCCGTGCCATTTGGGGGGGGGGGCTTTCCGAGATCCTGTAGGTCTGTTGGCTTCTGAGTCAGATTCGCCAGTTTGTTGGAAGTTTCCGATATTTGACCTGATTATGGGCGAAATTTTAGCCTTCGATGACCTTTGGTGACCTGACTTTGACCTTAACAGTGACCGACACATTTTAGCAGACATGTGCTTGGATCCGGAAAAATGGATCTGAGATCCGATCCCATGGATCCCGATCCGAGATCCATTCAGATCATAGATAAAACGCCTCAATTTTGTCGAGAGATCTACTGGGATCATAGATCTGACCCTTCAATTTTGTCGCTAGATCCACTCGGATCATAGATCTGGCTCCCCAATTTTGTCGTCAGGTGATATCCATTGGGATCATAGCTCATAGGTGCTCAAAATGTTAACAACTTTCTTTCATAAGATGTTATGAATACCAAAGTATGGTTAGAAACAAACAATCTTATACAAAGGCCATATTAGTAAAGGCATTCAGTTACATTATACAGAATACAACATAAAGGAGGCTCATGAGTCATGACGGTCACAACTTGAGAGAATTGAGTGACATGAAGATTGTTCACATACCAACAGAAAAGTTTGCATTAACAATTAACATAGAGGTAAGTCAAAGTAATGACTAATGAACAATACATTACTAGGTACCTACCACATCACAATTCATGTTAGAATCTACATAATGATATTGATAATACAATCTTGCATTAGACAACCATGAGGCTTTCGAGTTTCCAGCTAACACAATTGATTGATAAACAATAAAAGATGATACTGACACATGTGGCTTGGTTAGGTAAAGGTATTTCAATATATTGAAAGAAATATTTGATAAAACAAACTGAGATATAAACAAAAGTATAAAAATATTCAACAGCCTGTGGAAGCGATGGGAAGCGAAATATCAATTGTAATGGCCTTGGATATTTACCGTAAAATGATTATTCATTATCTAAATGGAACTCATGACGTCATTTCAAATAACAAGTGGGCTAAGCGTTCTACCTTCGAGTATAATGAAAATTAATAAATAAAAAAATCAAACTGGAAATTCAGAAGTCTGGAGGTTTTTTTTTCAAACGAATGTTCATTTTTTTCTACCTCACATAATTTTGCGATACGATTGTTTGTGAATATCATCTTTGTAGCGTTGAATTTAATGGCGTGAACGTAAGCTGAAACAGTATTGCATGGCCCTGAGCCGGGTGTGCGCCTTGCATCTTTATTTTATTCACTTTTCGAAAGAATCACAATTTCTTACGTCATTAGTTTGAAGGGCCTATTACGGAGAATCTTTTGGAATCATTACGGTTTTAGTCAAATTAAGATTTTCATTGGTCAATCGATAATGACGTAATAAAACAATATCACCAAAACGTGAGCTGTGAATTTCGTTTGTCTTTTTTTGGGAGACTCTCATTGTCATACGAGAGCACAGCATGGCACCACACGTGGCACGATGCCAAAAGTAGGTAATCTGAAGAAGTTGATGCCATTTTTGAACTTGTAATCTTATTAGGAAAGTATTAGAGGTTGGTTGCTATTCTTACTAAATCGAAATTGTGTTGCACATACTAATAGCTCATACGAACATTCTGGATTGGGATTACATACCTGGCAGAAGTGGATTGCTGGATTATTTTTAACAAAACTGACCTATTTGGCTTCCAGGTTTGATTTCCTAACATCTGTCCATAGGCGGCGGAACAGGGGGGGGGGGGGTGGCACCAGGGTACAGTGCCCCCCCCCCATAGATTTTGGCATTTTAACATTGGCTCTACTGGCGTTGCATGGAAAGAATGGCACCAAAATGAAAATCTGCAGTGCCCCGCTGCCACTGCATCTGTCTGTACTGTTTGTTCATTGAATTAAACTGGCTGTAGCTTGTTGATAAGATTAGCATCAGTGCTGTCATGAAAAAGTTACAATTGGTCATAAAAAGTAGCAATGTGGATGTTCTTGGTTTATTTTAAATGTAGTAAAAATGTTGTTGATTGAAATTCAAATTTAATGATGATACCTAATGATTACAACTGATCTTAACCATGTCCACAAGTGACAATTCTCAATTGTATTGCACTGTAAGGTGTACATACAATTATGAAGGATAAGGGTTTCATTGGCTACATGTTGTCGTGAGATCCGTACAGATCATAGGTCCTCCACAAATTTTTGCCCGCTGGATCCACAGAGATCATAGATCCGACCCCTAAATTTTGTCGAGAGATCCATTCGGATCATAGATCCCACCCCTGAATTTTGTCGAGAGATCCACTCGGATCATAGATCCAGCCCCTCTATTTTGTCGAGAGATCCACTGAGATCATAGATCCAGCTCTCGGATCCATGCACATGTCTGCATTTTAGCCTTATTTCGTCAGCCTTTGAAAAGGATTTTTTGCGATATTTCATTTTCTCATTTTGGTGTTTTACCTTTGTCTCAACGTTTCAGGTACCAAGACGCCATGGCCATAGTACGAGTGTACGGCCGACCGACGTACTTCGTTACGTTTACCTGCAACCCAAACTGGCCTGAGATCCAGGCGGCACTGCTGAAGGGGCAGGATACACAGTCCCGCTCCGATCTGGTGGCCAGGGTGTTCCACCTGAAGCTAAAGGCTCTACTGAAGGAGCTCACCACCAGCGGTATCTTCGGACGCTGCACACTGGGCCGATCGCCAGGTCTAGCACGACATGGGTAAAAAATCGAACTTTGTGGATGTGCAATGAAACCTATACCAATTTGTTCAAAAATGATCATACTACATTGCTGCGGTCTTTGTTTTCCAACACAATTGCTATTTCATGGCGAAAACTCAGCTTAAACACGAACTGCGGAATCGTTTGGACCGAACTCGTCCCCCGCACTCTTCGACAACGTATCTTTGATCCACGAAAACAATCACAATTTGAGGAGGAATTCCACATTTATATACATCAAACGATAGCTCCGGGTCTGCAGAACACACATAACCACATGAAAATGGCGAACTCTTACTTGGTTATGATGTATTGGCACCGCAAAGATTTAAAGACGAAAATATAATTTCACATAATTGATGTCACACACAAATAGACTTTTAAAAAAGTACCGCAGAGTACCGCTTCGAAAATCTCACTACATGTCAATGATTCATTGCACTACAAGATCCAACAGTCATTTTTTGCGACTTTTTGCGACTTTGGATGTGGCAGCCAAACATCAACCCGCGCCGGACCAGTGCTCGGCGTTCAACGCGCCGGGCCGGGAGGTGTTGATTGAACACTCCCCCTTCTAACTCGGTTCTTGGGCCACATAGCGACACGTAATAAGTGTCATTCGAAAGAGCGCCCGAAATTCCAGATGGAGTAATTAGTCATTTCTAGGTCAGGTCAAAGGTCACGTCACCAGAGGTCATCAAAGGTAAAATGTTGCATATATCAACATTTCTCGAAAACCGGCCCTTACCTCGGGGACCAATAGAGCTACATCGTCGCGGAAAAGTGCATTCAATTGCTCTTTTAGTGGTCTTTCTGAAATAAGCCCTCAGATTTGGCTTAACCCTCGCCCCTAGTAATGTTTTTCCAGCCGCGAACTTATAGAAGGGGTCCGTTGGACCACTCCCCGCCGTTCCGCCCCTGATCGAGCTAGAGTTTCGCGGAAAAGACAAGCGTGTTGCCCGTGACAAGAGGAAGCTGATAATACCCAATTGTAAGGTCCTAGGTCATCGGTTGACCTTCCAGGTCAGGTCAATGACCCAAAAGTCGGGAAAATCGGGACCTTTTAGAACGTCGTAAAGGGTGGCTGCTATGGGTTTTTTGGGTGCTGATCACGAATATAATGTTATTTACGATCATAGATGATGTCTTCATGCATTTAGGCCAGGTCGGGTCAGGTCAGGAGTCAGGTCAACCAGTAAGGGTTTTGCCGGGTATTTGCAGTAGGTGGCAACCGCCTATGACAGCTTTGTAACATGTTACGAAGACACCAAAGCTACATAGTAATTAGTAAATGTTCAAATGGTTGCTAGATTCGAATTCAGCTCCAAAAACTAGCCTAGAAACATGTAAAACTCGAAAAAGTGAACCAAGGTCATCAAAGGTCAATGACCTTACCTGACCTTCTGGTGACCTTGACACCCACCCTAATGCATGGGAGCAACATAATATCCCATGTTTGAACGCTTTAAACCAAGAAAAGACTGCAAACCCGCGGCTAATGCGAGCCGACATACGCTGAATCGCGATTCCGGCCAAACATGGTCTCGAAAGAAGGTCACAGGTCAAAGATCATTAAGGTCAGAGTCATGAAATTTTCAGGTTAGCTGCAAAAGTAGTTGTCGCGAGGGTACTGAAAGTTTCGTTGCGATCGGCCGCTTTTTACGCGAATTACTCGCGAAAAACCAAGGGTTCCGTTCGAAGATTCAGGCCCTGTCGCGCTAGAATGGCATATCGGCCCACTGTGCGCTGGGTCTCCATGCTGATGGTTTCAACACAAATCTTTGTGTAATGCGTGTTACAGCGATGGAAGCGCATGTGTTGTGTTAATTTCTCCATATCAAATCGATTAGTCAGTCCTTTCCCATTTGGTCATGACCTTGACCTAACGATAAATTTGTAGGCTCATATTTGATTTCAATCGACTTTTGTGTTCCATTTCATTTTCATGACGTTTATCACTATCGTTAAAGACGCATTAACCCTCGCCCGCACATGCCATTTTCCCATCCTAGAACGCACATGGGGGAGGGGGTTGCCAACCCCCCGCGCCGTTTCGTTCCTGTTGGAGATAGATCTTAGCAGTAAAGACCAAAAAGATTCTTTGGGAAGAGACGAATCCAATGATACCCAGTTTTACCTTCTCAGGTCAGTCATTGACCTTCCAGGTAAGGTCAAACTAAAAAATGTTGCTGTTTTGGGTCACCGTCGAATATCAAGTGCGCTGCTCATCATATACCGATGGCGATGCCGTTTTCTGGTGCCAAGCCAGCTAGAACCTCTTTGTCACTCTACCCGACCAGGTTTTTGCTGCTGAGGTCATTTCAGGTCAAGTTAGGTCAAGGTCAATTTTATGTGTTTGTATGTCTGTGTGTGTGTCTGTGTGTATACTGATGTGTGCACCGACTGTTTATGTGTCTATATTACATGAAATCATGATCTGAGAAGCTTTTACCAAAAATGCAGTCAAAAAACTTCACAAAAAGTAATTTCCGCTTGCCTAAAGCGCAATTATATTAGATGACCTAGGTTGACCTTGACCTTGACCTTGACATCTGTACATCGTCGAACAACATGTTCCATGATAGGTGGGAGGTAAGACTGGCAAAAAAGGCCGAAATCAAGGTGCCAAAAGCTCACAAGGCCCAAAGCCAACGCAAGATGTTGAGAATTGGCCATATGGGTCATGACATGACCTGAAAAACAAGGTCATATCTCCGAAACCAAAAACCACAGAAACTTGAAATTTTCAGTGGACATAAAGAAAGGATAGAGGAGCAGCTATACCAAAAATCAGCCTTCTATCTCTAAAAATGTTGAGTGCAGAGCAGAAAGACTACCTGGGGGGGGGGGTGGAACCCCCCCCCCCATGTGCGGGCGAGGGTTAATATTTTCTGTGTGGTCAAGTTATGCGGCGTGTGAATTTTCCGTACATTGCACCTTATCCCTCGCCGGCACAGGCCATTTTGCGTCCTTCGACGACACAAGGGGGGTACGACTTCCCCTCGCTTTCGGTCCCTGATTGAGCTAGAGCTTCGCGAAAAAAAAAACGAGCGTGTTGCCCGTCACGAGAGGAAGCCGATGATACCCAATTTTAAGGTCCTAGGCCATCAGTTGACCTTCCAGGTCAGGTCAATGACCCAATGGTCGGAAAAATCAGGACCTGTTAGAAAGTCGTTAAGTGTGGCTGCTATAGTTTTTTGGGGTGCTGATCACGGACATCGTGTTACTTTTGATCACAGATGATGTTATTGGGCATTTAGACCAGGTCGGGGCAGCTCAGGTCAGATCAACCAGTAGGGGTCGTGACAGGTATTCGTAGTACATACATGGTATCGTGATTTCATGCACTCCTTGCAAAGTCCAATGCTTCACTTTTGTATCGTCACTAGGGTCGTACGAGTTTTTCGTCAATAACTCCCGATCAAATTAAGCTAGAGAGTCGGGAAAGCCACCAATGGACTCGGGAAGACCTTCCGATTCGAATGATATGCGATATCCCGGCAGTTGCTGAGGTATTTCGCCACCCACCGTTTGCTGGGGGGGGGGAGGGGGCGTTAAACGCCCCCAGCCGATAACTCGAGAACCAATAGGCGCAGCGAAACGCACGAGGCGGCAAACGAAAGAACGCGACGAGACGCTTCAGATGAGTACTTTAAAAATGAATTTTGAGGTCACAGGTCGGGTCAAGGTCAGGTCAAACACCTGAAATCGGGCTTTCAGTAGCATGGACTTCAGGACTTCGCAATGGGCGCCTCTCGTCATAAACTCTGTCAAAACGGTGCACAATCCATCATATAAGGCCTACAAGAGTGTCAGCTCCATGTAGGGGTCAGTCAAGCATAGGTCAGGGTCTCGGACTCGGAGTGTAATCGCCACGCCGACTGTGGATTGCTCTTGATCGTCAATACATACATACATACATACATACAAGGTCAGGTCAACCGGGTAGGCACATATCCCCGAAAATCAAAACTGATATTCGCAGCCTGTGACACATGTTTTATGGGTAACTAGAATACAGGTTTACGCGATAACTGTATGTTTTGATATGTATGATTAACGGATTCATTAGTTTGGGTGTAGAAACTTGCATTTTATTGGTATTATATGTGTAGAACTGGGTAATTGCTTTTAATTGAACTGTAAAGTATGACGGTGATGCATGCGAGTTGTTCGAGCCCTTTGTAAGTTAGTATGTTACTCAATTCAACCCTACCCTACCCTACCCTACCCTACCCTACTCTACCCTACCCCTACCCCTACACTACCCTAACCTACCCTACCATACCCTACCATACCCTACCCTACCCCTACCCTACCCTACCCTACCCTACCCTACCCTACCCTACCCTACCCTACTCTACCCCTACACTACCCTACCCTACTCCTACACTACCCTACCCTACCCTACCCTACCCTACCCAACTCCTACACTAACCTACCCTACCCTACCCTACCCTACCCTACCCCTACACAACCCTACCCTACCCTACCCTACCCTACCCCACCCCTACCCTTACACTACCCTACCCTACCCTACCCTACCCTACCCCTACACTACCCTACCCTACCCTACCCTACCCACCCTACCCTACCCTACCCTACCCTACCCCTACCCTACCCTTCCCTACCCTACTCTACCCCTACACTACCCTACCCTACTCCTACACTACCCTACCCTACCCTACCCTACCCTACCCAACTTCTACACTAACCTACCCTACCCTACCCTACCCTACCCCTACACAACCCTACCCTACCCTACCCTACCCTACCCCACCCCTACCCTTACACTACCCTACCCTACCCTACCCTACCCCTACACTACCCTACCCTACCCAACCCTACCCTACCCTACCCTACCCTACCCCTACACTACACTACCCTACCCTACCCTACCCTACCCTTCCCTACCCTACCCTACCCTACCCTACCCCTACCCCTACCCCTACCCTAGCCTACCCTACCCTACACTACCACCGACAGTCCAAGTTTCAGCTAAATCGGCCCAGAAACGGCTGAGATATTGCAAAAACAAATTAATTGTATTTACTGGTGAATCCTCTTGGCGAGCGGTGCCTTGTGTCGGCCTTCGTTGTCAAAGGTCAATGACCTGCCGGCTCTGTTGCTTTCCACTCAGTTTTTTAAGCGAACAACTGAACCTAAAGCACGTGCCTTCTGCTCGGCGCCGGTCGCGGCCCCACCACGTGCACACCGCTGAACCCACCCCCTCGAAAATTTAATACGACAAATGAGTGCACGCCTCCGACTTGCAGCGAAAATTTCACCCCCGTAGCCCTTACCGTTCGCGAGCAATAGCCTGTTGCCGATTCTAGTGTAAACCCTATGGCACACCACGTGAGCACGCGCCACGGGCGTACCCCCGACCGAATCGTGCCCAAAATTTAATACGACCTGTTGAATGACGCGAGCCACGAGTGGCAAAAATTTCACCCTCCTGCGTCAATTGACGGCGCCGTAATAAGCCATTTTGGGAGTTACCCCGACGGCGGCGGATTTTTTAGGATTTATAATATAGATTTGGGGCGCAGAACACGATGGTGACATTCATTTTATCATATGTGTACGCGTTTGGCTCAAAAAGTTAAATTTAAGAAATGCATGTATCATGGTCGTGAGGTAGTCACGAGAAATTGCCAAGATTCAGTTCAACATTTTGGAAAATGCGGAGCGATAATCAATAATCGAAGATAGCCATTTGATTGTTCATGGTATTGGCAGTTTAATGGCGTTTACGGCATGTCTGTATGTCTATTCTGTGATTTTATATGATTTTTTGAACATATGCCGTTTTTGGTTGAAAACTAAGAAATCATGACGTCACTAAAACCTCGATATCTCAAAAATATTCCGACCGATTTTTTTTAAACTTTGTCACAATAAACTTCAATCAATTCCCTAACCCAAAATTTGGCGCGCGCCGCAGCGCCGTTTTTATGCTATGGCCCGGCGAAAAAAGTGGGGGCGTTTAACGCCCCCCCCCCCCCCCCAGCAACTCGCGGGATATGATACCCTTTGCCCAGCTTCGTGACCTGAGAGGCTCTAACCTGACCTTGACCCGAGGTCAACTACTTAAGTTGACCTCACCCTAACAAAAAGTATACCATTCGACGCACCTGAGCTAGGCGAACACAATGATGCCAAAATCGCGGCTCTGCGGCCATTTTTTGCAAAGTTATTTGCTATAAAACCGAACCCGTAACTTCAGTCACTTGACCTGACCTCAGACGCTACCGGTTAACCTGAGACCTAAAATTTGGGTACCAATCTCTGCGACTTGTAACGGCACACACGCTCGTTCTTTCCGCGAGGCTCTAGCTCTATTAGAAGCGAAACGGCGTGCTGGGGTCGTATCAACCCCTCCGAAACCCATTTTGTTTGCGGGAAAATGAGGAATTTATAGAAAGAACACCTTTCTAATTTTTTGCGTGTCGATTTGCAATGACATGAAGTTTGTTTTGAAAAAATAAAAATGTGAAAAATTTTGGTCCTAAAAGTCATTAGAGGCAAATGAAAAAGATTAAGGTTTTTGTTTAACAATGAAAATTTTTCTTTGGAATTTTAAAAAGTAATATTAATTTTTGATTCATCGCAAGCTTAGTGTTGTTTACCGTTTGTTGGTTGCTTAACCCGTTCTTAAGTTATAGGCCATCAAACTCACCGTTACAAACCGGAGTTAAAAAAATGTAATGCAATATAACTCAAAAAGTTTTGATCTGAGAAGTCTGATATTTTGCCAGGCGTCTTTGGGGCCTATGATTACCCCTAGGACCGATCTTCATTAAAATCTGAGAGATGAGGGTGACGGGCCTGGTACGATCTATCGTGGAATGCCCCAGCTTTGTAACATGTTACGAAGGCACCAGAACTACTTCTTAAATGTTCAAATGGTTGTTAAATTGGAATTCAGCTCCAAAAAAGCTAGCCTAGAAACATGCATAACTTAAAAAGTGTACCGAGGTCATCATAGGTCAGTGACCTGACCTGACCTTCAGGTGACGTTGACATCCACCCTTATGCATGGGAGCATCATCAAATCACATGTTTGAACGCTGGAATCCACGAAAGGACTGCAAACGCGCGGCTAATGCGAGCCGGCATATGCCGAACCGCGATTCTGGCCAAACATGGTCTCGGAAAGTAGGTCACAGCTCAAAGGTCATTTGGGTAAGGGTCATGAAATTTCTAGGGTAGGTGTAAAATTGATGAACGCGATGGTACTGAAAGATACGTCGCGATCAGCCGCTTTTTACGCGA
The DNA here is from genome assembly GCF_019059575.1 of Amphibalanus amphitrite. NCBI lineage: Eukaryota > Metazoa > Arthropoda > Thecostraca > Balanomorpha > Balanidae > Amphibalanus > Amphibalanus amphitrite. The sequence continues at coordinate 801,998 of NW_024881703.1, read as the reverse complement.
GTTATTCGCGAAAAAAACTTAGGGGGGGGGGTTGCAACAACCCCTCCCCCTGTGCCGGCGAGGGTTAAAACTTCTTGTGAGCGAATTCACGTAATGAAGAAGAATAAAGGCACAGTCTACTAGAGCAGCCAATATATGGCTTAGGACAGGCACATGGGACTACTTAAATCTTGTCCGACAGAAGCAGGCAACAGTTCTGATTGCATTATATGTTATGCATATTGCGGAAAGGGCACATTTCGGCCTCGAAAGATACGAATAGGGGAGAGTGGGGTAATTTGGCCGCTTTTTTTAGAAAACGATGTAACTTAAAACTGACGACACATTTCTGCATTTTCTCAATGCTGGTAGGTGTCGCATTCATTTTACTTTACTGGACAGTGAACTTGAAATGATAGAGTAATTACTTATACTGAAATTGTGACGCATTACAAAGGTCTGCAAGGCGGCCAAATTGCCCCACTAGCAGGGTTATTTGGCCGGGGGTGTGGGGCAATTTGGCCGGTGTTAGTTTGCGGTCGGGATTTTCTGTTATATTGCGAGTCAGCTTCAGATTCAGCAATGATGCGTGTCCTAGGACGCATTTACCATATTTTGGAGGTTGACTCAGCCGTCACAGGGGTCAAAATAGCCAAATTAGCGGCTCTAGATGCGAAGACAGTTTTTTACGAATAACTTTTGAAGTAATCAAGCTAGGCCAAAACTTCGAGTACCATCGTAATTCTCGCGTCATTCCGCATCGAAACATATATGTGTTGACCTCGAGAAGTCAAGGTCAAAGGTTGACCTCAGGTCACGTTACCTCAGGTCGCTTGACCTCAAGGTCACGTGATTTCAAGGTCATCATGCATATCATTCGATGCGCCTTGGCGAGCTGAATAGAATGAGACCATTTGTGCGGCTGTACCATTTTTATGTAAGGATTTATTAGCAAAAAACGTTTGGTAACCTTTGATGACGTCATATGCTCTTACAGTTGACCAATCGGAAGTAAGGCATCAAAGTAGTCAAAGTTGGTCATGAATCATGTCATTTATGGTACAATTGACCATGAAAACTCGGCCGTCCCAGCATAGTGACCATGAGCGCACCGGCCAAGTTGCCCCGCTAGTCCCGGCCAAATTACCCCATATTGCCATTCTGAATTTTTTTGTGTATAAAGTCATCACGGCTGTACAGAATTAGATGAAATTGCTCTTGGAACCGCTGAACACCCCCAAGAGTGGCGCCATAATGTCTGAATTCGTTTTAAGCCCAAATACTACATGTTATACAACTTTGTAAACAGAAGTACAATTTACCATTTTCTAATGAAATTAACGTTTTATTAATTTTAAATAAAACTACGAGGCGCAAAGTTTTGACATTTGTCCTCCAGTTATTTCTACCCATGACAAATGAATAGAGACTAGAGTTATTTCACTCACTTTTATTAGACATCGTACAGGTGGGGGCGGCCAATTTACACCACCGGCCAAATTACCCCACTCTCCCCTACATACGTCATAGTAACATATCTGTGGTGGTCAATTTGCGTAAAAATTGAACACCGGGTGATTAACTACAGAGCTATTGTTCTATCCAAATTTTCAGATTCAAACTCGCTCAGGGTTATCGTGCAGGTAAAGGGGGCCCGCTCAGCAGAATGCGTACGAAATATGGAGAGATTCTGAAAAATGGGTGGGGGGCCCGTACACTAGGGGGCCCGCTTTGGAGGCGATGACCACCCCCCCCCCCCGAAACGAAATCCTGGCTGCGCCACTGGCCTGAAGCCTCTTGCACCAAAATACCTAGCTAGGTAGAATCGGCAAAATACCTACCTAGTAAAACTACCTACGGCGGTAACTTCTCTTGCACCATCCTACCTACCTATCTAGGTAAATTTGACAGCTCGCGTTTTTAGGATTTGTTTTGATTGGCTGTTTGGCGACGAATTATTATTATTGTTTATTGTTTATTGTCACAATATCTGACCAATCCTCAAGTTGAGGCTATTCTAGGTCTTCGTCATACAAGCATTGATAAACAAATAAGACGTGTAAAACGTGATCAAAAGATCCAAAAGTGGACACGTACATATAGACAGTAAAAGCGGATCGGTAACCATCAAAGCGAATAATCTCACTATCAGACAATCGAGAAAAGTTAGGATTAAAAGTAAAAGCGAGCCACATAGAAAAGCTATAGACTAGCCAGTTTTCACTACTTCTCTTGCGACCCGTTTGAAAGCCCTAACTGTAAACTCTCTCACATCAAAATCAGTGTGTTCTCGCGCACCATTATACAACTGACTAGACCTGTAGGTGAATGTCCGTTTCCCATGATTTGTACGTGGTTTGTCTAAGGCTAAATGGTTCGACTGGCGCGTCACTCGGCTGACCACTTCATGGTTGAAACGGAATCGCGATGCCAATACTTCGGGACATCCTGATGATATGACTTTGTGAAGCATACACAGATCGGAGTACTCAACAAATTGCCGTGCGTTTAACCAGTCCAGCTCGGCCAGCGCGTCTGATATGTGATCATATTTGCGTCGATTAAACAGAATCCTAGCCGAGAAGTTGAACACCTTTTGAAGTTTCGCAATAGTCGTAGAACCTGCGCTACCGTACACCTGGACACAGTATCTTACATGGGACATAACTAATGAGTCAATTAACATCGGTAGCACTTCGCGTGGGAGCACATGTTTTGCGTTGGCTAAGCCTATGAGAGTACCGAAACATCGATCAGTAAGCCTTTTGACATGACTGTCCCAAGTTAAATGTTTATCCATCACAACGCCTAGGTTTTTTACCTCATCTGTACATTCCAAGCGCTTCCCTAAAAACGTAACATACACTGGACGATCGATTCGAGCTAGCTGTCTACGGTCACCACACATTATCAGCTCGGTTTTCGACACATTGATTTTCATGTTGTTTTGCATAAACCACGTACACATGCTATCTAATACTTGTTCTAAACACTGTTCCATCTCGGCAAGTCTATTCCTAGGCCCTGATATCGCCAGCTGAGTGTCATCCGCGTATCTAACTGTCATGATTCGGAATCCGTTAATTTCGCGGGGAATGTAGCATGATAAATCGTTCGATGCGATAGAATAGAGAAGGGGTCCCAAACATGTGCCCTGGAAAGTGCCTATTTGTATCGGAAGAGACTCAGATAACGTATTACCAATTCGAACTCTTTGCTCATGTTCGCTTAAATAGTTACGAAACCAGCCAGTTGATATACGGAGTAGTTCCAGTTTAGTCAGTAGCATGTCGTGACTAATCACGTCAAAACAGCGACTCAAATCGATTAGAGTTAAAAGTGAGACTTCCGAACGATCCATGCTGTTTAAAATTTCGTCAGTAACAGTTAAGAGGGCTGTTGATGTTGAGTGCTTTGCTAAAAATCCGTGCTGGTCTTCGCTAAAAATGTGATAATCTCTCCGGTACGTCGTGAGCTGTTCGTGAACGAGTCTCTCAACAATTTTGCTAATGACCGGAACTAAAGTAATGGGACGAAAGTTAGATGCTACAGAAGGATCGTCCTTCTTATAGAGTGGTATAACTATTGCCTGTTTCCAGCATCGGGGGACACACTCGGAAACAAAACTAGCGTTAATAATTCGAAGCAAATATCGGCCAATAAGAGGGAACCCTATTTTTAAAATTTTGACTGGAATGTCACCTTCAATTTGAGAGGTCTTATTGGGGAGAGAGAAGAGGACTCGCTTCAGCTGATCCAGTGTCACTGGAGTAATAGTCAGTGCGCCGGTGTGGACGCGCGGCAGTCGCACATTCAGCGGCTCCCGGCCGGACTGCCGGAACTCAGCCGCCGCCTCGTCTCGCGTGGCCGTCCCGATGGCCGTGAAATACTGATTGAGCTCCTCTGGTGTGAGATTTTGAGGATTGGTTGGTTTGCCGCGCTTGGAACCAATGATAGGTTTTAAATGGCGATACAATGCGGAAGGTGTTGAGTTTTTGATACGGTTAGTGAGAGTTTCGCGACGGTCCTTGCGGATCGCTCGTTTTACCATCTGATTTAAAGTGTGATACGATGGATCATTAGTTAATTTGGCTGATCGACGTTGACTCATGAGGTCCAGGGTTTCATCAGTTAGCTGGGGCGACTTTGGATTTCGAACTCGAAACCGCCTGATAGGAGCGTGCCTGTCAATGATTGGATTTAGAGTGGAAGAGAACGCGTTCCACTGTGCTTCGCACGAGTGACTGCGGTTAACTACTGAAGACCAGTCTACGTTGGCGATATCAGTAAGAAAAGCTTCCTCATTGAACACACGCCAGTTGCGCGCCGTTCTATACTGTAATTCAGCTTTACATCTTGGTATCTTGGTCTGGAGACGCACGCGGCGATGATGACTGGAGTAGTCACAGCTTTCAACGGTACATGACGGGTTCACATGTTCATTATAGATAGCATCGGACAATAAAAAGACATCGAGAATAGAGCGACAGTCACCACGATAGAATGTCGGTTCACGTACAGCGCAGTGTAGACCATAGCTTTCCAGCTCAGACAGGCGAGTGTGCGCTGCTGGATTGGTCCGCTCGTCAGCGTTCAAGTCCCCGGCGACAATGATTCGTTGAGATGGGTAGGTGGTCATTACGTGCTGTAACTGCTCTTCTATGTCGTTAAAGTCTATTTGCACTTGAGCATGGTTGGATGTAGGAGGGCGATACATGCAGCACAGCAGCACAGCCTTTTTAGCATCGAATTTCACCTTGAGCCAGACAGATTCAACATGCGACTGTAAGTTTAGCGAAGATGGAGCGACAACTTTTTCTACATGCAAGTCCTCTCGGATATACACAGCCACACCACCGCCACATTTCTTTCTGCCGATCACACGATCTCGTCGAAACAGGCGGTATCCCTCGATTGTAGCGAGACGATCTGGAGTTGACGACTTGAGATTCGTCTCCGTGAAGCACATAACATCAGGATGTCGCTGTTCGACATCTGCTCGCACGTCCGGCAGCTTTGGCAGCAGTGACTGTATGTTGAGCAGTTCGACGTTGATGTGGGCGCCGGTGTCAGCCGTCCGTGCAGCAGATGGCCTTGCCGCATCAGGCGAGTACGCCTGGCGGGTTTGTCTTTCGTCGATTCTGGCCGGTCTAAGTAGGCACCTGTCCGTCTCGCCGCGAGGTGGCGCATCTGGCTGTCCCCCCCAGCCGCGGCTCGGCCCGCCGCCGCGGCGGCGGGCCGAGCCGCGGCTGGGGGGGACAGAGCCGCGGCGTACGGCGCGCCGTACGCTGCTGGCTCAGCGGCACGGTTAGATACGCGAACCGGTATGGGCTGACCGATCGAGTCAGGGGCGCGGTCAGGGGCGGCGCGACAGGTCGGTGACGGCGACCAGTCCGGTGTGATGGTGATAAGCTGGCGGTCATAATCGGGCGATGGACCGACCCACTCGTGTTGTGTTGGACCGGCGCGGCGTTGCTGAATTCGGCGGCCCGCGCGCCTGCCTCTTCGGTGGCTGGGCCCGCCCCTGCGCTGCCGCCGGATCCCATTATCCGGTGAGTCGGCCCCGTCATTCTGAGGCTGTGTCAGTCCGATGACGTCACAGTAGAATGTCGCTACCGGTCGCTGATTGGCTGGTTGCGGTTTCTACCTCTCCCCGAACCGGTAGAATGCCGGCTGGTCGGGCGTGGGGCGTCCTTAGCCAAGTCCGTGGCCAGAAAACACAAAGTCCAAACAGATGAGTGACACAATATACGATGAAATTGGATCCGGGAACCGATTGGCCGTACTTACAAACACATATCCACCCAAAATCACTGGGGAATATCGTCTGGTGCCGGAGAAAAACGATATTTAGTACGGAGCAAAGCACAGTGGCGGCCGCCATATTCAGGCGCCGGCCACGAATTATTTGTGGGCGCAAACAAATAGTAACTAAAGAAAACAATTAAATGGATATTGTTTTTACTGATATACATTTTGGTATTATGAAATCATTTTTCATTTACGTAAATACCGATAGAAGTTATTTTGATATTAACCCTCGCCCGTATTGGTGTTTTTCCAGCCACGAACGTATAGGGGGGGTCCGTTGGACCCCCCCCCTTGCCGTTTCGCCCCTGATCGAGCTAGAGCTTCGCGGAAAAAACGAGCGTGTTGCCCGTGACGAGAGGAAGCCGATGATACCCAATTTTAAGGTCCTAGGTCATTGGTTGACCTTCCAGGTCAGGTCAATGACCCAAAAGTGGGGAACATCGGGACCTGTTAGAACGTCGTAAAGTGTGGCTGCTATGGGGTTTTTCGGGGTGCTGATCACGAATATCATGTTAGTTTTGATCACAGACGATGTCTTCATGCATTTAGGCCAGGTCGGGTCAGGTCAGGTCAGGTCAACCAGTAAGGGTATTCGTAGTAGGTGGCAACCGCCTCTGACAGCTTCGTGACATGTTACGAAGGCACCAAAACTACTTCGTTAATGTTCATATGGTTGCTAAATTCGAATTCAGCTCCAAAAACTGGCCTAGAAACATGTAAAACTCGAAAAAAGTGAACCGAGGTCATCAAAGGTCAATGACCTGACCTGACCTTCAGGTGACCTTGACACCCACCCTAATGCATGGAGGCAACATCATATCACATGTTTGAACGCTTGAAACCACGAAAAGACTGCAAACGCGCGGCTAATGCGAGCCGACATACACCGAATCGCGATTCCGGCCAAACATGGTCTCGAAAAGTAGGTCACAGGTCAAAGGTCATTTGGGTCAGGGTCATGAAATTTTCAGGGTAGGTGTAAAATTGATGAACGCGAGGGTACTGAAAGTTTCGTCGCGATCGGCCGCTTTTTACGCGAGTTATTTGCGAAAAACCATGGGGGGGTCCGTTCGACACCCCCTATACGGGCGAGGGTTAAATTACTGGAACAAATAAGCTTCGTTTCCATGGCAACGAGTGAGTCTTCAACCTGGCTGTTCTGCTACGGAGGTTAATCGCTTTGGTACGGAGAAGCACCCCTGTGAACCCATGGAGCATTTGGTCAATTGTTTTATTATTCACTCATAAAACATTAATTTATCATTGTCTAAACATTTTGTAATGCCTAGTTACATAAAAGTACCCGTGGATTATCATGTATTGTGCCTATTGTTACTAATTGAATCATTTTACCTAAGCTTTTGCTAGTTATTTTTGAAACCCGCGTTTACCGTCAAACCGTCAAAAATTCCTCCGCGAGTACTTCTTTCCGGCTTTCGGTGCAAGAGGAAAACAGCCGGTCGGGCTTTAACAATTGGTAAGTTCTTATGCCGCTCGGTAGAATTTCTAGGTAAATTTTCACGGTAGCGTTTTTTGGTAGGTAGTTTGGTGCAAGAGAATCTAGGTATAATCTGAATTTACCTAGGTAGGTAGTTTGGTGCAAGAGGCCTCTGGTCTACCAGTATGAGTGTGCTTGTGGAAAAATTTACATTGGAGAAACGTGTCGTAGTATTAGAGCGAGAGAAACAGAGCACAAGAGAGCAATACTTGACCGAAAACTTACTTTTGCAGACCATACAAATGTGATTGTTTTTAAGGCGAATCGGGCACTAGGGCTACTCATGCGGAGCCTCCAGGCGACCTCTCCGCGGTGCAAACTGGACAGGAGAGCAGTGTTCGCGGCATTCAATGCAAATGTTAGGGCCATCCTAGAGTACTGTTCTGTAGTTTGGGCCGGTGCTTCCAAGTGTCATTTCGTGCGTTTGGAACGTGTCCAACACAAGTTTTGGATTTGGCTGGCAAACATGACGAACGTTCACCATGACTTGATTGAATATCATTACCTGCTGAAGATGTTCGACGTGAGATCGCTACATGCCAGGCGCATTGAGAGTGACATTATATTTTTGTGCAAGGTATTCAAAGGTTCGGTGTCATCCTCTCATCTTCTACGGTCGTTCTCGTTACACGCTCCGCTCAGAGCGACACGCAGCGCTGTGTCGACATTGTTCCATGTGCCGCGTGGGCGAGTGAACTGCATTGCAAACGGCCTGTTTACGCGCTGCCCTCGTGCCACCAACAAATTTCTGGAAGCCCAGCCTCAAACTGATGTGTTATGTGATCCTGTTGGAAGCATCAAGAGGCGCCTCGTCCTCTATACCGGATCCGTGAGACTCTAGGGCAATGTACATGAGAATACTGTTTTTATTATGATAGTTTATTGTGCATGTTTTTTTTCGTATTTTATCTTTTGACTTCACCTATCATAGGGATCATGCCTGTTGGTGATATTATGCAATACAAGAATACAAGAATACGCAACTTAGACGAGAATCATTCAGGACTCGCCAAACATGTTATAGAAACGGGCCACTGTGTCGCTTGGGGAGATGTGAAAGTCTTAGCTTACGAGTCTGACTGGAGGAAACGAAAAATCAAAGAGGGTATTTTTATCGACAAGGCGAGAGGAAATGTGCTGAATGTGAAACCTGGTGTCATGGGGGCAGATGTGTATCGAGTGCTCGCATGGGCGTCGCCACCACTAGGGACACTAGGGACATTGTCCCTAGAAGTTTTGAAATCATCGAAAACTACTAGGGATTGTCCCTAGAAGTTTTTGGAGTTCCCTCTACTGGGGACACGCAAAGAACCCGGGACATGATAACGGCGCAACTTGCTCTGCTCTCCGAACACATGTATTTTGCCTTGGGAACGGTCGCGTCAACATCTCCACGGTAAATAAAAATGCCCGCGAGCGATGTGCCTCCCTACAGATGTGACGGTGCCCTCCAGCCTCCAGGCACGTGCGTGTGGTCGCCGTAAAGCTGGATACGGCAGGCCGGCACTCGTCCGAGAAATTGGTCGAGTTTGTTTCCCAGTCACCCGAGGAGACAACCGAGCCGATTCTGGAGGTGTCCAGCATGATTGCTGAAACGAACTCGGCTGGTTACATACTGGTCCAGCTTATAAACCCGACCGAAGACGATATGCAGCTGCCCGCCGGTTACGAGCTGGGACAGACTCAGCTGTATGACGGGCTGGTCACCACAGTGCGCGTGGACCCGGCGGGAGGTCAGGATCAGGACGGTAGGTACTGGGCCGCCGCTCTGGGCCGGCCGCTGGTCAAGCCAATATTTCCTAAATCAATTCCCTCTGGAACATCGGAATGGGGATCGGAAACGGCGGATAGAGGGGGAGGCATCAGGGCCATGCCCCCGCCCCAGGGAAAATCAGGGGTCATCATATAATTTGCTCCCCCCCCCCCAAAAAAAAAACAAGCGATGGGGCCCCGGCCCTTATTCGGTTGTCACGAGGCTCAAGAAACCTACGCCAGCTATTAACAGCTCCATACCGGTCTTCGAGGGTCCTACACTGACCTCTGAGGGCCCTTCCGTGGTGGTCAAGCGCCCACATTGACCGTGGAGGGCACGCATTGACCTCTGAGGGCCCTCCGCTGGAGCCCCTAAACCGGCCTCAGGGGCCCATCCGGCGTCTGAGGGCCTCACATCGGCCTCTGGTGGCATTGCTGTCTCTGGGGTACCGAGACTACCTTTACGTGTCCCTGAGGGCCCTGTACTGGATTTCGAAGACCCGGTGCCGGCCTCTAAGGGCCTGCATCGGCCTCTGAGGGCCTATTTTGGCCTTTGGGGCCGTCTGCTGGTCTGTGGAATCTAACACTGGCTCATGCCGGTCTTTTAGGACCCAACACTGACCTCAGATGCCCCAATGCTGGCCTATAAGGCCCATATTAGCCTCTGAGGGCCCGCACTGGATTCTGAAGACCCGATGACGGCCTCTAAGGGCCCGCATCGGCCTCTGAGGGCCAATCTTGGCTTTTGAGAGCTTTCTGCTGGTCTCTGGGGTCCAACGCTGGCCCATGCCGGTCTTTTAGGACCCCACACTGACCTATGAGGCCCCATGCTGGCCTGTACAGGGTGTCCCATAAGTTCGTTCTCACCTAAATTTTACGTTTTTAGGCTCTCTTGCTTAAAGGCACGCTGAAATTGGTTCGTTACTGGGCTTACGTGGTTGCCATGGCTGGTAGAAATATGCTCCACAGTAACTAATTTCTGTAGACAAAATAGTTTTTGCTGGAGAGCCCGTTTCTGTAGCAAGGGAATAAAGGAAAGCAAGGAAAAAAAAGAAAGATAAACTGCTGCATCTTCTTTGTGGTTCATCAAACATCGCGGTCCTCTGTCGCTCAACTGGTTATACAAGAAGAGAAAATAATTCGCTGCTGGAAGGAACTCGGTAGTAGAGCTGGTAGAACAGGGGAGCTTGAGCGTCTTGGAAATGATCCCGAGAGAGATCTACATAGAGGGAGATCCAGGAGTGATGAGAGATCCAGATAGAGATCTAAAGATCCACCTGAGAGAGATGTAGAGGTCCTGAGATGGAGATGATCGATCCACCTGATAGAGATGTAGATATCCAGATCCACCTTGCATACAAATACATCTGATGGAAGATGCTTTTTAATTTAGAGGCTTGATGATTCTGTCCATTGTATAGACCATGATAAACGAGATGCTACTTCACTGCTCGGATTAGGGATCGGGGATCCGATCAGCTGAAAAGATTGCTAAATCTTTCAACTCGTACTTCTCACAGGTTGGAAAACAACTGGAGGAACTGATTCCCCCTAGTCATATCGACCCATTGGGAAGCTTTCCTAGTGAAATAGGAAATACACTATCATCTTTCACAGATACAAATGAAGTAGAACTTGAAGAAATCGTAAAAGGTACGAAAAATGTTGGCGCTGGGATCGACGGTATCAATGCACGCATATTTAAAGCAACTTTTCGTGTAATACGTAGTTACCTTGTATATCTTATGAATCTTTGTTTACGACAAAATGTATTCCCTCTGCCCCTGAAAAGAGCTGTTATAAAGCCGATTTATAAATCCGGAGACAAACAGAGCTTTAACAATTATAGACCTATAAGTATACTGCCTTTTATCTCGAAAATACTGGAAAAACTGGTCTTTAATCGGCTCGATACTTTTTTTAACTTCAACGATACGTTATCTAAGTATCAGTTCGGTTTTAGGAGTAATAGAAGCACTTATATGCCTCTAATTTTGGTTCAGGAGAAGGTAAGCCAAGCTTTTGAGGCAGGCAATGTTGTCTGTGGCCTATATCTTGATCTACGAAAAGCGTTTGACACGGTGGACCAATATGTTTTACTAAAAAACCTATATGCTTATGGTATACGTGGAGATGCGCATAAAATGATGACTTCGTATTTGCAGGATCGTGCCCAATGCACACAAATAGATCATGTCCGATCTAGCTTCCTCCCAGTAGACATAGGCGTGCCACAGGGCTCCATTTTAGGACCTCTCCTTTTTCTTATATACATTAATGACTTTCCCACTATATCTGACGATTTTACTGCGTATCTTTACGCAGATGACACGGCAATTTTTATAGAAGGCAAAGATGAAAACCATCTTCAAAGCATCATCAATGTCACCATGCCTAAAATCACAGACTGGTTTAAATCAAACAGGCTTTCACTAAACACTGACAAAACAGTTTGCCAATTGTATAATATTTCTAAAAGTGATATAAGTGTATCTGTTTCTCTCTCTGGTGTTCATATCACGTTCGTTAAAACTGTGAAATATTTGGGTATGTATGTGGATGATGATATGAGATGGAAATCCCATATTACTTATCTTACTCATACGTTAGGTCGTAACGTAGGCTTGATAAGTCGAGTTAGGCATTTTCTTTTGCCTAAGCAGCTCATACTTTTGTACAATGCACTGTTCCAACCATATATTAACTACTGTTGTATGCTTTTTAGCAATACACATGTAACTTATATTGAGAAGCTTGAAAAACTACAAAAGCGTGTAGTAAGAATGATTGATGGACAAGACAGATTTGCCCACACTGCACCCATTTTTAAGAAGCTGAAGATCCTTCGTCTGAGAGACGTGGGCAAGCTACAAATGATGCTATTGATGCATAAAAAGTTGAATGGTACTTTGCCCACGCCTCTTGACGAACTTTTTACTGTTTTTGAACCGCTCCGAACCACCCGTTCACTTCATCACTTCCAGGAAACATTTACACACAAATTATACTGTACGCACACAGTACGTTGGGCTGGACCCAGGCTTTGGAACCAAGTTATGGGGCCAAAGTTCCCAAACCTACGAGATGTTCCAACCTCCAAGAGACATATCAAAGGTCTCTTAAAACAATTTTTCTTTGATTCTTACTGAACTGACACAATTGACCACGCATTTTATATTACAATAACTTTATACATTTTCATGCTGTCACAGTTCACCCCCGCACTGTTTTTGTCTGTATATTTGTATACAATGTGATATAATGAAGGAGACCCATAATGCCACTGCGTGTTTACAATAACATAGGTATTATGCATATATACCTAAACCAGAGCGAGAGGTGGTCTACTTCGATGAATCGTTATCTCACTATGCCATCATTGAATTTTGACCTCTTTAATGTATTTGTGCTTTCCATTTTTTTTTCTTTAGTTACGCTACCGTGTATTTTCCTTATATCTTTTTCGTGGAGTCACTCATGTATGTGTTGTGTTCGCATTCTCGAATTCATGTTTGTAACAACATGATATATTTCGACCGCTTATAAACTACGTAACAATACGTAACACTTCAAATAACGCCCTGACGTTTGCCCGCTGATTTGAGTTCGCTGAGCAACAAGCTTGCTTAGCTCGGCGGCTCTTTTCAGTGGGCATTTGACTCTGCCGAACCCAGACCAGATACTGTCCCCCCCCCACTCCGCAAAAATGTGTGAATGCGCTGCACGATTAACCTAACTAACCGATGGAATGACTGATCCTTTGGCTTATTCTTAAATGGGAAGGTGTAGTGGTCAGTCAAGCTACATTTAGCCTTGACTTCTTTGCTTCTCTTTTAAGCCATATACCATACTAACAAGGGCCTTACCGCGCTTATTCCAGCTTTGATTTTGTTTTCTTCATTCTCCTAGCAGGGAGTGTCGCGACTTGATGTATTATGTTTCGGGGTGGTGTTAACGTAAGGTTCTATGTGTCGCGCGGGTCAGTGGGTGGACACTCCTGGTCGTCTATTCATGGGCGGCGGCTTAGAAAAAAAAGCTGGGTTTGCGGCACAGCTGGGCAGGTGAAGGACAGGGCATTCGAAGTCCCGATGACCACTGCCAACTCATGGGTGGTAATTACATTGATTAATTGAATGTGATCATTTGTCCAGTCACCCATTCCTATATCACTGGCCTCCCCATTAAGAAAATTGCCCACTTTATTCGTATTAGCGTTGCTAGTTTACGTTGCCCTCGAGAATCATTTGTTCGACTGCCGTAACCGAATTCTACCAAATTCCTATCGGCCTTACTCTAAGATTCATGCGTCATCATTCTCACACCCTTGCTCGCATTACGTTCGCATTTCATGTATTCACCCAAATTTAATTGGTAGCCCCCGAAATTCCCTCCGATAGTGTTAGGCGTCTTACAAACCATGGTCTCCCCGGCTAGATAAATGTCTCTTTCCGAAATCCATATGCATGCTCCGCTAACCGGCGACAAAGATACTTATCGCAGGGCCGTCCAGAATAAATGCACAAATATCCACCCTACTAATTTATGGGATTCACTACACGTCCGATACTTATGGTACACACATACACGATTTATATCCGACTTATCTCTCTACCGGGAGAGATTACCTATGCCCTCTTCCAGTCCGCGTGTAACATTCCCGTTCACGACCCAGGGACCACAGTTCATATCCTGGAACTATCCTTAACCCGCGCACCGACGGGGGGGCGGATATCCGCCCCCCCCTGAGGTTTTTCGCAAATAGCGGGAAAACTGCGGCACGTAGCGCCGCGAAATTTGGTACGACTATTCCCTCATCAATTTTACACATGGTGTGCAAGTTTGAAACTCCTACCTTTTAAGGTCAGGTCAGGTCAGGTCACTTTGAATGACCCAACCTCAAGTCACTTTTTTGCAACTTTGTCACCGTGCCAGAGCTACAATAGATGTCGGAGGCCTTTGAAAGTCGCAGGATGTTATTAGGTCATTAGTAGCTACAATTTGTACATCTCGGAATTTTGATATCGGTGACCTAAGGTCAGGTCAATTTCGCGACCTCCCCATTATAAGTCAATGGGGGAAAAATCAACTCCCTGTTTTTACCACTAAAACGGGTCGGAATGGCCCCATATACCATACATGACTTCATATACGATCAACCTTCACTACCTTTAGGTCTGTTTTACTGTTGGGCAGCTGTGAGGTCATGTGACGTCATCAAAGGTCACCAAAGGTTTTTGGCCAATAACTCCGTACAGGAACAAGATACAGCCGCGTGGATGGTCTCATTGTGTTCAGCTCGTCAAGACGCATCGAATGATATACATGATGACCTCGAGGTCACGTGACCTGAGGTCAACCTTTGACCTTGACCTTTCGAGGTGAACATATATATCATTCGATGCGGATTGACGAGAGGATCACGATGATACCCTTAGTTTGTTCCTATCTTGACTAATTCGAAAGTTATTCGAGAAAAACTCTCTCCATATCTAGCGCCGCCATTTTGACTTTTTCGACCCCTGTGACGTCATCTTTGACCTGACCTGAAAATAACCTTAGTAAAAATTGTAGATCTTGACCGTGCGTATCCGATGCCGTTTACCGCTTGTCGCTATCTTGCTTCGTTCTCGAGATCTCAGGGGGGCGGTCATCCGCCCCCCCCCGTCGGTGCGAAGTTGGCGCAGACCCCCCGTCGGTGCGCGGGTTAAACCATAGGATTTACTCTTCAAGGCCTTACGTGTCCTGGAGTACATTCTTCCCTCCCCTGAGGCTGTCCAGTACCGATAAGAGTACCTTTACGAAATAAGTATGAGGACTTATCCGGGACACTACGGCTCGCCTTATCCGCCCTTTGGGTGACTCACCCCTGACCTTCGGCTTCTTGCCTTTGGCATAACTTACTCTCCACTGCATACTGTGCCAATCTTCCCCTTTCCCTCCTGCCGTAGAAACCTCCCACTGCCTTCTCACCCAGTGTTACCTAAGCGGGAAAATTAACAGTGGCCGGTACCACTGGCGGAAAAGTGCACATGCCCTACGTACGTGACGGTGTGTCCCTCTTATTATTCCGGTCTGGACGTGGGTTTAGAGAAGTGCATCTGTGTCCCATACGGTCATGCTGGTAAACGTTACGCCATAGGAGACGGGCAAACAAGCCGTCTGTGCCTCACAGTGCCCTGTGTCAATATTGGTGGAGTAATTATTGGCGCTAACTCGCAAGAACGCGAATAACAGAAACGCATTATTTATCCGACCTAATCGTAATCTCAAGTCCTAATTGCTGCTGCACGCGTGAACCTAATCATCAGTTCTCGTATACAATCCTAGCAGACCTTGAACCGCTCTTGATTTAATCAGATGATCTAGAACCAATAAGCACGCACCGATCTGTCGTCTGGTTGTGATCCACCGTATCATAGTGATTTACTGAATGCTCAAACGGAAATGACTCCTTGAAACTCGTTCGATAGCTTCTGATGGGCTACTAGTTACCTATACAAATTATCTTTATAGAGTGCCAGAATATTTTCATAGGGGTCCCTAGCCTTTCATAGAAAATCTAATTTATATCATCCTATTAGCAGTAAACAATGCACATCAAACGAAGTGCAGTCCTAGATATCATATAGCATGTCATATTTAAAATTATGCATTAACTGTTTACGTTCTTATCCCGTTGCAACTTTCCACAACTAACCATGCTCCTATACGATGACCTTCACCTACCGCACGCGCCCCAATTACGGCTAACCCACTGCCCCTGTTGTGGCTGCTCCTCGCGCCCTCTGGCGGCTCAACGCCCGCGTCGGGAACGACGAATACCACGGCCACCGGCCGGCGCCGCGTCGACACCGTCAGTCAGTCACGCCGCTATGGGCGCGTATACACTCACGGTGCAGTGCTCGTGCGTGTTGTCTCTTCTGGCCGGGTAGATTCACCGGATGTGTCAGTGAGTGTGAATCTGGTAAAATATCGCTGCAATATCTCCCTGTTCGACATCTCATCAGCTCCATTCCACGTAAGTTTTTTTTTTTAATTTATTTCCTGTCCCATTTAATCGTTCCCCAACAAAGATGGTCCTTTCTAGTATTTATTCTACAAAAGCACAACGATCGGTACCTATATTAGTCGCATATTAGTTCTAACCACAAACAATTCTACATCTACCTGTTACTCGACATTTCGCAATTTCAATGATGCAAAGTGACCATCTAAAGTCGCAAAGTGTCAAACCGTCAACCTCAAACCACTGCTCACAACTCTGCACCTAAGTAACAGAAGAAATTCCGCCGTAAGCTCAAGCATTCGTATCTGTCGAAAATCATAACTCATAGCCATATTCATAGATCGATCGCATGAATCAGTCGCCACCTTAACCCTCGCATGTGTGCGGCGTTTTCCAGCTTCTAATGTGTAGGGGGGGGGGTCGGTTGGACCCCCCCCTTGCCGTTTGGCCCCTGATCGAGCTAGAGCTTCGCGGAAAAAACGAGCGTGTTGCCCGTGACGAGAGGAAGCCGATGATACCCAATTTTAAGGTCCTAGGTCATTGGTTGACCTTCCAGGTCAGGTCAATGACCCAAAGTCGGGAAAATCGGGACCTATTAGAAAGTCGTAAAGTGTGGCTGCTAAGGGGTTTTTCGGGGTGCTGATCACGAATATCGTGTCAGTTTTGATCACAGATGATGTCTTTAAGCATTTAGACCAGGTCGGGTCAGGTCAGGTCAGGTCAATCAGTAGGCGTCGTGACGGGTATTCGTAGTACGTGTCAACCGCCTCTGACAGCTTCGTAACATGTTACGAAGGCACCAAAACTACTTCGTAAATGTTTAAATGGTTGCTAAATTCGAATTCAGCTCCAAAAACTAGCCTAGAAACATGTAAAACTCGAAAAAGTGAACCGAGGTCACCCGAGGTCACCAAAGGTCAATGACCTGACCTGACCTTCAGGTGACCTTGACACCCACCCTAATGCATGGGAGCAGCATCAAATCACATGTTTGAACGTTTGAAACCACGAAAAGCTTGCAAACGCGCGGCTAATGCTAGCCGACGTACGCCGAATCGCGATTCCGGCCAAACATGGTCTCGGAAAAGAGGTCACAGGTCAAAGGTCATTTGGGTCAGGGTCATAAAATTTTCAGGGTAGGTGTCAAATTGATCAATGCGAGGGTACTGAAAGTTTCGTCGCGATCGGCCGCTTTTTACGCGAGTTATTCGCGAAAAACCATGGGGGGGTCCATCCGACCCCCCCCCCCCTACACATGCGAGGGTTAAAACATTACATTCGCTTTCAACCGTATTTACCTGTTCAATAATTGATTTCGACTTCGCAATTAATTCCTTCAGCAATATTACCAATAATTTCGCAATGCAACTTTTAGTGAATTAAGCACGAATCTACACCATTAATTTCACAAACGAATTCCAACCACTGAACTCTAATATATACTGGAAGGAGCATTGGTGACTTGTTTTTGTCTATCGATTTCCGCCATGTTGTGTATACCAGAAATATAAATTGCATGTACGGTAGCAGAGGTGCAGTTTAGTGAGAGGTACACTACTCAAAAGTGCTGCTGCTTCATGCTTGCAGTTTGATTGCAGTGATCAACTTTTCAAGACTTTGGTATACACAACATGGCGGAAATCGTTAGACATTCTGGCCCATATACGGCCAAGGCGAGTGCCTCCCCCTGATTCCAACCTCAAATCGCACTTGACCACCGCCGATTATAATAAATCGAACGAACCAGTTTGGCCAAAGACAAAGACATATTCAATGTTGTCACGCATCCTGTCATCAATTTCAGCGTTCGTGACACTGAGCTGCTTGTTCAAATTTTTGCATCTCGATTCTCGCTCCCGGCCTAATCGCGATGTATCCCGCAACCCAACTGACAATAACGTATTTACTGGCGGCTCTGACATGACCTCACAATTCAGATCCTAATATGCTACTAGGGTGTCTGCACCAATAAGTTCAAAGTAATTTAAGTTTTCCAATTCCAATTGAGAGTGCATTTTATGGCAACCGAAAATGTTTGGCAGTCGTCACGGCACGGCAGGCTGGGCAGAGGGGGGGATCAAGGATTGGGATTGAGCAGACTTTTCAACAACACTCACATTCTGGAGTTTCTCTGTGCTTCCGCTTCTCAGTGTGGTCACAAGCGTCGGCGGCTGTCCTCGGTTCTGATCGCTCGAACTGAAGAGGCTTCTCGCGGGTGACCCCCGGACTGACGGCGGCTCCCAGAAGGCGTCCCCGGCTCCAGCTGCAGACTGTGACTCTCGGCTGCTCGACTGTGACTCTCGGCTGCTCGACTGTGACTCTCCCTCTGGTTGGGTGGCGCACCCTTTTATAGTTGGGGGAGGGGTGACTGCCACGCCCTTGCGCCGTCATCTTCCTCTGCCTTCTTCTGGTGGGTGGGTCCGTAAGATGGCGCCCTCTGTCCTGTTTAGTACCTTGCTCCTCTGTGCCTGCAAGTTTTGGCCGTCGAATCGTCTTCGTGTTGAGTGGTTTATTAGGTATTTTTGTAATCGCTGGCATAAAACAATCCCCGAAAGGTTTGTGATTTTCGAGTTTTAATTTTGATTCTTCAATTTCATTTTATTCAAACTTTTGTTTCCTTCCGTTTCGTCTGCCGCCAACGCCCCTTGTGACGTCACTCTTGCTCCGCCCACTGTACCGGGTGTGGCCGTAAGTCAGCGCCTTCTTCCTCTGCGGAGATCTCTGGAACTACCTCATGAGGCCATTGTGAGGTCGGTCACCCGGTTGTTTTGCCAGGGTCACTCACCCTGGGTTGCTGTGCCCGACAAAGGAGGCTGTGTGCTCCAGCCGGCATCCATCCTTGACACTGCTCCATGATCTGTTGACATATCTTACTGATCCAGCGTTATTTGAGGAGGTTCGGATCGCTCATCCTGCGGTAGCTGTCTCCATAGGCGGGCGTTGTAATGAGAGTTTAACGGCTGCCCATTGCGAAGACCTCTGGGACTACAGCGTTTTTGCTTGCCGTAGGATCTTCCTGGTTGTGCCATTCCCACCGTGGGACTCAGCGCGGCGCAGCTGTTGTGGTACCTGACAGAGTACGTGACAAGTGACAGAGTACCTTAACGTGCTCGCTCGCCGCCGCCGCCGCAGTCCTGACGTAGCTTGTTGACTCAGCTGTGCCTCGACGGTTCGTACTGATGTGACCGGCATCGTCTTCTCGCAGATGTGTCTACTGCGGGCTATTCTCACGGACAGTGCTCGTTGGGGGAGTTGGAGAAAAGTGCTGAGTGGGGATGGCGGGCCTGGTGACTGGGGGGTAGTGAATGATGGAGAGGGGAGGAGAGCGCAGCAGCAGCGCTCCGCTCAGCTGTGCGTCACCCGGTAGCAGCGATGGGTGTGTGAATGGAGGGCTAGGCCTGTGACCGGACTGCGAGGGGGGGGGGGGGACTGCCGGACCGAGCCGTGCCGAAAAGATACAACGTTAAATGTTCAAGATGTAGCGTGCTACATTTCCTACACAGACGGCTAACGCCGCAACATAGAGGTCTCCAATACGGGTACGTCTCGGTATTTAGTCAGCACGTGACCA
This sequence comes from Amphibalanus amphitrite, assembly GCF_019059575.1. Taxonomy (NCBI): domain Eukaryota; kingdom Metazoa; phylum Arthropoda; class Thecostraca; order Balanomorpha; family Balanidae; genus Amphibalanus; species Amphibalanus amphitrite. Next base: position 782,381 of record NW_024881703.1, on the reverse strand, counting down.
TTCGCGACGATTGAGGGTGATTGAGGCCTACCAGTCTGTAGACAATGTCCATCGCTAACTGGACGCACAGTCAGCAAGTGACACCGATGATTTGTCGGGAGTCAATCATTGCAAGTTTATCCTCTTTTTTGTCAGCTCTCAGGAGTGAGCCATGTGGCCAAAACTGTGTGGCGCCAAAGTGGCCATCAAAAAGGTCAAAGGGTTAGAAAGTTGGTAAGCAGACTTTTCAGTATGGATTACCAGCTGTCTAAGAGTGTTCTTTCGGGGTACATAACTCAAGGTTACTTAAGCTTTGCTTACCGGAGGGCTCAAAACAGTCAAAAACGTCTTAAAATGGCCAAACATGAGTTTCGTTATGCCTGAGGCTAAAAAAAAAAAAAAACTAAAGGGCTGAGGACATCAACCAGGTCATCTGGACTAAATAGTCCACGTTCGAGATGAAACACCCGTCCAAACCCGAAAACAACCCCATAAGGGCGAAGGGGGAGGCCTCCGTTTCGTCCCGTTATGTTCCTATGCGAAAGGCCAAGGTCACGGTATTGTGGGGTTATAGGCGTCCAGACGCTGACCAGGTTGCGATTGGTGTCCCAGAAACAGCTTTGGGAAGCATAATGCTTTTCCAAGAACATCTGGGAGGAGTTTCAACCATCAAGCTGAACTCGAACCGCGAGTATGAACACATTTATAGAGGAGAAAATGGCATCCGAGAGGTCGTAGGCCCATCTTCAGGCAAGACAGTGCATCAGTGCACATGTCAAGCAAAGCTTAAAAGCGGTGCAAGGAGACTGTGACAGGCGTTTGTGGCAAGACCACATGCCAGGCACCTCATCGGATCAAAATTTCATAAAAATTTGTTGGTTATGCTGAAAATTAGGCTCGTCGAAGCGTAGCGCTGTTCCAGCCTCGAGGAGCTCACGACGCATGTCAAGTCAGTCTGGATTAACTTTAAGCCTGCTATGCAGCCAAACATGCTGGTTGGCATGCCGCAGCATGTGTTCATGTGTTTGCCTATTAAATGGGAAGCACATCGAGGGGTCACGAATATATCAAGACGCAATGTACTCTGTTTCACATGCAAATATAATGTGAGAACGAACTTATGAGACACCCTGTAAGGGCCAATATCAGCATCGGAGGGTCCCGCACTGGATTCGGAAGATCCGATAACGGCCCTTTTATGGCTTGCATTGGCCTTTGGGGGGCTATCTTGGGCTCTGAGGGCCCTCTGCTGGCCTCTGAGGTCCAACGCCAGCCCATGCCGGTCTTTAAGGGCCCCACACTAACCCCTGAGTGTTCCATGCCTGCCTGTAATGACCCACATTAGCCTCTGAGAGCCCAAGTCGGCCTCTGATGGTCTCAAACTGCCATTAGGCCCTTAACCCGCGCCCTGGTGGGGTCTGTTTATAACGCGACCTGGTGGGGGGGGGGCTATTTTTTGCCCCCCCCCCCCTCGTATCTCCGAAACTACTGGACGGATCCGCAAAATGCAAACGGCGTTCGAAAGGTCTGTCAAATTTGTCGATGGAAACCAAATTTCATTGACCTCGGGGTCACCGATGACGTCACAGGTCAGGTCAAAGATGAAATGTTTCACCGTTCACGGGTCATCTAGGGAATGTGCTATAACACCGAAGAAAACGCATTTTGTCGAGAATCATCGATAGGGCGTCAGTTGCCTAGTACATATATTGCTATAAGAGGTCACTGACATTACCAGGTCAGGTCACAGGTCAGGTCACCAAGGGTCACAGGTCAGGTCACATGAACATAACTTTAGGTACTAAGGTTGTGCGATGCATGTTTTATGGCCAATTTTTCATTTCCAACTCAATGGTGTTGGTTATAAGACTATCAGGTACGGCTTAGGTCACTTTCTGGTGGAGGTCAGGTCAAGGTCAGGTCAAAAAAGGTCAAATTTCAAAGTTGATATTTTTGCATAAAATGGGTATTGATTCGATGCAGCTCGTCACGGGGAGTCTAATGGTGGTCTTTGTTTTGCGCTATGAGGTCTAGAATTGCAAAAAAATTGAGTTTGAAAATTTAACGTCATCAATTTTGAACAGTTTTTTCGCTGTAACTTGGCCAAAAAAAGAGGTATCGATCTCAAATTTGGTATGTAGATAGAAGGCGGTGAGGACTATCACATATATTCCGGTTTTTTCGAAATTCAAAAAACTTTTTGGATTTTTCGGCTATTATAATCAAAAAATCTATTTTTTTATTTTTGGGGGTCAAAATCCAAAAATTTTAAAAATCCGAGATAGCAGTTTTGTAGCCCTGTCAATTCTACAGCTTTTATGTCTTTATCGTTTTTCTGTATTTGCAAAGCTATAGGCCTGACAGCTCTTCCCGCGAAACCCTTTTTTGGGTCGAAAACGGCAGAACATGACGTCACTCTGACGTCATTTCCGGCCAACCTATCATAGCCTTTGGAAAAATTTTTGGTCACAATGTGTAAAATTGATGTCCGGGAGGGTACTGAAAGTTTGGTGACGATCGGCGCAGCGGTTCTGGAGATATATCGAAAAGTCTGGAGGGGGCAAAAAATAGCCCCCCCCCCACCAGGGCGCGGGTTAACTGGTCTCTGAGGGCCCAAACCGACCTCTAAACACACCGACCTCTGATGGCCCAGTTTCTGCCCTGGAGACCCAAGACTGGCCCTTACGTGCCTCTGAGGGCCCGTACTGGCTTCTGAAGGATCGATGCCGGTCTCTAAGGACCCATACCAGTCTTTAAAAGCCCCACAGTGACATCTGAGGCCCCACGCTAGCCTCTGCGGGTCCCAAACTGGTCTCTATGGGCCCCAACCAGCCTATGAGGTCACTAAACCGGCCACTGATGGCCCTATTATGTTCTCTGGGGCCCAAGACTTACCTTTGGGCGTCATGCACTGGCCTCTGAGGGCCCACACCGGCCTCTGGGGCCCCATAGCACCATAACGGCCATCAAATTACCACAGTGGCCCCATATTCCCAGCCAGCAATTCGGTTGGGGAAGGTGCGGGGACAGTGTTGGGGAAAGCTTGGGGAGAACGTACAATGCCCCTATCGGATCGGGGGACGGTCCGTGTTCCCCATCCCTTCCCCGACTGTATCGGTAATATGTTCAAAAGACATGGGGAAATCATACCGATCCCCGTACGGGAAAAGAGCAGCATTCCCCAATCAAACCCCACTGTTGGGGTTCGGTCGGATAAAAGATCAGATTCCCCGTACGGGGAAGGGTGCGTTATCCCCGACCCATTTTCTAGAACAGTTTGATTGGGGAAAAGTAGGGGAACTGTTGAAATTCCCCGCTCGGGATTTTACACTTAATCCCCAGACGAATCCCAACCGCCAGTAGGAGCAGTGTCGCCTCAACACAGCGAGGGAGGGGAGGGAGGGGTAGCAACGACCGGCCGCCGTCGGTTCCGTCCGCACATCTGGTTGAGGGGCGTCTCCTGTCCCCATCTGTCATCGTGAATGGGGCCGTGCCGACGTGTCAGACGGGACGAACGGGGGAAGTCGGTCCAGAGTCACTGCGCCGCGCGGTTGTGGGAGCAAGCCGTGGGCTAGGTACCGCTCCAGGTCAGATCATGGTTGGCACTGAAGAGTGCGGCGACACTACAGAGCTGTGAACGAAGACGGTGAACGGCGAGATGTGGTGACCGCTTGTCTGACCAGTGCCCAAAGTCGTGATCTACCGCTGGGGTCAGTGCGTGAGAAGCTGGACTCGGCACCGACGGAGGACGCAGCTCGACGAGGAAGCTATGCTGTGTTGGTAATGAACTAAAACACTTACTTGTAACGAATCCATGACAGATATAAAATGACGATACTAACTCAAGTTTATTGTAAAAGACAAAGCTTTCGATACACACAATATCTTGATCACTGTCTGGGATATGCAGAATATGACGTAAAAATGAATGAGGTCATCAACCTCCGTCTGAGATTATCCTTAAATTGCCCGGACAATATAATGTCATCAGCCTAATGCTTTATCTGCTTCTGTTCTAGAGGGACGTCTGCCGGTTACGACCGAAAGGTTTCCGACGGGACTTGGCAGAACCCACAACAGCAGTATGAGCCTGGCGTGGAGTTAATGCGTAATTGCTCGCATGAGCAACCGAAGAGCGACTTCCAGGCGAAGCTGGTAAGCAGTTTATGGGGGTGGGGGTTAGCTTAGAGCTGTTGAACAACCTGTCCTTCACCCAAGTCTTAAGGCTGAGACACACTCTTTCTACAGCCAGAAAATCTCATGCGAGAGCCCATTAATTAAATACATGAAATCACGATCGCATCAACCGCTTACAGGGATGTGCGAACGATTGACGCGATTGTATGTAATAAATGACATGCATTTTGAATAGGCTCTCGCACTCCATTTTCTGTCTTCGGAAAGAGCCTGTTTCAGCAGCTCTACTACACAGCTCTGCTTGTGAAAGGGACTTCATTGTTATCTTGATAAACTAGCCACCGATTTTAACTGTCAAACGGCGTTCATTTATCTGTCAACTTCGTAAGGCGTAACATAGACGTAAAACATTTATTACCTAATGACTTTTCCTGGAATGAGAAATGTTTAGAAGTACAAATTTAATTATTGAATTTTTATTTCCTGTTTTTACGAGCGAGCGAGCGCAGCGAGCGAAGCGAAGTTTTTTCAATATAAGGGAAAAATCTCAGTATGAGCGGCCCGGCCCGGCCCGGCCCGGCCTGTAACGCTTTTGAGAGGCTTATATCTCAGCAACCGCTGGACCGATTAGCCTGCGGTCTTTTTTTGCTGGGTAGCCCCATCCCTTCTACCCCGTAATTGACTACTTTTGATACACCTCAGTGACCGTCGTGGCACGTGCCACGTGAAAAGTCAAGGGTGTTCAAGCTGTTTTGCAAAAGTAGTGATTTTGAGAGGCTCATATCTCAGCCGCCGCTTGGGTGATTGACTTGCGGTAATTTTTGTAGGGTAGCAGCATCCCTTCTACCAAAAATAGGATACTCTCGATGCATGTGGGTCACCCCCAGTGCACGTGCAAAATACAACAATAAGAGGTGTTAAATTTGTTCCCATTTTAATAACTCGGTAATTACTGGGGCGATTTCGCTGAAACTTCACTTGGCATACAGGTAGGCACCCACCAGGCAATGCATTCCCATGTGTTGCGGTTAGGGTGCTACTGCACGTGCGCACGTGCAGGGGGCGCTTCCAGATCTCGAGAACGGCCGGGCCGATTGCGCTCAAATTTGGTACACGGTTGGGGACCAGTTAGTAGGGTACCGTGCAAAAGTCAGTTTGGACCCCATTTGCACGTGCGCACGTGCAGAATGCCGCTTCCAAATCTCAGGAGTGGCTGGGCCGATTGCGCTCAAATTTGGTACACCACTAGCGACCGGTTAGAAGGGTGCTTTGCACAAGCCCGTTGGAAGTACCCTCTCGCCCTTCCGCACGTGCAGGGCTCACTATCTCGCTCGCTCGTTCTTCGCCCAAAAGGCGTTTTACTGGTAATTAACTATTCAAAGTATATCACATTCAATTTCTAAGCACTTTTCGTGGGGAAAAAAGTTATAAATAAGTGTAATTTCATAAAATGGCATTCAACATGTTTCAGCGCAAGCTGAAGTTTCTATATAAGGACATTCCATGTAGTAGCTAGCTGTAAAACCTGATTAACATACCTACAAGTGCACATATTTTTGTTTTTGTCCACAGCCGCAGAATTCCTGGAGATGCGCTGGGACATGGATCATAGCAAGGTGGCTCTCAGCGGCAGCTGACCGCTGAGATGTGTCTGAAACAGCCAGAAAAAGACTCGAGTTGTGGTTCCAGGGCACTACCGAACAGAAGGCGGGACCAGCTGTAGGGAGCCTACAGCAAAGCCGTCGTTCTCAATCTGCTGAACAGACTCCTGCTGCAGAGGAAAATTGGGGTTCGACATGTTAGAACTGGGGTTAGACCTGTTACCAGTGCTCGTGTTCGTCACCTGTTGTTTGTCACTGCTGTGCTGCTGCTGTACCTATGTCATGCTTGCCACTTGCTAAGCGTTCACAATGTTTTTTGACTGAATAATAACTTTTTTAGTGTTTGTCTTGATTTGTAACGAGTATATCAAGTATGTTAACCTTTCATCAAATGAAGGACTCCACATAAAAATAGTATAGGCTGTGGTGGTACAGACACATACCATGCTTGGGAGACTATTGTGTATTGATCTATTGTGTATTGATCTATATATATATTGATTGGGAGACTATTGTGTATTGTGTATTGATCTATTTTTTTATAGTCGTTAAAGCATCCTGAAAGTCTGGAAATAAACAGGCATGGCCAAATGGATTGGTTCTAATTATTTTCCCGTGTGGTTTTATCGTTTCCCTATTGCGGGAAAACAAGTGGACAATTTTGTTTGTATGTAAACCAGTATGTGTGTACAAATATTTGTATGTTTACAGACAAAATAAATAGTCATTGTCAATTTAAATGGGACCCGATCTGTTTCCCAGTGCGTTTTTTTTTACTGGCTTCTCCGTACGGGGAAAAAAGCAGACAAGGCAGTGGGGTCATTGCCAAGTCGGGGAACGGCCGGGGTTCGCGCGGGGAAAGGTCTGGGAACGTTAGGGGAAAATCACGGTTTCCCCGATCGGGGAAGGTCTCCAGTAAGCATAAACCCGTACAGCCGGGTAGGGGAATGTGCGGGGCTCGCACAGGATCTTCTTGGGGAAAATGTTCGATAGCCCCGTACGGGGAACCGACCTTAACAACGGGTTTTAACCATAGTCGGCGCGGGGGTAGCTTGGGGGACGCTTGGGGAACGCTTGGGCAGTTATACCGTTTCCCCGTACGAATCCCGCACAAAGTTCCCCGTACAAAGTGTCTCAAATCCCAAGCGAACGCTCCGTTTTCCCCAGGAGAACGGTTGGGGTTTCCCCGAGCCCGCCCCAAGCTCGCCATAGGCCTTCCCCGTACGGGGAAAGCTCCGATTTGCTGGCTGGGTTACCATACCGGCCTCAAAGGCCTGTATGTTAATAATGGGGCCCCTGCAATAATGGGGCTCGGGAGGCACTGGGCCTCCCGAGGGTCGACAGGGCCTCTTTGCCAAGCTGCCCCCCCCCCTCAAACGCCAAGTCTGCGACCGTCCCTGCATGCATAGGCAGAAGGATGTGGGCACGCGTTTCATGATCGAACAACATGCCTACTACCGCGTAGCTTCTTCGTTTTTTTTTTTCCAACTAAATATTAATTATTCTCCCTCGTTTTTAAATTAGAGTGGCCGAAATCCAACGAGGTACGCAGATTTGGGAGTAGGTGGGTAATGCCGACCAGACTCAAGCAAAGGTTTGTGGCGACGCCCTGGAAAAGTGTCCCTAGAAGTTCTGAAACCGTGGTGACGCCACTGGCAACACCTTTCAAAGAAGCCCGTGGCAAATCGAGAGAAAACTCATCGCTACGTTTCTGCTGTAACATCCCCGTCACTTCCCACCCTCGTGGGTATCTTCTGTCCTCTGAAAACGTTGTGACATCGTCTATCTGTTTACATACAGGACAGGGTCGCGGACGGAGGCAGCGCAGCGGTCAGTTGACCCGGCTGGTTTGGGTCGACACGAGTCGTGCAAACAGTGGTGCCCGTCCCGTCCCGTCCCGTCCCGGCCGGCCGCGGCGCGGCGGTGGAGGGTGGAGGTCGCGCGGGCGTCGATACGACCGCTGAGTCACAGTGGGGCGGCCATGGGGCCGGCTGTTCCACAGCGGAGAGGCGACATCGGGACCGAGACAGCGACGGCACGGGCGTCGAGGACGGGACTAAACAAAACAAACTGAACAACCGCGACAGCTGAGATTCTGGGGATTCCATATAGAATGATAATGTCAACATTTACAGGGCCGAACCGAACGGCGCAAAATGAACTGTGACTTCGCCTGTAAGTTTTTTAAACACCATCTATTCATCGTCTATTTAGCTAAACATGAATCCTAAATTGATCATTTTTTATTCACCTACCTAAAGCGTGAATTGTTTTGCGACTAGCGGTAAAGTTCGCACGCGTGACAGTGCAGTGTGTCCGGGGGCCGGGGGGTTACACACCACAAACGGCCGCACGTGCTCAGCTAGCCGTCGGCTTTTATTTCGGTCCCAATCTACGGGATTACACGGCATGGCGGCGCGTGTAACGGCGGCACGGGGTCAGCTAGCAGCCGGTCTCTATTTCGGTACCGAGCAGCCGGCGGCGCCAAGGCCCTACCCTCTCACATAACTAACCATCGGTGCCTGGTTTACCGGTATCACAGCTCACCAGCTCGATGGGCCGTATGTATGTTACGGCCCGTTTGAAAACCCGGTCCGTATTAATGCTGCCCGGCCCGCATTAATACTGACCGGAGACCTGGCCCGTATTAATACGGCCCCCGGTCAGCATTAATGCGGGCCGCCTGGCGGTCAACATTAATACGGGCCGGGCAGTATTAATACAGCCCACTTTTTTCCTCACGGCCATATGAAAACTCGGGCCATATCAAAACTAGCCAACTAGTCTCTATTCCATGTCTTAGCAAATGCTGCGTAGGCCTGCAGTGGTTTTAAATGTATTTTATACTTTCTGACTGTTGGCTAGTAAATGTTTGTTTCGTGGTATCTTCAGCGTATAGACCAACCATACCTTGACCTTACACCATACATGACCTTGACACCCACCATAATGCATTGGTACAACATCATTTTACAATTACATGTTCCAGTGTTTAAAACCACAACAAGACTAGAAACACGCAGATATTATGAGCCAACATACGATGAATTGCGATTCCGGCCAAACATGGTCTCGAGGATCAGGTCACAGGTCAAAGGTCATTTGGGTCAGGGTTATGAAATTTTAGAGCAGATGTAAAATTGAATAACTCGAGGGTACTGAAAGTTTCGTCGCGATCGGCCGTTTTTTACGCGAGTTATTCGCAAAGAAAAAACGAGGGGGGGGGGGGTCCGTTCGACCCCCCCCCCCTATAAGTGCGAGGGTTAAGTGGAAATCAGTGCTAAAGTCCTCGAATTATGACATTTTCAAAATGAAGTTGCCATACACTTTATGATCACTAGTTATTAAGATCAGAAAATGAAACAGATGCGTGATACGCTGATACTCACTGTCGGTCCTCCAGCGGTAATGGAAGAAATGGGCGCGCGGCAGTGTCGGCACTCCCTGAGGTGACCTTGGGCGATGTGTTAGACCTGCTTTTATTACCCTGGGCAACGTCTAGATGAATATTGCTGGTTGTCTCTACAAAATTATGATAAACCCTCGTTTGTTTTCTCTAAATGGTGTTTTGAACTATTTTAACCCGCGCCCCGCTGGGCTATTCAGCCATACGCGCCCTGCTGGGGGGGCAGATTCTGCCCCCCTTGTCTAACTTCCGAACCGATGGTCGTAGAAAGACGGGGAAAACGGCAATCGAAAGCTCTCAACAAGGCGGATCTTAAGAGCCCAATTTTTTTGCTTAAGTAGGTCAGAGGTCAGGTCAAGGTCAGGTCAAGGGTACAAAATGCAAGTTTCTACAGTATCGGCCTTGCACCGTAGTTGCCGAAGAATGGACTGAGACTGATTGCCCAAAACGTGTTCTTAGACTACCAAGGCAATATTCGTTGCATACAATGTCATTCAAAGGTCAAGGTCAAGGTCATGTCAGGCCAGGTCAAGTCACCAAAAACAAAATACTGAAAAGGGCATGTGCGACAAATGTTTTATGGGTCACTTTACTCATAGAATTCAATAGGCACACTCAATAAGTGATATGGACCAGCTCTGGATAAATTTCAGGTTGAGGTCAGTTCAAGGTCAGGTCAAGTGAGGTCAAATTTTGAAATTGGTTTTTAAGGCCTAAAAAGGTGTCTATCTGATGCAGTTTTTCACGGCGAATCGAATGGTGCTATTTTGGTTTCCGTACGAGGTCTAGAACTTCCAAAAAAATTATTTTTCAAAATTTTTGTGTGTCGTGACGTCATAAAATTTTGAATAACTCCCACATTTTTGAACCGATTCTTCTAAAAAATTGCTATGTAGGTGCACATAGACCACTTCTCTGACATATATTTCGTTTTTTTATACACTCAAAATTTTGGATTGTATAATTATTTTCCCAAAAAAGTCAGTTTTTTAGAGAAAAAATTTGGGCCAAAATCCAAAATTTTCAAAAACCGAGATAGCCATTTGATAGACAAAGTGGAATCACGCATAACCTTTTTTTGTAACGTCTTGATTTCTTTAAAAATGAAGATGTGAGCGGCGTTTGAAATTTTGCCGTTTTTGAGGCGAAAATGGCGAACATGACGTCACTAAAACGTCAATTTCTCAAACATTTTCCGACGGATTTCGCTCAAATTTTCAGGGAACGTGTCAAATTGATGTATGATAAGGTACCGAAAGTTTGACGTCGCTGGCGTAACGCGTTTAGAAGTTATTGGCGAAAAACGGGAGGGGGGCAGATTCTGCCCCCCCCCCCCAGCGGGGCGCGGGTTAATCACGTATAATAGCATCTATTTTCTCGAGCACGTTTTGTTCCATATCATTGCCGAGCACTGGTTTCAACTGCTTGCCCAATTCACTGCCTTTCGATCTGTTCGCTAGTCTCGGGGTATATGTTCCGGTCTTGTAATCGAATGGTTGTGGGTTCGAGGCGGGGTTGGCGAATATTTACACATGGCATTCAACTTTTATCAGTAAGCCGAAGTCTATAAAAACATGCTAATGTAATTGATTTTGCAGCAGACGGATAAGTTTTGAAATAAAAGGTGGGCAGCATTAATACTGCCCACCTAAATCGGCCGCATTAATACCGACCGGCAAGGCGGCCCGCATTAATGCTGACCGGCCCGTATTAATACGGGCCAGGTCTCCGGTCAGTATTAATGCGGGCCGGGCAGCATTAATACGGGCCGGGTTTTCAAACGGGCCGTAACATGTATACCTATACCCGGCAACAAGCAGTCCTTTGCTCGTTTAATTACTGCACTTGTTTCAAGTGTCTCTAAACAGGTAGGACTTCATTTCTCTACGATCCTTGGTTACAATTTTCCTCAGTTTTGCATAGTTACGAGAAAGCGTTGATGAATGAATGAATGATGAATGAATGAATGATGAATGAACGAATGAATGCATGAATGAACAAATGGACGAACGAACGAACGAACGAACGAACGAACGAACGAACGAACGAACGAACGAACGAACGAACGAACGAACGAGCGAACGAACGAACGAACGAACGAACGAACGAACGAACGAACGGACCAACAAATGCACGCAACCACGTGCAAACAAACGAGAACGGACGGACGGACGGACGGACGGACGGACGGACGGACGGACGGACGGACGGACGAACAAACGAACGAACAAACGAACAAACGAACGAACGAACGAACGAACGAACGAACAACCACCCGCCCGCCCGCACAGACGAACGCACAGACGAACGGACGAACGGCCGGATGATGCGCACGGCTCACCTGCGGCCACTGGCCGTTGCTGTGAGCGCGCCGCTGGATCTCGCGGATGGTGTTCTGGCGCGAGTTGGGGTCTTCTCGCGACACGTACACCGGCTGGGTGTAGTCGATCAGCTCTGGAGGCGCGGCACAGACGGGGCGTCATGTAGACGGCGGGGCTGCTCGCGCCGCAGAGCGTACCGGGAACGAGGGGAACGGTAGAACAACAGGAAGCTGTCCCTATATGAATAACTTATCGAAAAGATATGTCATCAAAGGTAGGCTTTAATCGATCGACATCAAGATATTGCGTTACGATGTAATTCAATTAGTTACGCGTATCATTTTTGCGAGACTTCTAGTGCATTCAGGTTCAGCACAAGTAAACGACTGGACAATTTATAACAAAGAAAGTACAAAACACACATAGACTTCAAACCAGTAGCATAGGGTGCCACCCATTAACCAGCCACCCCTCCCGACGAGCCACTACTCTACCAAGCTCACCCGAAGCGCCAAGCGGGTCGCAAGTTACGCGTGGACATTGAAGATGAGTGCAGTGGTGAAGAAGGCGTACTCTACGTGACATGTGGCACCACCCCGTGAGGCGACTAGCCTATCCAGCCCCGTGGCAGGCACGCCCCGGCCCGGCTTCCTCCCTCGGACGTCCGCCCCCACTTACCTTCTGCCGCGCCGAGCTCGTGTGCCCGCTCGCCGCCGCCCGGCCGCGGCGCGCTAGGAGCTGGGGTCTCGCCTTTCGGTGGTCTCTAACCCAACTCACACTCAAGGCATGGCTATACGGGTCAAGATCGGCGGACACTAGAACAGCAGATATGACGATCATAATGAAACTAAATAGCCCATCGAATATCCATGATATTTATATGAAGGTAAACCAACAATAGCTGTACAGTAAATAAATCTTGGCTGTACTGTTATCAGCTCAGGGGCGAGACGATTATAAGCAGCCTGCGGTGCTACCTGGATCTTCCATCACCAATTATGACGCTATCCGAGCCACCCCAGTCCCGCAGCCCGATCCTAACACCGCGGAGAGCCGGCAACCTATCCCTGTCTCAGCTTCCTCTGTCCAACGTACTGCCAAAGAACGGCATGCCGATCGTCTCGCTGCGGCAGATGATGGACGGCAGGCCAGAGCAGAAGAGCACGATCGCGTCTCCGAAGGTGGAGTGCGGCGCGGCCACCAGAACGGGCGCCTCGCGCGACATGGTGCCGCGGATGCGGATCACCCAGCCGCTCAGGTAGTAGGCCACGCGCGCGTTCAGCGCCTGAAGCTCGCGCATGGTGCTGCGGAGGGCCGGACGGCGAGTCAGCGGCGGCGCCGGCGCTCCGGCCGGGAGGTCCAACTGACCCCCCGGCCTGCAGCGGGTTCGACGAGCACTGTGGCCATTCTTATAAAGAAAAGAACGGAGGGACGCTCCGTCATTTCTGAGATTAGACGGAATTTGGTTATCATAAAAGGACGAAGACGAAAGACGGAACCCGTTAAAAGAACGAAGCCAGATTGACGCTACCCCCACCCAAAAGGACGCGTTTCCGTATCATAAAGAGACAAAGACGCCTCTGGTGACGTAAGACTTTGCGTTGTTCGTGAAAAATAACGCATCAGAAATAGCGCTGCTCTTCAGCAGCGCTTTTTTACGGCATTGATACGATATTTAGCTGGTTGCGAGAGCAACTTGTGCGAAATGTGTTTCAGGCTGCATGCTAATCGATATGTGAACTGTATGACATTGGTCGGGAGTTATCTCACACGAAAATTAGTCAATTTGACATGCAGACCAAAACCTATAGACCGCCACCTTATCGTTCTGCAGCTATCGTTGTTTATGAGGCATACACATGAACAGGCAGGATTGGACATCTTGAGATGCAATATCCAGTAAGTGGTAGGTGTTTGAAACTGCCTCCCGGCAGCTCCACCCTTACCTGGCCTGTGACCTGTGTCCTCTGGCGCCTCGACTGGTATCACGGTTGGAGGTCTGAGTCACGTGGCACTACAACTTCTCGTTAGCACTTAAAGTTCTTGTTTGCACGCAGAGAAATTCGTATACACTCCGCCACGCTCAAGCGCTCTCGCTGGACTGTCCTCTGACCCCACACAGAGTAGATCCACAGGCCATTTCTTTCCCCCGCTCCCCCTCCCCCCCCCCTCTTTAGCGTCAGTCGAAACCGTCAAAACAACACCTGCCTCACCCGTCTCTCTCTCTCTCTCTCTCTCTCTCTCTCTCTCTCTCTCTCTCTCTCTCTCTCTCTCTCTCTCTCTCTCTCTCTCTCTCTCTCTCTCTCTCTCTCTCTCTACCTACTCCCACCCTCCCTCCCTCCATTTCATCCCGAGCCGCCGCGCGCGTTCGCCGCGCGCCATTAACTGGCAGGATTGGACACCTTGAGATGCAATATCCATTAAGTGGTAGGTAGGTGTTTACTGTTTGCAACTGCCTCCCAGTAGCTCCACCCTCACCTGGCCTGTGTCCTGTGTCCTCTGGCGCCCCGACTGGTATCACGGTTGGAGGTCTGAGTCACGTGGCACTACAACTTCTCGTTAGCAGTTAAAGTTCTTGTTTGCACGCAGAGAAATTCGTATACACTCCACCAGGCTCAAGCGCTCTCGCTGGACTGTCCTCGCTGTCCCCACACAGAGAAGATCCACAGGCCATTTCTTCCCCCGCTCCCCTCCCCCCTCTTTAGCGTCAGTTCGTCAAAACAGCACCTGCGCCCCCCGTCTCTCTCTCTCTACCTACTCCTTCCCTCTCTCCCTCCCTTTCATCCCGACCCCGAGCCGCCGCGCGCGTTCGCCGCGCGCCGCGTCGTCCCCTAGCTGATAAGATGCCTTATCAGTACCCCCTCATCTTTTATCTCTACCGCCTGTCCCGAGCCGCCACGCTAACTCAGGGTGTCTGCGTTGTTCCCTTACCGCTTATGGACGTGCGAGCAGCGTGAGTGGGCGGGCGGGCGCGCGGGCCGGGGTCCGGACGGGTGTGTATCAAATGTACCCAAGTACAGTCGGACCCAGAATCCAACGGGACCCAAGATTCATAAGTACCCAGGTGCCTCAGGCTATACGGAAGTACCATAGCGACGTTGGGTCCCAAGGTCCAAGGTTGCCAGAATATGATTGGCTGAGCAGGCAGACCAATCGAACGAGCTGTTAGAAACTACTGTCCCTCAGTACACTCTCTGACAGTGGGCAAGTGCGGTGAAGAGTTCGCATACCAAAGTGACCCTTCCGGAGGACCGGCGGCCGGCGCCCAGTCAGGTAACAGGGGCATTCCACGACAAATGGACCAAAAAAATCGCGAAATAACACCCTACCTCTCCAATTTTAATGAAATTTCGGCTATGTGGTTATCTAGCCCGGCGATTCGTTTTGTGACATTTTCAATCACATCCGTCGAATACTTTGGGAGATATTGCCCCAGGCAACTTAATGACTAGCATAAAAACTATAAATTTCATCCGCGGATATTTCGCTAAATACTCATAAGATTCATATAAAACTGCATATCCCCACAATTGGAATTAAACAAAGATTTGTGTGATATCAATTATTTTGGAAAATTTTCGATTTTTATTTTTTTTTTACATATGATTTATTTGTAAAAATCAAATTTTGAGAATGTGGCCATCTTTTTTTGCAATTTATTTTTGCAGTAAAAGTCTTCTCAACGCATTGCCATTGAATGATGAAAATATTAAAAAGGTGTTTTTCCTCTTAAGGTCGCTATACAACATTAAATTTCGTCGTACAGTGGAAAAAATAACAATAACTGTCAACTGGTCCGAACTGAGAACGGTCAAATGTGATTGAGAGGTCATTGCAACTCTGTTAATTTTTTCTAAAGAGACTTAGGACACCTACGCAAGCTAAGCTAGGTCCCAAATAGTCAAAGACGTCATAATGACGTATTGTTCTCAAGAGAGCGAGGTTAAACCGCATGTGGCCGTGGGAGCGAGTACTATCCGCCTCTGACGGTTTTCTCATCACTGCCAGGGACGCAATGGCGATAGAGCGCTAAAAGTTATTACAACTTATCTTTGATTTAGCTTGTGACACCAAACGAACTTTATATAGGGTCACTTCACTGAACTATTACGTCAAATAAGTAAGTCTATGTAATGTTAAAAATGTCGCAAGATCGAAATGCCCTCATTGCCAACAATTATTTACGAGGAGAATGTACTTCACGCATTCTTTGCTAGGTCCGATGTTTCAGTTTTGCTCCTGGACCTTGCGTGACGACATAAAAACGGAACGTCATTTGTGACGTCACTAAGGCTGTTTGATGGGATAATTTTTCGTCAATTGATTCCAAACAAAATGAGATCATTGGGGGAAGGGTCATCAATGTAGGTACTCAGAATCATCTCAATCGACCAGATTCGTAACCTGAACGACTTCGTTCTGACCTTGACCTGAAGTAAGCACGTTAAGCTGAGCTTTCCAAAATATCAGCACACCATTCTACCCGGCGGAGCATCATAAACACGATGGTGCCAGATAAGTGTCAGGTACTGAAATGACGGTGCTGCGACCATTTGGGGATTTATTGACAGAAAATTAATCCCTGGTTCAGGGCATTTGACCTGACCACAGAGGTCACCAGTTGACCGTAATGATATAACTGTATTTGGAAGAGGTCAGCTTAAGGTGTTTTCCTCAGGTCGAAGTCACATCAAAACCGCTGAGGTCAAGATGAGCTGGTCAAATGAGGCCATGTATCAGCCGTTTTCATGGCGGATGTCAGACGAATCTAGCCAAATCTGTTTTACTGTATAGCTATTTTCATAACGTAATTTTGTTCAAATGTTTGATTTAAAAGGAACGTCTGATAATATGATTAATAAGGTCAATAAGCAACTAGTGCAACCCAAGCTAAAGCAATTGAGAATCAACTATGAACCAAATTTGACCAAATCGCATCAACTATCAGTAAATGTGTGTTAGATACTTGTCGTGAAAGCAGCTATTTTAGGTATATGATTAGGTTCAGCAGGGTTCCGTGAGTTCACGCACTGGTGGCTTATTCGACTCGCGAGATTAATTCCAATCAAGGTTATTGACAAAAAGAAAAACGATGACCTAAAACGACCATACAAAGTACTAGCAATTAGCATAGGTATACGACGTCATGGAAGGTCCCGAAGAATCGCCCTCTGCAAAGTGTATGGAATCACGATTACAGGTGTTTGATAATTGATGACAGGCTTCGTTCGTTTCCGGCATCAAAATAATAGTTTCAATGTTTCAATATTTCCCATTGACTTGTAATAGTGAAGTCACGTGGCCAGCTTGACCTCGGGTGAAAGTTAAAGTTGGAGGAATTGATGTGAAATCTCAAGAGCCGTTACTATATGCCGTTACTTAAGTTTCATCCCCTGCAAAAGGCTCACTGAGGGCGCTGTAAAGCTGCAACTTTTTGCATCGTTCCGATATTTATTTGTGCTGTCATATGTCAGTAAGCTGACCTCAGCCTCAAAATTCTGTTGGCGTAAAAAAATCCGGCTTAAGTCAATGCTCAGGTAGGTAGGAAGGTATGTCAATTTCAGCTCTCCAGCCTTACAGCGTTGCAAACGATCTCGAGAAAACCGTTGGGGCTGCACATCAAACCTTCGGCCAGGTGGAAATAAAAATGCTATGGAAGTGAATGTTTGTGAAACATGGAGCATCCCAAGCCACTTAATACCTTGAAATACATTAATCCAAAACGTTTGAGATGCTTCCAGTTCCAGGCATCACCGTTCCGTGCTTCTATGCTCAGGATACAGAAATCCTTCTCCTCCACGCCGCAACCCCCCTCAGGGCTGGACAGGCAACTTTATCTCATGCGGGCTGCTCCCTTGGAGCGGCACCGCTGCTCCCGAGGGAGCGCACAATCCCGGCCAGTTTTCACGTCGGTACTTGTAATTTTGTTATCTGCACCCTCTCTGACCTGGTCACGCCCCAGGCAATTGCAATGAATTGCTTCCAAATGCCGCACTTTTGCCTGCATATATTTTGTGTGTGGCATATTCAATAAGCAAACTCACTGAAAGCCCATTATTACATGGACAGAGCGAACTTCATGCGATTACTAGGGTGAGCCTTCTCCTCATTTGACCCTAACACAGCCTCGGCTGTTATGAGCGTTTACACGCCGATAACTCAAAAAGTTACCGGTCGATTTTCTTTTTTCTTTCACTATACGAGAGAATATACATTTGTGAGTATGTATGGTGAATTTCTAGTTAATCCAACAATAAATATGGCAGTTGGAAGCCTGCGAAGGGTAAGATGTCGCCGGCTGAGGCGGGATCGGCCGACGCGAGAAACGCGGCAATCACAATTTTGTGTTTACACACACATAACTCAAGTTGTTACCGACCTATTTTCAAAATTATTGAACCATAGGATTGCCTGTACATTTCTCAGTCTTCTCACAAAATTTGACGCCAATCGAATATAATCAGCGGTAAGGAGCGCGATGTAAAGACGGAACCGTCCCGCCCCGGCACAGTCTACGATTCAGGCGGCGCGTAACGGCTAGCGCCGGCCGCCGCGCCGCCGCGGCGGCAGGATGTTTGACTTTACACCGCTATTACTAGAAAAGTTGTGATCCAATTTTCTTATTTCTTGCACGAGGAGATCTGCAGTTCAATTTTGGACAGGTAGCCAAAACTTCACATTAATATTATGTTTGCAGCGCGAGTTATTGGCGAAAAACAGGAGGGGTGGGCGAAATCCCCCTTCCACTGCTCGTGTTAATATTGCCGTAAATAAAAAATTATATAAAAAGTTCAAGGCAAAACACCTCTCCAAATTTTTGTACATCTAATTTTCATATCCAGAGGCATCTTTTGGCATAATCTTTTTGGCAAAAATTTAATGGCCACATTTTGAAAATAAAAAATAAAAAATGTATTAATTAAAAAAATGTTGAGATTTTGAAAATTTTCAAAATATTTTGATTGATTATTTTTCTTCAGTCAATGAGAATTTCAATGATATACATATTAATGTAAGTTACAGACCATATCTTTATATAATGTGAGTCAAGAAGAGGGTTACTCTGTGCATTTTGAAAAATGCCACTGGCTATAACTCGTAAACTGTTTGTAGTATAACGCTGAAAATAGGAGATTAAGAATCTACGGTACAGATAACCCCCTAGACGCAATTTCATCAAAATCTGAGAGGTAGGGTGTTATGGCTTGGTCGATCTGTCATGGAACGCCCCAACAATGGGAAGGGTCGGAGGGACGGCCCGCCGCGCCGCACGGTGACAGCTGATTCCCGGGACGCTCAAGTGTCGCCTGTCAGACGCGTCGCCTGCCTCCCCCCTCCCGCCCCGCCGAGCCGCACAAAGCAGCCGGACCCTGTCGCGGAACGAACCACCCGACCATGCTGTCATCATCGGCGGCGAACTGAACTGAATGTCTTTCTGAGTCGTGGCGCTGAGCAAGCCTGAATAACTGGTCATGCTTGCGTATTTCATGCTTCAGCCCTGCTGTGAGCCATATTTTATGATTGCGGATCTTTCGCCGGCACAGGGGGGGGGGGGGGGGGGTTGATGAGGTTTTTCGCGAATAACTCGCGTAAAAAGCGGCCGATCGCAACGAAACTTTCAGTACCCTCGCATTGATCAATTTTACACCTACCCTGAAAATTTCATGACCCTGACCCAAATGACCTTTGACCTGTGACCTCTTTTCCGAGACCATGTTTGGCCGGAATCGCGATTCGGCGTATGTCGGCTCGCATTAGCCGCGCGTTTGCAAGCTTTTCGTGGTTTCAAACGTTCAAACATGTGATTTGATGTTGCTCCCATACATTAGGGTGGGTGTCAAGGTCACCTGAAGGTCAGGTCAGGTCATTGACCTTTGGTGACCTCGGGTGATCTCGGTTCACCTTTTCGAGTTTTACATGTTTCTAGCCTAGTTTTTGGAGCTGAATTCGAATTTAGCAATCATTTTAACATTTACGAAGTAGTTTTGGTGCCTTCGTAACATGTTACGAAGCTGTCAGAGGCGGTTGACACGTATTACGAATACCCGTCACAACCCCTACCGGTTGACCTGACCTGACCTGACCCGACCTGGTCTAAATGCTTAAAGACATCATCTCTGATCAAAACTAACACGATATTCGTGATCGTGAAATTACAGGTATGGTAAAACGTCCCAACTTTGGTTGTCAACTGGTTATGAGTATGAGTTCCGTTTGTATAGATAATGCATTTAATATTCCAGTTTCGGCGGTACTACTCTATTATTTAGGTAAGCAGAAACGTATTAACGTCAGTAACGTGCTTTGGGAGTATATGATTGGATGGAGAACCGTTAAAAAACAATACTTCAGCATTTGCAAGCTAAGCTACCTAGCTCAATAAATTCACCCATTGCAAAAAAAATACTGTTTTCAATGTCTTCGTCATCTATTTACCCTAATCAGCAACAATGCATCACAATATAGCCATTTCTGGATTGTGGCAAGCAAATAAAATGGTCAAGGCTGAAACAGATTTTCCGCAGTCAGGAAATCGCATGCGACTTGCGAGAGCCTATTCAAATACATTACAATCCTTCCCGCATCAAACGCATGCGGGAGGTGCGTACGATTGATGCGAGCGTGATTTAATCAATTTGAATAGGCTCTCGCATGCGATTTCCTGACTGCGGAAAGAGTCTGTTTCAGCCTTATTAGAAACCATGCCGGTGCGTTTTGTGAATTTTACAATGCTTGTTTGTAGCGGTATATCTTATATCTGTCATTTATCCCGCGTCGTAGTCAGTATTTTCAATTGCTTCACGTGCTAAGAGAGAAAATTATCAGATGTTGAGTAAATGATTTGTTAACAGGTTCTAGACGTGTAACAGTTGTTAAACGTCTACTGTGACGATTAACAAACTGTTAAACGTCTAGTAGACATTACATGAAATATGTCGGCGGCACGGGATAAAATTATTAAACCGCTCGTAGGTAGAAAAATCTTTTAAACGTCTCGCCTATCGGCTCGACGTTAAAAAGATTTGTTGTAGGGGAGAGTGGGGCAAAGCGGCCACCCTAACGCTTCTCACGATGCCAACGCTTGATTTTTAAACTTGGAAAGATCGGTGGTCACGCTTTTGCGAGGCTTATATCTCAGCAACCACTTGACCGATTTACATGCGGTAATTAGTAAAGAAGCTTCATTCCTTCTATCAAGTATTGGATTATTCCTGATGAATGTGGGTGACCCCTTATGCACGTGCTACTTGCAAAACGAAGAGGTGTCAGTTTTGTAACAATTGCAATATCGGGCCGATTGCGATGAAAGTTGGCATGTACAGGGTGTCCCATAAGATCGTTCTCACCTAAATTTTACTTTTAGGCGTACTCTTGTTTTACAACACGTTCAGCGTAACTCGCAAACTAACCCGCGCCCCACTGGGGTGGAGGGCTATTCAATATTCATAGCCCCCTGCCGTTTTTCTACTGCAATAACTTCTAAACCGCTTGATGTATCGCCGCCACACTTTCAGTACCTTCGGCTGCATCAATTTGACATCTTGTGTCAAAATTTGAACTTCGTATCCATCATAGGTCGGCCGAAAATGACGTCAGAGTGACGTCATGTTCAGCCGATTTCGACGCAAAACACTGAACCACGGGAATCGGTCCCAAGAGCTCAGTTTTTTAGCTAGATCCAATTTCTTTGCATGAGAGGACTCCGAATGAACTGCGCTATCAAACTGCCATCTCGAATTTTCAAAATGTTGAAAATTTTGAAAAATATTTATATTTAAATTCAAAATTTGTATTTTTATCTTTTTCAAAAACTTTTTGACTTTTCGAAAAAAAAAACGGAATACATATGATATAAAAAACGGAATACATGCTTATGACTTACCTACTCTATGCTTTAGTCTAAAAAAACGGAGCGCTGAGGACACCAGTAAGGTCATGTGGGCTAATTCATGATCGAGATGAAACACTCGCCTAAATCCCAAAACGGTCTCATAAGCGCGAAAGACAGTGCCTCCTTTTCGCCCCTCTTGGTTCCTGTTCAAAAGGCCAGGGCCACGGTATTGTGGGGTTATAGGCGCCCAGGTGCTAACTAAAGTTGCACGAGGTACCCCAAAACTAGTTTTTTTACGAAGACTGGTTCACCAGAAGATCTAGGGATCTAAGAGAAGCTTCTTAAAAAGCTCATATCTTTTTCTGTAATTATCGCTGACGAAGCTTCAGGAACGAAATATTCGATAACTTTAGATATAACTTTTTGGCTCCTATTTCTGATTTATATTATGAGGTTACTGGTTATTCTTATATTATTATTATGATCTAAGAGAAGTCTCTACTTTCCAGCTTAACTCGAACCGCCAGTATTGACTCAGTTTTGGAGGGGAAAATGGCATCAGGGAGATCGGTCGGTCGGTGATACATTAAAGCATTGAGGCAATGATGATGACTACACGTTGACGCTTTGATTTAAACATAAATTAATAGAGACTGATTCTATTCATGTCAATACCTTAATTGGTTTGACCTTGGTACGGCTACCTACCGTCAACCCCTACATCGTAGCAGGGCCTCGTCTAACATGTTAACTGGGGGGGGGGGGCAAACCCCGCAGTCACCGGCCTGCCCCCCCCCCCCCAGTCAGGGTAAAAATGTCACTACTGGGGGGGGGCGGCAAAAGCGAAAGGGCAAACGAATTTTTACTCCAAGGCGTCGATGCGCATAAAAACAAATGCGTAAACGAAACATGGATGCAATGAGCATATTGATATACCCGATTAGTACCTCTCACTGTTTTCACGTGTTTAGGTATCTTGTTTACCTGATAGCATTGTTTTTTTTTTTCTTGGCTCACTGCTCAGCAATACGTTACATTTCGGGTTTTCAGGCGACCTAACTCCGTGTCCCGCATATTATCTTTCACGTATTCTCCTGTTGTTTCTGTCCTCGGGGCGTCAATCTATTGCTTCTACCCATCGTCGGCCTCACTACTTGACGTCGAACTTCTAGCTGAACGGTCACCGGTGTGCGGCAAGAGTAGCTCCTAATCGTAATGAAGCAGGCTCCCATTCTGAGTGATCGTAAGTTCAGCTTGGTGGTCTGTCTCTGGGGACAGGAAAGACTAGTGTGGGCTACCAGAGGTCAACGTGGGTCCAGAAGCTGGCATTGGCCATCAGAGCTCGGCACCTGACGCTCATAAGCCAGCGGGGCCCATTAGAACCGATCAAGGCCATATATACAGGGTGTCCCAGAATTACCCGAACATTGTTAATTAGCGTATAAAATAAGGCAAACATGATTGCGCTTTTTTCTTTTTACCGTCCTATATAGTCAACTAGGGTGGCTGTCAAATAGCACATGCAATATGTATATGTATGTATATTGTATTAGCGAAGCAGTCCAATGATGGATTAGTGTCAGCTTCTAGTCAATGACAATAGTAAAAACATATAAAACACAAGCACACACGCGCATACACATTGTACTAAAATACCAAAACGCTAGTCACATGTCGAGTTTAAAAGTCGTAAAAACTCTGCTCTAGTTCGAGAGCCGGTGGTGGCAGGCGGCAGGCGATTCCAGGACGAGGCCGCTCGGTACGACAAGGCCCGGCGCGACATAGACAGCCGGTAAGCCGGCAGCTCCAGCACACCGGCACACGTTGCTCGCGTTGAGCGCTGCGATACAGCGGCTCAAGCAATAGATACGCTTGTTACAAGATCAGCCGACAATGATGGAAAATGCCAGCCATTGCTGGTCTCAGTTGTTTTACGGGTCTCCCGGAACTGGGTGTAGGCCTGTTTTCTTTGACCTCTTGCCGGAGGATATTACGATCATATAAAGATAAACTTGACATCAAAGTGTTCCCAGGCCATAAGGTATTATCCCCCAAAACAAAAATTTCTGCCTACACCACTTTTGCTGCGTTTTTTACATTTGGAGTGCAGAAGCTCCATGTCTGAACATGGCGCGACCTTTGGCTTCCAACAGATTTGGTTTCCAAAACAAACCCGTTCATGGCCACTTGGTTCACGGCATCCAGTTTTTGTACTGGTAGAGTATTACCGCAGTAGTACTCTGTGCTAACGGTTGTCTTTGGGCCATCATATCAAGCCCAATGAGTGCACGGTGGCTCAAAATGTCTCACAATATGATTTTCGACGGGTGCCTGGCCGTCTCTGCTGTTGGGGCGTTGTAGTCATCTGACGTTCACACACGCCTTTTTCGGGCGGTTCGAATGACAAAATACCTTCCTTAGACCACAAAGTGTGCTTCAATATACTGTTTTGTTGTATATGATATGTTTTTGGGATGAATTGTAGTGATTTGCGCTGCTTTTCCCGTAGTTTTCGCATATTTTTCTGGCGAAGGACCCCAACTTCCAAAATTTTGTCGAAGATAGTGGTGCAAGGTAGGCTGATGTTTTGTAGATAATCCTGATCTATTGCTTAACTAGTTTTTAGCTAGATCGGTGACGTTTGTTGTCTATGACAAGCAACCACCTGTTTGACAACTGGTGCATGGCCCTTTTTGGCCGAGCCCAAGCTTGTCAATCAGGTTTAGGTATCTCTTGCTCTCTCTCGCTTCGTTAGCTGATATAATTGCGCTTTGCTCAATCCCAACTGCTTGCAGATGAGCTGCTGAAGCTCTCCAGCAAAAACCATGCCGAAAGTCCGTTTACAAAGTTGAGAACGGGAGTTGATTCACCATGGTTGCCTGTTAGTGGCTTAAGCTGAAAACGGAAAAGGACTACTCTTACTTGACTCTGGATAATAGGGGAAGCCGGGGGAAGCCCGGGCACGGGGGAAGCCCGGCCACCCCGTTTCTGGCTAAATTATTCACAATAAAATGCTCAACTGTTTGTCCTTTCAGCGTGGCAGCTAAGGTAACGCCAGTAAAAAAGTTAAGGCTAACAAAAATTGCATATTGTTAAAGTTATAGAGCAGAAATGATATTTTAAGGGTTTTTAGCTAAAAAGTGAGATATGTTGCACTGTTAATGTTATACCATACAGTACTAATATTTATACGAATGTTATGTAAGGACCGTTTAAGTGTTTGTAGTGAGGGGTGACGAGGCAGGCTGGCTTAAGTATGACATTTTTTTTCGAACATCGCAGTTCTAAAATAAAAATTAGCACATTGAGGTAACCCCGGGCGAGTGGCCAAGCTTACCCCCAACCGAGAGCAATGCCACTAAACCACTGTTTTCCATGAGATAATAGGTACTGAGCAGGTTTGGTTTACACCTAGATCAAAGATAAATTTCGAAAATAAACATGTTATCATAGACAAAGCCAGTCATGTCACTTAAGGTCAACTAGGGTCAAACTACGTTTTTGCAGATAACGCGACAGACAATGAAGTTAGAGCTTCAAAAATGGTGTCGTTGTGTTCTTCTTCATCAGCCGAGTCGAATGATATGCAATATGATGCATTAAGGCAAAAAGAAAAATAAATTTTAAGGAATTTTGAAATACACATTTTTTGTCAATTTTGCATCACGATTTTCATCGACGTATATGTGGTAGACGCTAGCTAAAATACCAGTAGTGACATAAACTCTAAGATGTCCAGAGCTTATCAGTAGGTACCTTAGTATTTCACTTTCCGTTAATATTTTGAAGACACATAATGGTTTCATCAACTCGTTGTAAAGCGCTGGGTAGGTGGCCGGCTATGCCGGGCTTACCCCAGAAAAAACAACACTTTTTTAAAACTCGATTTTCTCAACCTTATACTTATTAGAGAGATAAAATATATGAAAAATTGACCTCTCCTCGACATTTAAAATTATTTGAATAGCCAAATATTACTGTATTGATATTTCGACCAACAGGTCTTCTTCAGAATAAGTGATACACAAGTGTACGAGAATACAATAATTGATGCAGCAGACTTATTCCCGCGGTTTTCAAATTCAAAAATTAGCGCGGTTTATCTCGCGCTCATAAAACAGTGGTACAACCAGTGGTACATGAAGTTGTTAAAAAGGTTGTACCACTGTTTTATGAGCGCGAGATAAACCGCGCTAATTTTTGAATTTGAAAACCGCGGGAATAAGTCTGCTGCATCAATTATTGTATTCTCGTACACTTGTGTACACTGTCTTATTCTGAAGAAGACCTGTTGGTCGAAATATCAATAGGTACAGTAATATTTGGCTATTCAAATAATTTCAAATGTCGAGGAGAGGTCAATTTTTCATATATTTTCTCTCTCTAATATTCATAATGTTCCTCGCAAGAGCGCTCCAAAGAAAACCTTATACTTATTCCACGAAACCGAATTTTTGGGAAAACACGGCCAATGAACTTAGCTAGCTAACAGGATATCAACATTTTATACAGCACGTATGGTATGTAATAAAAATGAAAAAGAGCTTACTATGCCGGGCTTCCCCCGGCTTCCCCTAATTGATTCGAGTCGTTGCCGGCCACCAAAAGCACACAGTCCCCAAGCTCGATAGCTAAGGGATATCTTATAAAAGTATGATGCTTGTATATCAAGAAGCGAGCGCAGTCGTACTTTTAGCCAGAAAATAAATGTTCGGGTAATTCTGGGACACCCTGTAGGAACCGATGTGGTTCGCAATAAAATATATGCGTTCGTAATAAATTGCTAAGATAAGGTCAATGTTCAGGTCATTCGAGGGCATCCATTGTCCATTTGGCTCGATTATTCAAAAAAAATATTTGATTTCAACGTTTTAACTTTACCTTGCACGAACAGAGGAGCAGAAGCGCATACAAATAAGTGATGGCTCCCTTATAGCCATAACGGGAGTACGATTCTTAGATAAACGGAAATAAGTCGTTAAATTTGAACTCCGACGAACAGTAAAGCATCCATGAGAGGCTGAAATCGTTTACGAATGACTGCCTTAAAAAAAGGTGTAGCGGGTCCAAAACTACGGTTTCATTCTTTACATGCTTATTACTGTCTGGTGGGGCAATGTGAGGGGGTTGTAAACTAATGCAAATGCATGGGTTGGATGGTCTATTTTTTACTTATTTAGTGTTAAAAAAGTTCATCAGGTTTCAGGATTTGTGGGCACAAACTATAGGTACACGCTATAAGCAAGGTCATGTAAAGCGACTTGAGTATGTCAACAGTGACACATGTAGGTACGGCCAGCACTTTGCGGTCCAGCACCGGGAGCCCGGCCGCAGCCGGGAGGGCGGGGTGCAGGAGCGCCAGACCGTCTGGGAGGTGGCGCGCACCCCTCCTATTCACAGCGCAGGCCCGGCTCGCCTAACGGTCACCGCTGCCACTATACCGTTCACATACTCCCCCTGTCATGAGACAGCAGGGATGGGAAGCTGATTGATGAGGATACCCTTGAGGTGGGTCCGAGATTTGCTCCGCTGCCCGGTACGCTCTTACAATGGGCACATCCGATGGTCGGCTCAGTGGCGGGGCCCGTCCCTTGCGCTGTCCCGGCCCACCGGGGGACCTCCTGTGGCGACACTCAGTCATCCATGAATTGAGCAACTGGTGCAGCCCAAGATGAAAGCTACTAAAAATCAGCTATAAACCTATTTTAACCAGATCGCACCGAATGTCATAAAATGTGTTCCAGATAACCGTTCTAAATATGGGTATTATCTTGTCATCTACACACTTCTTTGGGATAAACTAACTACCTGTGTTTACTTGTTGATAGGGTGGGTGTCAAGGTCACATGAAGCTGCGGAGACGATGGATTTTAAGGTGACTCCGACTCAGGCTCAGACTCCGACTACGGCAAAAATTATCCGGCTTCAAAAATCGCCTCCAACTCCGACTCCGGACATTGCCCAGCAAGTCCATATAATGAAATAAAATTTATTGTCGGATATCTTTTTATCTTGCCTGAAGCGAACTTTTGCGCGTTCTTAGGCCAATGTTGCAAATAAGTGTCTACTTTTTAAATAGCATGCATAAATAAAAACAGGTTTTGACGCAGCAGCCTTCTTCAGTTTTTTTTTTCAATGAAAACGCTGGTCCAAAACGGGGGTATGTCCTTAGCTTCAACAATATCAGATTTTGAAAGGTCAACAAGCAAAATATCATGAAGCAACTAGGTGTCGGGCATGACTTTGAGCAATGCAGTGTTAACTTCGGAGTCGGAGTCGGTAAGATTTTAGCGACTCCAACTCCGACTCAGGGCAAAACTTCCGACTCCGACCGACTCCGACTCCGACTCCGCAGCCCTGGGACTCAGGTCAAAGTTATTTTCCTTAGATGACCTCGTTTGGCGTTTCAAAACGTCTCAGCGTAGTTTTTATGAGCTGATTACAAATTACGCACAGATATAAACATTCCGGAACTAGTGCATAAACATTCCGGAACATCGCTGTCAGTTATGTTACAAAACTGACAGCGATGGTTTATAGTTTACACCTAATGGATAGCCGTCGGGACGCCGGTTGACCTGACCTGACCTCGTTTGATCTACTCAAATGGATGAACACATCATCTTTGATCGTAATAATTCTTAAGTTCGAAATCAGGACTCCAGAAACATAAAGCATCACTTTTAGAAGTTCTACAAGATCTCGATTTTCCCGATATTTGGTCATTGACCTGACCTTCGGCTTCCAGGTCAGACTAATGACCTATGTACAGGGTGAGGCAGAAAGATTTACCTGTTTGTTTTCAGTCCATGACTGGAAAATGTATGAACGGATTTTATTAAAATTTTGCATGCAGCCTCCAAACTGACTTGTTCATTAACATTGATATCGTTTTTGCATTTTGTCATAATTTTTGATGAGCTATGGCGAAGATTATAATTAGCCCTCGCCCTGGCAGGGCGCCCGAGCTTTTTTTTGCGATGCAAACCGAACTATTAGTCGGATCGTGCTTAAATTTTAAATGGCCTCTGGGGCATTCTTCGCGCAACTTTTGGTAAAAAAAAAAAAAATCGGGTCATATCAGGCCACCGAGCTGCGACGTCATAATAGTTACAACCTCCGACCGTTTTTGACAAAATCGCACATACTGTAACTGGGCTTGGTCTCATCGACAAGAACGAAACTATCCCTTGTAATTTATGCTAGAATTTGGCTATCAACTGACCGGTGTGCAACGAGCAGATATGTATTGATACTCGGCAATGGTTATTTTTGTTGTTTTGATTTTTTTAATATAGGTATGTTTAGAGCTGTTGTGGCAATTTGTTTAGGCACCAAACAACATCAGTGATAGCGAGGTTATCGTTTTATTGCGTGCAAAGATATGTAGATTGTAGACTGTCGTACCGTATATGTACCGCACGGTCGGGGGTAACACACCGTGACTTGGTGGAGAATTGAGGTTATACTTTTCCAGGTATGCTCAGCTCAGTTTAGTTTAGTTCATTCAATCAATCATCCATAGGCACACACCCAATGATGGATGAAGTCATAATATAGAACAAAGCTTGTCCAAAAATAAGGCTTGCATGGTGAAAGGAAGTAATATTTGCGCTACTGAAACAGTTTTTCTTTCTCCAGGGTTGAACTGGAATTTTGTGTGACAGAGTAAGCGTAAAAATATGTTACAAGTACCACACCTTACACTTCTCTTGATGCATCTAAAATGACCGTCGTGATGCGTGCCAGTGAAAAGTCAAGGCTGTTTAAGTCCTTCCAAGGACAATGAAAATGGATACCATCGGCTTCCACACGCCACGCCCGCTTTCCCTGTAGCTCAATCAGGGGACGAATCGCTGGTTGGTTCTTTTGACCCCTCCTCTTCCAGGGGCGTCGCCGACGGGGGGGGGGTCGCGGGGGTCGTGACCCCCCCCCCACTCGCGAGAACCGGGGTGTCGACCCCCCACTTTTGGCGATGCTGAGTTTTCTTTTTTAAGCTATCATGTCAGTGAAGTTGGCGTAAGCAACCTCAATAAATACAACGTCAGATTCAGAATCGCTTCAACAGCTCCGTAGCCCTATTGCTTTATAGGTCAATAAGCGGTGGGCGTGGAACATCAGCATAACAATATTTTAACCCTCGCCAGGCGAGGGCCTTTTCCATAACACGGACGGCGAGGGGGGGCGTTGGTACGACCCCCCCTCGCGATTGGCTTCTATGGCACTAGAAACACTAAATGTACAGGGTAGGTGGGTCCATAGGAGATCTCGCCCCTGTAAAAGTTTGGTGACTCTAGGTCAATATTTAGGGGGGTTTTGGCCTTTGGGGGGTATGAGTGCAAAAATTTTGCTTAAACATGTCAAAAGTTTTTCGGTTATAACGAGCGAGCGAGCGCAGCGAGCGAAGTGAGTCTTTTCAATATAACGGAAAAATCTCAGTATGAGCGGCCCGGCCCGGCCCGGCCCGGCCCGGCCCGGCCTGTAACGCTTTTGAGAGGCTTATATCTCAGCAACCGCTGGACCGATTGGCCTGCGGTCTTTTTTGTTGGGTAGCCCTATCCCTTCTACCCCGTAATTGACTACTTTTGATACATCTCAGTGACCGTCGTGGCACGTGCCACGTGAAAAGTCAAGGGTGTTCAAGCTGTTTTGCAAAAGTAGTGATTTTGAGAGGCTCATATCTCAGCAGCCGCTTGGGCGATTGACTTGCCGTAATTTTAGTAGGGTAGCAGCATCCCTTCTACCCAAAATAGGATGCTCTCGATGCATGTGGGACACCCCCAGTGCACGTGCAAAATACAACAATAAGAGGTGCCAAATTTGTTCCCATTTCAGTAACTCGGTAATTACTGGGGCGATTTCGCTGAAACTTGGCATACAGGTAGGCACCCACCAGGCAAAGCATTCCCATGTGTTGCGGTTAGGGTGCTACTGCACGTGCGCACGTGCAGGGGGCGTTTCCAGATCTCGAGAACGGCTGGGCCGATTGCGCTCAAATTTGGTACACGGTTGGGGACCAGTTAGTAGGGTGCCGTGCAAAAGTCATTTTGGACCCCGTTTGCACGTGCGCACGTGCAGAATGCCGCTTCCAGATCTCAGGAACGGCTGGGCCGATTGCGTTCAAATTTGGCACACCGCTAGCGACCAGTTAGAAGGGTGCTTTGCGCAAGCCCGTTGGAAGCACCCTCTCGCCCTTCCGCACGTGCAGGGCTCACTATCTCGCTCGCTCGTTCTTCGCCCAAAAGGCGTTTTACTGGTAACTTTTTACCTAGTAAAGATAGTGCAAAAATAAAAGCACCAGTGAACTCAGGACGTCCGTGCGCATCGAATGATATACTTTGTTACCCATTTAAGTGAACTCTGGAATTCAGTTGCCGCTAAGCTAGTCCAATTTTTCCCTGACCTTGTACCGGCTTTTGTGACCTGGTGACCTGACCTGAAAAGACTGGGACTTCAAATTTTCAGGATAGGTGCGAAAAGGTTGCCCCAGAAGGTATGCCAAATTTGGCGGCGCTACCCGCCGCCGTTTTTACGTTATTTGCGAAAAACCTTGGGGGGGGGGTGCATCAACCCCCCTCGCCGGGCGAGGGGGGTTGATGCCACTATAGCCACTATTCTAGTCCCTTTTTATCCCTCAAACGAATGAGCGCGCCAAAACTGACCCAAGCGTTCGTCTGATTGTCAAAATAATGGTTGCAGTCGATTCGTCGGATGACATATCAGTAACTACGAGGTACCTAACTAGCCTCAGCAGCCCTGACTACCCTCGGACCTGCCTGAGGTAGCCGGGAAATGGGGTCAGATTGTGGACCCCTCTCGGGCTTTCGCAATAAGACGCGCAAAAAGGAGCCTATTGCAACGAAACTTCCTGTGACCTCGAGTTAATCAATTTTACACCTACTCTAAAAATTTATTGGCCATGATTCGAATATAGATGATACCTTGGTTCACTTTTTTGAGTTTTATTTGCTTCCACTTACAAGTGAAGTTTTTGGAACTGATTTCGAGTTTAGCGCCCGTTTGAACTTAAAGAAGTAGTTTTGATAAATGGCGGTTATGTAGTAACATGTTACGAAGCTATCGTTGGTGGTTGTCACCCACTCTATGTAGATGGCCGGCAGGAAGCCTGCTGGTCGACCTGACCTGACCCGACCCGATCTACCCCAAATGCATGGAGTCATCATCTTTGTCCAAAACTAACATCGAACTCGTACCCGGAACCCCGATAACAGCTACGGCTCACAAAGTTCTAGCAGGCCAGCTTTTTTCTACTTTTGGGAGTTGACCTAAGATGACCCGGCCAAGACCTTGAAATTGGGCATCATCGGCTTTCTCTCATCACGGGCAGCATCCTCGCTTTTCCGCGAAGCTCTACCTCGATGAGGGGCCGAAAGTATACCTTCAGCGTTGCGTTGGTAAACATTTTACCTTAGCGACCCGTAAAACACGAATAAGAGCTATAGTGACACAGAAAGCGTACTCGATAGCTTTTTTAAAGCTCTTTCGCCAACTTCGCCTCAGATAGGTATGACTTCGGGTCTATGGCTTGTGTACCACATAGGCCAAACAGTTAAACGGACGGATTTTGCCGAAACATTTGTTCTGTAACAACCTATATGATTCAGTGAATGTGTATGATATTCATGCTATCACCATCGTGTTTGTTTCGTCGAAGCACGTCGCATGGCTTACAATTTGAACTTAAGAACTTAACTAGAAAACTTGACATCAGGTAAAGGTTAATCAATGGTCATGTCCTGACCGGAAAAGAACCCGCTGCAAAAATGTGCGATCGATCTGTGTTGCTGAGCTGAACACACTTGACACTCCAGCACTGAACACTGAACACACACTGAACACACTCGTGCTGTCATTGCTCTACAGCGTCTCCATCAAAAGTTGTTGTCGAAAATGTGTAAGAGACCTTTGATGACCCAGTCACCTAACTATAATAGTAATGACTGACCATTCGAGTCACCACTGGTCATTAACTGCACCTTGTCTCTAAAATGAGCAGAGGTGCCATGGCTACAAAAGTATCTTATAGCGTTTTTAGCATATTCGTTCAAAGCAGAGGGCATCTCGTGCATTTTCCCATATCTTATCATGATTGATTGGTGAGGTCACATATTTGACCTGACTTCACTTTTCAGATGTAAAATCCCAGATTCATTAACTGTTGGCACTTATAATCCCATTCATTACAACAAATTTCAGACTTATAGGAGATAATCTTTTTTTATAAATTTAGCTCGAATGTTTGAATGGACGGATTGACAGAGCCGGAGCCCACGCTAAGCAGAGCTTGTTGCATAGACCCCGATCCCTACCGTCCGATCGCGCAATTCCGGGTATCGGGAGAATTTAGATGCCAAAGTTTAACGTGCCCTTCAAAGCCGGACACGGCCTGCCCCACTCAACTGACCAACTGGCTGCGGCTGCTCCCACCAACCGCAGACCATCCCCGTCAGGAGTCTCAAATATCGAGCGCCGGGGCGTCTCGAACCCGGGCTCTCACTACCGGGAGTCCAATGCTCTACCAACTGAGCTACGGGACAGGCAAATTTATAGGAATGAAAATAGAATAGTTATACAAGATTGCAGCTTTTAGAGGCATTAAAACTGAACTGAACATGACATTGTGACCTGACCTCAGGTGGCCTGTGCTTGATTTTTATGCACGATGCAAAAGTGATGTATGTAGTATGTACAATAAGATACACCGCTGCTTTCGTGGCGCTGCGCGCCGAGATTTTTCTCAACACATGAAAAAACCGGGAGTGTGGCTAATAACACCTCTACCCATCAAGACGAAGACCGGAAACCCGACCCCACCCCACTCAAAAATCCGTGGCGACGCCCCTGCCTCCTCCCCCTCCTGCCCCGTAGCCGCTGCGAACACTAATTCGTGCAAGGGGTCATTTTCACTTCTCCTTCGGACGCCGCAGCACGCTACTTCCCGCCGCGCGGGGGCCGAGGGACGCTACCTCCCGCCACACCGGATGACCATCGGGCCTGGGCGCCGCCGCGGCGGGCGATGGACGGCGCTACCTCAATTCGATCTCGAGAAAATCAATCACGAGCACACTGCCAAGTAGTGTACCAAGGTGGTCCAAATTTGTATCCGCCCCTCCTATTGGTCAACGTCACGGCCGCCACAGGGATGCATTACGTCATTCCCGTCTGCCAACGACCAATCACAGTATGGTACTTGCGTCTTCATGGTCGCTTCAAATCCTGGGGCCGAACGTAACTTGGGCCCCTGTGTAACCTTGGTCCCGGTGTAACCTGGGTACAATTGTATTCTGAGGGCTGTTCACGGACCCTGTGTGCGGTTGGACCGCACACAGCCTCCAAGCTCCGCCCACTGCGTCCCTACGTCAGCCTTGCGTCACCGCACACAGCGACCGCTGTGGCCGGTCGGGACTGGCCACAGCGGACCGTCCACCGCACGCAGCCGTGACGTCAGAGCCGCCTACCCATCCCCTACCCCCACGCCTGCTGGACGTACCGCACACACCGCACGCAGCAGTGTGCGGTGCCCGTGAACACCCCTCTGGTACTTATGAATGTCACCCGTCCGGACATGGGCGGGGGCGGGGGCGGGGGCGGCCGCTGAGTCTGGACTCGGTGAGTGTCCGCCCGCTACTGCGTCCCGTTGCGACCCGTCGCCGCCCGCGGTGCGCCCGACCCGTCGCCCGCCTCGTGTGCCGCTCTCCCGGCGGGGTGAGGAGGGAGGTCGGGGGGGGGGGAGGAGGACATGGGCCGACGGAACAAACTCGGTCGTACCGGAACAGAGCCGCGGAGTAACCTGACCGGCGGATAAAAATTGGACAGAATAGAGCGGTGGAAATAAAACAACGCAACTCAACGCAACGCAACAACGCAAAGCTGAACAGTAATACGACACCGAGGACGGAATACACACAGAAAGTTACATTTATAGCAAGCGCCATCCCCACAAGACTACACCGACTGCAAAGCAAGGAAGGAATGACAGATAGCGAAAGATTCGCTGCTAAATGAGTCAGGGAAACTGGAAATGCGAGAAGAAACAACAAGGCCTACAGGATGAATCAATTCAGGTTCTCTGAGGGACACGATGGAACCAAAAGAGAAACAGAATAAGTGGGATGAAACCGATGAAAACAAAATGAAAAAGGAAAAAATAGGATTTAGATTGGATATGTGAAAAGGTACAACGGAGAGAATTAAACGTTCATAATGAAGGATCATAAAAAGCAACGTAGGGATTGGATCATTATGTGGAAAGAAGCAAACAGAGGAACTCAAAAAGAGGAGAGCGAAACTGAATATGGCTAGGAACCGGGAGAGAGCAGAGCCTGGCGAGAGACAGAGAGGAGGGGCGCGAGCAGGCCGCCGGCAGAGCCGCTTACTGCCAAACATGGCGGCGCGCGACGTCTCGATCTTGGCCACCACACTGGGCGCCGCCATGACGATCACGGGCAGCACGTCAAAGTAGCTCGAGTGCGGCGCCACGGCGATGATGGGCGCGTCGCGCGCCGAGGCGCGCCGGCCGCGCACCGTCACCCACGGGAAGCCGGCCGAGAAAAACACGGTGCGGGTGCAGAGCAACAGCACCACGCGCAGCCGCCTGTCAGTCACCGGCAGAGGGGAGGGCGCCGATACAGACAGACAGACAGACAGACAGAGAGACAGACACACGGACAGACCCACAGAGTACAACCAATGACACCATGGGCAGCCGGGGAGATCTGTCGCAACAAAACATTTTCTTCGAGCGAGACACCACTCAGGATTCAGAAATAAGACATCGTGACCTTGACAACATTCCTGTAAACCTAAGATGAACATTATGTTTGAGCATTAGTTGCCCACCTTTAAGCAATGGTAAGGATGGCTTAGAACCAAGGGCTATAGGAAGACAGATGTATGATGGACACCATCACACCGACTCAACTAGAGAGGGGTGGCGCGGCGCCGAGAAAAGGTGTAATGCCGCCGGAGCCTGACCTGCGCCAGCCTCTGAGCGGCTGGTTGCGCTCCTCCTCGGTCATTCCGTAGAGGCCGATGCAGGCGAACATCCAGCCGATGAGCACGCACAGGCACACGCCCATGATGCGGAACGACAGGACGAACACGGTCATCAGCGCCGCCTGAGACAGGGGCCAGAGGGGTCAGGGGCAGAGGTCAGCTGAGACAGGGGCACAGGTCAGCTGGGACAGGGGCACAGGTCAGCAGAGACAGGGGCAGAGGTCAGCTGAGACAGGGGCACAGGTCAGCTGAGACAGGGCCGGAGGGCGAGCAGAGGTCAGCTGGGACAGGGGCACAGGCAGTGTGTCCAAAATTGTAATGTTGCGGGGAAATCCACCCATAATGAAAAGTATAATGACATCCTAAAAAAAAAAAAAAACATTCTCACGGCAGTCACAACTTATAATATACCTAACCATAGTGTAATAAATAACCATAGTGGTAGGGGTAGTCAACTTTGCATACCTTCTCTGTCATATGTAAGCTATCATTTGGATGTCAAGCACTAAATATATGACGTGAATCTGTTAAGTTATGACGTCATAATTTAGTATAATACAGGATCTACCACCACTTTAAGTCAACAAGGGAAATTGGGAGCTGCTATTCGGGCACCGGTAATGGTTTCATGCACTCCTTGCAAGGTCCAGTGCTTGACTTTAGCATTGTTGACTTTGCGTGACGTCATTTATGACGTCACTAAGGCCATATAAGTTTTTCGTCAATAACTCCTGATCAGATAGAGCTAGAGAGACGGGAAAGCCACCATTGGACTCAGGAAGACCTGCCGAATCGAATGATATGCAATATGACCTTCAACCATTTTCGTGACCTGAGGGGCTCCGACCTGACCTTGACCCGAGGTTAACACCTTAAGTTGACTTCACCCGAACACCAAGTATAGCATTCAACGCGCCTGAGCTAGAAAACACGATGATGCCAAAATCGCGGTAGTGCGACCATTTTTGGCAAAGTAATTAAACTAAAACCGAGCCCGTGACTTGTGGCACTTATCTGACCTAAGAGGTCACTGGCTGACCTAAGACCTTAAAATCCGGTAGTACCTAATTTTTGCGTCTTATAACGGCACACAAGCTTGTTTTTTTTTCGCGAGGCTCTAGCTCAATTAGAGGCGAAACGGCGAGGGAGTTGTACCAACCCTCCCCGGTCAATATAGAAAACCAATCGGTCCGGCCAGGGTTAAATACCGGAATTGTGATCTAATGTAAAAAGACGGCCCAAGGTAACCCGACGTCAGTGACAGGTGTCCTATATTTGCAGCGTCTTATATTCACGAAGGTTTCAATTTCCACTTTCTTCAGCCGAGTGATGGTTGTCAATAGCAAGGCTCTCTAAATGCAAGCCATAATCGCCACGCAATATGTGGAAGGCTTTTGATGTCAATACATACATAAATGCATACATAAAACGCGCTTTTCACAAAATTCATAAACTTAAAGGGACCCTCCCACCTTT
This sequence comes from Amphibalanus amphitrite, assembly GCF_019059575.1. Taxonomy (NCBI): domain Eukaryota; kingdom Metazoa; phylum Arthropoda; class Thecostraca; order Balanomorpha; family Balanidae; genus Amphibalanus; species Amphibalanus amphitrite. The sequence continues at coordinate 745,613 of NW_024881703.1, read as the reverse complement.
TGCCGTCATTCATCCTGAACAAGACTACCCACCTCCAGCGTGACTACAAAAAGCAACGCATAATTAATCAAGTATGGTTAAATATTGGTACAGTGTGTGATGCAGTTGAATGTGACGGCGAGCGTGCTGCGGTCTGCTCTTGTTTAATTGTATCGATTTGTATCCGATATTTGCATTGGTCTTTTTAAGTGTACGTCTCTTGCGCAATACGTATCGCTACATGACCTCCAAAAGCCATCTGGGCCAATGTGCACGTGTGAATATTTGGTTCTGTTCCAATTTTTCAAATGTGATTGCCTCGGCTAAGCCAGAACCCGATGATGTCGTAAGACGAAAGCTCGTTCTATATTTCGGCCTCATTTTGTTATTTAAAAATACATCTTACTGCCATGTTACTGGTCAATTTCATCACCATAATTAACTTTTACTTTTGTTTACTTTTTGGGATCTACGCTGTTCCTAGCGACTTTACTTGGAAGCAATAGTTTGGCAGCTGAAAGTGCGGCACTTGTTGCGCGCAAAGGAGCATATACCACCGCGTGCTACAAAATGTTTTAGTCAAACATTTAAAAATCGTTAGATATCTGCACTGACGTCACACATTCAGAGGGGTATTCCAATGCATTAGCCCCTCTGAATCAAAATGCTGCAATTTTGAAATTCAATATTTCCGATTTAAGGCATTTCTCGATGTTGTGAGTGCCGAAACCGGTAATTGTGAGCCAGGGACCCCTATTTTGGCTATCTCAACTCAAATTTAATGTTAAGGTGGGAGGGTCCCTTTAACCCTGTTAGTGGCAGGCTCCTGGCTACCCCTATTAGTGGCAGGGGGGCTGTTTACGACCCCCCTTGATATCTCGAGATCCAACGGGCCGATTTTCAAAATTCAAATGGCATTCGATTTCGCTCAACGTGATCTACATTCCTAAAAAATAAAAATTAAAAAAATGTCAATAGGGGGGTAGAGGGGGGTAAAAACGGGCAAATTGCAGATACATTTTAGACTGTTTATCACGGCCAGGTTTCTGAACCAATCTTAACGCAACTTTTGCCGATCGATAGAGAATGAACCAGGAATTCACATGGATCCTAAAAATATGCATTTTCAAAAATCATAGGCGGATACAGATCATTGAGATTGGGGGTACACAAAAAGTATATGTAGTAAATAAGGTTTTTGTTGGTACTGTTTCTAAAAAGGGTGGTAATGGTCTTGTTATGTTACAATTTTCTTATGAGAGAACGACTACAATTGTATTGGTCATGCATAGGCGGTGTCAGGGCACCTATGTTGGGAGGTAAAACATAACCCCCTTTTTGGACGCCTGGATCCGCCTATTATAGCAAAAACGTGTCAAAAGAGGATGCACAATAACTTTGTATATGTTATCACATGATACCTTTCATTCACTGTTCGTAAAACTGGTGCATACAGTTATAATACATCAGCATCGTGATCTTCGCCCAAATGACTCGCTTCACGAATAGGACCCCCCAATTCCCAGTGCTCTGGAGCCGCCCCTGGTAAAGGTCCCTACCTTTACCAGGGTGGTAGGGTGGGGTAATTTGAACATGTGGGGCAATTTGAACATAGTGTGAATAACACAAAATGACGGAAAATCCATAAGTGGCATGACAATAAGACCAATGAGAGAAATTGTCGTAACTAAAAGGGCTATCATATGAACGGGGTTTAAAGTTTCAGGGAATGAAGGTGTTGATGAACAGTGTAAAAAATCAATTTCGAAGGATAAACGCCTAACAACACGTCATTGCAACTTCATTGCAGCGCAAAATCTTGCATTGCTAGCGCCTAATACGCAACGGCTTTTGTTGTGGAATGACCTAATCAGTGCCTTCAATCCAAGAAATTTGCTTTTGAACCCTGTTTTTTTAAATGGCAAAATAACTTTTAGCGTGGGGTAATTTGAACATAGTGTGAGAATTTCAATGAAGACAGGGATAGCTCCGAAAAAACAACGCTCCCAGTTTTTTTTTTTGCCAATATTTTCGACCGAAAGCAGTAGCAGATAAGTGATGCCAGTTTTAGAAAATTTACGTCTAATATCCGTCTAATGTCCGGCATTTTCGTTGATTTTCCGTCCAAAAATGTTAAAGTCAACTATTTGTCCAAATATGTCCGAAAATTATGCAGCTATCAACACTCGAAACCGTCATTTATATTGCTTATCATGTAATTTTACCAGCCGAAAAGTGTCCATTATATTGAGAGCTTAACAAGCTTTCCATTCGCCAATCAATGCTACGCACGATTACTTGATAAAAATGCTTAAGTGTGGCAGGCCATCGTCCAATGTTGTCCAGATTACTATACCTTTGTGCAATCAATTCCAAATTTGACATTATAAAGAATCGGAACACCGAATGTCCAGGTTCCGATTGGCACCACTATAACAGATGAAGTAAGGTTTGGTAGAGTTTTTATCGAACGGAGATGATAGACATTCTGTTAAATGAAGAGAGGCGAATTCTGGCAACTGACCGGTGTGCAGCGTGCAGATATTGATACTCTGCAACTCTTATTTTTGTTGTTGTGTTGATTTTTCAAATGAAGGTATGTTTAGAATTGCTCTGCCTATTCGTTTATGGGTCAAACAACATCGGTGCTGGCGAGACTATCGTTTTTATGGCAGGTAAAGGCAGTATGTTCAAATTACCCCACGGTGGGGCAATTTGAACACACCGTGACTTGGTGGAGAAGTGATGCTATGCTATTCAAGGTATGCTCGGCTCGTCCAAAAATGAGGCCTGCATTGTGAAAGCAAGTGACACATGCGCTACTGAAACAGTTTTTCTTCATCCAGGGTTGAGCTGGAATTTGGTACAACGGAGAAGACGTAAAAATATGTTCAAATTACCCCACACTACCCTATGACCTTGAAATTTTCAGGGAATGTGCCCAATTTAGTTTTAGGAAAAGTCAGAAAATTTCAGCATCGTAGCTTCAGCGGTTTCGGAGATATTCCCGAAAAACCTGAGGGGTGGATGAAAACAACCCCACTGCCACTAATAGGGTTAAGCGCATCTGTTTTTAATGACCAGTCAACTACGCATGGATGCGTGCAGGCCACACAGGTCAGCGTAAGCCGGGCGCGGCGGCCGAGCCGAAACTGGGGCGGGACGGGCGGTGGTTGGGTAGGAAGAGCGGCTCATGCAAATTTTGCGCAAATATGCGCAGTTAGCTTTTATGTTGCCCTGGTGTAAATTTAAATCCTACTTCATCTCACAAAAAATCAGAGTGGAACTATATGGGACTGCCTGTTGTTTCCTTACCTAAACTTTGCAGTTATATTCCAGAATCACTGTAGGAGAGCCTTCATAAAAAAGCTATAGTACATCTTAGTTAAGGATTAGTATGCCAAAAATTTTGCACTGACCAGTCGGCAACTTCATAACAAACATTTTGATGCATAATGGCCGTTTTCACGACGGAATAGCAGGCATCTATTTAATCCCCATTTGATCCTTTAGTTCCTCAGGAATTTTAGTAGTTCTTTTTAGTAGGTTCCCCAGCTTTCGAATGAATGGTGCGTTAGTTTGCTATTTTTCTATTAAATATCACATCGATTTACTTTATCTAAGGATTTATCACTAATATCAACATAAAGCGTAAGCACAATTATAAAGTTATGAAATTATGAAATACTAGTACAATAGTTGAAAGAAGATACTGAGTTGCCAGGCTACAAAGAATATATTCATTTATGGCGCACGACAGACATTTAGAAAGCAGCGCCCTGTTTTATTGCACGCTGCTAGCCGCTTCCATTGGGTTTTGCAGGCCGACGTCATTGGTCGTTACACGTATGATGTCACGCGACTTGTGGCCTGTCACGGCTCTTTAATGATCTCCACTAAATGAATGCAACAATGGCCTTTTAATGAGTTTTAAGTTGATCTCTGTGGCCATCTGTCTATGGAGCGACCAATATGAAAGTTGGGTGAATTTACCGGGGTTACATGACTATGAGCAAGCAAATGTGTATCAGGAATGGATTTAGGTGGAGAATTGCGCTGGACCATGAGTGCTCGAACGCTCCCAATTCCACGCCGGTTTGGCTTTGGAGCCGAGACAGACGATGCGGGTCAAGGTCACCGCTGGGGTAACGGTGGATTGGCTGCGCCCGAGCACCCGTAACGCGGCACAATTCTCCATCTATGGATTTTCCTATTCGCTCAGCATTGTGATAGGCGTTCGTAATAGCATTTACTCTGCTCATGTACCTATCCCCGGTTATTTAAAATAAGTCTTTGTGGGGGAATATCACGGCTTTAGGTACTCGGTGGCCCTATTCACGACTTTCAAAGAATGCTCCGATAACTAAACACTGCACAGACCTACTGCATTAGTGAATCTGACAGAAGGTCTGTGGAATTACATCCCCCCTCACCACACCCCTAAAAACTCATCCAGTGTCCAAAACCACTTTTATCGACTCGCCAAAAAAAACAAAAACAAAAAACACACACACACATACACACACAAAGCATGGGGCATGTCAGCTCTTAGTTCATTTATCATTGTCTTTACCATGGTTCAATTGCATTGCGCGATTTAAAGCACGTGAGTGCCTATATAGTATATGTATATGTAGAAAATAATATCTACAGCAAAACATCCAAAATTACAAAGGCTACAATGCTTAAAAAGTAGGTTCATCAAGGAAGCCCATTTTTACTTGCGTTGTGTTCCCAACCATGCGATTCCAACGCGGGCTATTCGCAACGTCTGTTAAGGCACGTTGACAACTGACAAGCCGCCACCGCTGCCACTTATTCATAGATGGTTGATATCGCAGCTTGGGCGTCAGCAGCGCGGCCCACAACGCGTCGGCGCCAGCGCACGCAGCTGTTGGCACTCGACAGCCGGTGTTGCGACTTAACGGCCGGTCGGCCCCATAAAGGAGAAGCTCTTGGTGAAGCTTTGTGATCGCCTCATAGCCGCCTTGGATGTCATCTTTCTTGGCAGATCCATCCGTTCAGATGGTACGGTGCAGTCTGGATAAAGGACGAAGTCCAACGCCGCTAACCCCGCGACCGCCACCCCACAACGTGGCCGCAGACCGAACGGGCGTGAGGGCCGTAAGGGCCACCCCGCCATCCGGTAGGTGGCTGACCAGCCGGGCGCAGCGGCGCCTGGGCGGCGGCCGCGCTGAGATGAAGTCCCAAACCGCCATGTCGCCATCACCGCCATCACCATTGCTGCAGCTGTTCCCAACCGCCTCAATCGCCGCCGTTTTGCCAGCAGTCGCGCCGCGGAATGGCAGAAGCTCCAGAGTAGCCTCCAGCGCCCCTCTCCGCACGTGTGCAGGTGCACTGCGGCCGCCGGGTCCGACGTCCAGGCAGAACATGATATTTCCATGCTGCTCCGACGGTGGGCTGGTCTTGTTTGGGCGTTCCTCCACTGTGACGTCGGTCACGCCTGCCCCGGCCAGGGCGCAGAGGCCGACGTGTCACCATCCGGTTGCAGTCCTCAGTCGGGTCGCAACGTGTACCTCTTCCGCAGCGTGGAGCGCGCTCCCGCTGGGCAGCGATACAGCCAATAGTAGCATAGCATGCGGGCGGCCAGCGCTGCGCCGGACAGCGGACCCATGCCGGGGGTATGCCGGTCTCGGCCATTAGCGGGGTCGTCGGGGCCGAGGTTGTACATACAGCTGGTGACCGCGTGAGCCGCCAATCGAAGCTCACGGCTTATAAGCTCGACGCGGGCATCACACGCCGTCCCGATGGGAGCTCCACGACGCCGCCGCGAACTCCAGCGCGGCTCGCAGCGCGAAGACCAGTACGGACGGCCGGGGCAAACGGCGTGCGGGAGTCGCAGGCGACGTTCTGCGGACAGAAAGGGTTGGGCATAAGCTGGTCGGCAGGACACTCTTGAGCCGAGCCTTTGATGTAATTACAGATGATCCAGAAGCATGCACAAAAATTCATGACACACTATTCTCATTATGTATTTGCTACATATGATATGATATACCAGCTCATGATCAGTGACGCATTCTGGGCAATATGTTCTAAAGTGAAGTAACTGAAGTTACAGCTTAAAAGCATAAAAAAACAGCTTAAAAAAACACACACACACATTCGACAGCTTATGAGAATAGCATGCCTTGTGTGCTTAATGCAGGAAAATATTTTTTTCACTTTTTTAGAAACAGCAAAAGAGTTGTCAACAAGCCATGTCAACTATCTTAACCATTTTTATGGAAACTGCTCTAGCTAGCTTAAAGTTCCACAACGTTTCCGGAGCACCGTAACCAAACTCAGTTCATGTTACAAGAAAAAACAGTAATAATGCCTCCTAATTTTGAATGAAATATAGGTATGAGTAATTTGATTTGGAAAGCAACAAATTTCCGCACATCATTTTAGCAAAATTACTATTTTCTTCAGCCATCAGGTTACACAAAACTATAGTAAACTTTATGATCTAGTTTACACAAAACCAAAGCCCCGATTTTAACAAATGTAGATAAAATGTAAACAATTTTAAAAAATGTATCGTGGAGAAAATGAAAAGTGTAGATTTGTAAAGCCGGGATATTTCAATTTCACGGATTAGGCACATAAAGAAATATCTTCACCTTTCTTTGAGCCACCAGCCTTCACTCAAGTTTTACACGAATGTAGTGAAGCAGACAATGTGGCAACTCAAAATTGTTATGGTTTGAGATAATTATGACGGTAAAAGAAAAAGCAACACAAGGTTCCTTACCCTCGTTTTTTTCACATGGGTTCAGATGAGGCTTCAACTGTTGCCGACCTGAGGAGCTATAGGAACTTGAGCTTTCCAAAACTCAATTTCTAAGGGCACTGAGCAGTGTCTGGCTTTCACACGAATGCGATAGTAAGTTATATGAAGTTGACAAAGCAAGCAAAGCAAAGCATGATGCCCCGCGCGTCCGCCCGCGACCACGCCCCGCGTCCGACTCCCGACCGCCGCGTGACCCGAGGCGCCCGGCGGTCACGTGACCTACCGGCCGGGACTGCAAACGGCCCTCACCACCATTCTTGTATGACGTCATATCCTACTGAGGTGCTGATTGGTCGGAATTAGATACCTGCAGGTAATTATCTGCCGTAGTTATTTTTGTTTCATTGTTTTGCGTGTTTTCTTATATGAAATGTAATTAAAAAATTTGTCATATTTTAATCACCATTAAAACATAACTGAATAGGTATAAAAGAGAACTCGATATATACTTTCCTTGTTTTTAAGAATTCCGGAATTAGATACCCGAGGGAGCAAAGAGGGAGCAAGTTGCCACGCTGATTTAATACCTCATAGTCGAAAGGTGGGCTACTAGAACCAAAAATTGCTGTGTTTGTAAATAAATAAGTGATTTGAGGGCAAAAAATGCCCGGATTTAAACTTCTAAAATTATTTTGAACATAAAATATTTCAGTTTGAGGGATGTTAAGGCCTCTAAGGGTAGGTACTTTTTAGGTATCAAATAAGTTCCTCTGCGAAAGTTCCGTCGTGAAAACGGCCAATATGTGGGATTTCAATTTGGTGTCTATCAGCAATAAGACTCTGAATATCCGGCTCAAGAAACCTCTTGCTCCGCGTCAGTTTCCGAGTTCTGGGATACCCCATCTTCGGGGGCTGATTACAGTTATTTTTGGTCACCCGGATTAGTTTTTTTTTGGCCTAAGTATAATAATTTGATCAATTTCAAATCGATCTATATAAAAAATAATCAGAAACTCCGGAATCGCCCGTGGCCTCTCGTAAGGGCGTTTCCGACCAGTGTGTGCCGGCGCGTGCGGCTTCCACCGACGAGCGCGCCACGTATCACGGACGCCACTCGGGAACTGCTAGCGCGGCACCGCGCCCTACTCAGCCCGGCGGCCGGCAGCCGTGCCGAGTATAAAGCGGTGAACAGACAGTGCCGTGCTGCTATCAGGCACGATCACGCTAATTACTATGCTGACCAGCTGCGCGAAGCAGGACCGGCGAAGATGTGACAGTGTTGCGACCTGTTATCGGAACGGGTAGAGGAGCCGCTACGGCCACACCGGCTTGCACGCCGGACGTGCTCAACACGTACTATGTGGGTGTGGGCCCCAGTACGGTAGCCAATGTCCCTGTCCCTCAGACGGCCCTGCCAGTCAGGATCCCTCGAGTGATAACGTGTGCATTCCGACTGCAGTCAATCACATACGAATACTTGTACCGCCTCATCCGTGATATGAAAAATTCGTCTTGGGCTTGATGATGTCAGTGTCAACATGTTCAAAAAATTCTTTCATGGACTAGGACACCTGCTGTTAGATACCATTAACTCTTCACTGGAAACCGGCTTAGTACCAGCGAGCTGGAAACATGTTTTGGTCACTGCCATTCCGAAGGGTGCTGACAGCTCACAGCCGTCAAACACCAGGCCCATCTCCATGTTGCCCAGTGTCATGAAAGTTGTCGAGCGCGTGGTGCAGTGTCAGGTGACCGAGTATTTCAACCAGCACCAGCTGTTCACTGACGCACAGTACGGCTACCGGCGCGGCCGCTCCACCGAGACGGCGCTGACAGTAATCACGGACAAAGTATATAGGGCCATGGACAACGGAGAAGTGTCAATTCTTGTACTCATCGATCTTTCAAAACGTTTTGACGTCATTAGCCACGATAAGATACTCAACAAGCTACATTTGTACAACATCGACACAACCTGGTTTCGGCATTATCTCCAGGGGCATTCCCAACGGGGGACTATTAAAGCATCCAAGAGCGCAGCATCCAAAATACGCAACAACCAAAACCGCAGCATCCAGTGATCAAAACCTCCAAATAACATCCAAAATCGGCCCTTTTGGGAGCATTCAAAGCATCCAAGAGCGAAACATCCAAGGATGCAGAATCCAAAATCGTATCATCCAAAATGGCAGCACGAGAATATCTGAGAATCGTATCATCCAAAGACGGTTCATCCAAGAGCGAAACATCCAAGAATGCAACATCCAGAATCGTATCATCCAAAACAATACAGAAAAGATGGATCCACTCAAGAGACTCAGTAGCGCCACCTGGCATATTTGATATAAACTATTAGTTTTAGGCTCGCTTGACAGGTGGCGAATGCGTCGTGTTTAGCGGCACATCTTCACGATGTGACGTCACTAGGTAATATGACGCCACTAGGTATTATACAGTGGATCCCGCTTATATTTATTAACAACCAGAGCCGACTGCCGGTGGCTGCTCTGTGCTCCCGCCGCCGCCGCCGCCGCCGCCACTCTGTCTCCCGCCAAATAGCAGGAAAGCGCGGGAACCAAAAGCGCGCCAAATCGGCGCGCCGCGTGCTAGCTCTTCGCTCGCTAAGTGCAGGTGCACTTGGCGCCGGCTGCGCGCCGCGTGGCAACTCGTTGCTCGGCCGGTACAGATGCACTTAACAAAGCAATGAATTGCGGACAGAGCTGTTAGCTGTTGGCGCCTGGTGGCATTACCAAAAGGTTAGGAGGTCGATGGTATTTGGTTTGATGGATAACTTTACTAGAAGTTATTCGTTGAGGCTGCAGGCAGGGGCGTCGCCACGGATTTTCGACTGGGGGGACGATCGACAGAGGTGAAATCTAAAAAAAAAACACAAACAACACGGCCAGGCAACCGTGTTTGGGACAACACGGCCAGTTAACTTATCAAGCAAACAGGGTATCAACATTTTATACATCACGCAAGGTAGGTATGTCATAAAAATAAAAAAGAGCTTATTATGCCGGGCTTCCCCCGGCTTCCCCCACTGTAGGGTAAGGTGCCTAATTAGCGACCCTTTCCTATTTGCGACCTACCTCCCTACAGAAAAGCTGGGAAGATAAATCGGGGTAAAAACAATGTCAAAAGGTCTGCCATACTTTGGTTATCAAACTAAATTATATTCCGGTTGTTGGTGCTTCTGGTGGAACGTTTTAGGGGAGTTGCGATAAAAATGGCCAGTTTCTTATCCAAAACGTGTGCATTTGGACCCTTTCTGATGAAAAGCGATGCACATTAAGATAATGCACCTTTTTTATTCTAAATTGACAATCCTTTTCCAATTGATTGCCGTTTTCCCGTAGTGAATCTTGTTACTGTGCACTGCATGGTAGTCAAAAATGTGTCGCAACCCATATTTCCTATTTGCGCCCAACACGGTCGCAAATAGCTCAAGAAGGGAAAGAAAGGAAACAGACAGAAATTAAAATGAGGTGTTGCTGAAGTTTGCGATGTGTGGCGGGTGATACCAACTGTCGTCACCGACTGCAGGGGTGCCGATGCCGAATCCAGGGCGGGCCTCGAATATCATGCGAGATAGCCCGCGATATATGGGTTTTCGCCTTATTTTTGCCTTTGGTGCATCACATGATCAGTTTTCACCTTCATAAAGGTGTTGGACAAACGCTCCTGTTCCAATGATTGAGTGCTTTGCGTATAAGTTGCCTGTTTGGAACCATATTGCAAATTTGCAGGCGTCGCATTTTTTTGCCATTTTTATTATGGGAAAACCCATAGACTTATCAGCGACCCTCACCGTGGTCGCTAATCGGGACGAGTTCCCTATTAACGTTTTTGCAATGGTTTGCCAAAATGCTCAGTGCAAATAAATTAGTGGATATTGGTGCAGAAAATGAATGGATTTTAATAGCAAAATGTACGATCTCTTCGAAGATCAAGCCAGTAATACAGTGGCACCCATAGGGCATGAGCAATGACGGTTCAAATTAAGGGGGTCGCTAATTAGACACCTTACCCTACAGATCCGTATGTATTCTGAGTTCTCTCATCTAAGAAAAATGATTTAGTTAAGAAACTAAGCTCTTGGGAGCGATTACCGTAGCCGAATGTTTTGCATCGAAATTGGCCGAACATGACGTCACTCTGACGTTATTTCCGGTTGACCTATGAGAAGCGAATAAATTTTTATTGGAACACGAGGTGTCAAAGTGATGGAGCCGAAGGTTCAAGGTAGTAGGTACTGCAAGTTTCGTGTGCATGGATACGCCCAGTCGTTTAGAAGATGTTACAGAAAAGCGAGGGGAGTTCTCTGTAGAGTCCCCCCCTCCCCACCCCCAGCGCGGGTTAATGGCAGCCGACCGATTACCTGTACCTACATTTGCAGCCCGATAATTCAACTTAGTACGGTTACAGGCAAAGCCTCTGGGCTTCAATCATTATCGTCGCCATGGGGATGGGGGGGGGGCAGGCGGGGTACCTTCCCCGCCCAAGCTCCGACCGTTTTAGCTTAATCGTTTTGAACTCGTTAGACATAAAATGTGTACCATCCTTTTTCCGTCAAGATGGTTCGAAATATGTATTTGATAGACCTCGGTAGTCGGTAGGTCACTTTCACTATTCGACCCACGTCAAGGTCAGGTCTTGTCTTGACCCAAGCAGGTCTTTTTGCACCTAGCGATCGACATGTCATGACAGTTAGGTACCACACTATTTACTAGTTTTAAGCACCATTATATCGTGGAAAAACTACTTTTTACCATATTTGACCTCAGATGACCTATCCATTTCAGTAAATGGTATCCGGGTCATCCTCACCACTCCAGAGCCGGTGAGGGCCCTTTGAAACTGGCGGGGCCAGCTGGGATAACTGGGCTTTTAGGTGCCGGTGCGGGGCCCTCAGACTTCGGCCCCAAGAGACCTAAGGGGGCTGGGGCCCTTAAGAGCCGGCGAGAGCCTTTCGATACTGGCCCATGGGGCCCTGAGATAACCTGCAAGATAACACCCGCACGTACAGCCCACCGCTAAAGTAATGTGTGGTTTTACCAATCTCAACGGATGGCTCTGACCGACGATTTTTAAATGCGGACTGATTGAAAAGAAGACGTCAATAGACAAAGTTGTAGCTGCAAGGGTGAAGATACATGTAAGCTACATTTAAAGTCTCGTTGCAGTCTGGCTAATCGTTCCTAGGCTTCAGAAGCAGAACATACCCATGACTGAAACCACACATTACTTCTGCTGTGGACTGTACCTGTTTAGGACTTAAAGTTCCGATGCGGGGCCATCAGGCTCGGGCTGGGGCCCTCGAGCATCGGGCTGAGACAAGCAAGCGCCTGTGAGAGCCCTTATTAGCCCGCATGAGCCCGCAATGAAATGTGGATGTGCAAAAATTAGTGTTTGCAGTTTGCACACCTTGGGATTTTCAACGTCTGCAATTGCACATGCCCTGCCTCCCCCCCCCCCCCTCGCCGGAATCCGCAGCCCCATAATCCAAAGTGTTTTTAGAAATATAATTATTCTGTATAATAAAATATCAACATCAGCGCAAAAGATCTACACGCAAAAGCTCTACAGTCTTGCTTTTTGTAGAACACTAAACACTTGGTATGTTTAACGTTACGGTCCATTTGAAAACTCGGCCCGTTGCTGTACAGTGGAATCTGCTTAATAAATCCTCGAATAATAAATCCAGCCGCTTATTGTGGCCGCTTGAGCCATAGGCGGCGGAACGGGGAGGGCACCGGGGCACCGTGGCCCTTTTGATTTTGGCATTTTAACATGAGCCCTATGGGCGATGCATGGAAAGAATGGGACCAAAAGTCGGCAGTGCCCACCCCTCCCCCTCCCCCTTAATTGAAGGTGTTCCGCCGCTACTGGCTTGAGCTGTTCCCGGATTTTCTCCATAGATATCCATAGTTTATCAATCCGCTTAATAAAGTCATTTTGGAGTTTCGAAGTCTGCAGTGACGTCTCCCGACTCGAAATGTGGCATGGCATCCAACCCGCTCCTTAACTAAGGTCCGCTCCTTAACACTTAACTAAGGTCTGGTCACAAAGTCAAAATAGCCCTCTAAAAAAATGTGGTCCTTTAACCGCATAACTTATTTCCTAGAAGTTTGAAATTTTGTGTAGTGCAAGTGCAGGACTGCGGGATCGGAGCCGGAGCTTGACAGCTCGTCAGCTTGACTTGACAGCTCTGGCCAGAGTCGGAGCTGGAGTCACCGAAGTCGTTTGTACTTCGACTCCGAAGTCAGAGTCGACATTCTCTGGCTTGAAGTCATGCTCATTGCTCTTAACTGGTTAGTCGAAATTTATGAAGCCGTTTTAGCCGATCGTGGGCAGGTGGGATAAGAGCTCTAGGTTCTGTTGACCGTTGTGACTGGTGGACGGTGGTTGTATCAGTAAAGAGGTCAGACCAATATAGGCCCACACTGAGTATTCAAAACTCCTGGACCCTCTCATACCACACACCGTTCCGTCATTTATATCCTCAGGACAGTCAAATCCCTCTCCTCCACGCCTCAACTCCTTGTTCCGGGCTGGACGGGCAACTTTATCCCATGCGGGAACCCCCGATAAGAGCACGACCGTAACCGGGTGCGGTGACTGGTGAGTGCTTGGGGTGCTGGTCGGCCTGCCCTCTGGACGGGCTCAGCCTCGTCGACTCATCAGGGTGCTCGCCCAGACCAAATGTCCCCCCTCGCCCTCCCCCTAATTCCCATCTCCTTCCGGCTCTGAAATGGTCTCGTCAGACCGAAAAGTCCTAACCCAATAAAAAATCCCAGACCGTGGCGAGGTCCTCTGACCTCTCACACCAGCATCAGGTACTTTAAGGTCATGGTGAACTGGTGAGCCCCTTCGGCTGTCGTTTTGCCTAGCACGGGAGGATGGCCGTTTAGAAGTGGGGGTCTTGCTTGAGTATTGTGAATATTCGAATGTGTGGCTTATGCAGCTGTCACCCCACCCAGAGGCCCGAACTTCAGCCTTTGGTGGGTGTATAGTCCACAGAAGAAGTAATGTGGGGTTTCAGTCATGGGTATGTTCTGCTTATGAAGCTTAGGAACGATTAGCCAGACTACAATGAAACTTTGAATGTAGCTTAGGTATATGTATCGTCACCCTTGCAGCTGCAACTTTAGCTATTGACATCTTCTTTTCGATCACTCCGCATTAACCCGGCAGTTGCTGGGGTATTTCGCCACCCACCGTTTGCTGGGGGGGGGGGCGTTAAACGCCCCCAGCCGATAACTCGAGAACCAATAGGCGCAGCGAAACGCACGAGGCGGCAAACGAAAGAGCGCGACGAGACGCTTCAGATGAGTACTTTAAAGTTGAATTTTGAGGTCACAGGTCGGGTCAAGCAAGGTCAGGTCAAACACCTGAAATCGGGCTTTCAGTAGCATGGACTTCAGAACTTCGCAATTGGCGCCTCTCGCCATAAACTCTGTCAAAACGGTGCACAATCCATCTTATAAGGCCTACAAGAGTGTCAGCTCCATGTAGGGGTCAGTCAAGCATAGGTCAGGGTCAAGGTCAGGTCAACCGGGTAGGCACATATCCCCGAAAATCAAAACTGATATTCGCAGCCTGTGACACATGTTTTATAGGTAATTTGGGGCGTAAAACACGATGGTGACATTTATTTTATCATATGAGTACGTGTTTGGCTCAAAAAGTTCAATTTAAGAAATTCATGTATCATGGTCGTGAAGTAGTCACGAAAAATTGCCAAGATTCAGTTCAAGATTATGGAAAATACGGAACGATAATCAATAATCGAAGATAGCCATTTGATTGACCATGGTATTGGCAGTCTAATGGCGTTTACGGCATGTCTGTATGTCTATTCTGTGATTTTATATGATTTTTTGAACATATGCCATTTTTGGTCGAAAACTCAGAAATCATGACGTCACTAAAACCTCGATATCTCAAAAATTTTCCGACCGATTTTTTTGAAACTTTGTCACAATAAACTTAAATCAATTCCCTACAGGCACCCAAAATTTGGCGCGCCTGCGGCGCGCCGTTTCTATGCTATGGCCCGGCGAAAAAAGTGGGGGCGTTTAACCCCCCCCCCCAGGAACTCGCGGGTTAAACAATCGCCAGTCAAAGCCAACCGTTGAGATTGGTAAAACCCTACATTACTTTAGCGGTGGGCTGTACCTGAGCCGCTGAAGTGTCTGAGTTCTCAGTTGTACCGTCGAACTGACCAGCATCAGTAGGTATTCTTTTAAAAATGGTTTATTTCTGTTTACATGACTCCATATTGAATGACCGTTGCAAATAGTCACTTTTGAAATCCTTTATGGCCGATTTTTTTTAGGGGACGTCCCCCCCGGATTCATCGACTGCCGGCGGGGGGGGGGGTCCCCCGTCCCCCCGCTTTCGACGCCCATGCTATCTATAAACACTCTCAAACATCGGTTTATTGGAAAACATGACACACCCGAATATTGCACCCGTTACCCCTTTGTGTGACCCTGAGGTTATCTCAGGTCATGAAGGGTCACCAGCAGTTTTTTTAAACTATTTCTTTTGAATTGATATAAGAGACGACAGACGTGCTAGAGCGGTAAAAACATGTCAGATGTGTTCAACTCGGCGATACGGATCAACTGATATGCAGCATGACCCTTTCCGGTCAGGTCATGCCCTGACCAGAGGTCAAATTTTCCAAATGACCTTAGAAGTCCGAATTTCATTCGACGCGACTCGACGAGGGGAACACGTTGCTGGTAAAAGGAATATCGTGGCTCCCTTCAGTCAAAATCTGTTACCTAAAACTTTTTTTCGTATAAACCAGGGATGCGGAGCCGTGGAAATTTCAGACGGTCCGGCTCCGGCTCCGGCTCCGAGTAAAATGGTCCGGCTCCGGCGGCTCCGGCTCCTTCTCAGTAGGTACATCCCCTATGCGATTAATTAAATACCTACGGGTGGAAGAGAAAGGGCGATTGAAATTAAATTGGTACACGTTGCCTCTGTATTTGCATAACAAGGCTAATTTGAATAGTGAATACCACATGGCCTTGTGCTGTCAAACCGAACTAGGTCAATAATTTTTTCTTCTTAAAAAAAAAAGAGTCGGAGCCACCCCCTTTTTTGACGGCTCCGGCTCCGGTTCCGGCTCCGGGCTATATTGTTTTACGGCTCCGGCTCCGGCTCTGGGCAAAATATGCCGGCTCCGGCTGCTCCGGCTCCGGCTCCGCACCCCTGGTATAAACGGCTATTTTTATATTTTTTGCCCTCTGGAACATGGAATATATCACATAGGACAGGAAAAAGGTTAACTGTGAAGGAACGGGAGGAGCTGACGATGATAAGCTCGATCTGACGGTGAGATGAAGATCCTTGCGGAGGCTTGGTTACGGGGATAGTGGACACTTCACGACTTATTAGGCACTTCTGGTGTGAAAACAAAGGGCAATTAATAAACCCACTTTCGGTATCGGTCTCCATTATCGACACTTCAGCCTACCTACATACGTGCCGCGCTTGGATACGCTGCAATGCGTCTTCATGTCATATGTCAGGTTTGTAGTGGTATCGCAGCGATGTCGCTACCAGCAGCTACGCATCTCCGTCTTGACGATGTAAGGTCATTATAGGGATGCCACTGTATAGAGACTCAGTGATGTCATACAATTCCGTCACTTATGAACCGTACGTGCCACCACCTATCGGACAGCCATTGAACTAATAGTTTACAGCTTGTACAACAGATGTCACTATTTTGGATGATAAGGTCTTGGATGCTGCGGTGCCAAAAATGTTTTTTGGATGATACGGTTTTGGATGCTACACCCTTGGATGTTTCACTCTTGGATGCTGCAATTCCTCGTCCTTGGTTGCTGCCAATTTGGATGATACGATTTTGGATGCTGTGGTCCTGGATGTTGCAGTTTTGGATGTTTCGCTCTTGGATGCTCTGAATCATCCCTAAGGGGTCGGTTTTGGATGTTATTTGGACGTTTTGATCGCTGGATGCTAAGGTTTTGGATGTTGCGTCCCTTGGATGCTGCGCTCTTGGATGCTTCAATACTCACCCTTCCCAACAAGTCAAAGTGCGGAACAGCGACGGCTCTTTTAGTCTCTCACAGTCATTACCGATCACGACAGGCGTATTCCAAGGCGGTTCGCTCAGTTGTCTCTTGTTTTCAATTTTTGCGAACGATCTGTGCTTGTATAGTCTCTCTTGAAAGTATCGCGTCATGGGCTGCGGCGGCTCGGCGAACTATTCCATTCAGTTTGAGGACCCCAGCAGTGAGGTCATGGCCTGTATCATAAAATGTACGCTGTAACACGATCCTACGCCAGCGTTAGAAGGAAAACTACTGTATGACGCAGGCACCAGCGGCTGTCAGCTGGGTCGAAACAGGTGGAGGCCGGCCAGAGGTCATGCTCGTATCGCTTTCCCTTGACCCCGTCCACCGCCCCAGGCCAATACCTGCGCCGCTTGGGTTCTCCAGCCGGGCGCTCATTGGTCTGCCTTAGTGGGCGCCAATCACTGTTAACTCAGTGTGAGAAAGAGAGAGAGAAAGAGAGAACGCTCAAATACAGGACTAAGTGGCTAGAGAGCAGACATTTTTGTGATTGGAATCCGCTAGCGGGCGGGTGCTCCTGCAGCCACAGATGCATTTTATTATCGGGTGCAACTGATGTTTTTTTCTCGTATTCTTGCACGAGTTTCCGGATTACACCAAAAACCTGCGGTAGTCGTACCGATGACGGGTCAGAACTCAGATTTCCAGCTTTGTAATGAAACAAATCTCAACAAATCCTCTGCGAGTAGGGTAGCTTCCGTTGACCACACGCTTACTGCTATCACAAGTTACCGGGCGGCAACCGCCCGCTACGGCTCATCCCCTTTCCCTCCGTAACCACTCCCCTCGGCCCGCCGCGCTGGCTGCCGCCGCGTGCCAGGCTTGGTCACTGGTCAGTGCTACCAGTGGCTCTCATACTTTTCCGCTGAACCGCGGCTGGCACAGGTAGCGCCCTCCCCTCAGAGTCGCGATACTTTCAAGAGAGACTATACATGAGTGACGTTATTATATATAGTACAATACGTTGACGACACTCAGCTGCTGATATCTGGAAGGAAGGACGATCTGACTTCTCTGATCTCGAGAATGGAGGAGGCACTGTCTGACCTGTTAACGTGGTTTTGCACGAATGACATGAAAGTGAATGCATCCAAATCGCAGATGATTGTACTCGGTACGCGCCAGATGCTGAGAGGCCTGCAGCCCATCAGCATTAGGTTTGCCGGTGCTACTGTTTGTGAGTCGGCGACCGTCAGAAACCTGGGACTTGTGATGGACAAAC
Source organism: Amphibalanus amphitrite (assembly GCF_019059575.1). NCBI lineage: Eukaryota > Metazoa > Arthropoda > Thecostraca > Balanomorpha > Balanidae > Amphibalanus > Amphibalanus amphitrite. The sequence goes on along the minus strand of NW_024881703.1, from coordinate 727,558 downwards.
ACCTGGGGCATTTCACGATAGATCGTACCACTTTTTTCCAATTTGACACCCTCATCTCTCGGAATTTGACGAGAATTGGTCTCAAGGGTAAACAGGGGCTCTGAATCCACCTGTAACAATTTCAGGCTTATCAGATAAGTATTTTTTTAGTTATGGTGTATAACATTTTTTGGATCTTGCTTTGCAGCGCTAAGTTTGGCGGGCTGTAACTCTAAGACGGATTATTCAAATGCCAAATGTTATATAACATTGAACTTGCAATGAAACAGAGATTAATATGTATTTTTGAAATTTCGAAAAATACGCTATTTTTGATATATGACATATCAAGTTTTCTTTCATTTGTATTTTTTGGACTTTGGAACCAAATTTTTTTGAATGTTTATTTCTTTAGAAAAATATTTGGCTCATTGTTAAGAAGTATACAAGAAATTAGGAAGGTGTCAGGGACCGCGGATTCCGGGGGGCAGGGTGTGCAATTGCACACTCTGAAAATCCTGAGGGTGTGCAAACACCTATTTTTGCACACCCACAGTTCGTTGTGGGGGCCCATGCGGCCCTGGCGCTTGAGTGTCCCAAGCCGATTCTCGAGGGCCCCAGCGCGAGCCTGATGGTCCCGCACCGGTGCCTGAAGGCGTGAAAACTGAACAGGTTTTAGTGTTATCTCAGGGGTTATCTCAGAACCCCACCCACGCCATTTTTTAGCGCTCCCACTGGCTCTTGAGGGCCCAGGCCGATGCCCGAGGGCCCCAAGTCGATGTCTAAAGGTCCCACGCCGGTGTCTGAGTACCTACATGGCTAGCTCACGGATCCACGCCAGTTTCTGAGGGCCCTAACCGGCTCTTGAAGGCCCCCGCCCCCTGCCCTCCTTAACCCCCTCTTGGGGCCGATGCCTAAGGGTCCCGCATCAGCACCTGAAAGCCCACAGAGTTATCTCAGGGCCCCATACCAGTTTCTGAAGGCCCTCACCGGCTCTTGAGGGGCCCAGACCGATATCCAAGGACCTCTGGCCAATGCCCGGGGGCGCAGGCCGATGCCCGAGGGCCCCAAGCCGTTACCCGAGGGCCTTACACAGCTATCTCAGGGTATAATGCCACTTTCCGAGGGCCCTAACCGGCTCTTGAGGGCCCCAGGCCGATTCCTAAGATCCCCAGGCTGATGTGAGAGGGCCGACCGACTGGGGCGGCCCCTACGTCAGTTTCTAAGGGCGTCCACGACCGCCGTCTGGTCAAAGCTGATCTCTGAGGGCCCTACGCAGGTTTTTAAGTGCACTCAGCTCTTGTTTAGGATCTCACACCGGCCTCTGAGATCGGATGGCTTATGCATGCATGCCGCAGAGGAGCCCTTACCGGCTCCTGAGGGCTCCGTGCTGATAGTTGAGGGCCCCATGCCAATACTCGAGAGTCCCATTCAGTAATCTCAGCGCCCTACACCAGTTTGAGGAACGCCGTTCGGCCAAGGCCGACCTCCGAGGAAAAGCCCTTTGCAAGCCTCGGAGTGCCCTCACTTTCTTTTTTAAAGGAAGACTGCCACCTTCAAAAAGTTTTCTCAGATCGGCCTATGATTTATTCCCTGGACAAAACAAAATTTTAGAATTCACCTGACAAAGTATCATCACGTGAATCGCGAAAAAAAATGTCGATTTTCATACAATTATCAATCGGTTAATGTCTAGCGACAATGTTTACACATCACTAGACTTCAAGGTCATAAGATTATTACATTTTATTTGAAAAAGTAAGGTATTTTATAATTTACTAATATATGATTTCATGAGAAATTGGCCATGTTTGATTTATTTTGCATTTAACTTCGTAAAACATTAAAAAAAAATCATGGCTCATTTGGAATGGGTCTGGCCCATGTTAAACCCCATTTCCCACACTTTTTCGGAAAAAAATGAACTACTGAATATATAAGTTTAACTTTTATTTTGACACTCCAATATTCTTCTCTGATCTCGAAACAATCAAAGTTTTGGCATATATTTACCAAAAGATAAGAAAATTCATGTTTCAAAGTTATCGATAAACAGTAGAGATGTCGGTTTTCTTGGACTAAAAAAATGGCATCAAACTGAACTTTGGTCTCCGATTTCTCGCAAACGGGTTCGAATTTCGGAAAACCGACTTCAGTCTGGGACATAGGTGGCTCAGCTCTAGTGAAAACCGTTTTGTGGAAAAAAGGTGGCAGTCTACCTTTAAGAATCTCACACCAACCTCTGAAGTCGCAGGGCTAAAGGATGCTTGCTTCTGATAACCCTCACTAGCTCGGACCCAAATCGATGCATGATGACCCGACAGAAGTGCCTGAGTAGCCCACACAGTAATCTCAGGGCTCACACCAGTTTGAGGGCCTACACGAACGCTTTTTGGCCAAGGTCGATGTCTCGGGGCCCTATTCAGGCATCGAGGCTACTCGGGCGCCAAGAGACGGTGGGGGACCTCCAGGCGAGCTTGCTTGATGGTAGTTGGTACCCCATGGAGCCGGCGAACGGTGTCAAAGAGCCCGGTGTGGGGGCCCAAGAAGCGGCGTGGGCATCCATATTTCTATGTACATGAGGTATTCCAGAGGCCGTTATGGGACCTTCAAAGACCGTGTGCGGTGCGCCGGTGACCCTTAGAATTGCCGGCGTTGGGTCTCAGGAGCTGGCGTGCGGCCTTTATGGGGCCCCAAAGCCAGCGTGTGGGCCGTAGAGCAATGGGGAAGCTAAGGGGGCCGGAGGCCAAACCCCCATAGGTCATAGGGGCCAAATCGATGGGCCCAAACATCCCGCCGGCCGTGTTTTATTTTTAAACTAATTCATGTAATCCACGATAAAAAGAAGTGTGCCAACATCAACTGTGCAAAAGGGCTCTCTGAGGCCCATAGGGGCCCTTAAAGGTCACTGTAAGTCTTTAGGGTCCTGCTTGGGAAAATCAGAGATCGATTTGGATCACGTTGCATGCATGCATGTGCATTTACTCTGCTCATGCATCTCCTGACCGTAAGATGCTCGCTCAGTCATCTTACGACCGTCAATTTTGAAGGTTTTCCCGCCCCGCTTCCTTAGAACCGGCTTATACCGGAGCAGTGGCGGCGCTGACTTTTTGGAAGGGGCCCGGCGTGAGATGGGGGGCCCGATCGCCACATCTTGCACACCCTACGAGAATTTGAATCCGCGGTCCCTGGAAGGTGTTCTTTCTATTAATGTATTTATTTTACGTCACGATAACGGTTTCGAAAAGTGATTTCGGGAGGGGAGCTTACAAATGGCGTGGTAAAGCTGCCTAGTGACATCACGGGTTACTGAAATTTCAATTCAAGTCTGAGTCATCTGCAAAATGTGAAAAGAGGGTTCATTCAACCCTCTTTCCTATAAGCGCGAGGGTGAAAAAGGCTGTTTGGTTCTGACATTGTTTTGGACGCCAATGACCATAGCTGTCCGAGATGAAAGTTACAGGACGCATACATGGTGTCCTCCAGAGGTCTCACAACTTGTATATCTGGAAATTTTTCAAGGTTACATGAGGTCAGGTCGGTCACGTGACATCACTGTTATAAATCAATGGGGAAATATAAAAACTGTTATTTTGGCGCCGAGAATGATCTAAAACTATCCCACGTACATGGTATCGTGATTTCATGCACTCCTTGCAAAGTCCAATGCTTTACTTTTGCATTGTTAACCTTGCGTGACGTCATTTATGACGTCACTAGGGTCGTACGAGTTTTTCGTCAATAACTCCCGATCAAATCGAGCTAGAGAGTCGGGAAAGCCACCAATGGGCTCGGGAAGACCTTCCGAATCGAATGATATGCCATATGATACCCTTTGCCCAGCTTCGTGACCTGAGGGGCTCTGACCTGACCTTGACCCGAGGTCAACTACTTAAGTTGACCTCACCCTAGCAAAAAGTATACCATTCGATGCACCTGAGCTAGGCGAACACGATGATGCCAAAATCGCGGCTCTGCGGCCATTTTTTGCGAAGTTATTTACTAAAAACCGAACCCGTAACTTCAGTCACGTGACCTGACCTCAGACGCTACCGGTTAACCTGAGACCTTAAAATCGGGTACCAATCGCTGCGACTTGTAACGGCACACACGCTCGTTTTTTTCCGCGAGGCTCTAGCTCTATTAGAAGCGAAACGGCGTGCTGGGGTCGTATCAACCCCTCCGAAACCCATTTTGTTTGCGGCAAAATGAGGTACTTATAGAAAGAACACCTTTCTAATTTTTTTGCATGTCGATTTGCACTGACATGAAGATTATTTTGAAAAAAATAAAAATGTGAAAAATTTTGGTCCCAAAAGTCATTAGAGGCAAATGAAAAAAGATTCAGGTTTTTGCTCAACAATGAAATTTTTTCTTTGGAATTTTTAAATAGTAATACCTATTAATTTTTGATTCATCGCAAGCTAAGTGTTGTTTACTTTTTGTTGGTTGCTTAACCCGTTCTTGAGTTATAGGCCATCAAACTCACCGTTACATACCGAAGTTTGTTTCATCGTACTTCGTACGCCGGATCGAGTCCAGCGGAGCTGTCGCCGCCCCCTCGGGCGCGCCCGCCCGCCGACTGAACACGCCGTTGACTTTACTGCCTCGTAAATTCGCAGCCGCCGTCCGCTCGTCGCCGCTAGATAGTTCCTATCCTATCCTATCCTATCTTATCCTATCCTGGCCACATCACCTGCGAACTAAATTATTATCGCTAGAAACAAGAAAATGTCACATAACTCTTAGCATCCATACAACACACAAACACTGGAAACGCCTAGGGGAGCACACAAATTTGCAAAGCTTGCTTGTTATAGGTGGCGTAGAAACAAATCCTGGGCCGAATATCACACACGCTCTAAATGTTTCACATATAAATATCAACAGTATAACAGCGACGCAAAAGTTAGACGAGCTTCACCAATTCATCAACGCTAACGACATTAAAATCATGGCCCTAACAGAAACAAAACTGGATTGTACTGTTGCAAGCAGTTTGTACGCAATTGAAGGATACCACGCTCCAATAACCAAACACAGAACCAGACATGGAGGGGGAGTCGCAGTCTATGTACACTCGTCTTTGCCTGTGCAGAGGTTAATAGATCTAGAAGTAGGAAACCATGAATGGCTTTGGGTCAAAGTAAAGACTAAAGCTTTCACTCTAATCATATGCTGTCTATATTTGCCACCAAACCAACCAGTTGAAAAATTAGACAATTTCATTGGAAATTTCTCGGAAGCCGTGCTACAGGCGCAAAGACATACACCCACTGCCACATTAATTTTAGGAGATTTCAACGCAGGAAACGCATACTTAAGTGAACAATTGCAAATTCGCAGCAGTGGAGTTACACCATTTGACAATGCGCTAAAAGACGCCGCTGATGGATTATGTTTGCACGAACTAATAACAGAGCCAACGCGTTTTTCAAGAAACTCATGTAATTTAAGAGACTTGATATTCACGAATTGTACAGAAATAATCACTAAGAGCGGTACATTATCTCCATTCGCTTATTTGGATCATTGCCCAATATTCGCATCGTTAAACTTCATGTTGCCCTTACAAAATCAAGCGGACACCAGACTGATATGGGACTACACAAATATGGACACAACTCGTCTTACAAATCTTTTAATGGACACTGACTGGGATCGTTTACTTGACAGTGACGTAGACACAGCGACAACAAATTTTACGAAAACAATATACGACGCAGCTGTTGCCTCAATACCGACTAAACGCGTGAAAATACAGTCCAACAAAAAATCATGGGTCACTTCTGAGTTGAAGAGGAATATAAGGAAACGGGATAGACTATTCAAGAAAGCCAAGAACACAAATCTGGACTACCACTGGGACAGATGGAGATACCAGCGAAACAAAGTAACGCAGCTTAATAGACGGTTAAAAAATGCATACATGCAGAACGAAGTTAAAAAACTACTGGTGTTGAAGCTCAATCCGTTAAAATATCACCAGACATTGCGTAAGCTAATGGGAAAATCCAGAACTGACATAATTCCACCGCTAGAAACACCAAATGGGGACATTATCACAACGGACCCCGAAAAAGCAGCAATACTCAACAACCACTTTGCCGCCCAATCGACACTCAACATTTCAGACTCGCAGCAGCTTCCAGATATTACACCCGAACAAATAGCCACACCTAATCTCGAAAACATCCGGACAAGTGAAAGGGAGGTATTACAACTGTTGAACAGTCTTAACGTCAACAAATCAACTGGCCCAGATGAAATTCCTGTGAGATTATTGAAAATGACAGCTCTTTTAATTGCAGAACCTTTGTCTCGTTTATTTAACAAATCACTTGCAGAAGGCAAATTTCCATCAACATTCAAAGTTGCCCACATAACACCTATCTACAAGAATAAAGGATCCCCCTCAGATTTTACTTGTTATAGACCAATTAGTATCTTATCAGCTCTTTCAAAGGTATTCGAAAAAATAGTTTACAGAAAAATGTATTCTCACTTTATAGAAAACTCACTCCTCACGGAAAAACAAAGTGGTTATAGAGAAAATCACAGCACTGAACAACAACTTCTTTATCTAACAAACAACATGTATAAATCGTTAGACACAGGAAAACAATTCACAGCTATCTTTTTGGACATTGCAAAGTACTTTGACAAAATTTGGCATAAAGGCTTGTTATTCAAATGCGAACATGATTTTGGAATAACTGGAAAACTTTTAGAATGGTTGGAGTCATATCTCAAAAACCGTATTCAAATGGTACGCATAAACAACACACTGTCAGAACCACAGACCATAAATGCAGGATGCCCGCAGGGCTCCGTCCTCGGACCACTTTTAGCTCTTATCTATCTTGACGGCCTTTCAAAGCAGACACAGCACAATATTTCATTTTTCGCTGACGACACATCACTTTATGCCTCACACTCAGAAACTGACTTACGCGAAACAGAACAATCGCTCCAAAAAGACCTGGACTCTATTTTCGAATACGGAAGGAATTGGGCTATCACTTTCAACGCCGACAAAACAGTGCAACAAACATTCACTCACAGACAACATTCCAAAATGCCACCGACTCTTTCGTTCGGAGGGAAAGCAATACCACTAGCAAAATCACACAAACATCTCGGTTTAATTTTCTCTGACGATTGTAGTAATAAATGGACAAGTATTGCATCGAGAGTACATGAACCTCCAGGCTCGACAAATCAAACAATTAAAACAGTTACATTAAAGGCGTACCGGTTTCGTCTATTAGACTTCTTCAGCGCCGTTGTAACTGTTGTAACTGTTGAAACCGGTACGCCTTTAATGTAACTGTTTTAATTGTTTGATTTGTCGAGCCTGGAGGTTCATGTACTCTCGATGCAATTCTCTGACGATCTTCGCTTTCATTGTCATATTAACGAAATATGCAAAAAAGTTAACATATCCCTCAGTCCATTGTATCCTATTGCACAACATTTGCCAAGACCCATCCTTCACCAAATATATACAACCTATGTAAGACCACACTTTGACTATTGTGACACTGTTTACGACGGACATATCACAGTACAGGACACGACACGACTGGAGACATTGCAAAACAGAGCGGCTAGACTGACGACAGGAGCACTCTTTAGAACACCCTCCGACAAATTACGACTCGAGACAGGATGGGACAGACTAACGACAAGAAGACGCATTCATAGATTGTCACTATATCACAAACTCGTTAAATCGAAACCAATTTTACCGAAGTACATACAAGAACTTATAACAAACACAAGGGTGACAGACACACAGTTGGTTTTAAGAAATGCCCATGACCACACGATCCAACGTCCGAAAACATCATCATATCAACGATCATTCTTTATCACCACAAGCAAAGAGTACAACGAACTACCGGCAACATTTAAATCCTTATCCATAGTAGAATTCAAAAAACACATTGTACACCATATTGGCTCCCCCCAGCCACCAAAATACTACTCGTTTGGGTCAAAGACAGGCAACATCCTACATTCGCGACTAAGAAATGGAATGTCCGATTTAAATTCACAACAATTTAACATTCAAAAACAAGATTCTCCGGCATGCCCTTGTGGTCACAGCATAGAAAGCGTTCGTCATTTCATCACAGCATGTCCATTGTTTTTACCTCAAAGACGCATCCTTTACCAAAAAGTATCGCAAACACTCCATACTAACTTTCATGAATACCAAACTAATAAAAAATTGGAAATCCTTCTTCATGGCACCAACCTAAATAGTGGCGACGGCCGGGCGGTGGCTCAACACTTCCAAACGTTCTTACTTAATTCTGGGCGCTTTACAATCCCAACACTCTGACTATTTAATTACGAGGCGGGATGGGCGTGTCTCGGTGGGGTGGCGTCGGCAACGGGGCTCTCTGGACAACCTCTAATGCGCGACGCGTTCGGCTTGGTGGCGGCGACCGGCGATTTAGTTTGTTTGAATCCATTTTAAGTTCTTGTATATGTGTGTATGTGTTTATTTGCTTGCATGTTCTTTAACAGAGCTGGTGCCTCGAATTAAGCACTTTCGAGTGCTTTTGCACCAGTTCTTACTTATCTTGATTTTGTGTATTCTTTTGTTTCTTAATAAACGTGATGATGATGATGATGATGATGATGAAGTTAAAAAAATGTAATGCAATATAACTCAAAAAGTTTTGATCTGAGAAGTCTGATATTTTGCCAGGCGTCTTTGGGGCCTATGATTACCCCTAGGACCGATTTTCATTAAAATCTGAGAGATGAGGGTGACGGGCCTGGTACGATCTATCGTGGAATGTCCCACCTGTCATACCATGAACATGTCACACACGTAGTGTCCAAGTGCACAGGATCACTACTCGCACTCAGTCACGCCAGACATGTGCTGCCGCCCAACTCGCTCAAACCGATTGTCATCTCACTTGTCGTGTCCGTGGTGCGCTATTGCATAGCCATCTACGGGACATGCGGCACCACTGAGCTCAGCCGTATACAGAAAGTACTCAATTTTTGTGCGCGCGTTATTAGTGGTCGCCGAAAGTACAGCCATGTGACCGACATACTTCGCGATCTGAACTGGCTAAGCGCAGCAAATCTGGACCTGTACCATCGGATATGTAGCGTGCATAGAGTGATAGTGTCTAGTCAGCCAACCAGTGTCGCTTGTACGCTCGAGACCCTCGACCATGGTCACGGCACTCGTCATTCTGGTCGTTTGCGACTACCACGCATTCGAACAGAGGCAGGCCGCAGACAGCTGGTGCACAGCGGTGTCAACTCGTACAACGATTTTATCGCAACGTATGACGGGCGGACTCGTTTAAAGACGGCAGTGACTATGTAAATAGAGTGAATAACCTTATGCTCATGTTATATGTTGCAAATTGATATAATTAAAACTAAATTGATATATTTCGATATTGCACCGTCATCAGAATAAGTTTCTTATTCTGATGACGGTGCAATATCGAAATATATCAATTTAGTTTTAATTATATCAATTTGCAACATATAACATGAGCATAAGGTTATTCACTCTATTTACATTATCAATCATGCTCAGCGATAGACTGGACTGTTTTATGCATGTATGAGTGTGTGTTTACTTCATCCGTCCATCTTTTTATCTGTTGACATGCGTTAGCGAAAAGCCGAGTGCGCGGATTTAACGTGAATACATGAATTGAATTGAATTGAATTGAATTGGTTGTTTGGGGGGCCAAATGATATGATGGCCCCCTGATTAGCCTTTGGAGGGGGAAGGGCATGGCCCTGATCCCCCCTCTGCGACCCCCACTGCACTGAAAGTGGAAGGGGCAGGGGCAGATAAAGACATTGCAGGGCCCCAGCCTGTTTGAACCGAGGCGGGGGCACGGTCACCCTGGCCCCCAGCTAGTACACCTTTGACGAACTATGCCGACCCCAAGCAGATCCAGTCAAGCGTTGGTCGTTTGTAAACGCATTCTCCTGCGACCTGCACCGTGCTAATATTGTCTTATACCTTTTCAGTGCTCGCTGTCCCGCGCCTCGTATTCAACAAAATGCTGTCACCAGGACTCACAGTCTTGTCTCTGATATGGTTTCCCAGAGTGAAAGAAATTGCGGTCAATAACGCTGTAGAAACAAAAGGGAATCTTCATTAAAGGCAATAGCGGCGGAACACCTTCAATTAAGGGGGGGGGGGGCGCACCGCCGACTTTTGGTCCCATTCTTTCCATGCAACGCCCATAGGGCTAATGTTAAAATGCCAAAATCAAAGGGGGGCACGGTGCCCCGGTGCCCTCCCCGTTCCGCCTCCTATGATTAAAGGGCAAGCTGAATAATTGTCAAGTTACCGGGTGGTAGGTACAGACAGACAGCTTAAGTCAGCACAACTTAAGACAACTTGAGTCAGCAAAAAGTGTGTGTGGGGGGGGGGGGCAGTTAACATTGCTGGCCCCCCACCTCCGAAAGAGGGGGGCCATGCCCCCCCCCTGTTCCTACGCCTATGGCAGAGCAGAAGGGCTACCTGGGGGTGGGGTGGCAACCCCCCCCCCCCCATGTGCGGGCGAGGGTTAAAAAGCTAGGACCTTCCTAATCCCACCTACCAGCTTCATAGCATGTATTGGGCAGATCCGGGACTCCCGTATCTTAAATCGATATTACTATTTGAGGAGGGTGCGTCTGTCCGTTACCGAGGTCCCGACTTGGCGGTGCTTTGCGTGGACTACAGGCCAGACCGTTGCACCTAACCCAGTGAAATTTGCACAACTCATAGATCAAGGATGCGCGACGTGCCTTTGAGGGGTCTGGGCTCGATCGGGTCGATAGTGAGCGCGTGGCGCGTGCCCAAAAAGTGCAAATTCGCGTCATAGACTTTACATGTATAAATCGGCGTGCGAAATTGGGCGAAAACGGCATTTTTGGCCGACACGGGTCCGGTCTCGGTGCCATATCTTGGTGACCAGGGGTCCGATCGGCACGGGAAAACAGCATCGTGTAGATAATTGAAAGGGCTATCGAATGGTGTGCCGTGTGCGGTGCAGGGGATGGCACGCGCCACGTGCACCGCGGAGGGCACTTTTATGTGGAAAATTGACGTTTTGGACGGATTTTCGAATTTAGATTATTTTCAGGTGACCGCCAGACGGAGCGAGTTTAAACAACGCGTATTAGCAATAAAAATGTACCACCTCTCATGGAAAAATTGTGAAAAGCTGATTGATCCAATTCCAAATCAAGGTGCTACAAATCACGGGACAAAATGGTGTTTGTCAATTTTGTGCCACTTTGTTTATCAAAATGGTTTTGCTCCATAATCTGATATCTGTGGCAATTAAAAAATGGCACCGTTGGAAAGAGCATTCAATTCTGTCCAAGGTCCTGTCTTCATTTTTGCAGGATGAGTAACAGTATTTTTAAAAATGTACATGTTCCAAACCATTACATTGTCATTTTTAGCGAAATTCATCGATGGCCCTCAAAAGACTTCACGCCAGTTTTCGAATCATTCTAAAGTAGAACGCATGATAATACGACACCGGCACCTCGATGCGATGCATCTTTTTTGTTTGATTACAAAATGCTTGGCCGTCAAAAAGCAATCGAGCGAAATGGACCAACCAAATCAACACAGACCAACCCAATACCCACGGGTAAAAAATAACCCTTCTTCGCGTTGCGGAGCACGCGGGTAACCCTAGTTTATCCCTATAGATGTGCCAAGGTGTGCTTTCGCTCATCTTGGCTTTCCTCCGGCCGAAGGCTTCGTGTTTTAAAGACCTCTAGAAACTAATTGAAATGAATAATTGGCGGTAAGATTGCTGCAAAAGCATCAGACATTAACCCTCGCCCGCACATGCCATTTTCCCATCCTAGAACGCACATGGGGGGGGGGTGGTTGCCACCCCCCCCCGCGCCATTTCGTTCCTGTTGGAGATAGAGCTTAGCAGTAAAGACCAAAAAGATTCTTTGGGAAGAGACAAATCCAATGATACCCAGTTTTACCTTCTCAGGTCAGTCATTGACCTTCCAGGTCAGGTCAAACTAAAAAATGTTGCTGTTTTGGGTCACCGTTGGATATCAAGTGCGCTCAGGGGTGGATTTTTATATCAAGTTGGGGTTGCACGTGCAACCCCAACTTTGAATTGTGCAACCCCAGCATCGGTTTGTGCAACCCCAACTTTACAACTGAAATAAATCGGCGGGCGACTCGAATGGTGCCGCCCCCATAACCCTGAGCCATCCCAAAACTCTATGCCACCCGTTGACTTGGCACCATCTTTCAAAAGAGCCCTACCCATCATGTAGGCAATAGTCACCCCTCAACTATCTAGTGTACCTAGTTGCCGCCTCCTCAGACCTCAAATGTAGGTGCCGCTCCCTTCGAATGTAGGTGCCGCCCCCTCGAATGTAAGTGCCGCCCCTCGAATGTAGGTGCCGCCCCTCAAATGTAAGTGCCGCCCCCTCGATTGTAGGTGCCGCCCCCTCGAATGTAGGCGCCGCCCATTAAATGTAGGCGCCATCCCCTCGAATGTAGGTGCCACCCCCTCGAATGTTGGTGCCGCCCCTCAAATGTACCTAAATGCCGCCCCTCGAATGTAGGTGCCGCCCCCTCGAATGTAAGTGCCGCCCCCTCAAATGTTAGTGCCGCCCCCTCCCTCGAATGTAGATGCCGGCCCTCCTCGAATGTAAGTGCCGCCCCCTCGAATGTAGGTGCCGCCCCCTCGAATGTTGGTGTCGCCCCCTCGAATGTAGGTGCCACCCCCTCAAATGTAAATGTCGCCCCTCGAATGTAGGCGCTGTCCCCTCGAATGTAGGTGCCGCCCCCTCAAATGTTAGTGCCGCCCCCTCGAATGTAGATGCCGGCCCTCCTCGAATGTAGGTGCCGCCCCCTCAAATGTTAGTGCCGCCCCCTCGAATGTTAGTGCTGCCCCCTCGAATGTAGATGCCGGCCCTCCTCGAATGTAGGTGCCGCCCCCTCAAATGTTAGTGCCGCCCCCTCGAATGTAGATGCCAGCCCTCCTCGAATGTAGGTGCCGCCCCCTCAAATGTTAGTGCCGCCCCCTCGAATGTAGGTGCCGGCCCTCCTCGAATGCAGGTGCCGCCCCCTCAAATGTTAGTGCCGCCCCGTCGAATGTAGGTGCCGGCCCTCCTCGAATGCAGGTGCCGGCCCCTCGAATGAAGGTGCCGCGCCGCCCCCACAAATGTTGGCCCCGGCCACTTATGAATAGGTGTCATCGGTCATCCCATAAAATGTAGGTGCCGTCCCTTCGAATGTAGATGGCACCCCCTAGCGTGTAGTTGCCGCCCCCTAAAGCCTAGTTGCAATGCAGCCCCCTCAAATGTAGGTGCCACCCCCTAAGTGTAGGTGCCACCCCTTGAAATGAAGGTGCCTTTCCCTCACATGTAGATAGATGCCGCCCCCCCCCCCCCCCATGCGTGGGTGCCACTCCTCAAGTTACGGGGTGCTGCCCATAAAATGTAGGTGCCGCCCCCTCTAAGCGTAGGCGCTGCCGGCGCTGCCGCCTCAAGTGCAAATGCCATCGCCGCCCCCTCTAATGTAGGTACTACCCTCCTCTCAAGAGCTTGAGCTGTCACGAGGCCGTAGAGCTGTCGGACATGCAAAAATGACCAGTTAAAAAAAAAAATCGTGGATTTCGATTCCTGGTGCGCCGCTCACCGCCCAGTGGAGGTCGCAGGGGGGCATCAGGGCCATGCCCCCCCCCCCCCAAAGACAAATCAGGGGCCAATCAGACATGTGCATGGATCCGAGAAAATGGATCTGGGATCTGATCCCACGGATCCTGATCTCGGATCCAACGGGATCATAGATCCAGCTCTGTAATTTATCGAGAGATTCGTAGGGATCACAGATCCGAGTCTCATTTTTTGCTTGAGATCCAGTGAGATCATAGATCCTCACTTATTTTTTGTCAACACATATATCTCAAAAAAGCACTTGTTTCAACTCACAAACGTTCTGTTTTAGTGATTTTATGTGATCGCACGTCATAATCCATAGTTTTGTGTCACTTATTGGCATAGAAACCCTTTAAAAAATGGTTTCAAATGTGGTGCATGGTGGGATCAACTCAGATCATAGATCCATGTTCGTAATTTATCGTCAGATCATATGAGATCATAGATCCAAGATGTATTTTTCACGCCGGATCCGGTGGGATCATAGATCCCAACCTGTACTTTGCTTCGAGATCCACTGGGATCATAGATCCATCACTGGGATCCATGCACATGTCTGGGGGCCATCATATAATTTGTCCCCTTAAACAACCGATGGGGCCCGATGGGCGTAGGGGCCCTGGCTCTTACCCGATTGTCACGAGGCTCATGAAACCAACGCCAGGTATTATGTAACAGCCCCCATACCGGTCTTTGAGTATCCTGACTTCTGAGGGCGCTTCAGTGGCCTTCAAGGGCCCACCTTGACCGATGAGGGCCCACATCGACCTCCCAGAGCCCTCCACTGGCCCTTGAGCAGGCACGTAGCTAGGATTTGGCCAAGGGAGGGGCGGAGGAATCCCGGGGGCCTCCTTTCTACAGAGGGCCTCCTCCCTAAAGGGGCCTCCTTTCTACAGAGGGTCTCATGCCTACATAATCACATACAACATAATGCATTCACTTTTGTTCAGCTTTCATAATATGGCCAGCGCACTGGTATGTTTCTTAGTCACCGAGTGGCATGGTAACTGGCAAAAAAACTCGGGCGCCGGCGGCGGCGGCGGTGGCGGCCGGACCGCAGAGGAGGGGGAGGATTTGCGAGGAATGGGTGGATACTGGATGACGGTCAGAGTAACACTTGGTGTATTATCATACTGTTAACCCGCGCCCCACTGGGGTCTGCGTATAACACGCCCTACTGGGGGGGGGGCTATTCATAGCCCCCCCTCCTAACTCCGAAACTACTGGGCCGATCGTCAAAATTCAAACGGCGTCTGATAGCCCCGGAAAAACTGTCGAGCGAAACCTAATTTCATTGACCTCGAGGTCACCGATGACGTCACAGGTCAGGTCAAAGTAAAAATTATTAGCATTTTGGCTTCTTCACGTTTTGGGCTCTGGCCGCCGTCTTACAAGTCAGATCAGGCTCATTTTTGGTTCACACACTCGTGAACAGATGCTCTAGATACTCTGAGGGTACCAAACTTGTACTTTGATTTTCAGGTCAAGGTCAGGTCATCACAGGTCACGAAAATATTATATCATCCGTCGGTCACGTGACACATGTTTTATGGTCCATTTAGGCCAAACATTTCGAATTTGATGTCGTCTGTGTCATTCGAGGTCATTTTGAGTCAAATTTAGCTCAGGTCAGGTCACTTTCAGGTCAAAAAAGGTCAAATTTTGAAGTTAAAATTTTTCAACATAAAAGGTGTCTATTGGATGCAGTTTGAGCTCAGGAACACGATGGTGCTATTTATATTGGCGTACGATGTCAAATTCGTGCTGAAAAATTGATTTGAAAAATAAATAATTGTTAATTTTTTGCAATAATGCGTATAACTTGGCCATTTTTGAAGATATTTAGCTAAAACTTGCTAGAGTTAGTCATAATAATGCGTTCTATCACATATATTCCGGTTTTTTCGAAAAGTCAAAAAGTTTTTGAAAAAAATGTTAAAATATAAATTTTGAATTTTATTATATAAAATTTTCGAAATTTTCAAAATTTCGAAAATCCGAGATAGCAGTTTGATAGCGCAGTCTATTTTGAGTCCTCTCATGCAAAGAAATTGGATCTAGCTTAAAAACTGAGCTCTTGGGAGCGATTGCCGTGGTTCAATGTTTTGCGTCGAAATCGGCCGAACATGACGTCACTCTGACGTCATTTTCGGCTGACCTATAATAGATACGAAGTTCAAATTTTGACACAAGGTGTCAAATTGATGCAGCCGAAGGTACTGAAAGTTTGGCGTCGATACGTCAAGCGGTTTGGAAGTTATTGCAGAAAAACGGGAGGGGGGGCTATAAATAGCCCCCCCCCCAGTGGGGCGCGGGTTAATAATATTAACGGTGTATTAACCCGCGCGGGGCTGGGGTCTCCAGCCGAACGCGCGGGGCTGGGGGGGGGGGGTAAATTTTACCCCCCCCTGTTATCTCCCGAACTAATGGTCCGATTTGGAAAATTCAAACGCCAATCGAAAGCTCTCATCACGAACTACTAAAAACATGTACTTAATTTAAAGTTTGAGGTCAAGGTCAAGGTCAGGTCAAGGGTACAAATTGCAAGTTTCTACAGTATCGGCCTTGCACCGTAGTTGCCGAAGAATGGAGTCATGGACTGAGACTGATCGCCCAAAACGTGTTCTTAGGCTACCAAGACAATATTAGTTGCATACAATATCATTCAGAGGTCAAGGTCAAGGTCAGGTCAGGTCAGGTCAGGTCACCAAAAAACAAAATATAGAAAAGGGCATGTGCGACACATGTTTTATGGGTCATTTTACTCATAGAATTCAATAGGCACACTCAATAAGTGATATGGACCACCTCTGGATGAATTTCAGGTCGAGGTCAGGTCAAGGTCAGGTCAAGTGAGGTCAAATTTTGA
Source organism: Amphibalanus amphitrite (assembly GCF_019059575.1). NCBI lineage: Eukaryota > Metazoa > Arthropoda > Thecostraca > Balanomorpha > Balanidae > Amphibalanus > Amphibalanus amphitrite. The sequence continues at coordinate 711,012 of NW_024881703.1, read as the reverse complement.
AGTTGGTTGTTAAGGCCTAAAAAGGTGTCTATCTGATGCAGTTTTTCACGGCGAATCGAATGGTGCTATTTTTGTTTCCGTACGAGGTCTAGAACTTCCAAAAAAGTCATTTTTCAAAATTTTTGTGTGTCGTGACGTCATAAAATTTTGAATAACTCCCACATTTTTGAACCGATTCTTCTAAAATTTGGTATGTAGGTGCGCATAGACCACTTCTCAGACATATATTCCGGTTTTTTCGATAGACTCAAAATTTTGGATTTTATAATGATTTTCCCAAAAAAATCAGTTTTTTGAAAAAATTTAGGCCAAAATCCAAAATTTTCAAAAAACCGAGATAGCCATTTGATAGACAAAGTAAAATTACGTATAACCTTTTTTGTTACGTCTTGATTCCTTTAAAAATGAAGATGTTAGCGGCGTTTGAACTTTTGCCGTTTTTGAGGCGAAAATGGCGAACATGACGTCACTAAAACGTCAATTTCTCAAAAATTTTCCGACGGATTTCGCTCAAATTTTCAGGGAAGGTGTCAAATTGATGTAAGAAAAGGTACTGAAAGTTTGGCGGCGCTGCGCGCCGCCGTTTTTGAGATATCGCAAAAATTCGCGAGGGGGGGTAAAATTTACCCCCCCCCCCCAGCCCCGCGCGGGTTAATACCGTTGTACATCGTTCAAGCGCTTAACCGTATTCCGGGCGGGCTCTGAAAAATCAGGCGGGGGCCTTTTTGGCCCCCGTCAGACCTCGAAAAGCACAAGCACAAGAGCGACAAAATGCACAAAATGTATGTCTTGGAATTTTGATATCGATGACATAAGGTCAGGTCAATTTTGCGAACTAAAATTGAAAGTCGCTTTTTAGACGAAAGTCATTATCAACACTCTAAAACACTGAATTACTAGCATCTTTGAAAACACTGAACATGAAAATGGCACCCGTGGCCGTGACCCCTTTGTATAACCCTGAGGTCATCTCAGGTCACCAATGGTATCTGACTGTTTTTCGTGAATAACTTTTGATAGAGTCATGCTAGAGCTATGAAAACAGCTTAGTTGTGTTTGGCTCGACGATACGGATGGACTGATATGGAACTTAGCCCTTATCGGTCAGGTCATGACTTTGACCTGAGACCAAATTTTCAAGTTGACCTTTCAAGGTCAATTGATAGTTCATTCCACACGTCTTGACGAGAGGAACACGATGCTGGTAAAGGGAAGTTCGTGCAAATTTTGAGACAAAAGTTATTGCCGAAAACTTGTTTCCGAAAATATCGGCTATTTTGGCAGTTTTTGCCCACTGCAGGTAAAACCGTTGACGGCAAAACCGTTGACGGCACCCGGCATGATTTCTCTGAGCGCATTTATACAACTATTTTGTCTACATAGGATAGGGCCTTCTGTTTACAGAGGACCTCCTCCTTACAGAGCCCCTGTCCTGTCCCTTCCCACAGTGGGCGGCGACGCGGTTGGGAGTCTATTCTGTACAGTTTCCTGAGTTCTGTTCTCACGAGAACTGAGAACTCTCTATAGAGAGTAGCAGGGACCAGAAGCCAGAAGGTAATTTGCTTAATGCTTACAGTGGGCCTCCACTACGACGCTGTCTTTGACTACCGGGGGCCTCCTGCCCACAGAGGGCCTCTCTTACCTACAGAGGGCTTCCTCTCTACAGATTGCCTCTTATCTACAGAGGGCCTCCTCTCTGCTGAGGGTGTCTTTCTCTCCAGAGGGCCTCCTTTACAGAGGGCATCCTCTCTACAGGGGGCCTCCTCTCTAGTCTCTACAGGGACCTCCTCTCTACAGAGGGCTTCCTATCTATATAGGGCCTCCTCTCTTCAAAGAGTCTCGTCTCTACACAGGACTTCCTCTATACAGAGGACCTCATCTCTGCAAAGGGCCTCCTCTCTTCAGAGGGCCTTCACTCTACAGAGGGCCTCCTACCTACAGAGGACCTCCTTTCTACTGAGGGAGTCCTCCTCTACAGAGGGCCTCCTCTCTTCAGACGATCTCCTCTCTACAGAGGGCCTCCTCCTGTCCTCTCTTCAAAGGGCCTTCTGATTTCAGACGGTTTCCTCTTTACAGAGGGCCTGCTCTCTACAGAGGGCCTCTTTTTACAGAGGGCCTCCTTTTTGCAGAGGGCCTCCTCTCTGCAAAGGGTCTCCTCTCTAAGGGGCCTCCTCTCTACAGAGGGCCTCCTACCCACAGAGGGCCTCCTCTCTACTGAGGAGTCAGAGGGGCCCTAGCGGTCAGACACAGACACTAGTGGTTATTCACAGGAGATGAGAAGGACCCTAGCTGTCACTTGTCAGGCTGGTCAGAGGGCCCTGATTGTTCTGACGTCATTTATTTTAGATTCCCGCGTGAATTTCGTTCGCCTCCGACGTGATTTTGGCCGGCCTTCGGCCCACGTTGGATTCAGGCCGAAAGGATTCAGGCCAACGTGGGCCTTCGGCCCACGTTGGCCTGAATCCTTTCGGGGGGCCTCCTGAAACCCCAAGGGAGGGGCGGGCGCCCCCTCCGCCCCCCCCCTTGGCTACGTCCCTGCCCTTGAGGGCCCGAAAGCGGCATCAGGAGTCCCCGAACCGGCCTTTGAGGGCCCCACACTGATCTCTTGATGGCCTCATTTCTGTCTCTGGGGTTCAGGACTGACCTTTGGGTGCCGGTCACTAAGAGCCCGCATTGACCTCTGAGGGTCTCAAACTGGCCTTTGAGAGCCCTGTACTGGTCTTGAGGGCTCCCAAACTGGTCTCTGGGGGTCCACGCCTCTAATGGCCTCATTTCTTTTTCTGAGGGCCCCAAACTGGCCTCAATGGGCTCCAGCCGGTCTATGGGGTCTCTACACCGCCCCTGATGGCCCTTTTATGGTCTCTGGGGTGCCAGGTTAGTCTGGTCCCTGAGGCTGCTCTGAGGGACCCACACTATCTTATGATGAACCCACTCCGGTCGCTGAGGGCTCAAGATTGAACTTTGGGTGCCTCGCACTGGGCTCTGAGGGCCCACATTGACCTCCGAGAGCTCCACACTGGCCTGTAAGGGATCATATTGGGCTGGCCTCTGATGACCAACTGGTTTTTGAGGGCCAGTACTGGCCAGTGGCCACTCAGGGTCCCAAACCGGCTTTTGAGGGCCATAACCGGCATCTGATGGACCGAACCGGACCCTGGTGGCCCAAAACAGGCCTCAGAGGGCCCCGCACCAGACTCTGAGAGTCCCATATTTAGTCTCTGGGGTCCAAGGAAGAACTTTTGGCGTTTCATGCCGTCCTCCAAGGCTCCCTGTCAGTCTCTGTTGGTCCCCATGTCGGAATTTCGGAATTTGAGGGACGTTATCTCGTCGCAACGGGCCGGCATTAAGGTCTATTACCATATCGGGGACGGGGTCACATCGGTTTCTGAGGGCCCATGTCTGCTGCCAAGGGTCCCTGGTCTCTGATAGTTCCATTTAGGTCTTTGAGAGCCCGGGCCTGCCCATCATAGGCGCCTCATGCTATCTTCTTATTCTCTGCCGATCTCGGAGGGCCCCTGTCGATCTGTTTGGCCCGTACAGGTTTTTAAGGGCCGCTGCTAGTCTCTGAGAGCCCCATGTCGTTAGTTGTGTCTATTTTGGGTCGCATTGGCACCACACATGTCTCTTAGGGCCCATACCAGTCAAGGGGTCCCACATTGACCTCTCAAGGACCAACGCTGGCCTCAAGGGCTCACACTTCCTCAGAGGTTCCGAACTGGCCTTTGACGACTCCGCACTGGCCTTTGATGACCCCGGGCCCGCACTGGCATCTGATGGCTCAGGCAGGTCTCGTAAGACCCACGTTGGAGTTCAAAGACCCATACTGCTGTGCGAGGTCTCACCCGGTTTATGAGGGTCAATCTCAATACTGGCCTTAAATGATCTTAAGCCGGGCTTAAGATCATTTAAGATAATAAGGGTCTCATATTGGTTTCAGAAGTTTTCCGCTACTTACGAAAAACTTCAGGGGGAGGGGCGGATATTCGCCCCCCTACGCGGTACGCGGGTTAAGCTAACACACCGCCCCCAGCGAGGGTCTACAGGGGCCCTTTGCCAATTCCCCCCCCCCCCCAACGCCAAGTTTACGACCGTACCTGGTGGCGCCCACTTCCGGACTATTGCGCCCCTCGGTACCGCTTTGGGCGCCCTTTCAGGGCTGTGCAACCCCAATAAAAAACAAAAAATCCACCCCTGAGTGCGCTGCTTATCAAATACCGATGACGATGCTGTTTTCTGGTGCCAATCCAGCTAGAACCTCTTTGTCACAGTATCCGACCATAATTTTGCTGCTGAGGTCATTTCAGGTCAAGTTAGGTCAAGGTCAATTATTTGTGTTTGTATGTCTGTGTGTGTCTGTGTGTATACTGATGTGTGCACCGATTGTTTTTGGGTCCATATCACATGAAATCATGATCTGAGAAGCTTTTACCAAAAATGCAGTCAAAAAACTTCACAAAAAGTAAATTCAGCTTGCCTAAAACGCAATTATCTTAGATGACCTAGGTTGACCTTGACCCTGACCTTGACCCCTGTACATCGTCGAACAACATGTTCCATGATAGGTGGGAGGTAAGACTGGCAAAAAAGGCCGAAATCAGGGTGTCAAAAGCTCACAAGGCCCATGGCAAACGCAAGATGTTGAGAACTGGCCATTTGGGTCATGACATGACCTGAAAAACAAGGTCATATCTCCGAAACCAAAAATCACAGAAACTTGAAATTTTCAGTGGACATCAAGAAAGGATAGACGAGCAGCTATACGAAAAATCAGCCTTCTAGCTCTACAAATGTTGAGTGCAGAGCAGAAAGACTGCCTGGGGGGGGTGGCAACCCCCCCCCCATGTGCGGGCGAGGGTTAATGCAAAATAAATCGTTACTGGCCTTATAACCTCATTTCGCGTATGAAACCAGCCAAAGTCCGCAGAGTTTTAGATTCATCCCTAGGGTGTGCCAGGGTGGCGTATCAATCATCTTGGACCTCTGCGCGACCCGACGCCTCGAGTTTAAAAGGCCTCTTTAAACTAATAACGTTAATAATTTGTGATGAAATTGATATAATGTGATCAGAAAAGAACGCAGAATACCTTGCTATTGGTCTCAAAACATTATTTTGCGTATGAAACAAGCCAAACCCCGCGGAGTTTTAGATTCATCCCTAGGGTGTGCGCAGGGTGGCTTTTCTCATCTTGGACCTCTGCCAGGTCCGACGCCTCGAGCTTGTGTAAGTCCTCTAGAAGCCATTGACGGATATAATTTGTGGTGAAATTGGTGCAGTAGAATCAGAAATGAATGTAGAATAAGTTGGTATCTGTCTCATACCCCTATTTTGTAAATGAAAAAGGTTAGAGCCCACCAAGCTTTAAATTCATCCCTAGGGTGTGAGCAGGGTGTGCCCAGCTGACTGCGGGTCCAAAGATGAAAATTTTGTAGACGTATCCTGCGCAGCTTAGTCAAAAGCGAATTGCAGAGGTGGCATTAAATTTGCGCAAGCAGCGGCTCATACGTTTTGCGTTGGCAGCAAACCACTAATCATAATTGTTATGAATATCCACAAGCATTTATGAACAGGACAGCTATGCAACTACGTAAGCAAAAGAAAGAGCTGTGGAGCGAATATCGTCAAACCGGCGACGTCCTCGATCATGCCAGGTTCACAAGATGAAGGAACAGGCTCAGGAAGCTAACCAGGCATCTCAGAAAAGAATATGAGACCCAGTTAGTTGCGCAGCCCAAGCAAAACCCAAAAAAGTTCTGGAGATACTCAAACTCGAGGCTAAAAACCAGAAGCAGGATCGAAGAACTCCGGGATGACAACGGGACTCTGACATCCGACAACCAGGAAAAATCAGCTTTGCTGAGCAGATACTTCAGCAGCATATTCACGCCTGCCAACCACTCCTGTCCTCACTTTGACCCAGATTTCCAGGGACCCATGCTACAAGACCTCGAAGTGTCTGCTGAGGTGGTGAAGGCGAAACTGCTCTCTCTAAGGCCAAACAGTGCCCCGGGCCCGGATGCCATGCATCCTAAAGTACTTCGGGAATCAGTTTCAGTCATTTGCCTCCCACTCAGTGTCCTGTTCAGAAAGTCTCTTGACTGTGGCAGACTACCGCCAGACTGGAAGACAGGGGAAATCACTCCCATCTACAAGAAGGGGAATCGCCAGAGACCAGAGAGCTACCGGCCAGTAAGTCTCACCTCTATCCCATCGAAAGTCATGGAATCGATCATCCGCGATCGCCTCCTACAGCATCTTTCTGATGCAGGGCTCCTCCACAAGGCACAACACGGGTTTCTTCCGAAGAGATCGTGCTCGACCCAGCTGCTGGAGGTGATGGAAGAGTGGAGTGCGGCGGTAGAGTCTGGGGAACCCATTGATGTTGCATACCTGGACTTTTCCAAGGCCTTTGATTCTGTCCCGCACCAACGTCTCCTCACAAAACTGTATGGCTACGGTATCAGGGGAAAACTGCTGGACTGGATCGCCGCCTTCCTGCTCGATCGCCGACAGAGGGTGGTCATCGGAGGTGCGAAGTCCGACTGGACTCCGGTGACCAGCGGTATCCCCCAGGGATCTGTACTCGGGCCAATCCTATTTAACATATGTGTAAACGACATGCCCGGTCACGTCTCCGGCCGCATCAAGCTGTTCGCCGACGACACCAAACTGTACCGCCACGTGACTGAGGACCCTGCCGAGTTCCAGGCCGACATCGACGCCCTCGTCCGCTGGTCGAGCGAGTGGCTGCTGCCATTCAATGCCTCCAAATGCAAAGTGATGCACATCGGCAGAGACAACCCAAGGAGAACCTACCGCCTGAACGACTCTGTCATCGAAGAAGTTACGGAGGAAAAGGACTTGGGCATCATCATCGACGAGGACCTGAAATTCCACCAGCAAACAGCGGCTGGCATCGCGAAAGCCTCCCAGATGCTGGATGTGGTGAAGCGCTCCTTCGCTACCATTAACGAGGTCACTCTCCCCCTGCTCTACAAGTCCATGGTCCGTCCTTTTCTGGAGTATGGGAACCTGATCTGGGGTCCCTTCGGCAGAGTAGACCAGGCGAGACTGGAACGAGTACAGCGCAGGGCCACTCGGATGGTTCCGGCCATTCGGCATCTCCCGTACCCGGACCGACTGCGTCACCTCCGCCTCCCCTCACTGTATTACCGACGACGCAGAGGCGACATGATCACCGTCTTCCAGCTGCTGCACGGCGGAATGGCTGTCGAGTCCAGGGCTGCGGAGTCGGAGTCGGAGTCGGAGTCGGAGTCGGTCGGAGTCGACAGTTGTGACCGGAGTCGGAGTCGGAGTCGGAGTCGATTTTAGAAACCCGGGCCGGAGTCGGAGTCGGAGTCACCGAAAATCTGTCGACTCCGCAGCCCTGCTAGGTCTGCGGAGTCGGAGTCGGGAGTTGGAGTCGGTCGGAGTCGACAATTCTGCCCGGAGTCGGAGTCGGAGTCGGAGCTGGTTTTTGAAAGCCGGAGTCGGAGTCGGAGTCGGAGTCGCCGAAAATCCATCGACTCCGCAGCCCTGGTCGAGTCCGACCAGTTCCTGCACAATAACACCTCAAACCAAACAAGAGGCCACCAGTGGAAACTGCTCAAGCCCAGAGCGAATACCCTGACACGAAGAAACGCCCTCAGCACAAGAGTCGTCAACGACTGGAACGCCCTGCCGTCCACAGTAGTGTCAGCCACATCGGTTGCGCAGTTCAAGGCTCGACTGGACCGACACTGGGCGAACGAGATGCACAACATCCCGATTCCCTACCATTAAGAGCCTCGTTCTTACCTTATCACACATGCTCGATTGGAGCGGGACCACCAGGCCTAGTGGCCTTATTACCCGATAACCGATAAGGTAAGGTAAGGTAAGGTATTTATTCAGAACACAAATCTAGGCTGGTGTGATCAATGTCATCCAACTTCCAACTCAGATTTGTGGGAAGTGTCGCGGACGACGGTGAAAACAGGGCGCCTGGGGCGATTTGATCAAGGTTCGTGAAATTTACACGTGACGTTTGGCATGTAAAAGGCCCACAAAGGGGGAGAAGCTCCAAATGTCACGTGACTAATATGCCCTCCGGCGCCCTGTTTTCACCAGCGTCCAGTGTCGCGCATCGTAATTTTCTTTCGTTCTCAGTCAGGTTGCCGGTGAGTTGTTGGGTTTGTGCCCTCATTTAGCATCTTTTTATTCATGGATATTATGCAACAAACCTGTAGCTGTCTATATGGCGCTTCCTAAGCTCTTTGTGCTAGGCCATTTGCAGACAAGCAAGCATGTGTTTTTTTTTTGTTCATGGCCGTTTTTTACTGGAATTTGCAATGCTTCAAAAAACTAGTGTCAATTGTCATAATCTAATGTTAATTGTCATAATCTAAGAGTTAACTGGGCCCAGTCCCCGAAATAATCGCATGGACTCTGGACATTATTCACTCATTTGTCAATGATGTATTTTATCATTCATAATGGCATGCATCATTGCATATTGCATATTGAAATTGAAACATTGCATGGCAGGTATCAAGTAGAGTTCTGCACAGCTGCAATTTTCCACAGCCTAGCCGCCCCACAGCCGTGGCCGGTGGCTCCACAGCCACAGCCGCTCACAGCCGTGGCAAACTGTGGGCAGCCAGCCGTCCGCCGGCCGTGGATACTTTTAATGAAATGCAATCAAATAGTATATGATAAGTTGTTTTTGGTTAAAACATATAGACAAAAGACACCTCCACTTCACCCCGCCCCTACCATACGAACAGTAACACTGTCAAACACGAACTCCACTGGAGCGGACACTACAGGCCTTGGGCCTCTCAAAATTTTCCGTGCATCTTAAGTAGGTAAGTAAAAGCACATTGCAATGGGCTATAGATTCTCAAGCTCATGAAGCATGCCTACACAAGCCCTTGCAAGATGGGTAGGTACCTACACAAACAGAAGATATCAGTCGGGGAAACTATGGTAAAATCTGCTATTTTTAGCAGTCTGCTATTTTTCACAGAAATCTGCTAAAAATGGGTACGCATGTGACGTCATCGTACCCAAATATAGCAGATTTGGGTACGGCCCCATACAAAAGCAGATCTACACCCTAATTGAAGCAAATGCGCATCAAATGCCTGGCATATTCTGTATTCATGATGAGAATAGTGCTGAGAGTGATTTCTGCTATTTTTGTTCAGATCAGACTATTTTCAAATTCATTATTTTAAAATAGTCGGATCTGAACAAAAATATTAGAGGACATTCTCAGCACTATTCTAATCATGAACCTGCCAGGCATTTGATGCGCATTTGCTTCAATTAGGGTGCAGATCTGCTTTTGTATGAGGCCGTACCCAAATCTACTATATTTGGGTATGATGACGTCACATGCGTACCCATTTTGGCAGATTTCTGTTAAAAATAGCAGACTGCTAAAAATAGCAGATTTTACCATAGTTTCCCCGACTGATATACACAGCAAACCAGAATAGAAGCAGTATAGACATCTAATGCCGCCAAATCCTGAACTTGAATCATGGTAGTGGGACAGAACAGCAGACCCCGGTACTTTTCATTATCAATGTTATGGAAATGAAACTGAGATAAAAGTGCTATAAAATGAAAGTTGAAACTGAAGTGAAGTTTATGAACTGTCAAACAGTGATTGTCCTGATAGTTAAAAATATTGCTTCTTTCTTACCTTGCATATTTTCTGGGGTGTGATATGCCAGGCTTGAAGCAACCTTCTGAGCAGGTCTCAAACTAATTTGATACCTATGCATTGATGCCTGGTGGTTGGTTGCATATTTTCTGGGGTGTGATATGCCAGGCTTGAAGCAACCTTCTGAGCAAGTCTCAAACTAATTTGATATGCAAGGCATCAAAACACTAGTCAGCATCGAAGAAAGAAAAACATCATTCACCCAAGGTAGTATATCATTCACCTATTTTGATTTTTCCAATTTTGATTTGCCCCGCGTTCGATGTCTCTCGGACGACGAAGATTCTACGTCGTCCGGCCAATCCTGTCCAAGGTCAGCGGGGGCTTGGCTGCTGTCATGGGACGTGATTGGCCGGACGGCGTAGAATCTTTGCCGTCCGAGAGACATCGAACTCGGGGTTGATTTTTCATTTTTCTTCAAGCTGCGCTCAAATCACCAAGGACGTGTTAGCCACAATTGCCTCATTCAATCTAAAAGTTAATTGGAATTTTGACGACGTTTGTAACAGAGAAGAAGCAATTATTTTTTCGTATCTCCACAACTAGGCAGTAAAATTGTGATTACTAATAATTAGGATTTAGCAGTAAACAAATTGCTCTCAAACACTAAATATGATATCAAATTTTGACGTTTTCAAAAAATAACGTCATTTTGTTAGTAAAGTCAACAACTCTTGAAAGAAATGTCATGTTCAGGATTTACAACGCTATGTGAATGAACCGTAAATACGGTTTACGCTCCCTAATAATATAATTCCATTGGCTTCGTTGATCTGCATTTTCTATTAGCGTTCACTCAAACACCAGTAGGAACATAACGCGCCAGTCTTGTATTAATGTAATTGCCGAAAATCCAGAAATACATATAGGGGTTATTTTAGATAATATTTTATGAAGGCTTTAACGGCCTTTACCTAGGTTTTATTCCTTTTTTTATTACCTGAAAGAATTATTGAACGCTTGTCTTCAATAGCTCTCTCTCTCTCTCTCTCTCTCTCCCTTTATTGTGCTGGTGCCGGGCTCTATCGAGCATTTACGCACAAGTTCGGGGTAAGTCAAAGAGGTCAGACACACACTGACACGCACAGCATTACATCATGCAACATTGGGACTGCTTAATGCCTTACTTTGGCAAAGGGGTGAGTAGCACATTGAAACAAATGTAATAATGTAACATAAGTCATAAGGGTACCTAGTCGTTCATGCGTTTTGTAGATATCGGTCAGTCAGAACTGACGGCTGGCCAAAGCAGCCTTGAATGAGTCGAGGGAGATGGCACCCACAGTTTCCTGTGGGAGATTCTTCCAGAGGCTGATGGTTGGTGGGTAAAAAGAGTCTTGGTAGCATTTAACGCGACTTGCTGGCAATAGGAACCAACCTGTGGCTATGTCCTCTTGTTCTTCTATGGGTAGGCTTAAGAAGAACAGTTGGAATATCCATCAGGTTGTGTGATGCGTGGTAGAGGTTCTTCAGTTTTGCGCGCTGTCTTCGACTCCTCAGGGTATCCAGACTCAGCGCATTCAGCATGTTTGTGACGCTGCTTCATCGATCGTAGTCTCCTGTGATGAATCGTGCTGCTCGACGCTGTACAGATTCAACAGCTGATGCACGAGCCTTATCAGAGTTGTCCCACACTGTTGCTGCGTATTCAAGCTGGGGTCTGATCAGCGTCTTGTACGCTGTTAGACGAATCTTGAGCGGACAGTGTGAGATGTTTCTTCTTAGAAAAGCCAGGGTGTTCAATGCCTTCCTACTGATGTTGCTGACCTGTTTTTCCCATGACAGTTTGCTGTCGATGTCAAGGCCTAGGTATTTGATGCTGTTGGATATTCTTAACGCTTCACCATGGATAGAGTAGTTCTTGGTTATGGGTGATCTCTTGTTTGTTATGCGGATGACTTCGCATTTGTCTGAGTTGAATGACATTTGCCAACGATGCTCCCAGTTCTGTAACGACTTGAGGTCTTTTTGTAGTTCGGCTGAGTCGCTTGTGTTGTTGATGACGCGGCACACCAAGCAGTTGTCAGCCAACAGTCGAGACGTCGAAGTGACACATTGGGGTAGGTTGTTAATGTAGACGAGAAACAGCAGAGGACCAATGACTGTTCCCTGAGGGACTCCCGGTGTCACTGGAGCTGGTGCCGACTGTTCTCCATCGACGACCACTTGTTGGGTTCGGCCGTGGAGGAAGCTCTCAATCCACTGCAGTGTCTTTCCTCTCACTCCGTAATGTTCAAGTTTGGTGACCAGTCTCTGGTGTGGTACCTTGTCAAACGCCTTGCTGAAGTCTAAGGCAATGGCGTTAATCTGTTGTTGCTGGTAAGGTGCTCTCCTAACGACCGACCAGGTAAGATTGATTTGAAAGGGATATGACAATGCAACATGGTGCATTTTCTGAAGTTGTCAAGCTCGTGATGATGAGGGAACAATGTATTATGATTAGTCATCTGTTGATTATTTAAGGACATATTTGTGTTAAGAGGTTATGGGTGGAGCCAACAGTGTAAGTAACAGAGTACTGAGTAACAAGAGAGTAAGTGCATTTAGTTATTTGTTGGCTCCACCGATAACCTCAGGTCCTCATAACACAAATTAGTTATCTGTACCAGGGTGCAAGCTTTCCTACTTATGATGGCAAATGATAAAACCATTACAGCTTTTCAAAGGCCTCACCACTTTCAGTGTTGCTGGGCACCCTTTGCATGATTTTTACAGGCTAGAATGCTTATCAGAATGTAAGATTAAGCATTTAAAATTTTATATTTGAGTACTTAAGATTGAGCTTGAAATCTCACAGCCGTGGCCACAGCCGTAGCCGTGTTCTTGGAGAAATTGGCAGCCGCCCCGAGTCCCCGACCCACAGCCGTGGGGCTGCAGCCAGCCGCGGCTGCATCCGGCCGGTGCAGACCTCTAGTTTCAAGTATCCTCTTGCACTCCTTTTTCATCATATTCAATCCATTTTAACCCGCGCCCCACTGGGGTCTGCGTATAACACGCCCTACTGGGGGGGGGGGGGGCTATTCATAGCCCCCCCCCCTCCTAACTCCGAAACTACTGGGCTGATCGTCAAAATTCAAACGGTGTCTGATAGCCCCGGAAAAACTGTCGAGCGAAACCTAATTTCATTGACCTCAAGGTCACCGATGACGTCACAGGTCAGGTCAAAGTAAAAATTATTAGCATTTTTGCTTGTTCACGTTTTGGGTTCTGGCCGCCGTCTTACAAGTCAGATCAGGCTCATTTTTGGTTCATACACTCCTGAACAGATGCTCTAGATACCCTGAGGGTACCAAACTTGTACTTTGATTTTCAGGTCAAGGTCAGGTCATCACAGGTCACGAAAATATTATATCATGCGTCGGTCACGTGACACATGTTTTATGGTCCATTTAGGCCAAAGATTTCGAATTTGATGTCGTCTGTGTCATTCGAGGTCATTTTGAGTCGAATTTAGCTTAGGTCAGGTCACTTTCAGGTCAAAAAAGGTCAAATTTTGAAGGTATATTTTTCAACAGAAAAGGTGTCTATTTGATGCAGTTTGAGCTCAGGAACACGATGGTGCTATTTATATTGGCGTACGATGTCAAATACGTGGTGAAAAATTGATTTGAAAAAAAACTAATAATTGTGATTTTTTTTTGCAATAATGCGTATAACTTGGCCATTTTTGAAGATATTTAGCTAAAACTTGCTAGAGTAAGTCATAATAACGCGTTCTATCACATATATTCCGTTTTTTTTTTCGAAAAGTCAAAAACTTTTTGAAAAAATATAAAAATGTAAATTTTGAATTTTATTGTATAAAATTTTCAAAATTTCGAAAATCCGAGATAGCAGTTTGATAGCGCAGTCTATTCTGAGTCCTCTCATGCAAAGAAATAGGATCTAGCTTAAAAACTGAGCCCTTGGGAGCGATTGCCGTGGTTCAATGTTTTGCGTCGAAATCGGCCTAACATGACGTCACTCTGACGTCATTTCCGGCCGACCTATAGTAGCTACGAAGTTCAAATTTTGACACAAGGTGTCAAATTGATGCAGCCGAAGGTACTGAAAGTTTGGCGTCGATACGTCAAGCGGTTTGGAAGTTATTGCAGAAAAACGGGAGTGGGGGCTATAAATAGCCCCCCCCCCCCAGTGGGGCGCGGGTTAAAGAATAGCTGGCTCATGTGCTCAGTGTAGGATTGATTGATCAGAAATAAGGATTTCTTGTTAGGATCTTCATCTTGACAGGATCTGAAAGAAAAAGATGTGGGTTTATCTACTGTCAATTCATTGGTACGTAAATCTGGTATGTAATGTAATCTGGTATGTAACTGTTTGAATGCGTTGAACATTTTTCAAAGATGAAATAATTCCATTTTTCCTGGTTTTGGGGATGAAAAGATTTTGCCCATTAGGTGTGCTTTTCCACCAAAAATTCCCAAAAATGGAACACTTTTCAGCCCAGATTCGGGACACCTCCCATCAAGCTAAAACTTGCACAACATGTAGGTCCTCACATGCCCAATCAACAGTCTGAGTCATTCGGTGGCACTCCCAGCCGTTTGACCTACAGAGGTCAGCAAAGGTCACGTGACCCAAATTTACACAGCAGAATGTGGCCCACCCAGTAGAGCTAGAGCGCTAAAAATGGCACCAGTCGACTCGCCAGCATCTAATCTTACTTTCCCAATACCCATTTGACCTGTCAAGGTCATGCGATGACCTAAGGTCATTTGTGGGCTATGTCGAAAATACACTTGCACAAATGCACAGTAGTTCTCGAGTAGAGGGATTGATCGAAATCCAAATCAAAACACATCATCGGGATAGGCCGTAGTAACTTTCCTTAAAATAGCTTCTCCTTATGTGACCCCGTTTGACCTCGGCAGAGCAAATTGTCCAAATAAACGACACTCCAAACATCGCAGCCCGGACTCAGCCCAGATTCGGGACACCTCGATCAAGCTGAAACCCGCACACAATGTAGGCCCCAATGTAGGCCCAAATTTGGGTAACGTGACCTTTGCTGACCTCTCTAGGTCAAACGGCTGGGAGTGCCACCGAATGACTCGGACTGTGGATTGGGCATGTCAGGGCCTACATAGTGTGCGGGTTTCAGCTTGATCGAGGTGTCCTGAATCTGGGCTGAATCCGGGCTGCGACGTTTGGAGTGTCGTTTATTTGGACATTTTGCCCTGCCGAGGTCAAACGGGGTCAGGGATCGAGAAGCAGTTTTTAAAGAAAGTTACTACGGTATATGGGCCACCTGATGATGTGCTTTGAGTTGGAATTCGGCCAATCCCTCTACTCGAGAACTGCTGTGCAAGTGTATTTTCGACATAGCCCACAAATGACCTTAGATCATCGCATGACCTTGAGAGGTCAAATGGCTGTTGAGAAAGTAAGATTAGATGCTGGCGAGTCGAATGGTGCCATTTTTAGCGCTCTAGCTCTTATGAGTGGGCCACAATCTGCTGTGCAAATTTGGGCCACGTGACCTTTGCTGCCCTCTGTAGTCAAACGGCTGGGAGTGCCGCCGAATGACTCGGACTGTGGATTGAGCATGTCAGGACCTACATTGTGTGCGAGTTTCAGCTTGATCGGAGGTGTCCCGAATCTGGGCTGAAACCGGGCTGCGACGTATGGAGTGTCGTTTATGTGCACATTTTGCCCTGCTGAGGTCAAACGAGGTCACATATCGAGAAGCGGTTTTTTAGGAAAGTTATTACGGCCTATGGGCTACCCGATGATGTGCTTTGATTTGGATGTCGGTCAATTCCTCTACTCGAAAACTGCTGTGCAAGTGTATTTTCGACATAGCCCACAAATGACCTTAGGTCATCACCTGACCTGGAGAGGTCAAATGGGTGTTGGGAAAGTAAGATTAGATGGTGGCGAGTCGATTGGTGCCATTTTTAGCGCTCTAGCTCTACTGGGTGGGCCACAATCTGCTGTGCAAATTTGGGCCACATGACCTTTGCTGGCAGTGTTTTTGGCGATCACATAAGCAATGAGACTGAGCAGCGCCATCACTCAAGCCATCCGCTTGGCCAAAGGCAATGACTGTGGTGTTTGAGACTTGTCAGTGCCAGAGTTCTGACGTCATCTTTTATGTTACAGATAAAGGAGTTAAAGATGAACGGCCCTCGTCGGCAACGACCATACCATGCTGAAAATACCAGTTCCCGTCCGATCACTGAAGTCAAGCAGCATCTGGCCCGGTTAGTACTTGGATGGGTGACCTCCTTGGAACACAGGGTGTCGTTGTCATTTTCGCTTTTTCAATGGTGCCCACTGATGGCTATTTATCCCCTCACTGTGAATGCTCTTGCGACATGGCCCGTGCCCTGCACACTGCACGCGTCTTCTAAATGCACGCGTCTTCTTTATTTATTAGGACTCGATAAGCTTCTTTTTACATACTGGTTCTAGCTACATGTCATTCGAAACGGGACTGTAACCATCGAAAGACGTTCAACGAGATTGCTTCACGGGGCCGAGATATCGCTATGTTGCCAAAAAGCAGTGGTATGTCCTCTCCCTTAACCCGCGCCGTGCTGGGGGGGGGGGCGTTTTTACGCCTCCCCCCTCAGGTTTTTCGCGAATATCTCAAAAACGGCGGCGCGCAGCGCCGCCGTTTTTGGTACACGTGTTCCTACATCATTTTCGCACATGTTGTGAAAATTTCAGACCTAGGCCGTTCAAGGTCAGGTCACCAGGTCACGTCAAGTGACCTTACCTCAGAAAAAGTTCAAAGGCTCGCTATAGCTACACCGACTGAACGATCACTTTGAAACTTTCAGCGATTGATATGAGTAACAGTATGTATAAAATGTATATCTCGGATTTTTTATATCTGTGACCTAAGGTCAGGTCAATTTTGCGACCTCTCCATTATAAGTCAATGGGAGAAAATTGAAATGCGCCTCTTTTGGACGAATATCGTTCAAAACGCTCTCAAACATCGGTTCATAGGTAAACATGACACACTGAATAGGAAAAATGCACCTGTGACCCCTCTGTGTGCCCCTGAGGTCATCTCAGGTCATGAACGGTCGCCAGCAGTTTTTTGGCTATAACTTTTGATAGAGACGTGCTAGAGCGGTGAAAACACGTCAGATGTGTTCAGCTCGACGATACGGATCGACTGATATGCAACATGACCCTTTTCGGTCAGGTCATGACCTTGACCTGAGGTCAAATTTTCAAAATGACCTTTCAAGGTCAACGAATAGTTCATTCGACGCGTCTCGACGAGAGGAACACGATGCTGGCAAAAGTAATGTCATGACGCTTATGAGTCAAAAGTTATTGACGAAAAAACGTTTTTCGTAAAAACGGCTATTTTTGGAGTTTTTGCCCTCTGGAGGCTAAACCGTTGACCTGAGGTCAAATCTGAGAACATTACTCAGAAAGGTCTGTAAAAGGGCTATCGAATGCGCTTTTCCGCGGCGCTGTAGCTCTATCGGTTCCCGAGATAGCCGTTGGCAGTTTCCAAAATGTTGAAATAGTCAACATTTTACCTTTGGTGACCTCTGGTGACCTGACCTTTGACCTGACCCAAAAAATGACCGAAGTGTTTTCGTCTTTATTTTTGACGCTCTTTCGATTGCCGCTTACCGCGTGTCGCTACGTGGCCCAGGAGCCGAGTTAGACGGGGGGCGTGAAAACGCCCCCCCCCCAGCACTCGGCGGAAAGTTCAGGCCACCAGCACGGCGCGGGTTAACCCTCGCCGGACCTATTGACTTTCTACATACGCGTCGGTCGAGGGGGAGGGGGTGCTAGGTACGAACCCCCCTTTGCTGTTTCGCCCCTGGTGGAGCTAGCGCGTCGCAGAAAAAAAACGGGCGTGTGCGCCGTTACGAGAGGAAGAGATTGCTACCCAATTTTAAGGTCCTCGGTCAACTGGTGACCTCTGAGGTCAGGTCAAGTGCCCCAAGGTACGGTTCCGTTTTTGGTGAATAGCTTTGCAAAAAACGGCCGCCGAGCCGCGATTTTGGCAGCATCGTGCTTGCCTCGTTCAGGCGCGTCGAATTATATACTTTTTGTTTGGGTGAGGTCACCTTAGGGTGTTGACCTCGGGTCACGGTCAGCTCAGCGCCCCCACGTCACGAAGTTTGTTGTTGTTGTTGTTGTTGTTCCCCCTGGGTCCTCCTTACGGAGGACCGTAGCCGAGAGGCTCCCTATGACGAAGGTAGCCGGCCTCCAAGGCAGCCACCAGGTCGGCGTCCCGCAGCCGCGACGGGTCGACGTAAATGCTGCCAGTTAGCCGCAGGCGGGCGCCAGCGAGGGCCGGGCAGCGGAGCAAGACGTGCTCCGGCACGTCCGCCTCCTCCCGGCACACGGCGCAGAGCGCCGCGGGGCACCGCTTATCGGGGCACTGCAGGCATTCCACGGAGGGGTGGCGGCCGATCCGGTGCAGGTATTGGAGCGAGCGGCCCCAGTGGCCCGCCCTCAACTGGTGCACCGAGATGGCGGCCTCTCGGTCCTCTCCAGGGATGGGGAGCGGCAGGGTGCTCCCGAAGATAGTCTTAAAAAAGGAGTCGGGCCAGTTTTCGCGCCACTGACGTGTGGCCGTCCGATGAACTGCCCGAGTCAGGGACCGAGCGTCCGAGGGCACGGCGCCCTGGGGCAGGGTGGCCGCTTGTTTGGCTAGGGCGTCAGCGCGCTCGTTCTCCGCCAGCCCGCAGTGAGCAGGGACCCACTGCAGGGTCACTTGCCGGCGCTCGGCAATGTCCAGCAGCGTCCTCCAGATCGCCGCGCCGATAGTGGTGGTCTGGGCGGCCGCTCCCGCGCTGAGGAGGCTCAGGGCGGCTCGTGAGTCAGAGCACGCCACCAGCGGGGCGGGGGACGGCTCATCCCGGACTCGCTCCAGCGCCGCCCTCAGGGCGAACAGCTCCGCACGGGTGCTGGAGCAGAGGCCTCCCGCCGCCACCTCCACCTCGAGAGTCTCCCCCGACGCGGTGAAGATGACGGCGCCGCCTCCTCCTCGCCTGACCCCAGCGTCCGCAGAGCCGTCGGACCAAATCCACGTGGCCTGGGCTGGGAGCGCCGCCAGGTGCTGCCGCGCGGCCTCTCGTCGCGTCTCGTTGGAGGAAGCTCGACGACCGCCGGGTCCCACGTCCAGATTGAAGGCGATCGGGCGGCAGGTTGTCCACGGGAGGAGGGGAACCTCGAGGCGCGGCTCCACCGTCACTCCCTCGGCGCCCGCCTCGATCAGCGCCGATCGCCCCAGTTGTCGCCAGCCGGTGGTAGACCGCAGTCGAGTGGGTGGGTCGGCCTCCGCGACGCGGCGAAGAGGGTCGTCCTCCGGCAGGGCGAGCGCTCGGCAGAGCGTTCGCGCGGCCAGCGTCTTCCTGGTGGACCATGCTGAAGGGATGCCTGCCTCGGCCAGCAGGGGATCCCTGGGGGTGGACCGTGGGCATCCGGTCACCACCCGGGCGGCCGCCAGCAGCTCGCGCTCCACCAGCTGAACGTGTGACGGGGACGCGGCCGGGAGCCAGGCACCCGCCGCGTATTCAAGGGCTCCCCGGACATACCCGTTCGCGACTGTCCTGAGCTGCGCCTCGCGGAGACCCCAGGTCCGGCCGGTCATCCTCCGCAGCTGTGCCGTCCGCGGCCGGACCTTCCGCCGCAGAGAGTCGCAGTGGTCTTTAAAGTGTAGAAGTCTGTCGAAGGTCACCCCCAGAAGATGTAGGCTGGTGCCACCGGTGACCTGCGTGCCGTTCACCAGGAGTTGCACGCCACGCTCGTCCCTGCTCCGCTGAGTCAGCAGCAGCGCCTGGGTCTTCTGTCCGGCGATGGACATCTTCCAGTGCCTTGCCCATCACGAAGTTTGTCGAAGGAGGTCATGACCCATCTCCTTCGATTCGCAAGTCTCCCTGAGTCCATTGGTGGCTTTCCCGAATCGCAGGATCAATTTCATCGGGAGTCATCGACGAACAATTAATATGAGCCTAATGACGTCATAAATGACGTCAGGCAAGGTCGACATTGCAAAAGTGACGCATCGAACCTTACAACGAGTGCATGAAATCACGATTCTGAGTGGTTTAGATAGTTGGAGGTCATTCTCGGCACCAGAATAGCAGTTTTCATTTTCCCCATCGCCTCATAATTGTGAGGTCACGAAAAAAAACCTGACCTCATATGACCTTAACCCGCGCACCGACGGGGGGGGGCGGATATCCGCCCCCCCTGAGGTTTTTCGCGAATAGCGGGAAAACCGAGGCGCGTAGCGCCGCGAAATTTGGTATGACTATTCCCTTATCAATTTTACACATGGTGTGCAAGTTTGAACCTCCTACCTTTCAAGGTCAGGTCACCAGGTCACTTTGAATGACCCAACCTCAAGTCACTTTTTTGCAACTTTGTCACCGTGCCAGAGCTACAGTAGATGTCGGAGGCCTTTGAAAGTCGCAGGATGTTATTAGGTCATTAGTAGCTACAATTTGTTTATCTCGGAATTTTGATATCGGTGACCTAAGGTCAGGTCAATTTCGCGACCTCCCCATTATAAGTCAATGGGGGAAAAATCAACTCCCTGTTTTTACCACTAAAACGGGTCGGAATGGCCCCATATACCATACATGACTTCATATACGATCAACCTTCACTACCTTGAGGTCTGTTTTGCTGTTGGGCAGCTGTGAGGTCATGTGACGTCATCAAAGGTCACCAAAGGTTTTTGGCCAATAACTCCGTACAGGAACAAGATACAGACGCGTGGATGGTCTCATTGTGTTCAGCTCGTCAAGACGCATCGAATGATATACATGATGACCTCGAGGTCACGTGACCTGAGGTCAACCTTTGACCTTGACCTTTCGAGGTCAACATATATATCATTCGATGCGGATTGACGAGAGGATCACGATGATGCCCTTAGTTTGTTCCTATCTTGACTAATTCGAAAGTTATTCGAGAAAAACTCTCTCCATATTTAGCGCCGCCATTTTGACTTTTTCGACCCCTGTGACGTCATCTTTGACCTGACCTGAAAATGACCTTAGTAAAAATTGTAGATCTTGACCGTGCGTATCCGATGCCGTTTACCGCTTGTCGCTATCTTGCTTCGTTCTCGAGATCTCAGGGGGGGGCGGTCATCCGCCCCCCCCCCGTCGGTACTAAGTTGGCGCAGACCCCCGTCGGTGCGCGGGTTAAGGAAAAATCCGAGTGATACACGTTGTGAGACTTGTAATGGATACTACATCATGCAGGTCTCATATCTCTGTGAAAGCTCCTCCGCCAGAGAGGGTGTTGCGAGGTTGCGACGTTTTAACCCTATTAGTGGCAGGCTCCTGGCTACCCCTATTAGTGGCGGGGGGGCTGTTTACGACCTCCCCCCCCCCCTGATATCTCGAGATCTAACGGGCCGATTTTCAAAATTCAAACGGCATTCGACTTCGCTCAACGTGATCTACATTTCTAAAAAATAAAAATTAAAAAATGTCAATAGGGGGTAGAGGGGGGTAAAAACGGGCCAATGGCAGATACATTTTAGACTGTTTATCACGGCCAGGTTTCTGAACCAATCTTAACGCAACTTTTGCCGATCGATAGAGAATCAACCAGGAATTCACATGGATCCTAAAAATATGCATTTTCAAAAATCATAGGCGGATACAGATCATTGAGATTGGGGGTACACAAAAAGTATAGTAAATAAGGTTTTTGTTGGTACTGTTTCTAAAAAGGGTGGCAATGGTCTTGTTATGTTACAATTTTCTGATGAGAGAACGACTACAATTGTATTGGTCATGCATAGGCGGTGTCAGGGCACCTATGTTGGGAGGTAAAACATTACCCCCCCCCCCTTTTTGGACGCCTGGATCCGCCTGTTATAGCAACAACGTGTCAAAAGAGGATGCACAATAGCTTTGTACATGTTATCATATGATACCTTTCATTCACTGTTCGTAAAACTGGTGCAGTGGTGCATACAGTTATAATACATCAGCATCGTGATCTTCGCCCAATGACTCGCTTCACGAATAGGACCCCCCAATTCCCAGTGCTCTGGAGCCGCCCCTGGTAAAGTTATGAACTTGAAATTATCAGGGAATGTGCCCAATTTAGTTTTAGGAAAAGTCAGAAAATTTCAGCATCGTAGCTTCAGCGGTTTCGGAGATATTCCCGAAAACCCTGAGGGGTGGATGAAAACCCCCTGCCACTAATAGGGTTAACCCACCCGGACCCGGGAGGGGGGGGGGGGGTAATCCCAACTAGTGATGTCAATTACGGAAAGTCGGAACACCGATACCTAACCAAATACCAACCAAAACCGTGGAGAAATACCGAAACCAAACCAGCTTGGGAACATGAGGAAAATACCAACTTTCTTACGATTTCTTAGCCTCTTAAACATTAGCGAGGGTTCATGATACCAACAAAATACCAAACACATTAGGATTGAAATACCAAATACCGAGTTGGTATCGGTTTAGTATCGGTATACCAAAAAGTTGGTATCCGATTGACATCTCTCATCCCAACCACCGCAGCCCGGGAGGGGCGTTTTTTGCCCCCCCCCCCTGTCTAATTTCGTAAATATGGGAGCTACGGAAACAAAAGCGATACCAAACGAAGGGTCCTTACGAGATGATTCCAAAGCACCTAAAATTTTTGACCTCAGGTCAATTTTTCAAGGTCAGAGGTCAAGGTCAAAGGCAAAAACCGTCACATGTGTAGTGATCTCAAAGTAAGCCACGTGCAAAGCGTTTGACAGCGGGGGCATTCCACGATAGATCGACCAAAAATAAATAAAATTTACACCCTCATATTTGATTTTTTGCTTAAAATTGGTCTAATGGGTTATGATGGGCGGGGAACCCAGCTGTGGCAAGGATTTTTTTCTTCGAACAACGGTTTCCGAGATATAGTTAGCCTCGGGCAGTTCCTGGAGGTCACACTGCAACCCTATGTTTGGCGGCTTATAACTCAGAAACTATTGGTTTTCTAAGGTAAAAACTTTATATGGTTCAACTCACAATCAACCAACAAACGTTTTGGCTATCTCGGATTTTCGATTTTTGAAAATTTTGATCACGTGACATCTTGACCTTTTTTTCGAAGAGTGACCTTGATATTATCCCAACTGAAAGTCGCAATTTTGTCTGATGACGATTAAAGCCTTATCAATTGTCATTCATATGCGATAATAAAAAAGTGGCTTTCGGCCTGCGTTGACCTCAGGTCAGGTCATTTTTATGACCTTCCCATTATTACGAGCGGGAGCGACAGCGAGATCTCGAGAATAAAGCAAGATAGCGACAAGTGGTAAACGGCACAAAGTACACATGGATAAGGTCTACAATTTTTACTCAGGTCATTTTCAGGTCAGGTCAAAGATGACGTCACAGGGGTAAAAAGAAAGTCTAAATGGCGGCACTACATATATATGAAGTTTTTCTCGAATAACTTTCAAAGTATCCCAGCTAGGAACAAACTAATAGCACCATCGTGATCCTCTCGTCGATCCGCATCGAAACATGTGTATGTTGACCTCGAAAGGTCAAGGTCAAAAGTTGACCTTAAGTCACGTGACATTAAGGTCATCATATATCTCATTCGATGGGCCTTGACGAGCTGAACACAACGAGCCTATCCGCGCGGCTGTATCTCAAACATGTAAGGAGTTATTAGCAAAAAAACATTTGGTGACCTTTAATGACGTCACATGACCCAAGAGCAACGTCACAGTTGACCAAGAGCAAAAAAGGTCTCAAGGTAGTCAAAGTTAGTCGTATATGAAGTCACTCATGGTATATTAGGCAATTCCGACGCGTTTTAGTGTAAAAACAAGGGAGCTGATTTTTCCCCAATTGACTTATAATGGGGTGGTCAAGAAATTGACCTGAGGCCAGTTTTACCAAAAAATACCAGCCGGCCGCCGAAATAAAATATCCAGCCGAAAATTAGCCGCCACACAGCCACGAGTTTCACCAACAAAAAAATTCCAGCCGACATCGGCCGGAACTATTTGTCGCCGGCAGTCAGCTGATATTTTAATATCGATAATGGTTAAGGAGATTGATTAATTATTTAAAACATGTTTCAATTAAATTTAAGCGTGTTTTTTTAATGCAAATACCACAAACATTTAGAAATATCATTACTGGGAAACATTACATATATTTTTAAGAGTTGTAACCACAAAATAGACCATAATAAACTTGCCAATACAAGACCACCAAATTGTAAACCTACGTCATTTATGACGGTGACGATAGGAAGCGTGCGCTTAAGTGGATCTTTTTTCCTGTAAGCCTATTATATTTCATTTTTACAATACCTTCAACTTGCAATTAACCTTTTTGTCTGCTTTTAGTCGGACCTTGTAGAAAATAATCGTGTCGAACGTGCACGCAATGTATGGACCCCCACTCCCACCTTTTATGAGGTGGGGAGTGGGGACTATAATAGATTGGACCCGCTCCCGACGGATCCGGGAGTCGCACCTCTTTCCTAGATGTCAAAAGAGTGGGGAAGAAGCGGCAAACATTGTTCCCAGAGGCGCCACCTGAAGCTGGACGGACAGTTCCGCTGCCGAGCGAGTGAACTGCGGTGTTGCGAGGCGGCTTCGCGCGCACTGCATTACACTTCTTCTAGGACCAAGAGGGCTAAGGATTCGCCAAGGCCTATATAAAGCCTTGTGCCAAGGCGAGTGTCTTACCTCAGAAAGATACCTACCCAGATTAACTGCACCGCGGTCATTGCAGGGCTAAGGACGGTCGTTCGCCCCACCTCGGTGAGGTGGAGGTCATGCTGCTCGGCTAGGTGGTTTCAGCCGATATGCAGGCCCCGTTTGCCGGGCCCGATCAAGACGAAGGAACGCCACACAGCAAACAATATAAGCTCCGGCCCCGCTACACTGGTCCGGCTCGTAACAATACCTGCGCTAGCTTCGTCGACCGTCGTTCGACTGCGCCCAGTACCGCTCAGTGGAGAGTCCTGCCGAACTCGTCCACGTGTGCCGAGATCATTCGTTGCGCACGGACACAATCGTCCGACGGAGACAGCTTTACATGATGATCGCGTGGTGACCACCTTTTCGCCGGCTTCCACGCCCAGTCGAGCCGTCTGGCTACGCCCCAACCAAATGATCGTTCTAAGCCTTTCGACTGGTTTGCAAAACTCGGGTCTAATATCGAAGTATTTGGGAGTTAGGACACGTTAAATCCGTGTTCATGAACAAATATACATTATGCAACTAAAAACGTCTTACTTACTTTAACTTTTCTGGGCTGATGACAAGGTAAACACCTATTCATTGTAATATTTCTAAAATGTAAATAAATCATGAGCGATGAGCGTAAAAAAGGTGAAAAAAGCGATCAACTAGAAGCTAGCGTGGAAATCCACTGACGTAGGTCGCCTCGTACTGGCGCAGCTCGTACAGCGGCACCGGCGTCTCCCGCACCCGGCCGTCCACCTTGCCCGCCTGCGCCATCAGCCGCTAGAAATGGCTGCGCTGCCGCTCAAACATTAGCGTGACCGCCTGGCCGGCCCGGCTAACGCGCGCCGTCCGACGCACGCAGTGTGCCTTCAACAGCGCCGGGATGTCGTACGACACGACCGCGTCCACGGCGTCCACGTCAATACCGCGCGCCATAGCCTCGAGCACACCAGCATCTCAGCTGGCGCGCGCCGCCGCCGCGCTGGCCCGCCGGCACTGCCCCAGGGAACTCGGCCTCGCGCGCGCCCAGCACCGACAGCGGTAGCTCCAGCTGGTGCGCCGCCTCGTTCCAGTTGACCAACACGAGCGAGCGCCGCCAGTCGGGCTGTCGGAGCAAATTGTGCATCAGCAGCGGCTTCAGCGGCTGCGGCGCCACCACGTTGAACGACTCGCTCAGCTCGGCCGGCGTGGTGAACCTGCCGACGAAATGACCGGGCAGTGCGACGGCGGCCGGCCGTGCCGGCCACCAGCAGTCGCGGCTGGAACAGCGACATTCGCTCCAGCTTCTCCGGCCTCCGGGTTCTGTGACAGGGTAGCCAAGAACGGCAGCTTCTGCAGCGGCAGGTGAGGCGCGCAGACGGCGGCGGCCGTCAGCCGGCCGGCGATGCAGGGCGGCGGGCCGTGGCTGCCGCCACCCGCTCCACCGCTTTCAGCCAGCCCGTCTCGGCCATCTCGATCACCCGGTCGGCTTCGTCGATCACCAGGTAGCGCAGGTGCGCTAGCGAGAAGCCCTCGGCGCTGGTTATGTGATCCATCAGCCAGCCAGGAGTGCTCACCACGATCAGCCAGGGAGACCGGGCCGCGCGGCCCCACCGCCACCAGTTGGTGCCCCCCCCCCCCCTCGTGCCACTGCGTCTCCACCCAGCAGCCGGACGCAGAGCGGCGTGTCGGCGTCGTACTGGCGGAACACGGCGGGCACCTGAGCGGGCAGCGCCTGTGTGGGTAGCACAGCTAGCGCGCGCACCCGGCGGCCGGCGCAGCGCGGCGCCGCGCCTGCACCAGCGGCAGCACGAACGGCAGCGTCTTAACCGCGGCCGGCCGGCGCCGAGACGCAGAGGTCGGCCGGTGGCAGCGGCGACTCTGCGGCCGCCAGCAACTCGGGCAGCACCGTCACCTGCACCAGGAACACCTGTTCGATGCCCTCGGCGGCCAGCCGGGCGCGCAGCTCGGGGCAGAGCGCCGGCAGATTGGCCGGCGCCGGCCGCCGGTCGCCAATCGGCTGCGAGTGCGCCAGCCAGTCGGGCAGCGCACGCGGTGCACGGCCTGTCGGCTCGAGCGCTCCACCTCGTCCAGCACGGTGAAGTCGTCCGCGGCGGCGTCTCCGTCCGACTCGGAGGTCGTTATTGGCGACGGCGGCTGCCGCTGTGCGCTCAGTCAGGTCGGCCATCACAGCAACACTCGCCGATGATAGGCGTCATCGAAACCGTCGGACGACGGTGGATTCACCACCGTTTTTTGCAGCAGAGACTGGAAAACCCTCAGCAATAAACAAGGAAAAACATCACAACATGCCACAGCCCGCAATTGTGCATATTGTCATTTTATTTCTCACATGACAGAAAATATTGGCTGCCTTATATATTCTAGGAACTGGCATGAAAAACATAAGCTAAAATCAAGCTAAGTGAATTATTACTGTATTTCAACATGAGACTGAGAAAAAATCCTTGTCACTGTCAACATGACCAGCGTAAGGGACGGGCTGCATGAACATTTCGGCGCATGATCTGAAAACTCTGTGTGCAGAAATTTCAGCGCTGAGGTGAACAAATAACATTTAGACCGCAATTTGCCTGGTGCCTCCACAATTTAGCAAAACTAACTCACAATACTTACAGCCAGTTTTAATATGATCCCTGCATGACTCATGCATGCAAGATACACATGCATTCAATATCAGCACAGTGCACACTGCACACACATCAGTTATGGATTCATTTACATTTTACATCATTACTATTATTTTCTTTTCCTTCAATATTGGCAGCATGATTTGCTGAGTTCAGTGGCACAATCTTATGACAGCATTCAGCAAGGGTTCGGGTTCGCAACCATGCAAACTTTGCACGTTTTGCTTAAAAACAAGCCTTTATACATTTCTTTCATGCTATTCAATTTCTTTTTTAAATTTATTCTATCTTGAGTTGAATTATCTTGAATTACTATCTTGAATTATTATATCTTGAAAATCTTGCCATTTTGGTCTTAGCAATGTCAATGCACCTTCCCTATTCCGCACAACTCAAGTAAGTTCCACCCAAAAGTAGTGGTGGTATCAGTAGCTGGCACCTTGCAATGTCAAATGTAGCTGAATATGTGAAAACAGTGACATATTTATTTAAAATCTTGCGTCCAATAAGCCTACCCTCTCTGCCTCTCCTTCCAGCATTTCTTCAAGCACCTTCGATTTTCGAAAATGACCTTCCATCATTATTTTCCACTTCCGTGCGAGCAATGAACTTGTAAGCTGACCACTAGTTAATGCGCTATCATCTTGCTGTTGGGTGCTGGTAGCAAAAAGATAATATAAAACGAAAAAAACTAGGTAACACCACAACACCAAACACCCGTCTTGTTGGTTCCTTTTGATCCTGCCTGGTGACAAAGGCTCTTTCTTTAGGCAATATCATCAGTATTCCTCTTCTAATCTTGAAGCCCAGATGCTTTACAAATTGGCCATGAATGGTACTAAATTATTATATCAACTGAGAAGCGCAAATCACGATAATTAGTAACAAATGAGGCCAATTATTCCAACACGACATAAAAAAAATAGACGGGGTCGCCCGTCTATTTTTTGGGACTGTTTTTCTACATATAATGGCGCAGATAAACACTCCATTAATGCCGCATTTGCCGTTGGTGAAACTCGTTGGCTATTTTTCTGGCTGATATTTTTTCACGCCGGCGGATATTTTTTCGCCTGGTTGGTGAAACTCGTCGGCGGGTTTTTAGAAAAATTGCGCCGGGCTGCTATTTTTCTGTTGGTAAAACTGGCCTCAGATCTTAGGTCATCGGTATTGAAATTCAAAACGAATTTGCGCTAGGCGAAAGCAAACACAATGGTGCCTGCTCCACGTCTCTTTCTTTATTAGATCAAAAGGTACAGCCAAAACTATTTTGACTTCCTTTTTTCCCCTGTGACGTCATCTTTCACCTGACCTGAAAATGACCTCCGTAAAAATTGTAGACCTTATCCGTGTGAATCCTGTACCGTTTACCGCTTGTCGCTATCTTGCTTTATTCTCGAGATCTCGCGTCGCTCCCGCTCGTAATAATGGACAGGTCATAAAAAATGACCTGACCTGAGGTCAACGCAGGGCGATAGCCACTTTTTTATTTGCGCATATGAATGACAATTGATAAGGCTTAAATCGTCATCAGACATAATTGCGACTTTCAGTTGGGAAAATATCAAGGTCACTCTTCGAAAAAAAGGTCAAGATGTCACGTGATCAAAATTTTCAAAAATCGAAAATCCAAGATAGCCAAAACGTTTGTTGGTTGATTGCGAGTTGAACCATATAAAGTTTTTACCATAGAAAACCAATAGTTTCTGAGTTATAAGCCGCCAAACATAGGGTTGCAGCGTGACATCCAGGAATTGCCTGAGGCTATATCTCGGAAACCGTTGTTCGGAGAAAAAAATCCTTGCCACAGCTGGCTTCCCCGCCCATCACAACCCATTAGACCAATTTTAAGCAAAAAATAAAATATGAGGGTGTACGGCTTTGGTCGATCTATCGTGGAATGCCCCAGCGTGCAGCATTGCCGGCTCCTGGAAAAGCTCGGATGGTATGGTGTAGATGACCATTGGTTCCGCGGTTGGCTCGAAGGCCGAACGCAGCGTGTGGCGGGGTGTACAACGCCAGTGGCGGTGACACATGGCGTAATCCAAGGGAGTACTTTGGGACCGATCTTGTTTTTACTATTTACTCGTTTGGATGGTTGGCATGAGTGAAGACATTATAGTCAAAATTGATGTGAAAATGATCAATAACATGCCAAAAATTGTATTGGTTCTTTAGTTTACCAAAGAGAAACAAAAGAGACAAGCTTTCGACAACACTGTCATCATCAGGTCTGAGTTTTTGAAATTCCTTTACACACTTCACAACATACAAAAACATATTCGCACGCTACAATGATGGAAAACATTCCTCCGTTTGTATATGTAGGTAGATGTCGAGATCCAGATCACAAAATGCTATTTCAATATGCTTACAACGTCACATGTCACAAGTTCTATATAATCAAGCGCTCATACAAACAGATATCACACCATGCAAGTAACAAAAAAATGAATACTACTTTCTGGTTCGTAACCTACCAAAAGTCACAACAACCTAAACGATTGGCCAGGACTGTGTGAAGGTATTTAAGTTTGGGTTGATATCACGGATTTTCATAGATTCATCAATTTTATTGTCAGCCACGTCACGGTTTCTGCTCAAAATATCTATATGAAAGTTGTTGTTCATTTCCTTGTGACTAAGTGTCGGGTGTCTATCTAAGGCATGCTCACCAAGTCCGGTACCTAGTCTTCTTAGTCTGGCGTCAGAAAGGTGCTCGTTAAATCTCTCACGAACCGGTCGCGACGTTTCTCCGATGTAAATATAAGGTTTGTCCTGACATGTTTTACAAGTAATTTTATATACGACATTTTTTATGTGGCATTTCCCCTGAAGACCGTTCGGGCACGTGTGACACCGGGTTTTGCCGCGGCAAAGCGGAGGCTGAAGGGCAGATCTGACCAGTTTGCTTTTCACCGTGGGTCCACTCTGCCAAGCCACCCTAAGGTTAAGCTTAGATGCCCTGATAATGCCATTGACTCGATGACACACTGTTTCATTGACGTAAGGGAGCCTCATATAAGTCATCTGCCCTGATTGAGCGTTTTTCCTATCATGTTGTGCCTTTCGTTTTTTGTTGTTTTTAAAAGTTCGGTCAATGATGTGCTCAGGATATCCGTTTTCTAGGAAGAGGTGCTTGATTTTGTCCAGGCTGCGTTGCACAGCAGATGGGGAAGAGGATACCTGGACCGCTCGTTTCGTTTGGGAAGTGAGGACACCTAGCTTAGTTTTCATGGGATGAGCCGATTCATAATTTAAAATGATAGGGGCAGTCATGGGTTTGATGAACAGCTCTGTTGTGTAAGTGCCGTTGGGATGAACCGTAACCATAGTGTCAAGAAATGAGATGTTGCCTGTGTGGTACGTGTGCTCTAAGGTGAACTTGATTTTTGGATGAAAGCTGTTGATATTCTCATAAAACTCAAGTAAAGTTTCGATGCCATGTACCCATACTCCGAAGTAATCGTCAATATATCTTAGTAAGATGCTCGGCCTAACAAGTACTTTCTTTACAAAGCTAGATTCTAGGTTGTGCATGAAAACTATAGCTAACGGTGGCGCAAGCCTGTTCCCCATTGCTATGCCCTCCGTTTGTTTGTAAAAATCAGTCCCAAAACGAATGAAGTTGTTTGTCAGCACATGTGTAAGAAGTTTCTCTATTTCGTCTAGTGAAAGGCCATACGTGTTGATTTTGGAAATGTTTTCTTTGATTAAGCCGATCGTTGCGCTAATCGCCTCTTGTATGGGGATACTCCCATACAGGTTCACCACGTCAAGGGAAAACACAATGGCTCCCTTAGGCAAGATACCTGGAAAGGAATGCTTGAGTTTACCAAGATAGTGCTGTGTGTTTTCAATATACGTTGGTACAAACTGAAGGAGCTGTGTTAGGATTTGCTGTAGGAACCAAGACAGTTTGTCTAAGGGGTTCCCGCAAGCTGATACAATGGGTCTGAGAGGGTTTCCTGGCTTGTGGGTTTTCGGTAAGCCATAAAACTCAGCCGTTCTCGTCCATTTGGGTACTAATTGGTCGATGGTCCTGTCAGGTAATTTCCCACGCAGCACTTTCGCGGTGAGGTCTCGAGTCCTTTTCTCTAAGTCTGGGGTGGGATTCGTGGCCACTTTTTGGTAGCTACTTAGCAAATCCGACGCTTTGGAGACGTAATCTGATTTGGACATGACAACTAAGCTTTTACACTTGTCAGACTGCTTTACTATGAGATCATCGTTGCTAACAATATCCTTTATGACGGGAGCATATTTCTTTGCATCAGTGTTCTGTGTGTTTTTCTGTGACCGAAAT
This sequence comes from Amphibalanus amphitrite, assembly GCF_019059575.1. Classification (NCBI taxonomy): domain Eukaryota; kingdom Metazoa; phylum Arthropoda; class Thecostraca; order Balanomorpha; family Balanidae; genus Amphibalanus; species Amphibalanus amphitrite. Next base: position 679,707 of record NW_024881703.1, on the reverse strand, counting down.
GCTGATAATATTCTGAACTTAAGCTTCCTGAAAAGTTAGATAGATGAGCTTTTCACAGACGGGGGTTGACAGGCGTATAAGTCTGGGAATCGAGGCTTAGAGAGAGGAGGTCCCCCCACTTCCTGACTATCTGTCCCATCCGTCACAGAGGCATTCAGTGGATCAGCGGTCTGGCTATCAGGGCGTCTAGCTTCTGTCCTCTTGTCGTTAATGTGCTCTACCCATTTCAGTCCATAAATTGCTCTTTGTACCCCAATTTCTACCATTTGTAAGGTGGCGGCGTCAACAGTGCGACCTAAGGCGAAATTGGGACCTTTCCCCAACAGTTCCAGCGTAGTATGATCCAGATCACAATCAGAAAGGTTTACAATACGTTGGGTTCCCTTGTCCCGAGGCGTTGACAGCCGCGTCTTCAACAGGTCTGTTTTACAGTTGTCATGTGAGATCGTGTCATAGCTATGATGGACGTGCCACGAGCTACGCAACAGCTCATTTACAGCCAACAGTGGCCATTCGCAAGCTACCAACTTCAAGAACCAAAAGCACAAATGCCATACCTGGAGTAGTAGGCTCATACCGTCCGTGAACCGACTCCGGCGGTGGGTCTCACTGAGCAAGTGAGACTGGCCATCGGACCGGCTGTCCCTGGCCCTCCGAGTAGTCGCTTGGGCGCGTGGTGCGGCTGCTGCTCCTGTATTTGTCCTCTCCGTAGGTCGCGTTGATACGGCGGACGGCTCTTCTGGTGGTTCCATTGTAGGCTGGTTCTGCAGATGATCCTCGTCGCTTGTAGCGCTTGGGAAGTCACTTTGTCACTCTTCTCCACTTTTTGAAGAGGAAGTCACTCTTTGGTAAACTAAAGAACCAATACAATTTTTGGCATGTTATTGATCATTTTCACATCAATTTACTATTTACCAATGATTTACCTTCTTTTATTCGCCACGGACAGCTCATCATGTATAAGCTAGCGCCAAACGTTACCCTTGCCATCAAGGGTTACTCTGTTTTTAGAAGAGACTTAGACACCCCGACCATTGCCCATGGAGGTGTACTTTTGGCAGTGCACCACAGTGTGCCCGCACGCCAGGTTCTGCTGCAGACTCCTCTGCAGGCGGTAGCCGCTAGAGTTGATTTCAACCACCGGGAGCTGACAGTTTGTTCTTTATACCTTCCACCAGGTATAGCGCTCCCGGTGGTTGAGCTGCATCGACTTTTCGATGAGCTTCCACCTCCGGTCCTGGTAGTCGGCGATTTTAATGTCCATAGCCTGGCGTGGGGATGCGACACGACTGGCACTCGTGGTCGACTTTTAGAATCTTTTATCCGCGATGAGGCGCTGTGTATTTTAAATACAGGACAGCGTACCAATTTTACAACACCCTCCGGTCAAACATCGGCTCTGGACCTGAGCTTAGTCAGTCCGCGGCTAGCTCAGCTTTTTACCTGGTCCGTCCATGACGACCCACTCGGGAGCGACCACTTCCCAGTGTGGCTGGAGCACCAGGAGTCCCCAGTGTCAGGCAACCGTCCACCTAGGTGGAATTTTCGGAAAGCCGACTGGGGCGAATTCCAGGCCGCTGTAGAGGCCTCTGTGTTATCCAGAGCCGACCCCTCTGTGATGTCTACAGAGGATTTTACATGTTTACTCATTGACTCCGCAAACGGGTGCATACCCAAGACGTCGAGTCAGCCTCGTCGTCCTCCGGTCCCGTGGTGGACCAAGGAATGCGGAGATGCGATTCGTGCCAGGAAGCGCGCTTTTAGAAAGTTTGACCGGAGTAGTACTACTGAGAACCTCATCGCTTTTAAGAGAGCGCGGGCTTTTGCCCGACGCGTTTTAAAGGAGGCAAAGGCTGTTTCATGGCGCACTTACGTAAGTTCCTTAAACCGTTTTACTCCTACGACCCAAATATGGGCACGCATGAAGCGCATTGAAGGCCGGTTCAGCTCTGTTCCGCTTCCGGTTTTAAGAGTGAACAACACGGACATATCTCACCCTTCAGACGTCGCAGAGACGATAGGCCGTGCACTCTATCAGCGCTGCCGAGGAGAGCCGTCCTCACGACCTGCACCAGCCGCCGTGGACTTCAGCACAGCTGAAAATTTGGTGTACAACGAGCCTTTCTCTATGGCTGAACTCACGTCTGCCATCAGCTCGTTGCGCAGCGTCTCAGAAGGTCCGGATGCAGTCCACAACGACATGCTCCGTCATCTCCCCACAGTTGCCCTCGAGGCGCTGCTAGCAACCTTCAACTCGCTTTGGGAGACTGGCACCTTCCCTGAGACCTGGCGGGAAGCCATTATCATTCCTATCTTGAAGGCTGGCAAGTCGGGACATGACCCTCTCCATTATCGGCCCATCTCTCTCACATCATCGCTTTCAAAGCTGATGGAGAAGATGGTCAATGTGCGTTTTAGCTGGTTTCTGGAACATCACGGTGTTTTTACAAACGCCCAGTGCGGTTTTAGAAAGCACCGCAGCCCTGTTGACCACATTTTAGCCCTTGACACCGAGATACGCACCTGTTTTACTGAAAAGAAGCACCTTGGAGCACTGTTCTTTGATATTGAGGCGGCCTATGATACAGTCTTACGACACAGCATACTTTCCAAAGTATATAAGTACGGCATACGCGGCCAGATGGGCCTCTTTATCAAGATTTTTTTTTGTCGGGTCGTTGGTTTAAAGTCCGAGTTGGCAGTGATTTCTCGAGCAGTTTTACCCAGGAGAACGGAGTTCCCCAGGGTGGGGTGCTCAGTGTGGCGTTGTTCGCGGTGGCAATCAATGACATCGTCGACGACCTCCCGGTTTCCATCGGGAGATCGCTTTTTGTCGACGATTTTGCCATCTGGTTTGCTGCTTCAAGCGCTCGACACGCGGCTAGACAGCTGCAGCTCGCCGTAACACGTTTGGAGAGGTGGAGCGGTAAGAATGATCTTCGTTTTTCCACAGCGAAGACCGTGGCAATGCACTTTTGCCGCCGACGTTGTGACGACCTAGCTTTGGGAATCAAGCTCTACGGACAGGTGATTCCCACTCGGCCGGTGGCGAAGTTTCTTGGGAATTATTTTGACAGTCGCTTGACGTATAAGGAACATTTTAGAACGCTTCGGGAACGGTGTTTTAACCCTCGCCGGCCGAGGGGGGGGGGCGGGTGCCGCCCCCCCCCCCATAGGGTTTTTTCGCGATAGCTCCGAACACGCTGGCGATAGAGAGCTGAAACTTGGCATACCTGACCTTTGATCCAAGCCGCATCTTTTGACATCAACCGGATTTTTGGGTCAGGTCAGGTCACTGACCTATGACGTCATAAGTGAACCTCTGCACGGTCTTCAGATGTCGCAACTTCGCAACGACCTCACTGCCAGAGGAGATGTCACAGGGAAATGAAACTTGCAGGATCTAGTATCCATTATGAGTCCCACAACTTGTATATCTCGGATTTTTCCTAAAGGTCATATGAGGTCAGGTCATTTTCGTGACCTCACCATTATAAGTCAATGGGGAAAAATTCAAACTGCTATTCTGGCGCCGGGAACGATCTCCAACTATCTCAAGCACACAGAATCGTGATTTGATGCACTCCTTGCAAGGTTAGATGCGTCACTTTTGCAATGTTGACCTTGCGTGACGTCATTTATGACGTCATCAAGGTCATATTAGTTTTTCGTCAATACCTCCGGATCAAATTGAGCTAGCGAGTCGAGAAAGCCACCAATGGACTCAGGAAGACCTGCCGAATCGAATGATATGCGACATGACCTCTTTCGACCAACTCCGTGACCTGGGGGTGCTGACCTGACCTTGACCTGAGGTCAACACCCCAAGTTGACCTGACCTAGACAAAAAGTATATCATTCGACGCGCCTGAGCGAGGCGAACACGATGCTGCCAAAATCGCGGCTCTGCGGCCGTTTTTTGCGAAGTTATTCACCAAAAACTGAACCGTACCCTGGGGCACTTGACCTGACCTCAGAGGTCACCGGTTGACCTAGGACCTTAAAATCGGGTACCAATCTCTGCGTCTCGTAACGGCGCACACGCTCGTTTTTTCCGCAACGCGCTAGCTCCACCAGGGGCGAAACGGCGAGGGGGGGGGGGTCGTACCCGCCCCCCCCCCTCGGCCGGCGCGTATGTAGAAAACCAATAGGTCCGGCGAGGGTTAAATCCCTGAACGTTTTAAAATGTGTTGCTCGCACATCTTATGGTGCGGACCGCAGGACCCTTCTTCTCCTGTACCGATCGATAGTTCGGTCGAAGCTGGATTACGCTTCTTTTGTCTACGATTCAGCGAGCCAATCCAGCAAAAAGGTCCTCGACGCAGTCCATCATGCTGCAATCCGTGTCGCCACCGGAGCATTCCGCACCTCGCCCAGCAGCAGCCTTCTTGCTGAGGCGCACGAGCCGCCTCTATCCCTACGCCGCCAGATGCTTGGGATGCGCTATGCGCTGAAACTGCGTCAGTTCCCGACGCATCCGACGTATCCGTACGTCTTCTCCACCTACTACACTCGACTTGACAGAGCGCGACAATCGCTCTGCTTTGGAGCGCGCATGAGAGGTCTCTTCTCCGCAGCCAACATAGGTTTACGTGTCGTACGACGTAGCTGGGGTACGTCCTCTCCGCCTTGGAAACGCGCAAAACCTCAAGTAGATCTCTCACTCTCCGAAGTTAAGAAGGATGACTTGCTGCCTTGTGAGGCGCGAGTCAGGGCCTTGCAACACATCGTCTCGTACGATGGTTTTAACACCGTTTTTATAGACGGATCAAAAACACCTGAGGGAGTGGGATGTGCTTTTATCGCAGGTCGCGATACCCGCTCATTCTCTCTACCTTCTTTTGCCTCGGTGTTTTCATCTGAGCTTGTCGCCATCGAGAAGGCTCTGTGTTTTATCGAGGTGTCGGACGGCCTTTCTTACTTGATTTTATCGGACTCCCTAAGTAGCCTTTTGGCGTTACGGAGTTTTAATCCAGTTGACCCGATCGTTCAAGACATTTTAGCTCGACTTCAGTCAGTGGAACAATCGGGAAAATTTGTTCAGTTATGCTGGATTCCCAGCCACGTCGGCATACACGGCAACGAGCTGGCAGATGCGGCCGCGAGGCGCGCGGCCGCAGCCTCCTGCACTCGACGTCTGCCATTGCCGGCGCGTGACCTTTATTCGGCTGTGCGATCTTTCATTCTCTCTGAGTGGCAGGCAGAGTGGAGCCTACGTGGAGGCGGAAAGCTCCGTGAGGTGAAGCCGACTTTGGAGCCATGGAGGTCTTGCTTGCAAGACAACCGGTCCAACGAGGTGATCTTGTGCAGGCTCCGAATCGGCCATACATATGCCACGCATGGCCACCTCCTCCGCGGAGACGAGCAGGCCATTTGCAACGGTTGTTCCGCGCCTCTTACCGTCGCTCACGTGCTCTTATCTTGTCCACTTTTAGAACCAGACTGGACGCGCTACCTCGGTCGCATCGCTCCGGGTACAGTCGTGTACACTCACCTACTAAGTCATGGATGAGATAATAATGGATTGGTGTCTTCGCAGTTTTTGGCGACATTGAGCTCAGGCCTGCCATCTAGCGGGAGAATTATCGTAAGTTAGGAGCAAGCCGAGTGAAAGCCGCTGATTAGCATTGTGACACATGGGAGTATGGTGTAGAAGCGGGCTTGTTGTGCAATTTTTTAAAAGGTTATGTCTTTATATGTCAGTAAAAGCGAAGAAATTAATAGATTTATGTGCAGGGTCAGTAATAAGATAAGCAGTTCCATGTTATTTCCTCATTAAATCGTGAAACAGGGAGTTATTGGAGACTTCGCCAGCACGTGTCGTTTTCGCTATTTTTCACAAGAGTCTTTACTTGGCCTAAATCAAACAAATTGTCCGATCAAAGAACAAAACAAACGTTAAGTACTATCTATAAATCTAATGAAAAAGTTGAACGGAATTGCTAACGTCATTGCCGCTCAATATGTCATTCAAGACGCTCTATGAAAAAGACCCAGCCAGTGCTGCGTAGTCGATGAAATTTCAGTGACTGGCTCCAACTCCGATTCTGGTATCCAAATATCGACTCCGACTCCTCCGGGCAGAACTGTCGATTGTGTAGCGGTGGGTCGGCGAGTCGATAAGGGTCATTTCACGCCGTCTGTGTGGATGACTTTGATCCATCGTGACGCTCAGTTGTGTGATTGCGCCCTGTTGCCGGCTGTGAGAAGCGCATATTAATATTTGAGGATATTTTATTGCTACATATTGTTTCTTTGGCATTCAGCTTTCACTGGAAAACGAAACAAACATGCATATGCTTTTAATAATATCCTGGACAGCTGGCTGAATAAATAATTTTTACGTTTTTACAAAAACACAATTTTTTAAAAAGGCCATCAAACGATTTCGATAAAAACACATTTATGGCATCGGCCCACCGTCAGCTTTCGAATGGTATATGTCGTTTCTTTTGTGAATGATTTGACTTTCCGACGAGCCGTGCCAGAGCGATGCCATGCCGTTCATCTTATCCGGATAGGCTACAAAACTGCCGGTGCAGCTTCAAAACACGACATCCTTCTGCCTTGCCCTCAGAATCTCTGAACATCTGAACCACTCTCATACTTATTCGAAATTTCCTTCCTAATTTTCCTTCTCCCTTTCTTATAGTATGCCTAATACGAGGCTCATTATAACTATGTTATAATTATGTTTATTGTAACTATGTTGTGAAGAATATGGAATACCTTGACGGCTAGATTGGGCTGTGGTCCATGTCGGCACTTTGCAGCCCATTCATGGCAATATTTCACATTAAAGGGACTATCCCACCTTCTAAAATGTTGTTAAAACCAGTTAAATTGTGCCCGACTTTATAGATTGGATGACCAGGAACACGGTTCTGGCATTTATTTTTCATTAAACATCTTAGGCTTCCCATATCCCTCGCCGGACCTATTGGTTTTCTACATACGCGCCGGCCGAGGGGGGGGGGGCGGGTACGACCCCCCCCTCGCCGTTTCGCCCCTGGTGGAGCTAGCGCGTCGCGGAAAAAAACGAGCGTGTGCGCCGTTACGAGACGCAGAGATTGGTATCCGATTTTAAGGTCCTAGGTCAACCGGTGACCTCTGAGGTCAGGTCAAGTGCCCCAGGGTACGGTTCAGTTTTTGGTGAATAACTTCGCAAAAAACGGCCGCAGAGCCGCGATTTTGGCAGCATCGTGTTCGCCTCGCTCAGGCGCGTCGAATGATATACTTTTTCTCCGGGTCAGGTCAACTTGGGGTGTTGACCTCAGGTCAAGGTCAGGTCAGCACCCCCAGGTCACGAAGTTGGTCGAAAGAGGTCATGTCGCATATCATTCGATTCGGCAGGTCTTCCTGAGTCCATTGGTGGCTTTCTCGACTCGCTAGCTCAATTTGATCAAGAGTTATTGACGAAAAACTAATATGACCTTGATGACGTCATAAATGACGTCACGCAAGGTCAACATTGCAAAAGTGACGCATCTAACCTTGCAAGGAGTGCATCAAATCACGATTCTGTGTGCTTGAGATAGTTGGAGATCATTCCCGGCGCCAGAATAGCAGTTTTCATTTTTCCCCATTGACTTATAATGGTGAGGTCACGAAAATGACCTGACCTCATATGACCTTTAGGAAAAATCCGAGATATACAAGTTGTGAGACTCATAATGGATACTAGATCCTGCAAGTTTCATTTCCCTGTGACATCTCCTCTGGCAGTGAGGGCGTTGCGAAGTTGCGACATCTGAAGACCGTGCAGAGGTTCACTTATGACGTCATAGGTCAGTGACCTGACCTGACCCAAAAATGCGGTTGGTGTCAAAAGATGCGGCTTGGATCAAAGGTCAGCTATGCCAAGTTTCAGCTCTCTATCGCCAGCGTGTTCGGAGCTATCGCGAAAAAACCCTATGGGGGGGGCGGCACCCGCCCCCCCCCCCTCGGCCGGCGAGGGATATTCCAAGCACAAACTTTCAAATATGTGACGTCACACCCCAAAATTACCCCCTTCCCCAGGCCACATTACTGTCATAAAGCTGATTCTTTTTACTCTGTAGGCACCACGACAAAGTTCAGACCAAGTTTTAAGCGATTTTTCAACGAACAAACCCATTTAAATCAGAATGACTAAACGAGGTGACGTCACACTAACGGTCGCTCCATGTTGAAGATAGGGCCTTGTACAAAGCCCATTTTCAAATGAAGGGAACGAATTTCTTCAACACCAAGAGGCCGCGGGGGTTGCAACCTAGATAGATAGTGGTTTCTGAACCTCGCCGCAAACTTGGCTATCTCAACTCAAACCCCATGTTAAAGGTGGGATAGTCCCTTTAACCCGCGCACCGACGGGGGGGGGGCGGATATCCGCCCCCCTGAGGTTTTTCGCAAATAGCGGGAAAACGGCGGCGCTACAATTTGGTATGACTATTCCCTCATCAATTTTACACATGGTGTGCAAGTTTGAACCTCCTACCTTTCAAGGTCAGGTCACCAGGTCACTTTGAATGACCCAACCTCAAGTCAATTTTTTGCAAATTTGTCACCGTGCCAGAGCTACAGTAGATGTCAAAGGCCTTTGAAAGTCGCAGGATGTTATTAGGTCATTAGTAGCTACAATTTGTATATCCCGGAATTTTGATATCGGTGACCTAAGGTCAGGTCAATTTCGCGACCTCCCCATTATAAGTCAAGGGGGGAAAAATCAACTCCCTGTTTTTACCACTAAAACGGGTCGGAATGGCCCCATATACCATACATGACTTCATATACGATCAACCTTCACTACCTTGAGGTCTGTTTTGCTGTTGGGCAGCTGTGAGGTCATGTGACGTCATCAAAGGTCACCAAAGGTTTTTGGCCAATAACTCCGTACAGGAACAAGATACAGACGCGTGGATGGTCTCATTGTGTTCAGCTCGTCAAGACGCATCGAATGATATACATGATGACCTCGAGGTCACGTGACCTGAGGTCAACCTTTGACCTTGACCTTTCGAGGTCAACATATATATCATTCGATGCGGATTGACGAGAGGATTACGATGATGCCCTTAGTTTGTTCCTATCTCGACTAATTCGAAAGTTATTCGAGAAAAACTCTCTCCATATCTAGCGCCGCCATTTGGACTTTTTCGACCCCTGTGACGTCATCTTTGACCTGACCTGAAAATGACCTTAGTAAAAATTGTAGATCTTGACCGTGCGTATCCGATGCCGTTTGCCGCTTGTCGCTATCTTGCTTCGTTCTCGAGATCTCAGGGGGGGCGGTCATCCGCCCCCCCCCCGTCGGTGCGAAGTTGGCGCAGACCCCCGTCGGTGCGCGGGTTAATATTATCAGAATATTATCTCTATATTCTCAAAAAACCTCCGTGGTGGTCCGTAAGCGAACCCTACCTATGGCCTTGACAAAATGGTCGAAATATCTGGCCGTTGACATTGGTCTAGAGAGAGAGTGAGAGAAACGGTCACGAACAGCTCCTTGGTTCTGTCAGATGCTGGGATTCGCTGACCACCGGCGCCACGCAACCACTGCACTCAGCTGTTTTCTCCGAAGCGACGGAGAAAACAACACACGGACTGTGTTGGTCCGTCTTTTCTCTGAAAGACGGACCAACACAGAAGTGAGAGCAGACTTTGGGTTTGTTGCTTTTCTCACTCTTTTTTTTAGCGGAATAGGGGTTGTTTTCCATTGCCGCGCAGTTCTTTCAAGCGCTGACGGATTTGTTCAGCCACAGCTTGGCTACGGGCAGGGGAGAACGAAGGTCGCGAGGTCGTTCACTGGCGCTTCGGAGAAAACGGTCGAGTGGTTTCGTGGCGCCGGTGGTCGGTGAATCCCGAGCAATTGACAGGTGGGCCTCTCAGCCAACGTTACCATGGTGGGGGGTGAGGGAGGGGGCCACACAAGTATTTGACCACGCATGGTTATCTCGGAAGGTAAGAAAGCAAAAAAAAAAGACGCAGTAAAATGCAATCTATAGCCCACTGTTGGATTTTTCATAGGTCATTATTCCATCAGATTATCGCTAAGGTCACTGCAGGTCACCAGCATTAAAATTATCACGAATTCTGGTTTCCCGGGCATGCATTTTTCATTGACCCCGAAATGAAACTCCGTAACCTTCCGTAACTAACGGCCGTGGGGTCAGGGGTGCCAGATTATGTGTGACAGGTAGGGCCTTGGCCTACAGTTTACAAATGCAGGCTTAAGTGAAAATGGTCCTTGTTATTGCATTGGTGCAACGAGCAGAGATGTTGGCGGCACCTTTGACACCATTTACGTAGCATTTAGGAAATGACATGTCTATGCAGTTGTAAATAAATATCTGGGATCTTAGTAGGTATGCAAGTCGCTGCAATAGGTATGATTTTCTATTCTTGATAATTAAAATAAATGCAACGCATAAACACTAAACAGGTAAGGCACGCAACGATAAACACGAAGCTATTAACCAATCAGCTGTCAAGTTACAATAGCACAGATCTCCTTTCTGTAGAAAAGCAACGACTCCCGCGCGATTCGAACACACGACAATTCAAAGACCAGCCCGACGCCATACCACAGCGCCACGGATCCGCGGGCTGACCTGGCCCGGCCGGCTGCAGTGTCGATAGGTCGCGACCCTCTCCAAAACTCTCTCCATATCTAGCGCCGCCATTTGGACTTTTTCGACCCCTGTGACGTCATCTTTGACCTGACCTGAAAATGACCTTAGTAAAAATTGTAGATCTTGACCGTGCGTATCCGATGCCGTTTGCCGCTTGTCGCTATCTTGCTTCGTTCTCGAGATCTCAGGGGGGGCGGTCATCCGCCCCCCCCGTCGGTGCGAAGTTGGCGCAGACCCCCGTCGGTGCGCGGGTTAATATTATCAGAATATTATCTCTATATTCTCAAAAACCCTCCGTGGTGGTCCGTAAGCGAACCCTACCTATGGCCTTGACAAAATGGTCGAAATATCTGGCCGTTGACATTGGTCTAGAGAGAGAGTGAGAGAAACGGTCACGAACAGCTCCTTGGTTCTGTCAGATGCTGGGATTCGCTGACCACCGGCGCCACGCAACCACTGCACTCAGCTGTTTTCTCCGAAGCGACGGAGAAAACAACACACGGACTGTGTTGGTCCGTCTTTTCTCTGAAAGACGGACCAACACAGAAGTGAGAGCAGACTTTGGGTTTGTTGCTTTTCTCACTCTTTTTTTTAGCGGAATAGGGGTTGTTTTCCATTGCCGCGCAGTTCTTTCAAGCGCTGACGGATTTGTTCAGCCACAGCTTGGCTACGGGCAGGGGAGAACGAAGGTCGCGAGGTCGTTCACTGGCGCTTCGGAGAAAACGGTCGAGTGGTTTTGTGGCGCCGGTGGTCGGTGAATCCCGAGCAATTGACAGGTGGGCCTCTCAGCCAACGTTACCATGGTGGGGGGTGAGGGAGGGGGCCACACAAGTATTTGACCACGCATGGTTATCTCGGAAGGTAAGAAAGCAAAAAAAAAAGACGCAGTAAAATGCAATCTATAGCCCACTGTTGGATTTTTCATAGGTCATTATTCCATCAGATTATCGCTAAGGTCACTGCAGGTCACCAGCATTAAAATTATCACGAATTCTGGTTTCCCGGGCATGCATTTTTCATTGACCCCGAAATGAAACTCCGTAACCTTCCGTAACTAACGGCCGTGGGGTCAGGGGTGCCAGATTATGTGTGACAGGTAGGGCCTTGGCCTACAGTTTACAAATGCAGGCTTAAGTGAAAATGGTCCTTGTTATTGCATTGGTGCAACGAGCAGAGATGTTGGCGGCACCTTTGACACCATTTACGTAGCATTTAGGAAATGACATGTCTATGCAGTTGTAAATAAATATCTGGGATCTTAGTAGGTATGCAAGTCGCTGCAATAGGTATGATTTTCTATTCTTGATAATTAAAATAAATGCAACGCATAAACACTAAACAGGTAAGGCACGCAACGATAAACACGAAGCTATTAACCAATCAGCTGTCAAGTTACAATAGCACAGATCTCCTTTCTGTAGAAAAGCAACGACTCCCGCGCGATTCGAACACACGACAATTCAAAGACCAGCCCGACGCCATACCACAGCGCCACGGATCCGCGGGCTGACCTGGCCCGGCCGGCTGCAGTGTCGATAGGTCGCGACCCTCTCCAAAACTCTCTCCATATCTAGCGCCGCCATTTGGACTTTTTCGACCCCTGTGACGTCATCTTTGACCTGACCTGAAAATGACCTTAGTAAAAATTGTAGATCTTGACCGTGCGTATCCGATGCCGTTTGCCGCTTGTCGCTATCTTGCTTCGTTCTCGAGATCTCAGGGGGGGCGGTCATCCGCCCCCCCGTCGGTGCGAAGTTGGCGCAGACCCCCGTCGGTGCGCGGGTTAATATTATCAGAATATTATCTCTATATTCTCAAAAACCCTCCGTGGTGGTCCGTAAGCGAACCCTACCTATGGCCTTGACAAAATGGTCGAAATATCTGGCCGTTGACATTGGTCTAGAGAGAGAGTGAGAGAAACGGTCACGAACAGCTCCTTGGTTCTGTCAGATGCTGGGATTCGCTGACCACCGGCGCCACGCAACCACTGCACTCAGCTGTTTTCTCCGAAGCGACGGAGAAAACAACACACGGACTGTGTTGGTCCGTCTTTTCTCTGAAAGACGGACCAACACAGAAGTGAGAGCAGACTTTGGGTTTGTTGCTTTTCTCACTCTTTTTTTTAGCGGAATAGGGGTTGTTTTCCATTGCCGCGCAGTTCTTTCAAGCGCTGACGGATTTGTTCAGCCACAGCTTGGCTACGGGCAGGGGAGAACGAAGGTCGCGAGGTCGTTCACTGGCGCTTCGGAGAAAACGGTCGAGTGGTTGCGTGGCGCCGGTGGTCGGTGAATCCCGAGCAATTGACAGGTGGGCCTCTCAGCCAACGTTACCATGGTGGGGGTGAGGGAGGGGGCCACACAAGTATTTGACCACGCATGGTTATCTCGGAAGGTATGAAAGCAAAAAAAAAGAAAAAGACGCAGTAAAAAGCAATCTATAGCCCACTGTTGGATTTTTCATAGGTCATTATTCCATCATATTATCGCTAAGGTCACTGCAGGTCACCAGCATTAAAATTATCACGAATTCTGGTTTCCCGGGCATGCATTTTTCATTGACCCCGAAATGAAACTCCGTAACTTTCCGTAACTAACGGCCGTGGGGTCAGGGGTGCCAGATTATGTGTGACAGGTAGGGCCTTGGCCTACAGTTTACAAATGCAGGCTTAAGTGAAAATGGTCCTTGTTATTGCATTGGTGCAACGAGCAGAGATGTTGGCGGCACCTTTGACACCATTTACGTAGCATTTAGGAAATGACATGTCTATGCAGTTGTAAATAAATATCTGGGATCTAAGTAGGTATGCAAGTCGCTGCAATAGGTATGATTTTCTATTCTTGATAATTAAAATAAATGCAACGCATAAACACTAAACAGGTAAGGCACGCAACGATAAACACGAAGCTATTAACCAATCAGCTGTCAAGTTACAATAGCACAGATCTCCTTTCTGTAGAAAAGCAACGACTCCCGCGCGATTCGAACACACGACAATTCAAAGACCAGCCCGACGCCATACCACAGCGCCACGGATCCGCGGGCTGACCTGGCCCGGCCGGCTGCAGTGTCGATAGGTCGCGACCCCATGGCACCGCAGCGCCGTCTGCGCTTGGGTCACTTGACCAAGCCTCGGGCGAGGTAAGTCATGTGACCGGTTCGAAGTGAGGGAACCCACACAGAATCCAGTAGTGAGTGAGATACGGAGCCCCGGGGCATGAAGTTTATACGCGGACAATATAAATAAAGTTTTTATAGTCTATATTACCTATAAAGTTAATATAGTTATCCTACAAAGCTGCACTTGTTTGTGGGCGACTGGCTGCTGGTGGTGGTGGGTCTTGTGATGATGTATGATTGATGCGTTTTATAAGCAATTAAATAAATAATCAGGACACAAGAGACGGACCAACACAGAAGTGAGAGCAGACTTTGGGTTTGTTGCTTTTCTCACTCTTTTTTTTTTAGCGGAATAGGGGTTGTTTTCCATTGCCGCGCAGTTCTTTCAAGCGCTGACGGATTTGTTCAGCCACAGCTTGGCTCAAGATCTACAATTTTTACTAAGGTCATTTTCAGGTCAGGTCAAAGATGACGTCACAGGGGTCGAAAAAGTCCAAATGGCGGCGCTAGATATGGAGAGAGTTTTTCTCGAATAACTTTCGAATTAGTCGAGATAGGAACAAACTAAGGGCATCATCGTAATCCTCTCGTCAATCCGCATCGAATGATATATATGTTGACCTCGAAAGGTCAAGGTCAAAGGTTGACCTCAGGTCACGTGACCTCGAGGTCATCATGTATATCATTCGATGCGTCTTGACGAGCTGAACACAATGAGACCATCCACGCGTCTGTATCTTGTTCCTGTACGGAGTTATTGGCCAAAAACCTTTGGTGACCTTTGATGACGTCACATGACCTCACAGCTGCCCAACAGCAAAACAGACCTCAAGGTAGTGAAGGTTGATCGTATATGAAGTCATGTATGGTATATGGGGCCATTCCGACCCGTTTTAGTGGTAAAAACAGGGAGTTGATTTTTCCCCCATTGACTTATAATGGGGAGGTCGCGAAATTGACCTGACCTTAGGTCACCGATATCAAAATTCCGGGATATACAAATTGTAGCTACTAATGACCTAATAACATCCTGCGACTTTCAAAGGCCTTCGACATCTACTGTAGCTCTGGCACGGTGACAAAGTTGCAAAAAAGTGACTTGAGGTTGGGTCATTCAAAGTGACCTGGTGACCTGACCTTGAAAGGTAGGAGGTTCAAACTTGCACACCATGTGTAAAATTGATGAGAGAATAGTCATACCAAATTGTAGCGCCGCGGTTTTCCCGCTATTTGCGAAAAACCTCAGGGGGGCGGATATCCGCCCCCCCCCCCCGTCGGTGCGCGGGTTAATGTGAAATATTGCCATGAATGGGCTGCAAAGTGCCGACATGGACCACAGCCCAATCTAGCCGTCAAGGTATTCCATATTCTTCACAACATAGTTACAATAAACATAGTTATAACATAGTTATAATGAGCCTCGTATTAGGCATAGGGTAGCCTGGGGCAAGACGCCCCAGATAATTTATTTTGCTACATAAATTTTGTCCCACATCACCTGGAAGGCTAAATTTGTGCTCAATGCGTTCTTTGGACATTTTACTTCAAATTGCACCTCTCAAATTGATCCACTTATGACCGGACTCCAAGCTAGGAAGTGATTTGTGAAGCAACTGCAAATGGGGCATTTTGCCCCAACCCCAGGGCAAAACGCCCCACGGTCTGGGGCAAGTAGCCCCATACTTTATATTAAAGATTTAACATGGTAGTTGGCTAAATCTTATGTGGGAGGTCCGTTAGACCTCTGGAGGCACGGCACTGAAGTTAGCACATTCCATCCTGTCAGGTGCTCAGCTATGACACTATTGTATGAGCAGGTTTTTCACCTACCTCATAAGACCAAATAATAAATTATTGCAATGCAAATGTAAACAAAATACTTCCTTTGCCATCCAGTTGCTGAGAAAAATACACATAAAGGCATAGAAACTTACTGTTCGCCAGCTACCGAACATTAGAAAGTGGGTAGCCCGAACAACACATGAGGTAAAACGCCCCAGGGGCTTTTTGCCCCGCGACCTACTGGGGCGTTTTACCCCTTCACGTAGTTCGGTCAGAGAACAAGGCCTTGCACTCCAGCAAGACATAATTTAACACGAACCAACCCGGCATGATAAGCGTTAGACAATAGTTGTTCAAAATACATAAAAGTCGTTAACCTAATGTGGACCATAAAAGAACGCCATGATACATAATCTGACAACAAAACATAAAAATCACTCAAAAAACACATTTTTGGCTATATCTCCCGAAAGAGTCATCACAATTTCTTTCCAGTCTGCTCATATAATGATCATATAGTGCACGTTTTATAGAAGAGATGATGTTTCCCTAGAACCCTGCCAGTTCCGAGAAACATCGGTGAGGCGTTTTACCTCGGCGGGGCGACTTGCCCCGGTCTACCCTACTATAAGAAAGGGAGAAGGAAAATTAGGAAGGAAATTTCGAATAAGTATGAGAGTGGTTCAGATGTTCCGAGATTCTGAGTGCAAGGCAGAAGGATGTCGTGTTTTGAAGCTGCACCGGCAGTTTTGTAGCCTATCCGGATAAGATGAACGGCATGGCATCGCTCTGGCACGGTTCGTCGGAAAGTCAAATCATTCACAAAAGAAACGACATATACCATTCGAAAGCTGACGGTGGGCCGATGCCATAAATGTGTTTTTATCGAAATCGTTTGATGGCCTTTTTAAAAAATTGTGTTTTTGTGAAAACGTAAAAATTATTTATTCAACCAGCTGTCCAGGACATTATTAAAAGTATATGCATGTTTGTTTCGTTTTCCAGTGAAAGCTGAATGCCAAAGAAACAATATGTAGCAATAAAATATCCTCAAATATTAATATGCGCTTCTCACAGCCGGCAACAGGGCGCAATCACACAACTGAGCGTCACGATGGATCAAAGTCATCCACACAGACGGCGTGAAATGACCCTTATCGACTCGCCGACCCACCGCTACACAATGATGCAAATGGGGTTCACGACTCACGAGTGGCCATAAATACCGAAAAGGCCCAAATTTCAAGCTCACCTTATCGAATAAATCGTAAAATGGCCAGTCAGGCAAATGTTTGGAGTGTCTGAAAAAACATTATTTTCATGTTTTTGTCAAAACCGGCCTCGTGTATGTTTGTCAGAAGTCGTGACATTTTCCATGTCGTAAAATGACTGTCAGATACTCGCAACTTCAAACGCCACTAGCGTGCGTTCATTTCATACAAATGGCAAAAAATGTATATGGCAATGGTCAGGGGCGGATCCAGAAAATATCCAAGGGAGGGGCCATTAGAAACCAGGAGGCCCCCCCCCCCATAATCCCACCTGTTGGAGGCCCCATCTTCCCACTTGTTGGCCCCCCCCCCCCCCCCAAAAAAAAAAACTGCGTCTATTGAGCTTATCTAGCTGTTCAGGCAACATCTCAACATCTGTGCAGGCTTGGAGGCCCTCTGTGCAGGTTAGGAGGCCCTGTAAAAGTGGTCATCTCTGTGAGTATAAGAGACCTCCAAGTTATGAAAAGCTTTACCAATCTTCTAAAAAAGAAGTCTTCTCAGCTAGTCTTCTAAGAAATAACTAAGTGGGTAGGTTAAAAAAAAAAACTCATCGGATTTCGGCCACTTTATTTTCAGGAGGCCCCCTTTCCAGCTTTTTAACTTTTTAACTTTTTATTTTATTTTTGAAAAAATCGGCCAAGGGGGGGGGCCATGGCCCCCATGGCCCCCCTTCCCTTGTATCCGCGCCTGGCAATGGTCCACAAAGTCTTCTGCTTTTAATGCAGGGTCACAAAAAGCCGTATCTCTTTTGGTTTGGCGTTGATCCAACCATTTGTCATCATATTGCAATCGCAGTTTTTTATTTAAAAATATTTGCTTTCGTTTCACCTACAGCAGTTTACACAGTGTGAGCCCGTTAGTGCACCATACCATAGCATTCCCTAATCATTTCTGAGCCGTACTGTGAAAGAATGAAGGCGTTAGCACAGGGCTGACCGGCTCTACTAAAGTTTTCGTGAGTTGCGGTCGGGTGCCGCGGCGCGGTGGTCGGCCCGGGCGGGGTTTCGTCGGTGCATCCCTCTGCTGTTCCTAAACAAAGTGTCCTAGCGCCTCGCGACAAAAGCCAACGGATTGCTCTTGACAATATCTCGCGAGTGAGCATATTACTTTTGAGTTTAGGTCAATATTTGACCTACTTATAGCAGGTCAAAGTTAAACGTCTGTCGAAATTGCAATCCGCGGTGAAAGCAATCCGCCCCGACTGCGACACCCAACCGCAACGGACAAAAACTTCAATAGCGTCGGTCTGCCCTGTGCTAGCGCCTTAATTCTTTCACGGTGTGACCCAGAAATGGTTAGGGAATGCTACGGCATGGTGCACTAACGGGCACACACTGTGACTAGAGACTGCTGTATAGACTGCTGTAGGTGAAACGAAAGCAAATATTTTTTAGTAAAAAACTGCGATTGCAACATAATGACAAATGATTCGATGACCGCCAAAGCAGAACTGATGCGGCTTTTTGTGGCCCCGCATGAGAAGCAGCAGGCTTTAGGAATCATTGTAATGCATAATTTTTGCAGTTTGTATTAAATGAACGCACGCTAGCGGCGTTTGAACTTGCAAGTATCTGACAGTCATTTTACGACATAGAAAATGTCACGACTTCTGATAATCATACACGAGGCCTGTTTTGACAAAAATATGAAAACTATGTGATTCAGATGCGACATTTATTTGGTTAGCCATATAGTGATTTACTCGGTTTGGTAAACTTGACTTTTTTGGTATTTATAGCCACTCGCCAACCCCATTTGCATCACTGTGCGCTAGGTCCGCCTGACCGGCCACGGAATACGTTTGAGTCTCGTCCTACTAAACAAGTGTCATATTTGTTTGTTTAACGATCCATATCACTATCAAAGTTTTTCAGGATACCGGTGAAGAAAGTTCATTCTTCTGCTAGACCTACAACATGCTTTAACTTACATTTTCTTATACAGGTTTTGCTCCGTCCCGCTGCGCTCAATGCCCGCGCGGGGAAAGTTAGCGGGGTTTCACTGTCAGAGGTGACAACTGTTTGGCCCTGCGACCGGTCGAAGGTTACTACCCCTCCCCGCCGGGCGCTACCCTCACTTCTGACCAGTTGAAGCCGATACAGCCTCTGACAGCTCAGCACGGCCAACTCTTCTTGCATGGGCATAATGCCTAGCTGAGTTGAGCAAAGTAGACAAATACAAATGCAAATTCATATATGATGTGAAAATGACAGAGCAATGAATCTTCCTCTCAGGTATCCTGAACAGCTAAAAAGTACCGACTTGAATTGTTAAACTAACAAAAATGACGTCTGTTTAGTAGGGCGACAGCCGAACGTCTCTTCTGTGGCCCGTCAGACAGCTGAGAGCGCCGGGTCTGCGCGTCGATAAGGGTCATTTGACGCCTCTGTGTGGCTTATTTTGATCCGTCGTGACACTGAGTTGTGTGATTGCGCCTTGTTGCCGGCTGTGAGAGACACATCTCAATATTTCAGAATGCTTTTTCGCTACATATTGTTCTTTTGGCATTCAGCTTTCACTGGTAATCGAAAAAACATGACTATGCTTTAAAGATTGTGCTGGACAGCTCGTTGAATAAAATAAAATATTTTTACCGTTTTACAAAAACGCAATTTCTTAACCCTCGCCGGCACAGGCCATTTTGAGTCCTTCGACGGCACAAGGGGGGGGGGTTGGTACGACCCCCCCCCTCGCGTTTGGCCCCTGATTGAGCTAGAGCTTCGCGGAAAAAACGAGCGTGTTGCCCGTCACGAGACAAAGCCGATGATACCCAATTTTAAGGTCCTAGGTCATCGGGTGACCTTCCAGGTCAGGTCAATGACCCGAAAACCGGGAAAATCGGGACCTGTTAGAAAGTCGTAAAGTGTGGCTGCTATGTGGTTTTCCGGGGTGCTGATCACGAGTATCGTATTAGTTTTGATCAGCGATGATGTCTTTAAGCATTTAGACCAGGTCGGGTCAGGTCAGGTCAGGTCAACCGGTAGGGGTTGTGACGGGTATTCGTAATACTTGTCAACCGCCTCGGACAGCTTCGTAACATGTTACGAAGGCACCAAAACTACTTCGTAAATGTTCCAATGGTTGCTAAATTCGAATTCAGCTCCAAAAACTAGCCTAGAAACATGTAAAACTCGAAAAAGTGAACCGAGGTCACCCGAGGTCACCAAAGGTCAATGACCTGACCTGACCTTCAGGTGACCTTGACACCCACCCTAATGCATGGGAGGAACATCAAATAACATGTTTGAACGTTTGAAACCACGAAAAGCTTGCAAACGCGCGGCTAATGCGAGCCGACATGCGCCGAACCGCGATTTCGGCCAAACATGGTCACAGAAAAGAGGTCACAGGTCAAAGGTCATTGGGGTCAGGGTCATGAAATTTTCAGGGTAGGTGTAAAATTGATCAATGCGAGGGTACTGAAAGTTTCGTCGCAATCGGCCGCTTTTTACGCGAGTTATTCGCGAAAAACCTTAGGGGGGGTTGCATCAACCCCCCCCCCCCCCTGTGCCGGCGAGGGTTAAAAAGGCCATGGAACGATTTCTATATAAAATACTGTTTTGGAATCAGCTCACCGTCAGCTTTCGTGCGGTATATTTCGTTTCTTTGGTGGATGAAATGACTTTCCGACGAGCCGTGCTGGTTCAACCGCCAACGCATTCCACCTATAAAAATAAAACCAGCATAACGCCTTTTAGGGCAACTAACGGAGCGAGCGAGAGGGTGGGCCTTGCACGTGCGAAATCGCGAGGGGTATCTCCAACTGACTTGTGCACAGCACCCTACTAACCGGTCTCTAGAGATGTGCCAAATTTGAGCACAATCGGCCCAGCCGTTCTCGAGATCTGGTAGCGACACCCTGCACGTGCGGACGTGCATAATGGGCCCCAACTGACTTTTGCACAGCACCCTGCTAACCGGTCCTTAACCGCGTACCAAATTTGAGCGCAATCGGTCCAGCCGTTCTCGAGATCTGGAATTGACCCCTGCACGTGCGCACGTGCAGCAGCACGCCAACTGTGGCACATACAAATGCATTGCCTAGTGGGTGCCTACCTACATGCCAAGTTTCAGCGCAATCGGCCCAGTAGTTACCGAGATATTGCAATTGTTACAAAACTGACACCTCTTCGTTTTGCACGTGCCACGTGCATAAGGGGTCACCCACATGCATCGGAAATAGTCCAATACTTGGTAGAAGGAATGAACTACCCTACAAAAATTACCGCATGTAAATCGGTCAAGTGGTTGCTGAGATATAAGCGTCGCAAAATCGTGACCACCCGGCCGGCCGGCCGGCCGCTCATACTCAGAAATTTCCGTTAATCTAAGGAAAAACTCCGCTCGCTTCGCTTTTGGGCCGATTTAATTAATTTAGAGATATAAGCATCGCAAAAGCGTGACCACGGCCGGCCGGCCGCTCATACTCAGAAATGTCCGTTATTCTACGTATGACTTCGCTCGCTTCGCTCGCTCCGTGATGAGTGGTAAGGCGGCCAGCGCAGCGCGGCGCGTCCCTGACCCAGCCCAACGCGTCTGTGCCGAGCGTGAGGCCAGAGGGATATACTGTACCGCCGAACCTGGGTGTGAGGCGGCGCAGTCTACCGCTCCAGTCAAACGCTGGGCCGTCGGGGGGGGGGGGGGGCGAACATCACTTAGTAGGTGAGTGTACAGGTTGATGGTCCCCTACTCTTTATCCACCGGGTTCCTATGGCTCAGCATTGGCAGCAGCCGCCTGGTACCGGTAGGCTGTGCCGCATGACCCGAGAGTGAAGCGGCACAGTCTACCCACGCCGTTTGACATCGGCTCGGGTCGCCGGGTGGAGCGCTTTGTAGACCAGCTGTTGCGTCAGAGCAGCGCGGGGGGGGAGGGGCTCGTCTCGGTGGTTGGCGTGGGCTGGCGAGTGGTGTGGGGCGTGTTGGTAGACCATGGGGGCTGGGCGGGTGTGTGTGGTCACTTGCTGCAGTGCACATTTCGCGTCGCGTAACAATTGCATTCCTGTTTTTGCTAGGCACAATGCACTGAAGACCCAGCAAATATAATTTACTTTACTTGTGCATTGTGCAAAGCGTGATTTGGCACGGTATCGAGGCAACCATAGGTCTTGTGCCTATGCATGATATTTAGGCAATACGTTTATGAAAACGGTAGATTGATGCTGGATGTCATTCGTTTTGCTAAATGTCGGCACGTAATAAATGAAGGAATGAATCAATCAATCAATCAAACAATCAATAGACATGTATCAAACCGTTTAAATGGCTCGCAACCACTAAAAGCAATCACACCATCCTAACTCGGAAAAGCAGCCGGAGCCCTGATGAGGCTCGAACCGGGACTCCACGCTGTAAATTTTGCCAATGATCCATCATCATTCCACCAAGCTAGAGTAACCGGCACCCGAACCCACAAAAACATTAATTGACTTTACCGCCGACCTCCCGGCCCCGCCTCCCGCCCGGCCAGACTTTGCCCCGGCCATAGCCACCATCCGGTGTAGCTCAGCGTAGGAGTGCTTGACTGTCAAACTGACCGGTAGTGAGGGGCCCGGTTCGAAACGCTTCGGATGCTGGATGTTTATTTCTCGGTGGGAGGCTTTACGTTTAGTCCACTTTTCAGAAAGATCATTTGGTGACTGACCTGTTTTCTTTCTTTGCTGCAATTCATGAGGAGACCGTATGCACCCTTACCTGTCCTTCCGCACCCCACTTGGGAGATGGGTGGTTGCCACCCCCCATGGGTTTGTGAATATCTCTAAAACGAATTTTTGGAGGGGGGATACGATCGGTTCTAAATTGCTATAACTAATCTCACTGAGCTAAATGAGATCGTGACCACTTACAAGCATCATATTCGAGTCGACACAGAAAGACCAGCGATTCGCAGCAGGCACCCTAACCACAGATATGTGAGCGATAAGGCAACCAGCGCGGCGCGTCCCTGACCCGATCAGTGTAACAGAATACAAGTGTTAATAAGCAAATTCTTGTTTGTGATAGTCTAGATTTGTAGGACCGTAGTTGTTCTTGCCGTTCAACCACGCGATTCCAATAATAAACAGAAGGTAAATACAAAGTTGGGCCTGTATTCAATTCACGGCCACAGAAACCAAAGATAACAAACAAATTGACTTTGCCAAGGGCCGAAGACAGACCGGCCCGCCGAGCAATAAAGACAGAAGTGCCCGGCTGTGACTCAAAGACCGAAGTGCCACACCGCGCGGCACCGGCCGAGTTCACGACACACACACACATACGTCACATATACACGTCAGACATACAGATGTACGTCATATCATAGCACCAATCAGAAGCGGGCAAGGACAGGCGTCGCAGGTGAGGAGTGAGGACCATATAAGGATATTGTAAGTGGGCGAGGGGGCTGGGCAGTAAGTAGGTACAGAGGGAGGTGGAGGACGGGGTAGGAACGAATTTCGTTACAATCAGACGCGTCTCTAGCGAGTGTGAGGCCAAAGAGATATACTGTGCCGCTGAGCCTGGGTGTGAGGCGGCGCAGTCTACCGTTGAGGCCAGAGGGATGTGCTGTGCCGCTGAGCCTGGGTGTGAGGCGGCGCAGTCTACCGCTCCAGTCAAACGCTGGGCCGTCGGGGGGCGAACATCACTTAGTCATGGATGATATAACACTGGATTGGTGTCTCGTGGAAATTAACATTGGGATCCGCGACATTGGGATCAGGCCTGCCATCTAGCGAGAGAATTATCGTAAGTTAGGAGCTAGCCGAGTGAACGCTATCTCTCAGCATTATGACACACGTGGGTGTGGTGTGTTAGTTGGCTTGAAGTGCATATTCCCACGAGTTGGAGGTAATATTACTGGACTTGAGCCGATAAAAAATGTCTTAAATGCTTGAAAGCCAAAAATGTCAAGCAGCCTTTAGGTAATAACGAAAATAAAATGCGTAAGACGGTGTGTATTGAAACGCCCAGTCCCATCGGCTTGTACGACCTTTTCAATGGTCATTTACTCACAATGGTACAGCAGTTTGGCAATGTGTCATACATATTTGGTAGGCTTATTCCTACTTCTCCGAATTTCGCTCGATTTTCTTCATCTTAGTTAATTGTTACGGTACGTGCCACGTGCCAAGTTAGGGGTGTCGCAATTGCTCCACATAAAGTAACTCCGCAATGGCTGGGCCCCTTACAGTTAAACTTCGTCAATAGTTATGCACCCAGTGGCCAATGTAGTTCCATGAGTCACTATGAGGGTGCTACTGCACGTGCGCACGTGCGGGGTGCCGCTTCCATATCTCAAGAACGGCTGGGCGGATAACACTCAAACTTGGTACACAAATGTCACATCGATGCTCGCACTGCATTGATCAGTGCTTACATTGGTGCAGAGTCGTTAGGAAACCGTTGAACTGAGATGCGTGATGTTTATGCCTTTCTGTTCCAGCAGCTGATTGATCCGCAACAGGAGATCCTTGTTTGTGAAGGCTTCGTCTCCCTTTTCTACCCCTTGTTTAAAATAACATTAACAATGTACGAAGAAGATCACGAATCAAAGTTGTTTTAGGCGGCTATCTTGGGCCAGGGCTGCGGAGTTGTAGTCAGAGCCAGCGGTTCAGTTCCGACTCGGAGTCGGTTGATTTTTAAAAGCTTTAGTCGGAGTATGAGTCGAACGTCACCGAAAAGTCATCGACTCCACAGACTTACCAGGGCTGCTGAGTCGGAGTCAGAGTCGGAGTCTGTGTGAATCGACAGTTCTGCCCGTAGGAGTCGGAGTCGATATTTGGATACCAGAATCGGAGTTGGAGCCAAAGTCACTGAAATTTCATCGACTACGCAGCACTGGCTGGGTCTTTTTCATAGAGCGTCTTGAATGACATATTGAGCGGAAATGACGTTAGCAATTCCGTTCAACTTTTTCATTAGACTTATAGATAGTACTTAACGTTTGTTTTGTTCTTTGATCGGACAATTTGTTTGATTTAGGCCAAGTAAAGACTCTTGTGAAAAATAGCGAAAACGACACGTGCTGGCGAAATCTCCAATAACTCCCTGTTTCACGATTTAATGAGGAAATAACATGGAACTGCTTATCTTATTACTGACCCTGCACATAAATCTATTAATTTCTTCGCTTTTACTGACATATAAAGACATGACCTTTTAAAAAATTGCACAACAAGCCCGCTTCTACACCATACTCCCATGTGTCACAATGCTAATCAGCGGCTTTCACTCGGCTTGCTCCTAACTTACGATAATTCTCCCGCTAGATGGCAGGCCTGAGCTCAATGTCGCCAAAAACTGCGAAGACACCAATCCATTATTATCTCATCCATGACTTAGTAGGTGAGTGTACACGACTGTACCCGGAGCGATGCGGCCGAGGTAGCGCGTCCGGTCTGGTTCTAAAAGTGGACAAGATAAGAGCACGTGAGCGACGGTAAGAGGCGCGGAACAACCGTTGCAAATGGCCTGCTCGTCTCCGCGGAGGAGGTGGCCATGCGTGGCATATGTATGGCCGATTCGGAGCCTGCACAAGATCACCTCGTTGGACCGGTTGTCTTGCAAGCAAGACCTCCATGGCTCCAAAGTCGGCTTCACCTCACGGAGCTTTCCGCCTCCACGTAGGCTCCACTCTGCCTGCCACTCAGAGAGAATGAAAGATCGCACAGCCGAATAAAGGTCACGCGCCGGCAATGGCAGACGTCGAGTGCAGGAGGCTGCGGCCGCGCGCCTCGCGGCCGCATCTGCCAGCTCGTTGCCGTGTATGCCGACGTGGCTGGGAATCCAGCAGAACTGAACAAATTTTCCCGATTGTTCCACTGACTGAAGTCGAGCTAAAATGTCTTGAACGATCGGGTCAACTGGATTAAAACTCCGTAACGCCAAAAGGCTACTTAGGGAGTCCGATAAAATCAAGTAAGAAAGGCCGTCCGACACCTCGATAAAACACAGAGCCTTCTCGATGGCGACAAGCTCAGATGAAAACACCGAGGCAAAAGAAGGTGGAGAGAATGAGCGGGTATCGCGACCTGCGATAAAAGCACATCCCACTCCCTCAGGTGTTTTTGATCCGTCTGTAAAAACGGTGTTAAAACCATCGTACGAGACGATGTGTTGCAAGGCCCTGACTCGCGCCTCACAAGGCAGCAAGTCATCCTTCTTAACTTCGGAGAGTGAGAGATCTACTTGAGGTTTTGCGCGTTTCCAAGGCGGAGAGGAAGTACCCCAGCTACGTCGTACGACACGTAAACCTATGTTGGCTGCGGAGAAGAGACCTCTCATGCGCGCTCCAAAGCAGAGCGATTGTCGCGCTCTGTCAAGTCGAGTGAAGTAGGTGGAGAAGACGTACGGATACGTCGGATGCGTCGGGAACTGACGCAGTTTCAGCGCATAGCGCATCCCAAGCATCTGGCGGCGTAGGGATAGAGGCGGCTCGTGCGCCTCAGCAAGAAGGCTGCTGCTGGGCGAGGTGCGGAATGCTCCGGTGGCGACACGGATTGCAGCATGATGGACTGCGTCGAGGACCTTTTTGCTGGATTGGCTCGCTGAATCGTAGACAAAAGAAGCGTAATCCAACTTCGACCGAACTATCGATCGGTACAGGAGAAGAAGGGTCCTGCGGTCCGCACCATAAGATGTGCGAGCAACACATTTTAAAACGTTCAGGGATTTAAAACACCGTTCCCGAAGCGTTCTAAAATGTTCCTTATACGTCAAGCGACTGTCAAAATAAATCCCAAGAAACTTCGCCAACGGCCGAGTGGGAATCACCTGTCCGTAGAGCTTGATTCCCAAAGCTAGGTCGTCACAACGTCGGCGGCAAAAGTGCATTGCCACGGTCTTCGCTGTGGAAAAAGGAAGATCATTCTTACCGCTCCACCTCTCCAAACGTGTTACGGCGAGCTGCAGCTGTCTAGCCGCGTGTCGAGCGCTTGAAGCAGCAAACCAGATGGCAAAATCGTCGACAAAAAGCGATCTCCCGATGGAAACTGGGAGGTCGTCGACGATGTCATTGATTGCCACCGCGAACAACGCCACACTGAGCACCCCAACCTGGGGAACTCCGTTCTCCTGGGTAAAACTGCTCGATAAATCACTGCCAACTCGGACTTTAAACCAACGACCCGACAAAAAAAAATCTTGATAAAGAGGCCCATCTGGCCGCGTATGCCGTACTTATATACTTTGGAAAGTATGCTGTGTCGTAAGACTGTATCATAGGCCGCCTCAATATCAAAGAACAGTGCTCCAAGGTGCTTCTTTTCAGTAAAACAGGTGCGTATCTCGGTGTCAAGGGCTAAAATGTGGTCAACAGGGCTGCGGTGCTTTCTAAAACCGCACTGGGCGTTTGTAAAAACACCGTGATGTTCCAGAAACCAGCTAAAACGCACATTGACCATCTTCTCCATCAGCTTTGAAAGCGATGATGTGAGAGAGATGGGCCGATAATGGAGAGGGTCATGTCCCGACTTGCCAGCCTTCAAGATAGGAATGATAATGGCTTCCCGCCAGGTCTCAGGGAAGGTGCCAGTCTCCCAAAGCGAGTTGAAGGTTGCTAGCAGCGCCTCGAGGGCAACTGTGGGGAGATGACGGAGCATGTCGTTGTGGACTGCATCCGGACCTTCTGAGACGCTGCGCAACGAGCTGATAGCAGACGTGAGTTCAGCCATAGAGAAAGGCTCGTTGTACACCAAATTTTCAGCTGTGCTGAAGTCCACGGCGGCTGGTGCAGGTCGTGAGGACGGCTCTCCTCGGCAGCGCTGATAGAGTGCACGGCCTATCGTCTCTGCGACGTCTGAAGGGTGAGATATGTCCGTGTTGTTCACTCTTAAAACCGGAAGCGGAACAGAACTGAACCGGCCTTCAATGCGCTTCATGCGTGCCCATATTTGGGTCGTAGGAGTAAAACGGTTTAAGGAACTTACGTAAGTGCGCCATGAAACAGCCTTTGCCTCCTTTAAAACGCGTCGGGCAAAAGCCCGCGCTCTCTTAAAAGCGATGAGGTTCTCAGTAGTACTACTCCGGTCAAACTTTCTAAAAGCGCGCTTCCTGGCACGAATCGCATCTCCGCATTCCTTGGTCCACCACGGGACCGGAGGACGACGAGGCTGACTCGACGTCTTGGGTATGCACCCGTTTGCGGAGTCAATGAGTAAACATGTAAAATCCTCTGTAGACATCACAGAGGGGTCGGCTCTGGATAACACAGAGGCCTCTACAGCGGCCTGGAATTCGCCCCAGTCGGCTTTCCGAAAATTCCACCTAGGTGGACGGTTGCCTGACACTGGGGACTCCTGGTGCTCCAGCCACACTGGGAAGTGGTCGCTCCCGAGTGGGTCGTCATGGACGGACCAGGTAAAAAGCTGAGCTAGCCGCGGACTGACTAAGCTCAGGTCCAGAGCCGATGTTTGACCGGAGGGTGTTGTAAAATTGGTACGCTGTCCTGTATTTAAAATACACAGCGCCTCATCGCGGATAAAAGATTCTAAAAGTCGACCACGAGTGCCAGTCGTGTCGCATCCCCACGCCAGGCTATGGACATTAAAATCGCCGACTACCAGGACCGGAGGTGGAAGCTCATCGACAAGTCGATGCAGCTCAACCACCGGGAGCGCTATACCTGGTGGAAGGTATAAAGAACAAACTGTCAGCTCCCGGTGGTTGAAATCAACTCTAGCGGCTACCGCCTGCAGAGGAGTCTGCAGCAGAACCTGGCGTGCGGGCACACTGTGGTGCACTGCCAAAAGTACACCTCCATGGGCAATGGTCGGGGTGTCTAAGTCTCTTCTAAAAACAGAGTAACCCTTGATGGCAAGGGTAACGTTTGGCGCTAGCTTATACATGATGAGCTGTCCGTGGCGAATAAAAGAAGGTAAATCATTGGTAAATAGTAAATTGATGTGAAAATGATCAATAACATGCCAAAAATTGTATTGGTTCTTTAGTTTACCAAAGAGTGACTTCCTCTTCAAAGAGTGGAGAAGAGTGACAAAGTGACTTCCCAAGCGCTACAAGCGACGAGGATCATCTGCAGAACCAGCCTACAATGGAACCACCAGAAGAGCCGTCCGCCGTATCAACGCGACCTACGGAGAGGACAAATACAGGAGCAGCAGCCGCACCACGCGCCCAAGCGACTACTCGGAGGGCCAGGGACAGCCGGTCCGATGGCCAGTCTCACTTGCTCAGTGAGACCCACCGCCGGAGTCGGTTCACGGACGGTATGAGCCTACTACTCCAGGTATGGCATTTGTGCTTTTGGTTCTTGAAGTTGGTAGCTTGCGAATGGCCACTGTTGGCTGTAAATGAGCTGTTGCGTAGCTCGTGGCACGTCCATCATAGCTATGACACGATCTCACATGACAACTGTAAAACAGACCTGTTGAAGACGCGGCTGTCAACGCCTCGGGACAAGGGAACCCAACGTGTTGTAAACCTTTCTGATTGTGATCTGGATCATACTACGCTGGAACTGTTGGGGAAAGGTCCCAATTTCGCCTTAGGTCGCACTGTTGACGCCGCCACCTTACAAATGGTAGAAATTGGGGTACAAAGAGCAATTTATGGACTGAAATGGGTAGAGCACATTAACGACAAGAGGACAGAAGCTAGACGCCCTGATAGCCAGACCGCTGATCCACTGAATGCCTCTGTGACGGATGGGACAGATAGTCAGGAAGTGGGGGGACCTCCTCTCTCTAAGCCTCGATTCCCAGACTCATACGCCTGTCAACCCCCGTCTGTGAAAAGCTCATCTATCGAACTTTTCAGGAAGCTTAAGTTCAGAATATTATCAGCATTTCGGTCACAGAAAAACACACAGAACACTGATGCAAAGAAATATGCTCCCGTCATAAAGGATATTGTTAGCAACGATGATCTCATAGTAAAGCAGTCTGACAAGTGTAAAAGCTTAGTTGTCATGTCCAAATCAGATTACGTCTCCAAAGCGTCGGATTTGCTAAGTAGCTACCAAAAAGTGGCCACGAATCCCACCCCAGACTTAGAGAAAAGGACTCGAGACCTCACCGCGAAAGTGCTGCGTGGGAAATTACCTGACAGGACCATCGACCAATTAGTACCCAAATGGACGAGAACGGCTGAGTTTTATGGCTTACCGAAAACCCACAAGCCAGGAAACCCTCTCAGACCCATTGTATCAGCTTGCGGGAACCCCTTAGACAAACTGTCTTGGTTCCTACAGCAAATCCTAACACAGCTCCTTCAGTTTGTACCAACGTATATTGAAAACACACAGCACTATCTTGGTAAACTCAAGCATTCCTTTCCAGGTATCTTGCCTAAGGGAGCCATTGTGTTTTCCCTTGACGTGGTGAACCTGTATGGGAGTATCCCCATACAAGAGGCGATTAGCGCAACGATCGGCTTAATCAAAGAAAACATTTCCAAAATCAACACGTATGGCCTTTCACTAGACGAAATAGAGAAACTTCTTACACATGTGCTGACAAACAACTTCATTCGTTTTGGGACTGATTTTTACAAACAAACGGAGGGCATAGCAATGGGGAACAGGCTTGCGCCACCGTTAGCTATAGTTTTCATGCACAACCTAGAATCTAGCTTTGTAAAGAAAGTACTTGTTAGGCCGAGCATCTTACTAAGATATATTGACGATTACTTCGGAGTATGGGTACATGGCATCGAAACTTTACTTGAGTTTTATGAGAATATCAACAGCTTTCATCCAAAAATCAAGTTCACCTTAGAGCACACGTACCACACAGGCAACATCTCATTTCTTGACACTATGGTTACGGTTCATCCCAACGGCACTTACACAACAGAGCTGTTCATCAAACCCATGACTGCCCCTATCATTTTAAATTATGAATCGGCTCATCCCATGAAAACTAAGCTAGGTGTCCTCACTTCCCAAACGAAACGAGCGGTCCAGGTATCCTCTTCCCCATCTGCTGTGCAACGCAGCCTGGACAAAATCAAGCACCTCTTCCTAGAAAACGGATATCCTGAGCACATCATTGACCGAACTTTTAAAAACAACAAAAAACGAAAGGCACAACATGATAGGAAAAACGCTCAATCAGGGCAGATGACTTATATGAGGCTCCCTTACGTCAATGAAACAGTGTGTCATCGAGTCAATGGCATTATCAGGGCATCTAAGCTTAACCTTAGGGTGGCTTGGCAGAGTGGACCCACGGTGAAAAGCAAACTGGTCAGATCTGCCCTTCAGCCTCCGCTTTGCCGCGGCAAAACCCGGTGTCACACGTGCCCGAACGGTCTTCAGGGGAAATGCCACATAAAAAATGTCGTATATAAAATTACTTGTAAAACATGTCAGGACAAACCTTATATTTACATCGGAGAAACGTCGCGACCGGTTCGTGAGAGATTTAACGAGCACCTTTCTGACGCCAGACTAAGAAGACTAGGTACCGGACTTGGTGAGCATGCCTTAGATAGACACCCGACACTTAGTCACAAGGAAATGAACAACAACTTTCATATAGATATTTTGAGCAGAAACCGTGACGTGGCTGACAATAAAATTGATGAATCTATGAAAATCCGTGATATCAACCCAAACTTAAATACCTTCACACAGTCCTGGCCAATCGTTTAGGTTGTTGTGACTTTTGGTAGGTTACGAACCAGAAAGTAGTATTCATTTTTTTGTTACTTGCATGGTGTGATATCTGTTTGTATGAGCGCTTGATTATATAGAACTTGTGACATGTGACGTTGTAAGCATATTGAAATAGCATTTTGTGATCTGGATCTCGACATCTACCTACATATACAAACGGAGGAATGTTTTCCATCATTGTAGCGTGCGAATATGTTTTTGTATGTTGTGAAGTGTGTAAAGGAATTTCAAAAACTCAGACCTGATGATGACAGTGTTGTCGAAAGCTTGTCTCTTTTGTTTCTCTTTGGTAAACTAAAGAACCAATACAATTTTTGGCATGTTATTGATCATTTTCACATCAATTTTGACTATAATGTCTTCACTCATGCCAACCATCCAAACGAGTAAATAGTAAAAACAAGATCGGTCCCAAAGTACTCCCTTGGATTACGCCATGTGTCACCGCCACTGGCGTTGTACATCCCGCCACACGCTGCGTTCGGCCTTCGAGCCAACCGCGGAACCAATGGTCATCTACACCATACCATCCGAGCTTTTCCAGGAGCCGGCAATGCTGCACGCTGGGGCATTCCACGATAGATCGACCAAAGCCGTACACCCTCATATTTTATTTTTTGCTTAAAATTGGTCTAATGGGTTGTGATGGGCGGGGAAGCCAGCTGTGGCAAGGATTTTTTTCTCCGAACAACGGTTTCCGAGATATAGCCTCAGGCAATTCCTGGAGGTCACGCTGCAACCCTATGTTTGGCGGCTTATAACTCAGAAACTATTGGTTTTCTATGGTAAAAACTTTATATGGTTCAACTCGCAATCAACCAACAAACGTTTTGGCTATCTTGGATTTTCGATTTTTGAAAATTTTGATCACGTGACATCTTGACCTTTTTTTCGAAGAGTGACCTTGATATTTTCCCAACTGAAAGTCGCAATTATGTCTGATGACGATTTAAGCCTTATCAATTGTCATTCATATGCGCAAATAAAAAAAGTGGCTATCGCCCTGCGTTGACCTCAGGTCAGGTCATTTTTTATGACCTGTCCATTATTACGAGCGGGAGCGACGCGAGATCTCGAGAATAAAGCAAGATAGCGACAAGCGGTAAACGGTACAGGATTCACACGGATAAGGTCTACAATTTTTACGGAGGTCATTTTCAGGTCAGGTGAAAGATGACGTCACAGGGGAAAAAAGGAAGTCAAAATAGTTTTGGCTGTACCTTTTGATCTAATAAAGAAAGAGACGTGGAGCAGGCACCATTGTGTTTGCTTTCGCCTAGCGCAAATTCGTTTTGAAGTTCAATACCGATGACCTAAGATCTGAGGCCAGTTTTACCAACAGAAAAATAGCAGCCCGGCGCAATTTTTCTAAAAACCCGCCGACGAGTTTCACCAACCAGGCGAAAAAATATCCGCCGGCGTGAAAAAATATCAGCCAGAAAAATAGCCAACGAGTTTCACCAACGGCAAATGCGGCATTAATGGAGTGTTTATCTGCGCCATTATATGTAGAAAAACAGTCCCAAAAAATAGACGGGCGACCCCGTCTATTTTTTTTATGTCGTGTTGGAATAATTGGCCTCATTTGTTACTAATTATCGTGATTTGCGCTTCTCAGTTGATATAATAATTTAGTACCATTCATGGCCAATTTGTAAAGCATCTGGGCTTCAAGATTAGAAGAGGAATACTGATGATATTGCCTAAAGAAAGAGCCTTTGTCACCAGGCAGGATCAAAAGGAACCAACAAGACGGGTGTTTGGTGTTGTGGTGTTACCTAGTTTTTTTTCGTTTTATATTATCTTTTTGCTACCAGCACCCAACAGCAAGATGATAGCGCATTAACTAGTGGTCAGCTTACAAGTTCATTGCTCGCACGGAAGTGGAAAATAATGATGGAAGGTCATTTTCGAAAATCGAAGGTGCTTGAAGAAATGCTGGAAGGAGAGGCAGAGAGGGTAGGCTTATTGGACGCAAGATTTTAAATAAATATGTCACTGTTTTCACATATTCAGCTACATTTGACATTGCAAGGTGCCAGCTACTGATACCACCACTACTTTTGGGTGGAACTTACTTGAGTTGTGCGGAATAGGGAAGGTGCATTGACATTGCTAAGACCAAAATGGCAAAATTTTCAAGATATAATAATTCAAGATAGTAATTCAAGATAATTCAACTCAAGATAGAATAAATTTAAAAAAGAAATTGAATAGCATGAAAGAAATGTATAAAGGCTTGTTTTTAAGCAAAACGTGCAAAGTTTGCATGGTTGCGAACCCGAACCCTTGCTGAATGCTGTCATAAGATTGTGCCACTGAACTCAGCAAATCATGCTGCCAATATTGAAGAAAAAGAAAATAATAGTAATGATGTAAAATGTAAATGAATCCATAACTGATGTGTGTGCAGTGTGCACTGTGCTGATATTGAATGCATGTGTATCTTGCATGCATGAGTCATGCAGGGATCATATTAAAACTGGCTGTAAGTATTGTGAGTTAGTTTTGCTAAATTGTGGAGGCACCAGGCAAATTGCGGTCTAAATGTTATTTGTTCACCTCAGCGCTGAAATTTCTGCACACAGAGTTTTCAGATCATGCGCCGAAATGTTCATGCAGCCCGTCCCTTACGCTGGTCATGTTGACAGTGACAAGGATTTTTTCTCAGTCTCATGTTGAAATACAGTAATAATTCACTTAGCTTGATTTTAGCTTATGTTTTTCATGCCAGTTCCTAGAATATATAAGGCAGCCAATATTTTCTGTCATGTGAGAAATAAAATGACAATATGCACAATTGCGGGCTGTGGCATGTTGTGATGTTTTTCCTTGTTTATTGCTGAGGGTTTTCCAGTCTCTGCTGCAAAAAACGGTGGTGAATCCACCGTCGTCCGACGGTTTCGATGACGCCTATCATCGGCGAGTGTTGCTGTGATGGCCGACCTGACTGAGCGCACAGCGGCAGCCGCCGTCGCCAATAACGACCTCCGAGTCGGACGGAGACGCCGCCGCGGACGACTTCACCGTGCTGGACGAGGTGGAGCGCTCGAGCCGACAGGCCGTGCACCGCGTGCGCTGCCCGACTGGCTGGCGCACTCGCAGCCGATTGGCGACCGGCGGCCGGCGCCGGCCAATCTGCCGGCGCTCTGCCCCGAGCTGCGCGCCCGGCTGGCCGCCGAGGGCATCGAACAGGTGTTCCTGGTGCAGGTGACGGTGCTGCCCGAGTTGCTGGCGGCCGCAGAGTCGCCGCTGCCACCGGCCGACCTCTACGTCTCGGCGCCGGCCGGCCGCGGTAAGACGCTGCCGTTCGTGCTGCCGCTGGTGCAGGCGCGGCGCCGCGCTGCGCCGGCCGCCGGGTGCGCGCGCTAGCTGTGCTACCCACACAGGCGCTGCCCGCTCAGGTGCCCGCCGTGTTCCGCCAGTACGACGCCGACACGCCGCTCTGCGTCCGGCTGCTGGGTGGAGACGCAGTGGCACGAGGGGGGGGGGGGGCACCAACTGGTGGCGGTGGGGCCGCGCGGCCCGGTCTCCCTGGCTGATCGTGGTGAGCACTCCTGGCTGGCTGATGGATCACATAACCAGCGCCGAGGGCTTCTCGCTAGCGCACCTGCGCTACCTGGTGATCGACGAAGCCGACCGGGTGATCGAGATGGCCGAGACGGGCTGGCTGAAAGCGGTGGAGCGGGTGGCGGCAGCCACGGCCCGCCGCCCTGCATCGCCGGCCGGCTGACGGCCGCCGCCGTCTGCGCGCCTCACCTGCCGCTGCAGAAGCTGCCGTTCTTGGCTACCCTGTCACAGAACCCGGAGGCCGGAGAAGCTGGAGCGAATGTCGCTGTTCCAGCCGCGACTGCTGGTGGCCGGCACGGCCGGCCGCCGTCGCACTGCCCGGTCATTTCGTCGGCAGGTTCACCACGCCGGCCGAGCTGAGCGAGTCGTTCAACGTGGTGGCGCCGCAGCCGCTGAAGCCGCTGCTGATGCACAATTTGCTCCGACAGCCCGACTGGCGGCGCTCGCTCGTGTTGGTCAACTGGAACGAGGCGGCGCACCAGCTGGAGCTACCGCTGTCGGTGCTGGGCGCGCGCGAGGCCGAGTTCCCTGGGGCAGTGCCGGCGGGCCAGCGCGGCGGCGGCGCGCGCCAGCTGAGATGCTGGTGTGCTCGAGGCTATGGCGCGCGGTATTGACGTGGACGCCGTGGACGCGGTCGTGTCGTACGACATCCCGGCGCTGTTGAAGGCACACTGCGTGCGTCGGACGGCGCGCGTTAGCCGGGCCGGCCAGGCGGTCACGCTAATGTTTGAGCGGCAGCGCAGCCATTTCTAGCGGCTGATGGCGCAGGCGGGCAAGGTGGACGGCCGGGTGCGGGAGACGCCGGTGCCGCTGTACGAGCTGCGCCAGTACGAGGCGACCTACGTCAGTGGATTTCCACGCTAGCTTCTAGTTGATCGCTTTTTTCACCTTTTTTACGCTCATCGCTCATGATTTATTTGCATTTTAGAAATATTACAATGAATAGGTGTTTACCTTGTCATCAGCCCAGAAAAGTTAAAGTAAGTAAGACGTTTTTAGTTGCATAATGTATATTTGTTCATGAACACGGATTTAACGTGTCCTAACTCCCAAATACTTCGATATTAGACCCGAGTTTTGCAAACCAGTCGAAAGGCTTAGAACGATCATGCAATAGGGTGGATGGCAAGGTCACCTGAAGGTCAGGCCAGGTCAGGTCATTGATCTTTGGTGACCTCGGTTCACTTTTTCGAGTTTTACATGTTTCTATGCTGGTTTTTGGAGATGAATTCGAATTTAGAAAGCATTTGAAGTTTGAACATTTACGAAGTAGTTTTGGTGCCTTCGTAACATGTTACGAAGTTGTCAGAGGCGGTTGACAGGTACTACGAATATCCGTCACGACCCCTACTGGTTGACCTGACCTGACCTGACCTGACCTGGTCTAAATGCTTAAAGACATCATCTGTGATCAAAAGTAACACGATATTCGTGATCAGCATCCCCCAAAAAAGACCATAGCAGCGACACTTAACCAATGACCTAGAGCCTTAAAATTGGGCATCATCGGCTTTCTCTCGTCACGGGCAACACGCTCATTTTTTAAGCGACGCTCTAGCTCGATCAGGGGCCAAACGGCAAAGGGGGGGGGGGTCCAACCGACCCCCCCCCCTACACTTTAGAAGCTGGCAAACGCCGCACACATGCGAGGGTTAAAAATGGGATATAATCGGTTTCCTCTCGTGACGGGCAACACGTTTGTTTTTTCCATTAAGCTCTAGCTTGATCAGGGGCGAAACGCGAGTGGGGTTGTACCCCCCCCCCCCCTCCCCTTGTGCCGTCGAAGGACGCAAAATGGCCTGTGCCGGCGAGGGTTAACAGTTTTTGACAATGTTTTTTGATAACACATGATAGAACGCTGAAAAACACCGATGCGTTCAGCTCAATGATAGGAATCGAATGATAGGCACAACATGACCTTTTCTTTGAGCTTGACCTGAGATCATTTTTGTAAATTAAATTTCAATGTATGGTTCATTTGACGCGTCTTCACGAAAGAAACGCGATTCCGGTTAAATCAACGTAATAAAAGCATGACGCCATAGGTTATTACAGAAAAACTATCCGCAAAACGTCAAATTTTGAAAGTTTTTGCCCTCTGGAGTATAAACCATTTACTCTAGGTCCAATCTGAGAAAACACACACAAAAAAAAAACTCAAAGAGCTATTCAATGCGCTCTTCTACGGCGCTGTAGCTCTAACAGTTCCAGACTTGACTTATGCGCCGCTTGTGAGAAGTTGTCAAAATGGGGAACCAGAATTCGTGATGATTTTAATGCTGGTGACCTACAGTGACCTTAGCGATAATCTGATGGAATAATAACCCATGAAAAATCCAACAGTGGGCTATAGATTGCTTTTTACTGCGTCTTTTCCTTTTTTGCTTTCTTACCTTCCGAGATAACCATGCGTGGTCAAATACTTGTGTGGCCCCCTCCCTCACCCCCCACCATGGTAACGTGGGCTGAGAGGCCCACCTGTCAATTGCTCGGGATTCACCGACCACCGGCGCCACGCAACCACTCGACCGTTTTCTCCGAAGCGCCAGTGAACAACCTCGCGACCCACGTTCTCCCCTGCCTCGCAGACAAGCTGTGGCTGAGCCCTCACCTCGAATTGGTCACATGACTGACCTCGCCCGAGGCTCGCCAAGTGACCAAAGCGCAGACTGGGCGCCGCGGTGCCATGGGGTCGCCACCTATCAGAACAACAGTTTCACTGCGATAACACTCGAAAACCACCACAGGTCCGTGACGCTGTGGTTAGAATGTGAGCTTGTAATTGAGAGGCGGTGCGTTCGGATCCTGCGGACGTCGTAACTTTTCTACAGAAAGGAGATCCGTGCCATTGAACTCATAGCTGGCTGTATGAACTCATAGTTTCCTGTATGTCGTTGCATGCCTTACCTGTTAACGCGTAGCATTACTTGAAATTATTTACTAGTGTGTATAGAAAGGAAGCATATTGCAGCGACTTCATTAGATAAAGCCCATTTCCTTATGTCTGCAGAGAGATGTCATCAAGGATGCTGAGTGGTGTCAAGGCATGCCGCCAACAACTCCGCACGTTCCACCATTTACACAGGCTTTGGCCTGCAATTGCATTGATACCTACGCTGTCATCCCACAGCCGTTAGTTATAGGTCGTGGGCCCCGGACCTGGCTCCGCCTTGTGTTTACAGTGTTAAGTCATTTACCACCGGTCGGCCGGTCACGTGACTGACCTAGCCCGAGGCTTGGCCGGGTGACAGAAATGCGGGCCGCGTGCTGACTGATCGTTTCGCTGAGTTCGATGCACCTCCACGGGCGTAAAACGCTGGGCTGCGCGGGCCTACGAGGGTGTGCCGCAGCGGCAGAGATCGTACCGATAGTGGGATGGGAACCTCCCGATAGGACAGCCCGTCCTGCCGCTCAAACGGTCACCCCGGAAATGGTGTAATCGAATGAGGAGTTTCCGTCACCTGCACCGGTCGTGTGGTGGGGTGACCGCCGTCTGGAAAGGGAAACGTGAGGAGCATGATGACTTCGTCCCGAGGAGGACAAGAATTAATTTAATGCCGCGCTAGGAAAAACAAGTTCCCAACAAAAGCAATCACCCCAGCGTGGCCCGAACACACAACCCTCCAATCTATAGTCCAGCACCCTGCTGCTACGCCACGGAATACGCACAGACCAAGGCACAGACTCCCAATTTGAAAGTAGATAAGTTTGTCGGAAGCCGCGGAGGTGTATCAGTTGTGGGCGAAACGATCAGTCGGCACGCGGCCCGCACTCTGGTCAGACAGCCGGGGCTCGGGCTAGGTCAGTCACGTGACCGACCGACTGGTGGTGAAGGACTCCACACTGTAAACACAGGCGGAGCCAGATCCGGGAGCCAAGGATGTAACTAACGGCCGTGGGGTCAGGGGTGCCAGATTATGTGTGACAGGTAGGGCCTTGGCCTACAGTTTACAAATGCAGGCTTAAGTGAAAATGGTCCTTGTTATTGCATTGGTGCAACGAGCAGAGATGTTGGCGGCACCTTTGACACCATTTACGTAGCATTTAGGAAATGACATGTCTATGCAGTTGTAAATAAATATCTGGGATCTAAGTAGGTATGCAAGTCGTGCAATAGGTATGATTTTCTATTCTTGATAATTAAAATAAATGCAACGCATAAACACTAAACAGGTAAGGCACGCAACGATAAACACGAAGCTATTAACCAATCAGCTGTCAAGTTACAATAGCACAGATCTCCTTTCTGTAGAAAAGCAACGACTCCCGCGCGATTCGAACACACGACAATTCAAAGACCAGCCCGACGCCATACCACAGCGCCACGGATCCGCGGGCTGACCTGGCCCGGCCGGCTGCAGTGTCGATAGGTCGCGACCCTCTCCAAAACTCTCTCCATATCTAGCGCCGCCATTTGGACTTTTTCGACCCCTGTGACGTCATCTTTGACCTGACCTGAAAATGACCTTAGTAAAAATTGTAGATCTTGACCGTGCGTATCCGATGCCGTTTGCCGCTTGTCGCTATCTTGCTTCGTTCTCGAGATCTCAGGGGGGGGGGCGGTCATCCGCCCCCCCCCGTCGGTGCGAAGTTGGCGCAGACCCCCGTCGGTGCGCGGGTTAATATTATCAGAATATTATCTCTATATTCTCAAAAACCCTCCGTGGTGGTCCGTAAGCGAACCCTACCTATGGCCTTGACAAAATGGTCGAAATATCTGGCCGTTGACATTGGTCTAGAGAGAGAGTGAGAGAAACGGTCACGAACAGCTCCTTGGTTCTGTCAGATGCTGGGATTCGCTGACCACCGGCGCCACGCAACCACTGCACTCAGCTGTTTTCTCCGAAGCGACGGAGAAAACAACACACGGACTGTGTTGGTCCGTCTTTTCTCTGAAAGACGGACCAACACAGAAGTGAGAGCAGACTTTGGGTTTGTTGCTTTTCTCACTCTTTTTTTTTTAGCGGAATAGGGGTTGTTTTCCATTGCCGCGCAGTTCTTTCAAGCGCTGACGGATTTGTTCAGCCACAGCTTGGCTACGGGCAGGGGAGAACGAAGGTCGCGAGGTCGTTCACTGGCGCTTCGGAGAAAACGGTCGAGTGGTTGCGTGGCGCCGGTGGTCGGTGAATCCCGAGCAATTGACAGGTGGGCCTCTCAGCCAACGTTACCATGGTGGGGGGTGAGGGAGGGGGCCACACAAGTATTTGACCACGCTTGGTTATCTCGGAAGGTAAGAAAGCAAAAAAAAAAGAAAAAGACGCAGTAAAAAGCAATCTATAGCCCACTGTTGGATTTTTCATAGGTCATTATTCCATCAGATTATCGCTAAAGTCACTGCAGGTCACCAGCATTAAAATTATCACGAATTCTGGTTTCCCGGGCATGCATTTTTCATTGACCCCGAAATGAAACTCCGTAACTTTCCGTAACTAACGGCCGTGGGGTCAGGGGTGACAGATTATGTGTGACAGGTAGGGCCTTAGCCTACAGTTTACAAATGCAGGCTTAAGTGAAAATGGTCCTTGTTATTGCATTGGTGCAACGAGCAGAGATGTTGGCGGCACCTTTGACACCATTTACGTAACATTTAGGAAATGACATGTCTATGCAGTTGTAAATAAATATCTGGGATCTAAGTAGGTATGCAAGTCGCTGCGATAGGTATGATTTTCTATTCTTGATAATTAAAATAAATGCAACGCATAAACACTAAACAGGTAAGGCACGCAACGATAAACACGAAGCTATTAACCAATCAGCTGTCAAGTTACAATAGCCACAGATCTCCTTTCTGTAGAAAAGCAACGACTCCCGCGCGATCCGAACACACGACAATTCAAAGGCCAGCCCGACACCATATCACAGCGCCACGGATCCGCGGGCTGACCCGGCCCGGCCGGCTGCAGTGTCGATAGGTCGCGACCCTATGGCACCGCACCGCCCAGCCTGCGCTTGGGTCACTTGACCAAGCCTCGGGCGAGGTAAGTCATGTGACCGGTTCGAAGTGAGGGAACCCACACTGAATCCAGTAGTGAGTGAGATACGGAGCCCCGGGGCATAACCACGTGCCTGTAGTTAGGGACTTGAACCACCACCAGGGTCCCGAGGGGCGAAGTTTATACGCGGACAATATAAATAAAGTTTTTATAGTCTATATTACCTATAAAGTTTATATAGTTATCCTACAAAGCTGCACTTGTTTGTGGGCGAGTGGCTGCTGGCGATGGTGGGTCTCGTGATGATGTATGATTGATGCGTTTTATAAGCCATTAAATAAATAATCAGGACACAAGAGACGGGCCAACACAGAAGTGAGAGCAGACTTTGGGTTTGTTGCTTTTCTCACTCTTTTTTTTAGCGGGATAGCCGGGTTGTTTTCCATTGCCGCGCAGTTCCTTTCAAGCGCTGACGGATTTGTTCAGCCGCAGCTTGGCTACGGGCAGGGGAGAACGAAGGTCGCGAGGTCGTTCACTGGCGCTTCGGAGAAAACAGCTGAGTGCAGTGGTTGCGTGGCGCCGGTGGTCAGCGAATCCCAGCATCTGACAGAACCAAGGAGCTGTTCGTGACCGCTTCTCTCACTCTCTCTCTCTCTCTAGACCAATGTCAACGGCCAGATATTTCGACCATTGTGTCAAGGCCACAGGTAGGGTTCGCTAACGGACCACCACGGAGGGTTTTTGAGAATTTAGAGATAATATTCTGATAATATTAATGTGAAATATTGCCATGATTGGGCTGCAAAGTGCCGACATGGACCACAGCCCAATCTAGCCGTCAAGGTATTCCATATTCTTCATAAAATAGTTACAATAAACACAGTTATAGGCTATAGCATAGTTATAATGAGCCTTGTATTAGGCATACTATAAGGAAGGGAGAAGGAAAATTAGGAAGGAAATTTCGAATAAGTATGAGAGTGGTTCAGATGTTCAGAGATTCTGAGGGCAAGGCAGAAGGATGCCGTGTTTTGAAGCTGCACCGGCAGTTTTGTAGCCTATCCGGATGAGATGAATGGCATG
Source organism: Amphibalanus amphitrite (assembly GCF_019059575.1). Lineage (NCBI taxonomy): Eukaryota > Metazoa > Arthropoda > Thecostraca > Balanomorpha > Balanidae > Amphibalanus > Amphibalanus amphitrite. The sequence continues at coordinate 637,730 of NW_024881703.1, read as the reverse complement.
GCATCGCTCTGGCACGGTTCGTCGGAAAGTCAAATCATTCACAAAAGAAACGACATATACCATTCGAAAGCTGACAGTGGGACGATGCCATAAATGTGTTTTCATCGAAATCGTTTGATGGCCTTTTTCAAAAATTGTGTTTTTGTAAAAACGTAATAATTCTTTATTCAGCCAGCTGTCCAGGACATCTTAAAAACATATGCATGTTTGTTTCGTTTTCCAGTGAAAGCTGAATGCCAAAGAAGCAATATGTAGCAATAAAATATCCTCAAATATTAATATGCGCTTCTTACAGCCGGCAACAGGGCGCAATCACACAACTGAGCGTCACGATGGATCAAAGTCATCCACACAGACGGCGTGAAATGACCCTTATCGACTCGCCGACCCACCGCTACACAATGATGCAAATGGGGTTCACGACTCACGAGTGGCCATAAATGCCGAAAAGGCCCAAATTTCAAGTTCACCTTATCGAATAAATCGTAAAATGGCCAGCCAGGCAAATGTTTGGAGTGTCTGAAAAAACATGATTTTCATGTTTTTGTCAAAACCGACCTCGTGTATGATTGTCAGAAGTCGTGACATTTTCTATGTCGTAAAATGACTGTTTGATACTCGCAACTTCAAACGCCGCTAGCGTGCGTTCATTTCATACAAATGGCGAAATATATATATATATATATATATATATATATATATATATATATATATATATATATATATATATATATATATATATATATATATATATATATATGTTACAGGGAGTATGAGAAATCAGTTAGTTTGCAAACTACCTAGGGAGTTTGCAAACTCCCTGAACGATCAGGTAGTTTGCAAACTCCCTAGGTAGTTTGCAAAGTACCTGGTCGAACAGGTAGTTTGCAAACTCCCTAGGTAGTTTGCAAAGTCCCTAGTTAGTTTGCAAATTCCCTAGGGTTGTTGCAAACTACCTAGGTAAAATGCGAAATCGACGAAACAACAGCCATGTACGAGAACATATAGTACGTATGTACAGGGTGTTTCACTAAAAGTGTCAAAAAGTAAAAGGTCATAATGCACATAATAACAATGTTTTCTAAGGAAATTTGCATATCATTTCATCCGCAATTGTTGGACATTTGAATATATAAAAACGATATCACCGTCACTCAAACCTATTCCACACATCTGCCCCTTCTTTTGATGCACCGTTTCGGCACGTGTCCGGAGGTGCCTCACAGCCCGTTTTCATCTTCAGCGTCCAGACTGTCGGCAAAGCCTTGAATTGTGCTCTTCAGCTCCCGAAGTGATGCGACTTGAGTCTTCCTCAGCTCTGCGAGAGCTACCGAGTCACTGACCAAACCAGAGGCTTAGCGGTGACAGATCGGGACTTCGCGCTGGCCAGGGGCGGGCGGCGAGGCAGCTGATTATTCGGCCCAGGAGCTTCTGGTCCAGTCAGTTCCTGGTGGCTACAGCCGTTACAGTGGTTGATTTTAATAACTTGTAAGGCCCTGGCTATTTCTGATGTTGGAATTAGCTTCTTGTTATCTTCAAAAGCCCTCAAAAAGACCCTGACCTTCTCAACGGTTTCCGCCGAGAGGTGGGGGCAACCCCGCCTTTTTTGGACTGGAACCGGCATCGAAGGAACCCTTTTAAACCTCTCAACAAGCCCTTTGAAACTTTTATAATCTGGAACGTAGCGAGGTGAGAGAGTAAAAAGTTTCCTGAAAAGTCGGCATACGGTTTCAATGTTTCTGATGGCACCAAATGTACATAAGTGTAATTCATCCCTCCTGTTGCGGTGTAAATAACCTGTTCTTGTTCTGCATAAGGAAAAAATGACTAGTAACTTTGGCCTCCTGCCCTCGCTCCGTATGAGTGTAAAATACATCTTAAATGGATAAATAATAAATGTCCAAAAATTTGCAACAAAGCCACGTGCGCTGACACGTGATTTGCATATTCTATATATCTTTAATAGGCATTTACTTTTTGACACTTTTAGTGAAACACCCTGTAGATAAGACGCGGTGAATTGGTTCAGAGCTCAGAGTGAAGCTTGGCAGCAATGGTGCATAAACGAGACGATGTGGTGTTTTGATGACGCTCTTTCGCAGCTTACTATTTATTTTTGTCTTGCTCGCAAATATCACCTTACAGATTAATGTCTGCCTTTTTTCTTGTAGTTGACAACATGTTACGTTGCCATCCAACTCCTTCCTTGGACGTCAGCGGCCTCTCCTCCACCAGTCTGGCGTCCATCAGAAAGCGGATGACGTCGCCATGTTCGGCGTCTTCCACGACTCGAGTTATTGCCGCTCAACGCTTCCTCCCACTCCCGGAACCTCTGATCGAACAGTTCGCGAGACATCCCCACAGAACCACAGAGCAACCACAGAACAGAAATTGCGATCACTATATGCTGCCTCTTCACACTCCGCTCAGCACTGATGACCCGCCCGCACTGAGCACCGTCCACCAGCCGTGGCTCGACAGCGCCTTTCATCCGTATCCCGCAGGCACACACTGACCGGACCTGTCAAGCTCAGGGCAGTCGACTGCTGGCTACCAGGACCGGGTGGAAGCGGGGCGTTGGGTTGACTAAAGATGACATCCTGATTTCTAACCCGTGCCCCGTAGGGGGGGGGGCGAAACGCCCCCCCCCCCTCGTCCTTTGCCGCCAATATCTCCTAAACGGCTGCAGATATCGCCACCAAACTTTCAGGACTTCTCCGGGCATCAAATTTACACATTGTGACAAAAACAAAATCCAGAGGCTATGATAGGTGGGCCACAAATGACGTCAGACTGACGTCGTGTTCTGCCATTTTCAACCAAAAAAAGAGTTTCGCGATAAGAGCTGTCAGGCCTACAGCTTTGAAGATACAGAAAAATGATAAAACATAAAAGGTGTGAAATCGACAGGCCTACAAAACTGCTATCTCGTATTTTTGAAAGTTCTGATTTTTGACCCCCAAAAATCAAAAAATAATTGTTTGGATATATTACCCAAAAAACAAAATAGTTTTTTGAGTTTCGGAAAAAACCGGAATAAATATGATAATACCTACCGTCTTCTATCTACATACCAAATTTCAGATCGATATATCTTTTTTTTGGCCAAGTTATAGCGAAACAACTGTTCAAAAATGATGACGTAAAATTTTCAAACGCAATTTTTGGCTACTTTGCTATCTGAGGTCACTGATACCAGGTCAGGTCATAGAGCAGAGGTCAGGTCACTGCAGGGGGGTCACAATTTGAAAGTGTCGTGTGATATATGTTTTTATGATCCATTTTACATGACAAATGCGATTAGGTATGTGGGTCAGACAGCCTTTGGGGCCAGCTTAGGTTACGTTCTGGTGAAGGTCAGGTCAAGGTCAGGTCAAATTATGTCAAATTTCAAAGTTACTATTTTTGCATAAAATGGGTATCGATTCGATGCACCTCGTCACGGTGAGTCTAATGCTGGTCTCTGTTTTGTCCTAAGTGCTCTAGAATTGCCAAAAAATTGAGTTTGAAAATTTTACATCATCATTTTTGAACAGTTTTCTCGCTATAGCGTGGCAAAAAAGAGATATCCATCTGAAATTTGGCATGTAGATAGAAGACGGTAGATACTATCATATTTTTCCGTTTTTTCGAAACTCAAAAAAACATATTGGATTTTTGGGTAAAATACCCAATTTCATTTTTCATTTTTGGGGGTCAAAAATCAAAAGTTTCAAAAATCCGAGTTGGCAGTTTTGTAGCTCTGTTAATTTCACACCTTTTATGTCCTGATCATTTTCTGTATCTTCAAAGCTGTAGGTCTGAAAGCTTTTCTCGCGAAGCTCTTTTTCAGTCGAAAATGGCAGAACATGACGTCATTCTGACGTCATTTGTGGCCAACCTATCATAGCCTCTGGAATTGTTTTTGTCACAATGTGTAAAATTGATGCCTGGAGAAGTCCTGAAAGTTTGGTGGCGATATCTGCAGCCGTTTAGAAGATATTGACGGAAAAGGACAGGGGGGGGGGGCGTTTCGCCCTACGGGCTAGAAATCAGGATGTCATCGTTATAAAGTCTGAACATACTGAATAAATGTCAAATGTCATCGTAATACTGAACTAAATACTGAACTAAATACTGAACAAATGTCATCGTTAGTCAACCCAACGCCCTGCTTCCACCCGGTCCTGGTAGCCAGCAGTCGACTGCCCTGAGCTTGACAGGTCCGGTCAGTGTGTGCCTGCGGGATATGGATGAAAGGCGCTGTCGAGCCACGGCTGGTGGACGGTGCTCAGTGCGGGCGGGTCATCAGTGCTGAGCGGAGTGTGAAGAGGCAGCATATAGTGATCGCAATTTCTGTTCTGTGGTTGCTCTGTGGTTCTGTGGGGATGTCTCGCGAACTGTTCGATCAGAGGTTCCGGGAGTGGGAGGAAGCGTTGAGCGGCAATAACTCGAGTCGTGGAAGACGCCGAACATGGCGACGTCATCCGCTTTCTGATGGACGCCAGACTGGTGGAGGAGAGGCCGCTGACGTCCAAGGAAGGAGGTGGATGGCAACGTAACATGTTGTCAACTACAAGAAAAAAGGCAGACATTAATCTGTAAGGTGACATTTGCGAGCAAGACAAAAATAAATAGTAAGCTGCGAAGGAGCGTCATCAAAACACCACATCGTCTCGTTATGCACCATTGCTGCCAAGCTTCATTCTGATCTCTGAACCAATTCACCGCGTCTTATCTACATACGTACTATATGTTCTCGTACATGGCTGCTGTTTCGTCGTTTTCGCATGTTACCTAGGTAGTTTGCAACAACCCTAGGGAGTTTGCAAACTAACTAGGGACTTTGCAAACTACCTAGGGAGTTTGCAAACTACCTGTTCGACCAGGTACTTTGTAAACTACCTAGGGAGTTTGCAAACTACCTGATCGTTCAGGGAGTTTGCAAACTCCCTAGGTAGTTTGCAAACTAACTGATTTCTCATACTCCCTGTAACATATATATATATATATATATATATATATATATATATATATATATATATATATATATATATATATATATATATATATTCTTTGAGGCAGATGTCATTAAACAGCAAGGCAGCTTTCGCTTTTGATAGTTTTTTTGTTGAGTTTTTGGGCTTGGTTGAATGTTTTCTTGATTGTTTCAGGTAGCGAGTTTAATGTTTCAGTTATATTCATTAAAGTTTTTCATTTTGTCGACGCGTTTCGATTGTATTCTCAAACAATCATTTTCAAGACTGAGTACAAAATCAACAGGGTCCGTCGGGATATGCTACTTCTCATTCGTCGTTTAGGAAAATAGCTATGCAACAAAAACATGTGACGGCATAATCATAACACTTTCACTAAGCTGGCGCAAATACGACAGTCAACTATTTACATTGATCGATGATCGTACACACATACTACAAACGTGCATGTTTCATGAAGCACTCACGCACCATTTGAATCACTTTCCATCTACATGACATTCCACACAGTTTCCTACATACAATTCAGGCGTGACACATATCATCTCTACACTCCCCAGAGTGCCAGAGAGATGTTTGTGTACTTTTGTATGTTGAGTGGTGGTTTGTGTCTGGTGATGTATATCGCCTCGTGTATGAACAGTCGATGGTGGTCGTTGACAGTGGCGATGATCTCAGTGTTCTCCTTCAGGTGTTTGTGAGTGGGTTTGTGTTTGTGTTGTTCAAGCCAGTGTTCTACTGGGCCGGTGTCTTCTTGGATGTGCATCGTGAGTCGCCTACTCAGGGTCGTCGTGGTCGCACCTACGTAGTTGTTATCACGAGGCCTACAATCCTCGTGGGGGCAAGTGTATTTGTAAACTACGTTTGTGCGATTCGACTCCTTGGGTGTGGCGGGACTGTTCTGCATGACAAGCTGACGTGTCTTTCTGCTCTGGTAGTAAATGTTGATTTGTAGCTGTTCGTCATCTCTGTTGCATGCAGTGTTTTTCTTCACAATGCTCTTTAATATTTGTTCGTCGGTTTTGTATTGTGAGCTCATGTAGTTTTTGTAGTAGATGTGATGAACTTTGTTCGCACTCTTCTGTGTTGTTTGTTGTCTCTGATGATGATCGAGCTGTTTGTGTATCTCTTCGTCTATCTCTGTGTTTGTGTAGCCATTGTTGACGAGAAGTTGCTTTGTTCGGTTGAACTCTGAGTGCATCAGCTCGTAGGTGGAACTCGTTTTGACCGCCCGCGTGACGAAGGCACGTAGGACGCTGCTTTTGTATTTGGATGGGCACTCACTTTTGGCATTCAAGCGAAGCAGAATGCCACAAGCGAAGCAACGGTTTAGAATCACTTGCACTATCCCCTCAAATACTACGCAACCTCCTAGTAGCTTGCACAAAAGACTCGCCATTCCGCGGCCCCGATGGCAAACTGTATGTGCAGAAAAATGGAGTGGCAATGGGTTCGCCTCTCGGACCATTGTTCGCAAATTTCTACATGGCCCATGTCGAGGAAGCTACCTTTGCTGACCCTGAACTGAAACCAACTACATACTGTAGGTATGTAGATGACATCTTTCTAGAAGTCAGGGATAGTGAGCACCTAGCTGCCATTATACGCGAGTTCGAGAAAAATTCGGTTCTTTCTTTCACATACGAAAAGCAACAGGACAACTGCTTATCATTTTTAGACGTAACCGTACAAGCCACTCCAGACAAATATGTGACTAGCGTTTATGTGAAGCCTACCAACATCGGTAAAACGTTGAATGCCAAAAGTGAGTGCCCATCCAAATACAAAAGCAGCGTCCTACGTGCCTTCGTCACGCGGGCGGTCAAAACGAGTTCCACCTACGAGCTGATGCACTCAGAGTTCAACCGAACAAAGCAACTTCTCGTCAACAATGGCTACACAAACACAGAGATAGACGAAGAGATACACAAACAGCTCGATCATCATCAGAGACAACAAACAACACAGAAGAGTGCGAACAAAGTTCATCACATCTACTACAAAAACTACATGAGCTCACAATACAAAACCGACGAACAAATATTAAAGAGCATTGTGAAGAAAAACACTGCATGCAACAGAGATGACGAACAGCTACAAATCAACATTTACTACCAGAGCAGAAAGACACGTCAGCTTGTCATGCAGAACAGTCCCGCCACACCCAAGGAGTCGAATCGCACAAACGTAGTTTACAAATACACTTGCCCCCACGAGGATTGTAGGCCTCGTGATAACAACTACGTAGGTGCGACCACGACGACCCTGAGTAGGCGACTCACGATGCACATCCAAGAAGACACCGGCCCAGTAGAACACTGGCTTGAACAACACAAACACAAACCCACTCACAAACACCTGAAGGAGAACACCGAGATCATCGCCACTGTCAACGACCACCATCGACTGTTCATACACGAGGCGATATACATCACCAGACACAAACCACCACTCAACATACAAAAGTACACAAACATCTCTCTGGCACTCTGGGGAGTGTAGAGATGATATGTGTCACGCCTGAATTGTATGTAGGAAACTGTGTGGAATGTCATGTAGATGGAAAGTGATTCAAATGGTGCGTGAGTGCTTCATGAAACATGCACGTTTGTAGTATGTGTGTACGATCATCGATCAATGTAAATAGTTGACTGTCGTATTTGCGCCAGCTTAGTGAAAGTGTTATGATTATGCCGTCACATGTTTTTGTTGCATAGCTATTTTCCTAAACGACGAATGAGAAGTAGCATATCCCGACGGACCCTGTTGATTTTGTACTCAGTCTTGAAAATGATTGTTTGAGAATACAATCGAAACGCGTCGACAAAATGAAAAACTTTAATGAATATAACTGAAACATTAAACTCGCTACCTGAAACAATCAAGAAAACATTCAACCAAGCCCAAAAACTCAACAAAAAACTATCAAAAGCGAAAGCTGCCTTGCTGTTTAATGACATCTGCCTCAAAGAAAATATCTTGCCCAAATACACCAATATATATATATATATATATATATATATATATATATATATATATATATATGTTACAGGCAAAGTGAAAACTCGGGCATTTTGCAAAATGCCTAGGCAATTTGCAAAATGCCTGACCGGCTAGACATTTTGCAAAATGCCCAGGCAATTTGCAAAATGCCTGACCGGCCAGGCATTTTGCGAAATGCCTAGGCAATTTGCAAACTGCCTGACCCACCAGGCATTTTGCAAAATGCCTGAGTTGTGATTGATTTATTTTACCGTTTTTGTTTACCACAGGCGTTGACCACGTCGTTCCCATGTGCCTGAGCCCCAAGCACATTCAATATTTACGAATATACCCACGTCTTCCGCCACTTCCGTCGAGATGGAGCCACTACTGAATGGACTGTGTAGATTGAGCCAACGTCTCCCTATACTTTTCGTATACGGAGTTGTAGCCGTGCGTGTGTACGAATGCTGTGATGGGGCGCGGAGCAGGGCACAGAAAAAAACATGGGCGCGGAAAAAACGCGGCGACCGGCCGAATATTGACCCGACATTCTTCGCTTCCCGTGCTTACTTACATCACGGCAACAGAGGGCCGCAGTGACACGGGGTTGCCAGCTCGATCGATAGAACAGAGACATCGTACTCAATAAGCATTTTTGTTAATCACGTGTCACGTGGAAAGAAATAGTCTATATCTTGAGAAATCAGCCATTTTTGGTACATTTCAGGAAAAACAGCATTTATAAACAATGCATTGGAATGCGATGAGATACATTCCATAGACTAAAAGAACATGTGGCTTTTCCAGAAAAGCAAGTTTTTGGTCATCCACGACCCACGTGCACACCTTTATAATAAAAAGACGCTTAGAAATAACAAGTTTTACATTCAACGGACATGTTCATCTTTACACAATCACAATGCATTGATAATGTAGGCGTGTGGCCCGCCAATCAAACTACCATACATCGAAAGAACATTCTTTTCTGATCAGATCTACCCAAAGTATTTCCAGAGTCATCAAGGCTCTTAGAAACATTACCATGTTTAACGCGTGTTTACCGATAAAACCGCGCCGGGCGCCCGGCAGCCGGCGCGGCGGTCGGGCCGCTGCCTGGGGCTCAGTGACCCTGAACTCGGCAGCGCTACCCGGAGAATGTCTCACTTACCGGAGTTACATGAGCAAGTAAATGCGTATCAGGAACGGATTTTCCTATTCGCTCACCATTGTAGTCCGTTTGTAATGCGTATTAACTCTGCTCATGTAACCCCGAGCATTGTGTGTCCTCCCACTTGGTGCGTATCGCTTGTGATTAACCCCTGTAAGCGGCACTTACAATCAGGGTTGTGCTCGACTCAAAAAAATTTGCCGACTCGACTCATCATTCAACCTCAGAAAGCCCTGACTCAACTCTGACTCAAACAAGGAGCTTGTAGTGGTTTGCGCCCTCCTGGCTAGACCCGTGGTTTCCACGCGAGTTGTTTATTATTCTCCCGCCAAAAGACAACTACAATCTCGGCGCACTTGGTGACCTAAAATGCTGCAATATGCTGCAATACAGTACACTTTCCCCCTCGGAACATAAGACGTACTGCAACTTCAACTTCACAAAGAACTTCGCCAGACACTCACATGAGCTATGCTTACTACTTTAGCCAAAGGCCAGCGCGCTGATTTCAATCAGGCGCTGAGGCGCACGCTTAGGTCTACTTGACCTGCGCAGCGCCGGTGTAGGCGACAGTGACAACGAAGATGGCCGCGCAGGCTCCACCCGACTGCTACTCTCTGCCTCGTTGTCGTCAGTCGTCCGTCCTTATCCAGCGTAGCTGACTCATCAGGATAGACCCGGTCTGGGTCCCGTGTCGTCACCGACCGGTCCGGTTCAGCCGCAGACTCCCTGCGTTCCAGTACCGGAGGCGGAGACGGTCGGCCCACTGTCTCCTCGTGAGCCTCCTCCCGGCGAGAAGGATCGTGCCGAAGGTGGTTGACGTGGACGAACCGGACTCGACCGTGAACCCTGCACAGGTACGTATGCGGTCCCTTACGGCACAGGACGATGCCCGGTACCCACGTCACACGCTGGTCGCTGCGACAATTCCGCACGAACACAGGCTGCCGCGCTGTGAATTCGCGCAGCTTCATGTCCTTTCCATCATGACTTGCTTTCTGTTGCTCCTGCATCTTCTCCACTTGAGCCTTCAAATTGGGCTTGAGTAGGGACAGACGCGTCCTCGGCGCTCGGCGAAGAAACAGTTCCGCCGGCGTTTTCCCAGTGACTGTGTGTGGCGTGTTTCGGTACGCGAACAGGAAACTGTCCACTTGGTGTCGAAGCGTTCTCTTCTCCCCCGACACTTCGTTTTTCAGCAGGTTTTCCTTCAGCGTACGGACGCAACGCTCCACCTGACCATTCGACGCGCTGTGATATGGCGGCGTCCTCTTGTGCTTCACTCCATTTCTTTTCAGGAAGTCGCTGAACTCCGACGACGTGAACGTCGGTCCATTATCAGTGACAACAACCTCCGGAACCCCGAAACGTGCGAAGAGGCTGCGGAGTGCTTCGACCGTTCGCGCTGTCTTGATGTCCGCCATCAAGAAGACGCCGACCCTACATTGGGTATCCGTCTGTACGGACAGACGATCCCCACGCAGCCGGTGGCGAAGTTTCTTGGTATGACGTTTGACGGACGTTTGACGTATAAAGAACATTTTAGAACGCTTCGGGAACGATGTTTTAACCCCAGAACGCCTAGGGGGGGGGGTTGTATCAACCCCCCCCCTGAGGTTTTTCGGAAATAGTGCAAAAACGGCGGCGCGCAGCGCCGCCAAATTTTGGGTACCTTATGGGGCAACCTTTGCGCATCTTTTGCCGAAAAAAAATTGATCGGGTCATGTCAGGTCACGGAGTTATGACGTCATAAGAGGTACAGCCTCCGGCCGGATTTTCACAAACTGAGTGTCAACGCCCGAGGTTTCCTGCCGGTGGTACGGACATCGGTTGATGGATCGTGATGAAACTTCCCATGCATGTTGGGGCAAGTATTGGCTATCATATGGTATAAGAAATTTGACCGGGTCAGGTCAGGTCACGGAGCTATGACGTCACAAGAGGAACAGCGTCCGGTACTATTTTTGAAAAGCGCCCGAACCACTATTTTGCTAATTCTTGTCACCTCAATGGGAATATGCAGCAATATTAGCTTCTACAGGGAGCAAATGGACCTCCCAAATCCAAAAATACAATCAGATTTCAAAAATTTAAATTTTGATTTTTCGAATTTCTGCCGCCGACTGTGACCTTGCCGACTTCCGGCGCTCCCAACGCGCCATTTTTAGAGCTAGGGAAACGAAATACATACCAAACGATAGAGAATTGATCAAGGAACACGATAGTGAAGGTTTCAAGTCGATATCTCCCACCGTTTTGCCGCAATCGCCGCCGAAAGTTGAAAAAAGTCTATTTTTCCGAAAATTTGACCTTTGACCGGTCAAAAGTAGGTCAAATGTTGACCTAGGACCAAAAAATATACCACCAATCGCGAGATCTCGGCGAGAGCAATCCGTTGGTCTTTTCCGCTAAGCTCTACGACCTTCCGTTTCGAAACGCCAGGGGGGGGGGGTCGTAACAACCCCCCCCCTGGTCGTTCGTGTTATGAGAAATGGCCTGGTCGTGCGAGGGTTAAATCCCTGAACGTTTTAAAGTGTGTTGCCCGCACATCATACGGTGCGGATCGCAAAACTCTGCTCCTCTTGTACCGGTCGATCATCCGATCGAAGCTGGACTACGCGTGTTTTGTTTATGATTCTGCAAGTGAGTCCAGCAAGAAGTCCCTGGACGCAGTACATCACGCTGCGCTCCGCGTTGCCACCGGGGCTTTCCGCACTTCTCCAAAGAGTAGTCTTCTGGCTGAAACGAATGAGCCACCTCTAGCTCTTCGTCGCCAGATGCTGGGGATGCGTTACACTTTGAAACTTCGCCAATACCCAACGCATCCGACGTACCCGTACGTCTTTTCACGTCACGCTACTCGATCTGACGGGAGGGTACGACCGTCGTTTGGAGAACGCATGGGAGGTCTTTTTTCAGCTGCTAACATATCCTTGCGTGGCGTTCGGCGTACCTGGGACACGCCCCCTCCACCCTGGAAAAACGCCAATCCGCAAGTGGACCTCTCACTATCGACTGTTAAGAAGGACAACTTGTTGCCTGCTGAGGCGCGAGCCAGAGCCTTAGAGCACATTGCCGTTTATGATGGTTTTATCACGGTTTATACAGACGGTTCGAAGACAACCGAGGGAGCGGGCTGCTCTTTTGTCGCTGGTCGTGACACCCGCTCGTTTTCTCTGCCACCTTCCGCCTCGGTGTTTTCTTCAGAGCTAGTCGCTATAGAGAAGGCTTTGTGTTTCATCGAGGTTTCTGGCAGTCCCTTTTACTTGATTTTATCTGATTCTCTTAGCAGCTTATTGGCCTTACGTACTTTTAACTCAGTTGACCCCATCGTGCGGGACATTTTAACTCGGCTTACGTCGGTGGAGCAATCTGGAAAATCAGTCCGTTTCTGCTGGATTCCCAGTCACGTCGGCATTGAAGGCAATGAGCTTGCTGATGCTGCTGCCAGACGCGCCGCCGCAGCACCCTGCACTCGGCGCTTGCCTCTGCCTGCCCGGGATTTTTATCCGCTGGTGCGACCCTTCATGCTTTCAAAGTGGCAGGCAGAGTGGGATTTGTGTGTAAGGAACAAGCTGAGAGAGTTGAAACCAACTCTAGAGCCTTGGCAGTCTTGCCTGCAAGGCAATCGTTTCCAGGAAGTGGTCCTCTGCAGACTCCGTATTGGTCACACATACGCGACGCACGGCTATCTCCTTTCAGGAGGTGAGCAGCCTTTGTGCAACAGGTGTTCCGTGCCTCTAACCGTCGCTCACGTTCTTTTATCTTGCCCACTCTTTGAACGGAACCGGACACGCTACCTGGGCTGTATTGCTCCTGGTACCACTATCCGCCACCTACTGGGTGACGAGTCACCCTGGGTTTTATCCGGCAATATTTTTTCCTTTATCCGTTCGGTCAACTTCCAGGTGATTTACTCAACCTGACCCAATTCCTCTCTAGTCTACTTGTCTAGTCAGTTGATTGTTACGACGCTCTTGCGTTGTTCTATCTTACCTTGCCGTTTTTATCAAGTCTTTTACTTTCTTAGCCTTGGTATATAGAAGGTCTCTTGTTTTGAAACACTTGTTTTATTAGAGTGACGTTATGGGCGCAAAATGACCTTCGCAGTTGGCGCGCCCTAAAGCCCCAATAAACAAACAAAGAAGACTTCTAGCCATTTTGAATGACCGTCTACTACCAAGAGGAATTGCTGACCTCCTTTCTCAGCAAAATCCAGATGCACTCTTTCCCACACACGTTCTGGCCATTCCCAGGGTATCAGCGGTGCTGCGGTCGGGTCTTGTCGGACGGCCTGACATGCGCAGCAGCTCTTCACTTCCGCATCGATGTCAGCATCAAGCCCCGGCCACCAGAGGTAGCTTCTCGCAAGGGCTTTCATCCGACCGATACCCGGATGCTCCTGATGCAGGTCCTGGAGAAGCCGCTGTCTGAACTTCGGCGGGATTATCACTCGTCTTCCCCACAGGAGGCATCCATCTTCTACAGACAGTTCCTCTCTTCTTGCGAAGAACGGCTGGATGTTGTCCGTGATGTCGTCATGCCAGCCCGACATGACGTACTCGCTCACCTTACCAAGCGTCAGATCCCGTCTGGTTTCTTCTTTGATTTCTTGTGCTGTCAGCGGGAGCTCCTCGACAACGGAGAACACTGGCTCTTCTTCCATTTGATCCGGTTCTTCAATGTTGTCCCTGTTTGTCACCAGCCGAGACAGCGCATCAGCGTTGCCGTGTAGATCCGATCGTCGATATTCGATCTTGTAGCTGTACGCCGCCAGCATGAGTGCCCAACGTTGCATTCTTGCCGCGGCGAGGGGCGGCACAGCCGTATGCGGCCCCAGGAGACTGGTCAGCGCCTGGTGATCTGTGACCAGGGTGAACAGCCGTCCATACAGGTACTGATGGAACTTCTTTAGTCCGAACATGATACTCAGTCCCTCTCGTTCCACTTGTGCATAGTTGCGTTCGGTGGGAGTCATAGTCCTTGACGCGAAGGCGATTGGTCGTTCCGATCCGTCGCTCATGACGTGAGATATGACCGCTCCCAGTCCGTATGATGAGGCGTCACAACTGAGCTTGATGGGTTTCTCTTCGTCATAGTGCACCAGCACGTCATCTTCACTCAGTGCTGACTTCAGCTGTTGGAACACCTTCTCGCAGGCTGGAGTCCAGCTCCAGCGTGCCTCTTTCTGCAGCAGCTGGTTCAGCGGCTGCAGCTGCGTCGAGAGGTTTGGCAAAAACCTCCTGTAGAAGTTGATGATGCCCAACATGCTCTGCAGCTCCTTGACGTCGTCCGGCCTCTTCATGTTCCTGATGGCCTGGATCTTTTCTTCTGTGGGATGGATTCCATCCGCCGTGATCCTGTGTCCCAGATAGTCGAGCTCCGTCTTGAACATCTCACACTTTGCACCATTTAGGTGGATGTTGTACTTCTCCAGGCGCTCCATCACTTGGCTGAGGTCTCTGCGGTGTTCCTCCACTGATGAACTGGCCACCAGAATATCGTCGAGATACACCAGTACCCCATCCAGTCCTTGAAGGGCCTGGTCCATCACCTTCTGGAACAACTCTGGTGCCTGGGCTACACCATATGGCAGGCGTTGAGGCTGTAGGAGACCTCTCGGTGTGTTGATCACCAGCAGGCGCTTCGATGCTTCTGAGAGCTCACACTGCAGGTAAGCCTGAGACAAGTCCAACTTAGAGAACACTTTGCCCTTGATTTTTGCAAAGAGGTCCTGGACCGTGGGCAACGGGTAAGTGCCCACCTCAGCCCACCGGTTTACGGTGACCTTGTAGTCTCCACATAGCCTGACTGTTCCATCCTGTTTCATCACTGTGACGATGGGTGATGCCCACTCACTGCTGGTGACTGGAACCAAGATTCCCTCATTCACCAGCCTGTCCAGCTCCTCAGTGACCTTGGTTCTGAGAGCGTAGGGCACACTGCGGGGCTTGAAGAAGCCTGGTGTTGCTCCCTCTTTCAGCTTAACCTCTACCTTGAAGGATTTGATGGGCCCCTTACCTTTCAGAAACACTTCTGGGTACTGCTTCTGTATATCACCCTTTTCCACCATATTCATTGTGGCAAACGACTTCCAGTCCAGTCTGAAGACCTTGAGCCAGTCTCGACCCATCAGGTTGGGACGTCGGCTGTCCACATCCACCACCAGCAGACTCACGGTGTGTTCCTGCTCCTGGTACTTTGCTGTCACAGTCATTTTCCCCACCACAGGGATAGGGGAACCCGCAAAGCCTGTCAGGGTCACATCTGTGGGCTCCAGGGTAGCCCCTCGGAACACCTCATCAAAGACATGCTTGGTCATGACAGTTTGGGCAGCCCCTGTGTCCACCTGCAAGCTGACAGGTTTGTCATTCAGCCACATCTTAACTTCATAGGGATTTGCACCCACATCATCCATGCTGTACAGTTCGTACATCCCATTGTTCGGTTTGGATGGTCCTTTTGGTTGCTTTTTTGGGGTAGCAGACTCGGATGCTCCCTGTTTGGTTCTGCACTTTTTTGCCACATGCCCCTTTAGGTTGCACTTGTAGCACACTGCATTTCGGAATTTACATTGTGCTGCCTGGTGTGTGGTGCCACCACAGCGATAGCAAGGGCCTGCACTTTGGTTCTCCCTCTTACTCGAATGGGCTTGTCCCCCAGTTCTTACCATGTGCACTTCTGGTCCTGGGCCATGCAGATCTCTGGCTTGCTGGGCAGCTGACTCCATCCCCAGGGCGATCTCTCCTGCTCTTGAGAATGACAGCTCATTGGGTTCCGCCAGCAACTTCTTTTGGATGGATGGATCCTTTAGCCCACAGACCAGCCTATCTCGTAGTGCCTGATCCAAGAAGTTGCCAAAATCACAGCTGCTTGACAGCTTTCGCAGTGCCAGCATGAAAGCCGCAATGTCCTCTCCCTCACCCTGAGCTCTGCTATGGAATCTGAATCTCTCCGCAATTACCAGTGGTTGCGGGCTCAGGTGCTTCTGCAGCACTGTTATCAACTCATCTAGTGTTTTCTCACTTGGTTTGGAGGGTGACACCAGATCTCTTACAATTCCATAAGTTTTCGGACCGATCACAGCCAGAAAGGCCTCTTTTTGCAAGTTTTCTTCCACTTTAGCCACTCTGAACGATAGCCGCAGGCGCTCCACATATGTCTCAAAACTTTCTTGGGCCTCATTGAAGTGCCCCACTGCAGTTAAAAGAGCTCCTAGGTCTCCTGACATCTTTTCCAAATTTGATGTCTACTGCAAATTCACAATTTATCTCATTCTTCGTCGCCAGTGTAGTGGTTTGCGCCCTCCTGGCTAGACCCGTGGTTTCCACGCGAGTTGTTTATTATTCTCCCGCCAAAAGACAACTACAATCTCGGCGCACTTGGCGACCTAAAATGCTGCAATATGCTGCAATACAGTACAGAGCTGATTTTTTCCCTTGACTCGACTCATGACTCAAGCGGCTCAATGAAAATATGAGTCGACTCAAACTTGACTCAAAGTTTTTGTTGAGTCAAGTGAGTTGACTCAAAATTGACTCAGATAAAAAAGCTGTTGAGCGGGGGGGGGCAGTGAAAAAGTCCGGCAGCAGGGCCAGGGCGAAGTTGTGAAGCGGGGGGGGGGGGGGGAATGAAAAGCTTGTTTCTGGAAAGTTGAGTCAGCTGACTCATGTTCCTAAATGTTTGACTCAACTCAATGTCAAAAGTTATTTTACTGACTCAACTCTGACTCAACTCAACGCCTTAATATTTTTGTCCGACTCAACTCTGACTCAACTCAACAGCTCAACAATTTATCCGACTTGACTCAAATCTGACTCATTTGAGTCAGAGTTGAGTCAAATTTCTGACTCGACTCATGAGTCAAGCACAACCCTGCTTACAATAATGCTTACGCATCGTCGCTGGTGTGAGTTCGATGTCGGGCATTTTGCAAACTGCCTGAGAAAATAATTTCAGGCAGTTTGCAAAATGCCTGGTGGGCCAGGCAGTTTGCAAACTGCCTAGGCATTTTGCAAAATGCCTGGCCGGTCAGGCATTTTGCAAATTGCCTGGGCATTTTGCAAAATGCCCAGCCGGTCAGGCATTTTGCAAATTGCCTAGGCATTTTGCAAAATGCCCGAGTTTTCACTTTGCCTGTAACATATATATATATATATATATATATATATATATATATATATATATATATATATATATATATATATATATATATATATATATATATATACAACACAACGCTTACACGACAACTCATGGTCAGAAACACTACCATCATCGACAGATGCCATGACACTCGACGTCTCCGTGCACTGGAAGCCGTTTATATACGGGATAAAGACCCTATCATCAACACTCAAGTAAACGTAAGAGGCACCCTGTCTCTCTTTGATGGGGTCCCCCTGGGTCCCAGATAAGTGAATGGTATGTACCTACTGGTATATATGTGCACCATGTGAGGCATAGGTGCACTGAAAGCTTGGTAGAGCTTCGAACGTTTTATCACGCGATTTTGCATGGTTTGTGATTAAAACGATTGTGTTTTGTGACGATTGCGCTAACCGATATTTATGTGCCGACCTGACCGATATACGACATTTTTGCGCTATTTGTGTTAATCATGACTGGTATAAAAGGTATCACTTAGTGTGTTATTTACCTATGTATTATGTAAATATTAGCGCCACTGCTGAATTGATCCTGATGATGTCAGATGCTTGACGAAACGTTGAAATGTGCACTGCTATACTAATGAAACTACTTTATCTGATTATGACTTTCGGTTCCATCCTTTCTCAACACACTGTTGAAGATAGACGTCTCATCAGAAGCGTAGAAAGCCTTTCAAGGAAAGTGACCAACACTGAAGCTGCGATTGTATTCAATGAACAATGCATATATATATATATATATATATATATATATATATATATATATATATATATATATATATATATATATATATATATATATATATATATATATACATATATATATATATGGCAATGATCCACAAAGTCTTCTGCTTTTAATGCAGGGTCACAAAAAGCCGTATTTCTTTTGGTTTGGTGTTTATCTAACTATTTGTCATCATAAAAGATAAGCAAGTAATAGCCTTTGGCTCATTGTATAATAGACAAAAGAAATGGAAAAGAATATATGTGCGATATTTCGTGTTCGACACTTTTTCATGCACTGATGTTTAAAAAATATTTTTGTTGACAAGCAAACACACAAAACGAGCACAGTTGAATATCCCTCCTCTGATAAAGAAACATTGGATTACATAATAATTTCAGAAATGTCGACAAAATCATTCAAAGTCCAACAAGTACAGAGTTATCAGGGCATAAATGATACCTCATGCCCAGCATGCCCACCACAAAACACACATATCCCCTAAAACATTCCCTAAACACATTGCATGAGTGAGGCAGGCAAAAATAATTTCTACACACATTGCGCGAGTGAGAGAGGCAGAAAGAAAAGTAAGGCAGGCAGGAAGGAGGCGGCGTTGGAGAACGGCGGGCACCAGACCGGTCTGCATCAGCTTCAAGTGTAAAAAACAACGTTGGACAGGACTGCAAGAAGGTGAATAAAATGACACATAAAAAGGATAGACAGGGTAGGCAAGACTTTTACTGGTGGGTCTGTCCTGGATGAGACGTGTTCTATCTTGTCATTGAGTTATACTGTATTTGCATGGGAGCAATCAGTTTCCAGGATGTGGCATTTTTATTTATTGATGGTTTACGGTTTCTGATGAGAGATGCTCACCCAGACATTGAGATAACAAACGACATGCTCAAACTCAAACTACTGCACACAAACTTAAAGGATGCAGCACAGATGAAAATCACAGAGTCTTTAGAGATCAGAAACCGTAAACCATCAATAAATAAAAATGCCACATCCTGGAAACTGATTGCTCCCATGCAAATACAGTATAACTCAATGACAAGATAGAACACGTCTCATCCAGGACAGACCCACCAGTAAAAGTCTTGCCTACCCTGTCTATCCTTTTTATGTGTCATTTTATTCACCTTCTTGCAGTCCTGTCCAACGTTGTCTTTTACACTTGAAGCTGATGCAGACCGGTCTGGTGCCCGCCGTTCTCCAACGCCGCCTCCTTCCTGCCTGCCTTACTTTTCTTTCTGCCTCTCTCACTCGCGCAATGTGTGTAGAAATTATTTTTGCCTGCCTCACTCATGCAATGTGTTTAGGGAATGTTTTAGGGGATATGTGTGTTTTGTGGTGGGCATGCTGGGCATGAGGTATCATTTATGCCCTGATAACTCTGTACTTGTTGGACTTTGAATGATTTTGTCGACATTTCTGAAATTATTATGTAATCCAATGTTTCTTTATCAGAGGAGGGATATTCAACTGTGCTCGTTTTGTGTGTTTGCTTGTCAACAAAAATATTTTTTAAACATCAGTGCATTAAAAAGTGTCGAACACGAAATATCGCACATATATTCTTTTCCATTTCTTTTGTCTATTATACAATGAGCCAAAGGCTATTACTTGCTTATCTTTTATTAATAATGGGGCTCATTTTCAAAGAAACCCTCAACATCATTCAATATTTGTCATCATATTGCAATCGCAGTTTTTTTTATTTATAAATATTTGCTTTCGTTTCACCTACAGCAGGTTACACAGTGTGAGCCCGTTAGTGCACCATACCATAGCATTCCCTAATCATTTCTAAGCCGTACTGTGAAAGAATGAAGGCGCTAGCACAGGGCTGACCGGCGCTACTTAAGTTTTCGTCCGTTGCGGTCGGGTGCCGCGGCGCGGTGGTCGGCCCGGGCGGCCGCGCCGCGGGCGGGCGGCCACAGCGGGGTTTCGTCGGTGCATCCCTCTGCTGTTCCTAAACTAAGTGTCCTAGCGCCTCGCGACAAAATCCAACGGATTGCTCTTGACAAGATCTCGCGAGTGAGCATATTACTTTTGAGTTAAGGTCAATATTTGACCCACTTATAGCAGGTCAAAGTTAAACGTCTGTCGAAATTGCAATCCGCGGTGAAAGCAATCCGCCCCGACTGCGACACTCGACCGCAACGGACAAAAACTTCAATAGCGTCGGTCTGCCCTGTGCTAGCGCCTTAATTCTTTCACGGTGTGACTTAGAAATGGTTAGGGAATGCTATGGTATGGTGCACTAACGGGCACACACTGTGTAGACTGCTGTAGGTGAAACGAAAGCAAATATTTTTAGTAAAAAACTGCGATTGCAACATGATGACAAATGATTCGATGACCGCCAAACCAAAACAGATGCGGCTTTTTGTGACACCGCATGAGAAGCAGCAGGCCTTAGGAATCATTGTAATGCATAATTTTTGCAGTGTGTATCAAATGAACGCACGCTAGCGGCGTTTGAACTTGAAAGTATCTGACAGTCATTTTACGACATAGAAATTGTCACGACTTCTGACAATCATACACGAGGCCGGTTTTGACAAAAACATGAAAACTATGTGATTCAGATGCGACATTTATTTGGTTAGCCATATAGTGATTTACTCGGTTTGGTAACTTTTTTGGTATTTATAGCCACTCGTCAACCCCATTTGCATCACTGTGCGCTAGGTCCGCCTGACCGGCCACGGAATACGTTCGAGTCTCGTCCTACTAAACAATTGTCATATTTGTTTGTTTAACGATCCATATCACTATCAAAGTTTTTCAGGATACCGGTGAAGAAAGTTCATTCTTCTGCTAGATTGACTTACAACATGCTTTAACTTACATTTTCTTATACAGGTTTTGCTCCGTCCTGCTGCGCTCAATGCCCGCGCGGGGAAAGTTAGCGGGGTTTCACTGTCAGAGGTTGTACCAGTGACAACTGTTTGGCCCTGTGATTGGTCGAAGGTTACCCCGCCCCGCCGGGCGCTACCCCCACTTCTGACCAGTTGAAGCCGATACAGCCTCTGACAGCTCAGCGCGGCCAACTCTTCTTGTATGGGCATAGCTGAGTTGAGCAAAGAAGACAAAAACAAATGCAAATTCATACATGATGTGAAAATGACAGAGCAATGAAGCTTCCTCTCAGGTATCCTGAACAGCTTAAGCACCGACTTGAATTGTTAAACTAACAAAAATGACGTCTGTTTAGTAGGGCGACAGCCGAACGTCTCTTCTGTGGCCCGTCAGACAGCTGAGAGCGCCGGGTCTGCGCGTCGATAAGGGTCATTTGACGCCTTTGTGTGGCTTACTTTGATCCGTAATGACACTGAGTTGTGTGATTGCGCCTTGTTGCCGGCTGTGAGAGACACATCTTAATAGTTCAGAATACTTTTTCGCTACATATTGTTCTTTTGGCATTCAGCTTTCACTGGTAATCGAAAAAACATGACTATGATTTAAATTTTAAAAATTGTCCTGGACAGCTCGTTGAATAAAATAAAAGATTTTTACGATTTTACAAAAACGCAATTTCTTAAAAAGGCCATCGAACGATTTACATATATAAAAATCAAAACGTCCGTATGTATGTATGTGACGCGTCCGTCACGCTTGGCGGGCTATTGCTCCGGAACGGTGCGAGCTACGGGGGTGAAATTTTCGACGTAAGTCGGACGCGTGCATCTGTTTGTCCTATTAAATTTTGGTGGGGGTGCGTGCAGCGGTTTGCACGTGGCGGGTGCATCTTTGTGAGATTTTGGCCGCGGCCGGCTTCGAGCAGAGAGCACGCGCAGTATCCTCAGTTTCTTCGCTTGCAAAACTGAGCGAAATCAGAGCCGGAAGGTCACTGACCTTTGGCAATGAATACCGGAACAGAGCACCGCCGGCCAGGAGGAGACACCAAATTTATTCTGGCCATAACTCGGCCGCTAATGGGCCGATTTTATTGAAACTTGATTTATTATGCTGCGCGTAATGCTGTCCCTCTTTACGCTGCGCGTAATGCTGTCCCTCTAGTTTCTATATAAAATACTGTTTTGGAATCAGCTCACCGTCAGCTTTCGAACGGTATATTTCGTTTCTTTGGTGGATGAAATGACTTTCCGACGAGCCGTGCTGGTTCAACCGCCAACGCATTCCACCTATGAAAATAAAACCAGCATAACGCCTTTTGGGGCGACTAACGGAGCGAGCGAGAGGGTGGGCCTTGCACGAGCGAAATCGCGAGGGGTATCTCCAACTGACTTGTGCACAGCACCCTACTAACCGGTCTCTAGCGATGTGCCAAATTTGAGCACAATCGGCCCAGCCGTTCTCGAGATCTGGAAGCGGCACCCTGCACGTGCGGACATGCAAAATGGGCCCCAACTGACTTTTGCACGGCACCCTGCTAACCGGTCCCTAACCGCGTACCAAATTTGAGCGCAATCGGTCCAGCCGTTCTCGAGATCTGGAATCGAACCCCGCACGTGCGCACGTGCAGCAGCACCCCAACTGTGGCACATGCAAAGGCATTGCCGGTCCCGTAGCTCAGTTGGTTAGAGCGTTGGACTCCGCGTGGTGAGAGCACGCGTTCCCGGTTATGACAGTCCGGGTTCGAAGCGCGACGGGCGCTCGACATTTATGGGCCTCCTGACAGGTATGGTTGCGGTTGGTGGCAGGCCGTAGCCAGGCGAAGTCAGCGAGGGGACCGGCCGTGCGCGGCTTTGTGCGCACGTTAAACTTTGGACTCTAAATTCTGCCATAGAATCGGAATTGCGCGATCGGAGGGTAGAGGGCAGGGTCATCGCAACAAGCTTCGCTTAGCGGTGGCTCTGTCCTTGTGAATCCTTCTCATCAAAAGGTTCGGACTAAATTTATAATAAAAAAAATTGCCTTGTGGGTGCCTACCTACATGCCAAGTTTCAGCGCAATCGGCTCAGTAGTTACCGAGATATTGCAACAATTACAAAACTGACACCTCTTCGTTTTGCACGTGCCATGTGCATAAGGGGTCACCCACATGCATCGGAAATAGTCCAATACTTGGTAGAAGGAATGAAGGCCCTACAAAAATTACCGCATGTAAATCGGTCAAGTGGTTGCTGAGATATAAGCATCGCAAAAGCGTGACCACGGCCGGCCGGCCGCTCATACTCAGAAATGTCCGTTATTCTACGTAAGACTTCGCTCGCTCCGTAATGAGTGGTAAGGCGGCCAGCGCAGCGCGGCGCGTCCCTGACCCAGCCCAACGCGTCTGTGCCGAGCGTGAGGCCAGAGGGGTATACTGTACCGCTGAACCTGGGTGTGAGGCGGCGCAGTCTACCGCTCCAGTCAAACGCTGGGCCGTCGGGGGGCGAACATCACTTAGTAGGTGAGTGTACAGTCCTCGGTGGCGGTGCGCGGCTCCACCGGCGCCCCGATGTGCGCCGGTGTCAGTGAAGTGACGGAATCGTGCACCGCGAGCGATTCCGATGGCACCCCCAGCGGGCTGCCAGAGTGAACGGCATCCCTAGCGGATTGCCGCAGTGAACAGGCACCCCCAGCGGGTTGCTAAAGTGAACGGACACCCCCAGTGGGCTGCCAAAGTGAACGCCACTGAGCGCGTAGCTCAGTGGCAGTGCGCGATTTCGCCGGCGCCCCGACGCGCGCCGGCGTATTGCGAGTGAATCCGACGGCGCCCCCGTCCGCGGCAGCGCCGGTGTGTCCGCCTCGGCGGACAACAGTGACCATCGACAGTGCTAGTGCGTTTTGCGCCCCCGTCCGCGGCGGCGCCGGTGTGTCCGCCTCGGCGGACAACAGTGACCATCGACAGTGCTACTGTGTTTTCTGGTCTACCTGTCTACTCTGCGTTCTTCAATTTCACGCTCGTCTACCGTTCAACATCATCTATCGTCCGGAATTCTTCAATACATTCATCAAAATTCATTTACGTTTTCCTCCGCTACAATAAATGTCCCGGCCTCCACCAGAGGCACGACAAGGTCGGCGACATTTAATGGTCCTCCGGGCCGGATCAGGCCAGAAGAAATCAGAAGCGGAGGAAACTTCATCGAAAATGGGAAAACAAGAACAGAAAACGTAGAGTGAAGGTGCTATCGGCGAAGTTCAGAAAATGAAAGAAACAGAGGAAATCATGGAGACTTCGACGCTGCAGCGGCCGCGCCCTGACTCGCGGCGGAGTCACGGCTCAGCCCGCCGCGCGGCGTCTCACGTGAGCTACAGTGAAGCTGTTTCCCGCGCCGCTGCTGAAGCTCGCCTCACAGCGCGCAAGAAGGCTCTGTATGTGAAACAGTTGGAGAGACGACATGAGATGAAGCGCCGACATGATGAGTTGATGAGGCAGACGCTACAAGGGTTATGGCGTCTGAAGAGGGAGCTGAGAAGACTGGATGATGAAATAAGAATACAGCGCGGACTACAGCAAATCACAGAGGTGAGCTGCAGTTCGTCTGTCTCCCGCGCCGCTGCTGAGGCTCGGCTCACAGCGCATATGAAAGCACTGACTGTGAAGCAGTTGGAGAAACGACTGGAGATAGAGAATCAAGAAGATGAGTTGAAGCGTCAGGAAGATGAAATGAAAACACAAATTGAACTACAAATCGCCAAAGACGAAGCGGAACAAGTTTCTCTGGAGGCACAATGGCGACAGCAGATGAATGATCGACGAAACGCCGGCAGAAGGGACGACTTCATGAAAGCTGAACGGGAAGGACAGCGAACGGTAACTACGAGACTCCCGCAGCCCGAAATATCATTCCACTGTCCTCTCCCTCTCCCTGCTAGCCCCGTCCCAGCTAGCCCTCAGCCCGCGCCCGGCTGGAGGTCCTGGATTTCCACGCCCTGCTGGGGGTGGGTGGGTGGGTGTTTGAACACCCCCCCCCCCTTGTAACTCGGCTCCTGGGCCACGTAGCGATACGCGGAAGGCGGCGTTCGAAAGAGCGTCAAAAATAATGACGAAATCACTTCGGTCAATTTTTTGTTCAGGTCAAAGGTCAGGTCACCAGAGGTCATGGAAGGCAAAATTTCGCCGATTTCCAGGTCGAATGTCGAAAATTTCCAAGAAGCCAACGCATAACTCGGGAACCAATAGAGCTACAGCGCCGCGGAAAAGCGCATTCGATAGCCCTATTAACGCCCTTTCTGAGTAATTCTCTCAGATTTTCTCTCAGATTTGACCTAACTTTAACGGTTTTGCCTGCAGGGGGCAAAAACTGCAAAAATAGCCGATTTTTTCGGAAAGTTTTTCTGCAATAACTTTTGACCCAAGCCCTGTACGAGCTTACTTTTACCGGCATCGTGTTCCTCTCGTCAAGACGCATCGAATGAACTATAACTTGACCTTGAAAGGTCAACTTGAAAATTTGACCTCAGGTCAAGGTCATGACCTGACCGGAAAGGGTCATGTTGCATATCAGTCGATCCGTATCGTCGAGCTGAACACATCTAAGGCGTTTTCATCGCTCTAGCATGCCTCTATCAAAAGTTATTTGCGAAAAACTGTTAGATACCATTCGTGACCTAAGATGACCTCAGGGCATAAACAAGGGTCACGGACGCCATTTTCATGTTCAGTGTGTCTAAACCACTTTAATTCGGTGTTTGGGAGTGTTTATAATGTCTTTCGTCCAAAAGAGGCGCATTTCAATTTTCTCCCATTGAATATTTGTATGTGGGTGACCTTAAGCCCTAGTGTAAAGACGAAGAAACCAGACTGACCTCCAGATGATGTTGAAGACGATGCTGTAGTCGACGATGATGAGAAGAAGACGACGAAGAGAAGTTGTGCACAAATTTTCGGCCCAAGGCCATCCTCAGGTGATGAGAGGGGAGGTAGAGGTAAGGAGGGGGAGGAAGACCACCTCCGACGGTCGCCGCGGCGAGGCACCAACTGACGCTCGACGGAGGTTTGAAATGTCACCAGTTGGCGCGCGAGGTGACCTGCAGCGCCACCTGTCTCGGTACGCCATCTGTCGGTCACCGTTCGGACTGGCAACTCCTTCAGCCGCCGTTATAATATCGGCCATGATGTGGTTTGGGTGTTCAGCGATGGTCTGCGGTCTCGAATGAATAGCGATTCTGCGATTTTCCTGTTTGGGCCGTCTTTGCATACCGTCAAGATGTTGATGCGGAAGCAGTTGGTGATGTCTGTTTGTTCGTTTGGGTGGCAGGTAGTCATGTGGTCGCCGAGGGGAGTGTCCGGGTTTCGGTGCCGCGCGTCTCGGAGGTGCTCGTTAAATCTCAGTCGCACGCTTCGTCTTGTCTCTCCGATATAAATATTCCGCGTCTTTACCTTTTCACACAGCTCACAGGCTATCTCATAGACCACATTTTTTGTGTGACACCTGCCACCCAGACCGCTCATACAAGTCGCACATTTGCGACCCCCTCCAGGGCAGGGGGGTGGTTCCAGAGCGGAGCGCACTAGGCTCTTTTTGAGGCTATTGTTGTTTTTCCACGCCACTTGGAATGCCAGCCCTGACGCCCGGACTGTGCCCTGGATTTTGTGAGCGAGCGAGTCATCGATGAATGGCAGTGAGATGAACGTTCGGTCATCTTGGCGCCGCCGCGCCCGGCTCTGTTCGGTCCGCCTTTCCCGAGGTATCGACATCACCTGGGCCGCAGAGGAACGGACCAGACGCGGCGGGTAACCGTTTGGAAAAACAACAATAGCCTCAAAAAGAGCCTAGTGCGCTCCGCTCTGGAACCGCCCCCCTGCCCTGGAGGGGGTCGCAAATGTGCGACTTGTATGAGCGGTCTGGGTGGCAGGTGTCACACAAAAAATGTGGTCTATGAGATAGCTTGTGAGCTGTGTGAAAAGGTAAAGACGCGGAATATTTATATCGGAGAGACAAGACGAAGCGTGCGACTGAGATTTAACGAGCACCTCCGAGACGCGCGGCACCGAAACCCGGACACTCCCCTCGGCGACCACATGACTACCTGCCACCCAAACGAACAAACAGACATCACCAACTGCTTCCGCATCAACATCTTGACGGTATGCAAAGACGGCCCAAACAGGAAAATCGCAGAATCGCTATTCATTCGAGACCGCAGACCATCGCTGAACACCCAAACCACATCATGGCCGATATTATAACGGCGGCTGAAGGAGTTGCCAGTCCGAACGGTGACCGACAGATGGCGTACCGAGACAGGTGGCGCTGCAGGTCACCTCGCGCGCCAACTGGTGACATTTCAAACCTCCGTCGAGCGTCAGTTGGTGCCTCGCCGCGGCGACCGTCGGAGGTGGTCTTCCTCCCCCTCCTTACCTCTACCTCCCCTCTCATCACCTGAGGATGGCCTAGGGCCGAAAATTTGTGCACAACTTCTCTTCGTCGTCTTCTTCTCATCATCGTCGACTACAGCATCGTCTTCAACATCATCTGGAGGTCAGTCTGGTTTCTTCGTCTTTACACTAGGGCTTAAGGTCACCCACATACAAATATTCAAATAGAAACAATGCCCTACATCCAAGAGGCGTTCCGACAATTAAACAATTTCTCCCATTGACTTATAATGGGGAGGTCGCAAAATTGACCTGACCTTAGGTCATCGATATCAAAATTCTGAGATATACATTTTGTACATGCTATTGCTCTGAAAGTTTCGCTGAAAGTTTCAAAGCGATCGGTCACTCGGTGTAGCTATGAGAGACATTAAAACTTTTTATGAGGTGAGGTCACTTCAAGTGACCTGGTGACCTGACCTTGAATGACCTTGGTCTGAAATTTTCACAACATGTGTAGAATTGATGTATGATAAGGTGTATAAAAAACGGCGGCGCTCCGCGCCGCCGTTTTTGAGATATTCGCGAAAAACCACAAGGGGGGTGTTCAAGCACCCCCCCCAGCAGGGCGCGGGATAAGCAGACCATCTTGGATCGACGAGTTACCCAAAGATAAGATACCGGCGTCAGAGAGTGTCCAGAAGTTGAAAGTTACGGACAGCCAGAAAGTGACAACCAGATGGGTCTCCATCGCTACTGCCCAGGTACTTGGCATCTCATTCGACAACCAGCTACCCGCTAGGCCAGACCTGCTGAGCTTGGAAAAAGAACTCGCTAGCAACAAGAACCTGAAAGAGTTGACTCAAGAATCCTGCTTGAAAGAAGGACGCCTCCGAAAACTGAACCCAGGAGAAGCAGCTGAGGCAGCAAATTCCCTGCAGCATCCCTCAGCCAGAAAACCGAGTGAAGACCCGGAAATCCAGGTGATCTCCGACGCTGCTGCTCAGGTGCTTGGCACCTCGTGCAACAATCGACCACTCGCTGAGTCAGACATGCGGAAAAGTCAAACTGACGTCCCGCAACGATTCCGTGAAAGGGCTGTGGCCTCCGTAGCGGATATCCAGGAGACGGGTGATCAGAAACAGTTCATCCGACAAGAAAGAACGGCTAAAAACTGCCTCCCGCCTGACTTGAACGACGGACAAGAATCAGACCAGAACGAGAAGGAAGAACCCGTCTTCAAAACCGAATCGTGGCTGGCGTCCGTTGACCTTGTGCCGCAGAAAACAGTCACCGATCATGATGTAGATGCAGAAGTCAAACTGAAGACAGAGACCACGGAAGCGCGACACAGCAGTGTCTGTATGGACGACGTCCATCAACCAGAACGAACCGTGTCGGAGGCCGCCAGAGCAGTAAGAAGAGATTGTCCCGATCTGCTCACAAAGGAAGACTTCCGGCACGAAAACCAGATGAACAACACGAGTGAAGTGCAAAGCAGCACACCATATGTGAGACAAGCACACCCCGATGCGGACTACGATGACACCTATCTCCCTGCCGAAGGAGCTCTGGGTGCTGTCTGGGACGAAGAGCGAGACTCGCCGAGTGCCCAGTTCCGAGACAGTAAGAAGCAAACGACCAGACGAGGAGCGCTCAGGAGAACTGCGGTTATCTTCGACCCCGTGAGGATCGCCGTTCCGTATCGGATCACGGTGCAGATCCTCAAGGAGAAACTCTGGATGCTACGACACATCCGGAGCCGATGGAAGAAAGAAAAAATCCCAAAACCTGGCACATCGAAAGGACTCTGGTCCCTGGTTCGAGAACAGAGCCCCTGCCAGGACCGGACGGACGAGTGCGCGCTGTACGACTCGTCACAGCGAATGGAGCTACCCACACACGGCCGGTCACCATGGTTGTTGTCCTAGAAGAAGCAGTTCAGCTGTAGTGAACGGGTTTGTCGCCACATCATTCCCACATCCTGTCAGCTGTACTTCGACCGTACTCCTACTGACCCACTGAGCCTGGCCTTTAGACCATTTCTGCTACACGAGAACGACGATGTGCGGGAGCGTATGGAAAGGCGAGATCGCGCTAGGGAAGCCAGGGACCTCGACCGTACGAACACTGAAAAACAACAGGCTTTTAAGAATTGCAGAAACGCAGTGAAGGCAGCACAACATAAGGCCTTCAGAGACTACTTCACCACCTCTTTCAAAAACCAGCGAAAGACGACATGGACAGACATCCGACGACATCTGCTTGCCTCGAAGAAGCCCGAACCGAAAACGGCGCCACTGCACCACACCGATCCTGGGTGGGCTGAGCGACTGAACCGACACTTTGTGACGGCGGGCGCAGAGGTCGCCACTGCGCTGTCCGCGGCGCCACAGGGGGAGCCCCTGTCACCCAGGCCGCCCATAGTGGTCAGTGCAGCATTCAAAGTGAGGACGGTGACGTTACCCGAACTATCGCTTGCGCTGAGGGGAATGAGCAACTCGCGTGCCAATGGAGAGGATGGAGTGACAGTGCAGATGTTACGCGCCACCTTCCCTGTGATAGGACCCCATCTATTGCACGTGATAAACTGTTCGCTGCGTACTGGAGAGGTGCCGAGTAGGTGGAAGGATGCCAATGCCATACCGTTGCATAAAAAGGGTGACAGAGGTGAACCAGGGAATTATAGACCACTTTCGATTATCAGTGTGCCTGGCAAGCTCTGCGAAAAATGCGTATGTAATCAGCTATCGCCTTACCTCGATTTGAATCATGTACTGTGTAAAAGTCAGCACGGCTTTCGCGTTGGACACTCAACTGAAACAGCAATGATTGATTCGTTTAACTTTATCACCACTAGTATGGAAAACGGGCTCATAACTACTTTACTGGCTGCTGACACACCTCGGGCTTTCGATAGCGTAGAACATGTCAGGTTGATAGACAAGTTAGGATGGTATGGCATTGAAGAACATTGGTTTGCTGACTGGCTGAGTGGTAGGACCCAGAGAATCCAGGGTAGTGACGCCGGGGAGTTGTCTGTGACACATGGCGTGATCCAAGGATCGCTTTTGGGCCCAAAATTGTTTTCACTTTTTACAAACGACCTTGAATCACACTTGCCTTTTGGAAAACAAGTAATGTATGCCGATGACGTGCAATTTTTAGATTCTGATGCTGTCGGAAACTTTACCACTCTAAAACAGCGAGTCGAAGACACGCTAGAACTGGCGCTCAAATGGTATACGCAAAATAGATTAAAGATAAATCCTGGTAAAACTGAGCTGTTGATCATCAAGTCACAAAAGAAAAAACTTGAGCACCATGTTTCTATCAAATTAGGAAACAGCGAAATCTCACCTTCCCCGTGCGCCAAAATTCTTGGAGTATTCATTGATTCTGCACTTACATGGGAGAGGCAGGTGTCACAGGTGATCCGCCGCTGCTACTCTGTTCTGATCGGGCTGTCCAAGTTGAGACACAAGCTGCCATACGAGACTAATAGCTGCGATAAGAAGCTGCTGGTTGAGGCGCTCGTTTTCCCGCACATCAATTACTGCTGCACTGTGTGGGGAGGATGTACTGCCTCCCAAAAGCACCGTATCCAGAAGGCGATCAACTTCGCGGCACGTGTCGTCACAAGACTGGCCCGACGGCAGCACGTCACTCCTGCTCTGCAGGCGCTTGGACAAGGGCGCACACAAGGGGGGGCACACGGGCCCGTGCCCCCCATTCGAGTTGGGGGCCCAACTCGAAGGAAGGGGCCCATTTGAGGCGGCCGAAGGCCGCCTCAAATGGGCCTCTAACTAATCCTTAGACCACCGAAGACCGTGTACAAAGGGCCCTCAAATGGCCTTAAAGGGCCCTCAGATGGTCTCAAAAGGCCCTCAGATGGCCTCGAAGGGCCCTCAGTTAGCGTCATAGGGCCCTCACCTGGTGTCAAAGGGCCCTTAGATGGTGTCAAAGGGCCCTCAGATGGCCTTAAGAAGCCCTCAGATGACCTCAAAGGACTCTCAGATGGCCTTAAAGGGCCCTCAGATAGCCTCAAAGGGCCCTCAGCTAACGTCAAACGGACGCCAGAAGGCCTTAAAGGGTGTCAAAGGTCCCTGAGCTGGCGTCAGAGGGCAATGCCCTTGCGTCAAACGGCTCTCCGAAGGCTCTAAACTCTAAAGGGTCCTTTGCTGTTGACAGAGGGCCCCCAGCTGGTGCCAAATGGCCATCAGAAGGTCTCAAACGGTCCTCAGCTGGCGTCAAGCGGCCCTCAAAAAGCCTCAAGGGGCCCTTAGAAAGCCTCAAGGGGCCCTTAGAAGACCTCAAGGGCCCTCAAAAGGCCTTAAAGAGCGTCAAAGGGCCTTGAGCTAGCGTCAGAGGGCCCCCAGCTAATGCCAGAGGGCCCTGAGCTAGCGTCAAACTTAAAGTGCCCTTAGCTGGTGTCAGAGGGCCCCAGTTGGTGTCAGAGGGTCATCCATTGGCGTCTAATGGCCATCAGAAGGCCCAAAAACACGATCCTCAGCTGGCGTCCAACGGTCCTCAGCTGACGTCAAGAGGCCCTCAAAAGGCCTCAAAGGCCCCTCGACTGCTCAAAGGGCCCTTAGAAGGCCTCAATGGGAACTCAAGAGACGTTAAACGGCCCTCAAAAGGCTTGAAAGGGCCCTCTGCTGATGGCAAAGGACTCGCACCTGAGTTAATAAGAGCCTTGTCAAAAAACGGACCTGAGAAACCTTACCGGCCCTGGTTATCTGCGGGACTCCTACACTTACCTGAGTGGCCCCCGTTTACTGAGGGGCCCTGGTTATTGATGGGGTCCCTGGTTACTTAAGGGGCGCCTGGTTACCAGAGGGGCCCATGGTTACCTGGTGGGCCCCTGATCAATTGAAAACCCCTGGTCATCTGAAACGCCCCTGATTACCTAAAGGGTCCCTAATCACTTGGATTCAGTGACAAAGCAAGGGAGCGAGGGGGTACGTACCCGTTCTCGGATTTAGGGTTCCTTCGAAACCGAGGGGCCCTGCGGCGCCAGTTGGTAGCAGAGGGTTCGCGCTGGCCGCACTTCAACTCGGAAGGACACCACAGGGCTTGTGGGGGCACGTTATTGGCTCCTATGTAGCCACAATTATCTTCATAAAGGCCCAATGCCGGTTTCTGAGAGACCTCGCCGGCCGTTCAGGGCCCTAATAACGGCCAACGAGGGATTGGCTGCTATATGGCTCCACATCCGTCTGTGATAGACACACGGTCCACACCAGTGTTTCTAAAGGCACCCACAACGGCAACTGCGAGGCCCCTCGCCCCACCTCCAAGGGACCCCCACCAGCGCATCTTAAGGGCCTACATCGGCGGCTCTGAGAGTCCCCTCACCGAAGCCTCTGAGGGCCACGTACCAGTGACTCTGAGGGCCTCTTACCAGCCTCCGAGTGTCCTTGCCAGCCTATGACGGGCCACTTTCCACTTGCAGGCCATTTTGCAGGGCCACACACATGCCAATGATGGCCCCACCAGTGTCTCTAAGCCCTAAGACCCCGCAACGGCGCCTGTGAGGACCCAACACCAGCGCATCTGACGGCCTTTCACTGGCACCTCTGAGCGCGCCACACACCGGTGACTCTGAGGAGCTCGCTCGCTTCGCTCGCTCGTAAAATACCATGTAAATTAGGC
The DNA here is from genome assembly GCF_019059575.1 of Amphibalanus amphitrite. Lineage (NCBI taxonomy): Eukaryota > Metazoa > Arthropoda > Thecostraca > Balanomorpha > Balanidae > Amphibalanus > Amphibalanus amphitrite. The sequence goes on along the minus strand of NW_024881703.1, from coordinate 604,822 downwards.
ATTAGTGTACATTAGGCACACTCCTCGGGCTTAAATGATACTTTTGCTTGCCGATTTTCCACATTTTCTCATGCAAAGACCGTTTTAAAGAGACCCGTCTGCCAGTGAGACTGGACCCACCGTGCCTCCCTCATCGAAAGGTCCTGGATACATCCTTGCCTGAGCTGACCCCGGGCCCCCGGGTGACTCGCGGGTCCGGGGTCCGCGGAAAAAAAACATACTAAAAAACATGCTAGCGTAAAAATATATATGTTTTGAAAATTAAGCTGGTACCGAAATAATTGTTTTACCTACCATGCATTGACAAACCAATTGCTCAAGCTTCAAACCAACCGAAATATAGCCCCGTAGGCCGTATTTTTTTTTTGGGGGGGGGGGGGGCCCTTCGGCATGGGGGGCCCAGTTCGAAGGTCGTGCCCCCCCCCCCCATTCAAAAATCCTGTGTGCGCGCCTGCGCTTGGATGGCAGTGTTTCGAGGGCATGCTTGAAAAACGGGATGTGGCTCTTATACAAAGGCTGGTCTCGCTTGACGCGCCGCCTGCACTGGCCCAAGTTGTACAGCGTCGCTCGGACGTGTCACAGAGACACACCCGATGCTCCCACGGACATCAGTTGGAGCTACCTTAAATTAAGAGTGAGCGAGCGAGGCGCTGTTTCTCTTAAGGTCGCCGTCCACTGCACTTTTATCCGCCGAAAATAAGCGCTTACTGGCAGAATTAACTACAGAGGCAATGGTAGGAGCAGAATCTGCAGCCGCTGAAACGGCCCAGCCGCCGACAACGTGTTTCGGCATGTTCATCTTTTCATCGCTTACTTTACGCTCTTAATTTAGTGGCGGAAAAGTTGGATCGTGGGAGCTTTTTCTGCCGCTGTTGACGCCGACCGCGCAAGATTCAGTTCCCTTTGGCGGGCTATTGCTCGGCGACGGTGCGGGCTACGAGGGTGAAATTTTCGCACCAAGCCGGACGCATGCAACCATTTGTCATATCAGCTTTTCGAAGGGGTGCGTTCAGCGGTTTGCACGTGGCGAGAGCATCTTTGCGACATTTTGGGCCGCGGCCGGTGCCGAGCAGAGAGCACGTGCCTTAGGCCTAGATTTTTTCACCGTGAAAACTGAGCGAAATCAGAGCCGGCAGGTCACGTGAGGAGGGCTCAGGAGACAGATGACGTCACGGGGTGTCAAGGTTTTGTCGATTTTTAAGACATTGCTGTGCAGTAAATAATCTTTTTTATGCTCTAAGGGAGCCCAAAAGTTTAATATCAAACTGCCTTAGAGGATAAAATCCTCGAAGATAAATATTGGCGAAGATTGGTAGACACCCGCTGACGTCATCTTTCAAGGCCACCGATGTAAACAAACCGCTAACCATTCTCCTATAACCGAAGGTTTGTTGTCAAATTATTGAAGTGGTTAAAACTTGGTTAAAACCCGGTTCTATAGCCTTGGTTAAAACACTATTCGTTAGAGCTATTTATAGTCACCGTGGTTAGTACGAAGTAACTGACGGGCAGGCGAGCCAGTAATTATGTTTTCCATTCTATTGTATACGGCCTCGGCCGGCGGGTCCTTTGAGCCGTGCTTTGAGCATCTCTGCCGATGCTTTTGTGCAGTTGACGGCGTCATTTCAGCAAACGCCGAGAATACGCGCTTATCGACGATTACACGCGTACTTTCGGCGGATGCCAATGTGCAGTGGACGGCGACCTTTACAGATCTGTGTCCACGTGGAACAGCGTTGGCGGGGTCGGCAGCGGATGAAAAACCATGTATTTTAGATGTCTTTTATTTCTTTTGGTGTTTAGTGTTTCGCTATTGCGTTGATTTTAGCCTTTTATGTACGTACTGCGTAATGATTCACGTGTTTGTCAGCGAATTTTAATACTTGTATGTACACGACGAAAGGGCTGAAAAGCCATTTAAATGGAGACCTCAATACACTGGATTTGGATCTGGATTTGAAGGTCATTCACAAACTTGACCTCAAACTTAACACTTTTTCGAACATCTTGCGTGCTAGTTTCCAAGATGTTTTGAAATGTTTTGAGGCTTATCAGGTCCCTATTTGTGGTTCATCTTACGATACAAGGCTGCTCAAACGTCAAGGTCACACAAGAGTTTCCTTGCTAAAGGCTATTTCAATGGTTTAAGTAAGTAATAATAAATAATACAATTTTGCCATCCGGAGGCTCTAAATGGAGGATAAGATGAAAATGGGTGCCAGATTCGTGATCAGCGGGTAAGAATCCATCATAAACGACCTTTCATATGTCAAGGTCATTCGAGGTCACATGAGGTCAACATTAATCTTGACCTTTTCCAAAGAAAATATATATATATATATATATATATATATATATATATATATATATATATATATATATATATATATATATTCTTTCAGGCAGATGTCATTAAACAGCAAGGCAGCTTTCGCTTTTGATAGTTTTTTGTTGAGTTTTTGGGCTTGGTTGAATGTTTTCTTGATTGTTTCAGGTAGCGAGTTTAATGTTTCAGTTATATTCATTAAAGTTTTTCATTTTGTCGACGCGTTTCGATTGTATTCTCAAACAATCATTTTCAAGACTGAGTACAAAATCAACAGGGTCCGTCGGGATATGCTACTTCTCATTCGTCGTTTAGGAAAATAGCTATGCAACAAAAACATGTGACGGCATAATCATAACACTTTCACTAAGCTGGCGCAAATACGACAGTCAACTATTTACATTGATCGATGATCGTACACACATACTACAAACGTGCATGTTTCATGAAGCACTCACGCACCATTTGAATCACTTTCCATCTACATGACATTCCACAGTTTCCTACATACAATTCAGGCGTGACACATATCATCTCTACACTCCCCAGAGTGCCAGAGAGATGTTTGTGTACTTTTGTATGTTGAGTGGTGGTTTGTGTCTGGTGATGTATATCGCCTCGTGTATGAACAGTCGATGGTGGTCGTTGACAGTGGCGATGATCTCAGTGTTCTCCTTCAGGTGTTTGTGAGTGGGTTTGTGTTTGTGTTGTTCAAGCCAGTGTTCTACTGGGCCGGTGTCTTCTTGGATGTGCATCGTGAGTCGCCTACTCAGGGTCGTCGTGGTCGCACCTACGTAGTTGTTATCACGAGGCCTACAATCCTCGTGGGGGCAAGTGTATTTGTAAACTACGTTTGTGCGATTCGACTCCTTGGGTGTGGCGGGGCTGTTCTGCATGACAAGCTGACGTGTCTTTCTGCTCTGGTAGTAAATGTTGATTTGTAGCTGTTCGTCATCTGTGTTGCATGCAGTGTTTTTCTTCACAATGCTCTTTAATATTTGTTCGTCGGTTTTGTATTGTGAGCTCATGTAGTTTTTGTAGTAGATGTGATGAACTTTGTTCGCACTCTTCTGTGTTGTTTGTTGTCTCTGATGATGATCGAGCTGTTTGTGTATCTCTTCGTCTATCTCTGTGTTTGTGTAGCCATTGTTGACGAGAAGTTGCTTTGTTCGGTTGAACTCTGAGTGCATCAGCTCGTAGGTGGAACTCGTTTTGACCGCCCGCGTGACGAAGGCACGTAGGACGCTGCTTTTGTATTTGGATGGGCACTCACTTTTGGCATTCAACGTTTTACCGATGTTGGTAGGCTTCACATAAACGCTAGTCACATATTTGTCTGGAGTGGCTTGTACGGTTACGTCTAAAAATGATAAGCAGTTGTCCTGTTGCTTTTCATATGTGAAAGAAAGAACCGAATTTTTCTCGAACTCGCGTATAATGGCAGCTAGGTGCTCACTATCCCTGACTTCTAGAAAGATGTCATCTACATACCTACAGTATGTAGTTGGTTTCAGTTCAGGGTCATCAAAGGTAGCTTCCTCGACATGGGCCATGTAGAAATTTGCGAACAATGGTCCGAGAGGCGAACCCATTGCCACTCCATTTTTCTGCACATACAGTTTGCCATCGGGGCCGCGGAATGGCGAGTCTTTTGTGCAAGCTACTAGGAGGTTGCGTAGTATTTGAGGGGATAGTGCAAGTGATTCTAAACCGTTGCTTCGCTTGTGGTAGACTTCATCGATAATGATTTGGATGGTGTCATCGACAGGTACGTTAGAGAACAGGCTTTCTACATCAATGGATGCTAGTTGGCCCTGTGGCTTTTTTATGCGGAGCAAGTCCAAGAACTCGTCTGTGGAGCTTTTGACACAAACCACCACTCAAATTTTGAAATTGAAATTGAAAATTTTGAAAAATTTTCATATTCTCAGTCTCCTTGAAAATTTTCAACTTCAAAATTTGACCCTTTTTGACCTGAAAGTGACCTGACCTAAGCTAAATTCAACTCAAAATAACCTCGAATGACACAAACGACATCAAATTCGAAATATATGGCCTAAATGGATCATAAAACATGTGTCACGTGACCGACGCATGCTTGATGCTATAATATTTCCGTGACCTGTGATGACCTGACCCTGACCTTAAAATCAAAGTACAAGTTTGGTACCCTCAGGGTATCTAAAGCATCGGTTCACGAGTGTGTAAACCAAAATGAGCCTGATATGACTTGTAAGTCGGCGGTCAGAGCCCCAAAATGTGAACAAGCCAAAATCATAATAATTTTTACTTTGACCTAAACTGTGACCTCAACGTTGACCTCGAGGTCAATAAAATTAGGTTTCGCTCGACAGTTTTTCCAGGGCTATCAGACGCTGTTTGAATTTTGACGATCGGCCCAGTAGTTTCGGAGTTAGGAGGGGGCTATGAAGAGTCCCCCCCCCACCCCCAGTAGGGCGCGTTATACGCAGACCCCAGTGGGGCAATTGATAAGACCATGCAGAGGTTTTGCTTATGACGTCATAGGTCGGTGACCTGAAATGACCCGAAAATCGCGGTTGGTGTCAAAAGATCCGGCTTGTATCAAAATTCAGGTATGCCAAGCTTCATCTCTGTATCGCCGTGGCATTCGGAGCTATCGCGAAAAAAAATATGGGGGCGGTACCCCCCCCCCGGCCGGCGTGGGTGGAAGTGCCGCTTTTGTCTCGAGATTTGACGGGGGTCATTTCTCAGTTGTGCCGGTTTTCAGCTGCCCTTCTCACTCATGTGTTTGGTGTCATCGTCCTTAACATATTGCCTGCGAGCCATTTGCTTGTTGTAGCCTAGCGGTACTTGGCAGTGTTTTTGGTGGTCACATAAGCAATGAGACTGAGCAGCGCCATCACTCAAGCCATCCGCTTGGCCAAAGGCAATGACTGTGGTGTTTGAGACTTGTCAGTGCCAGAGTTGTGACGTCATCTTTTATGTTACAGATAAAGGAGTTGAAGATGGACGGCTCTCGTCGGCAACGACCATACCATGCTGAAAATACCAATTCCCGTCCGATCACTGAGGTCAAGCAGCATCGGGCCCGGTTAGTACTTGGATGGGTGACCTTCTGGGAACACCGGATGCCGTTGTCATTTTCGCTTCCTCAATGGTGCCCAGTGCCCACTTATGGCTATTTATCCCCTCACTGTTAATGCTCTTGCGACATGGCCCGTACCCTGCACACTGTACACGTCTCCTATTTATTACTATGAACGTCAAACCCCTTGAGACCCCACTTTTTTGCGATAATTTTTAAATGCGTCAACTTTCGTTGACAATATTCTGGCGATGCATGTTTCAGAACCTGCCGAAACTTTTATTACTAAGGTATTTTGACGCCAAACGATTATGGAAGGTACTTCTCATTCACTCGTAATGTTAAGGTCAATTCAGGCCCGGGCAGAGGCTTGGGCTCGGCCACACTCGAGCCCCGCCACCAGCGCCATCTGCTCTAAATGCCATCTACCAGCGCCCGCTACCGCTACCAGCTACCGCCCACCATCAAGCCTGAATGGAGCGAGAGACGCGAGTGACCGGTCGCCGGGCAAGGAGCGCCGGAGGGGTAGGGCGGAACTTAGCGCTGACGTCATTACGTGGCTCCGCCCCATGAGCGCGTAGCCTCTACCCAAACAGCAGATTCGTTCCGTGAAATGTAACATTACGAGTGAATGAGAAGTGCCTTTCATAATCGTTTGGCGTCAAAATACCTTAGTAATAAAAGTTTCGGCAGGTTCTAAAACACACATTGCCAGAATATTGTCAACGAGAGTTGACGCATTTAAAAATTATCGCAAAAAAGTGGGGTCTCAAGGGGTTTGACGTCCATAGTAGGACTCGGTAAGCTTCTTTTTACATACTGGTTCAAACATGTTATTCGAAACGGGACTGTAACCATCGAAAGACGTTCAACGAAATTGCTTCATGGGGCCGAGATATCGCTATGTTGCCAAAAAGCAGTGGTACTCCTTCTTATACCAGCACGTTGACAGACCTACAAGGTATCGAGTTGGTGAAATGCCGAACACCCTGGACCTCATCATGTCTACAGAAGAAGGGATGGTCAAGGTGAGTACTTACCTGGTCTGGGGTCTAGTGGCCACATCATTCTTCAATTCCAACTGGCCTGCTACTCTCCTCATGCTGAGTCATCAGAACCACGCTACAACCTCCATAAGGGAGACTACGAACTGCTGAATCGGTTGATCTCTCAGGTTAATTGGATGCAATGTGATACTATGGATGTTGAAGGCATGTACAGATTCATCAAGGTCAAGTTATCTGAACTCTCACTAGCCTGCATTCCTCTAGCCAAACCGAAGCAGCATAACAAACACATATATATTAACCGAGAGGCAGTGGCGTACCCAGGAATTTGCGAAGGACCAGGGCATCGACTGGAGGGGCGCCAACACTGGACAGAGGGGCGCCACCCACCATCATCTAGGAGCGCGACGCTATCGATTGGAGGGGCGCTAATACTGGACAAAGGGGCGCCACCGGCCCACCATATCGTCTAGGAGGGCGCCACTATCACCAGAGGAGCGCCAATACTGGACAGAGGGGCTTCGCCATCAACTAGAAGCGCGCCGCTATCGACTGGAGGAGCGCCAACACTGGACAGAGGGGCGCCAGTCACTGAGGGCGCCGGGGACGATGAGCCAAAGGGACAGGGCATGCACGGAATGTCCTGTATGTGCGTACGCCACTGCCGAGAGGCCATGAAGCTGAAGAAACAAAAAAGAACATTGTGGCTGAAGTACATGCTCACCAGAGACCCATTGGACTACGTGCGATTTACACGCAAGCGAAACAGACTGCGTACGCTAACCAGGAACCTACGGGCGACCTTTGAGAGGCGTCTGGTGGCAGACATGAGGACAAACGTGAAGGGCTTCTGGCGCTACACAGCATCTCGACTTCACACAAAGATACGAGTGGAGGACCTGCAAGCAGAGGATGGATCCATGGTTCGCGAGAGCCATGACAAGGCCAACCTACTGAACCACTATTTCCACAGCATCTTCACATCCGAAGACCCGGCCCTGCCAACACCACCACCTGCCTTCACGGGTCCCTCGCTAGACACCATAGACGTTAGCCCAAGGGCGGTCAGAGACAAGCTGCTGAAGCTCAAACCCGACAGCCCCCCAGGACCAGATGGATTGCACCCAAGGATACTGCGTGAGACGGCGACCATTATGGCTGAACACTGGGCACAGCTCTTCTACCACTCCCTGGCCAGTGCCACCCTACCCACCGACTGGTGCAAGGACGACATAGTCCCCATCTTCAAGAAGGGTTCTAAACACTACCCGGCCAACTACAGACCCGTAACACTGACTGCTGTTCCTTGCAAAGTTTTCGAATCATTGATCCGTGACCAGATGATGGAGTACCTGACCTCTACTGAGCAGCTAAGCGGTAAGCAGCATGGGTTGAGACGGAAGAAGTCCTGTGTCACTCAACTTCTTGAGACCCTGGACGATTGGACTCGTGATCTCGACGAAGGTGAACCTGTCGACGCCCTGTACCTCGATTTTAGCAAGGCTTTTAACTCGGTGCCCCACCAGCGACTACTGCTCAAGCTACACTCGTATGACATCAAGGGCCAACTCCTGGAATGGCTGAGGGCCTTTCTGATTGATCGGCAGCAGCGCGTAACCGTCAATAGTACGAAATCAGAGTGGGTATCTGTCACCAGTGGAGTGCCTCAGGGAACCCTGTTGGGGCCCCTCTTGTTCCTGGTGTACATAAATGGCTTACCTGACCACGTGTCGTCGACCATCAAGATGTTTGCCGACGACGCGAAGATGTACAGAAGTGTCAGCCAGGTTTCAGACGCCCAAACACTCCAGAGAGACCTGGATGCACTCATTGAGTGGTCGGATCGTTCGCAATTCCCCTTCATTCGCGCTAAATGCGTTTCCCTGCACTTGGGTCGCCAAGACGACAAGCAGGGGTATCACATGGGAGGCAACAAGCTAGTACAAGTTTTGGTGGAAAAGGATCTGGGGGTGCAGATGGACCACCAGCTGAAATTCCGAGAGCAAGCGGCGGCCGCCATCTCCAAGGCCTCCCACATCCTAGCAGTCATTCGGCGATCCTTCTGCGTCATCGACGAAACCACGTTGCCACTGCTCTTCCGGACAATGGTCCGCCCCCATCTGGAGTATGCCAACGCGGTCTGGGGGCCATTCAACAGAGCGGACCAGAAGCGGATTGAAAGGGTCCAAAGGAGAGCCACAAAGCTCGTCGCCAGCATCCGCGAACTCCCCTACGAGGCGAGGCTCCAGACACTTAAGTCACAGCGACGTCCCGGACACAGATACAGCGACGTCCCGGACCCGTGGACACACATGGAAGCTCTCCAAAATCCAAGTCCAGGACCAACTCCAGAGTCAGACGAAACGCGTTCAGCGTGAGAGTCGTGAACGACTGGAATTCGCTGCCATCGACTGTTGTTGATGCGCCTTCAGTCGACTCATTCAAGGCCAGGCTCGACAGTCACTGGGCACGCTTCATGCACATGACTCACCCATACGACTGAAACATCACACAATACAGACAAACAGCTCGACAAGTCCGGATCCCAGAGGCCCAGTGGCCTTTCTAAATTCCGCGATTTACAAGTATAAGTATAAGTATAAGTATGTCATCTCCCTTAACCCTCGCCGGACCTATTGGCTTTCTACATACCCGTCGGCCGAGGGGGAGGGGGGTGGCAGGTACGAACCCCCCTTCGCTGTTTCGCCCCTGGTGTAGCTAGCGCGTCGCAGAAAAAACGGGCGTGTGCGCCGTTACGAGACGAAGAGATTGCTACCCAATTTTAAGGTCCTCGATCAACCGGTGACCTCTGAGGTCAGGTCAAGTGCCCCAAGGTACGGTTCCGTTTTTGGTGAATAACTTCGCAAAAAACGGCCGCCGAGCCGCGATTTTGGCAGCATCGTGCTTGCCTCGCTCAGGCGCGTCGAATTATATACTTTTTGTTTGGGTGAGGTCACCTTGGGGTGTTGACCTCGGGTCACGGTCAGCTAGAGTTCTGCACGGCTGCAATTTTCCACAGCCTAGCTGCCCCGCAGTTGTGGCTCCACAGCCACAGCAGCCCGCAGCCGTGGCTCCACAGCCACAGCCGCCCACAGCCGTGGCAAACTGTGGGCAGCCAGCCGTCGGCCGGCCATGGATACTGTAACGTAAGGTAACGTAATGGTATTGAGTATCTGTATTGAGTTCCAGCAGAGCACTCAAGTTGAACGAATAAGGCTCATCTCCTAAACACGGAGCGGTCACTCCGACCAGCTCAGTACACAACACAATAATAACAACATGGCGCTCTCCAGCCAACAACAGCTAGCTCCCTTGTGCTGCTATCTAGGGGCAGCATCAAACACATGTACAGTGGATCTTATTGGGATCTCCAGACGTAACTAGATGGCGTTGAGCCTTAGTCGAGTCCATGTCAAATTCAAGGAGAGGTCACTACCGAGCTGGGCCCGATTGGGAGGTGGGCGGGGAGGGGGGGGGACGGGTGGCGAGGTCACGGTGCGGGTGACCTGTCAAACAGCCCCGGCGCGGTGGGGCACTGCCGTAGGCAAATGGCGCACTCCAGCGTTGTTCCATATCGCGGTGGTGGGCCGGGCGGCCGGTTAGCTTGGCAGCTTGGAAGGAAAGGATAATGAGGCATGGTTTTGCTGTGTCCGGTTCACCCAAGGCTATGTAAACCAGGTAGAACGCTCCCGACGAAAAACTGGGGACAACAATGAATTTAGTAACCGCGACTCTCGGGACCAAACAAACTCAGGTTGCCATGGTAACGGGGCAAATTTGGCATGAGTACGCATCTAATAACTCATTTTTCAACGAATTGTTTTAGAAAAAAGCAAAAAGACTTGTCGGACCACTACTAGAATGAATTGCAGTTTTCATAACCGACCAGAGTTTTATCAGACTGGCCTAAATAATATCAAAATCAAGTCCTAAACTTAGCGGCCCGTGCTGCTATAGGTTACCTCTAACGCTCTGGCCCCCAAAATCGTCACTGGCTTATCAGCCAATGAGCGTCGAGTATTGTCCTACGCTGATTGGTGGGATTACTGCAGTTGTTGTTTAGAATGCTTACGATGCTGACAGCGCTAGCGAAGGTGTCTCCACTTTTCGTAATGTTAAAAGCCCGGAGCGCACCCCCCTGGGTTCACCTATTGTTACTTATGATGCACCCAAAGTAATGCAAATGTGGCGTTGATAATACAGCTGGCAATGGAATGCTAGCGACTGCTCCGCCAGCGCCTAGCTATAAGGATTAAGATTATTTATGTCTCCTGAAATTTTCATTGAATATAATTCAAGCACTAGAAAGATCGTATTCGTTCGCCAGTTTTTTGGCCAGCTGGCGTTTCTTGCGTAGAGCTTCCTTGGGCAAATATTCAGGTATAACGCAGGTGATTTTTTTTTTTTTTTTGCTGGTAAGACGCCTTTAGGGTCAAATCAAGCAGTGGCGGCGGAACACCCCTAACGAAGTGGGGGCACTGCCGACTTTTGGTCCCATTCTTTCCATGCAACGCCCATAGGGCTAATGTTAAAATGCCAAAATCAAACGGGGGCACGGTGCCCCGATGCCCCCCCCCCCCGTTCCGCCGCCACATGAAATCAAGTCGCTAAGAGACGATGAGGAAAAGTGGACGAACGCTACATTTCTGTGCATGAAGTCTCGAGTTAAAAAAGCTAAAAGTTATTATGCGTGTAAGCTAAAAAAAACAATAAGATCAGTTAATAAAAATATTTGACCCGAAATAAACTTCTGTTGTGTCTGACCATGATTGCATGTATGACCTCGGTCCAGCCTGGCTCAACTCGGGCCCAACCTGGTTCGGCTCCCCTTTTTTAATCTAAATTTGGCCAGAACCTTTTGGATGGAAGGAATCACAAGGACAGAGTCCCCGCTAAGCTGAGCTTGTTAAGTGTTGACCCTGCCATCTACCCTCCGATCAAGCAATTCCTGGTCTATTGCAGACTATGGTTTTGAGGTTTAGTCTATGGCAAAATGGTCTATGGTTTAGAGTAGAGGTGGCAAAAGATGAAAATTTTGGGAACCAGACTCGAACCAGACCCGGCTGGACATTTCTGGAACCAGTCGGACCCGGTCTTAGTTGGAATCGGAACCAGTTGGACCCGTTCCTCAAAAGTCAATTAATGCAAACTACTTGTAGGTATCATTAGTTGCATAATGTAAAACAGCCTATTTCCCGCTGGGAATACTCATGAGCTACTGTGTGTAAAGAAACATTCATTCCATTCACTTCATATTTTGCAATAATGTGTAGTGTGCAAGATGTATAGTTTATGGTAGGACCCGGTTGGACCCATCCTAAAATTTCCAGGAACCGGTCTAGACCCAGATGGGTCCAGACTGGGTCTTTTGACCGGGTCCTCGGGTCCACATTTTGCCACCTCTAGTTTAGAGTCCAAATTTTAACGTGCGCACATAGCCGCGCACGGCCGGTCCCCTCAGGCCCTCGACTTTGCCTTGCAGCGGCCTGCCACCAACCACAACCATACCCGTCAGGAGGCTCAAAAAACGTCAAGCACACGTCGTGTTTCGAACCCGGACTTTTGCAACCGGGACGTGCGCCTTCACCACATGGCACATGGAGTCCAACGCTCTACCGACCGAGCTACCGGGACGGACATTTACCTTGGGGTTTCGCCTCGTGACATTGACAGACGTCAGACACTTTGGCCGAACTTTAGCCGAAACACTGAGCAAGCTGCGCAGGGCGATAGGTGCTCGTAGCGTTTAGGTTGGGTAACCTGTGAGCTGAACGCGATGTCGTGAGTTCGAGCCCCACTCCCGGGTCTGGTTTTATCTAGACACAACCAAAATCTTTCCTTCTACTGCAACACACCTAAGCACGATGACATCTTTCCCCAATATCTTTCCCCAATATCCTCCCCAAAAGTCAAAATTATCGCTTATAAACGTTTAGCTAAGTTTCATTTTTTTAGAAAATATTTTTTGTCATTTGTCTGGAGCCATTTCAACTCTTTTTTCTATTCTGATTCTTTTCGACCCGATAAAACCCACCTAAACTGAACGTGCCAAATGAAAAATATCTAACTCAAATAACAGTTTAGAAAAGCCTCATCATGCATCATGAAAAGCATCATGCAACTATCGACTGAAAAGTTGCATGCTATGAATACGTCCTAGATTTCAATTATCATTGTTCAACATTTTGGCTGGAACCGACGCTGCCTCTGGCTTGCCCGTTTGTTTGAGATAATGACTCCCTTCAGTCGCGTTCTTGCTGGTTCCACATGAACAGGATACCACCATACCGGAGTGAACGCACCCGCAGCTATCATCCCCTCCCCTCAGCCTCGGCGCAGTGGCGGGCGGCCCTGGGCGGACCACTCCCGGCGCTACGCACGCCCCATGCGCCGTGATACCGCCTCACTCCCCCTCCCTCCTTCCCCCACAATGACCGGTGACCTCACTTCCCTCGGGATTTGGACTCGCCCTACCCCGACCGTAGCGCCACGTGGTGGCTCTGGAGATCTTAAATAGACCCACTGTACGGTGCATTTAAGATACGCACGACACATCTCTTCTTCTCATCAGAACAGTAAATCGCGGAAACACTCGAAGCAACATCACACTGCACCATATCGCGGCACACGCGCAACATACGATGCACTCAGCGGAGGCACGCGCAATGTACGGTGCATTTAAGATACGCACGACACATCTCCTCTTCTCATCAGAACAATCAATCGCGGCAACACTCAAAGCAACATCACACTGCACCATATCGCGGCACACGCGCAGCATACGATGCACTCAGCGGACGCACGCGCAACCTATTCACTTCTCCTTTGTTGTGATTGAACCCAATAACACCAATACCTGGTGTATTAGACAAAACGGGGACACAAGTCACCACACGCATATACTACACGTCAGATGTAGGGGCGCCGAGTCACGATCTCACCGGACAGAGGCTATCGCGGCACATAATCGGCCAAGTAGGCCGGGGGCCGGGAGACGCGCCCCGATCGGCGGAGGGAACTGCGATAGTCACCGGGGTCCAGTGTACCAGTACCAGGTGCCGGAGCCGGGGGTACTGGGGCCGGGGAGTCGGAGCCCAGAGAGCTGCGCCGCGCAGAGGGCGGTGAGGACATCGGCGAATCGGTCCCACGGGGCATATACGAAGGCGGCTCAGAGACGGGCCGGTCCGGCGGAGAAACGGGCGGCTCCTCAACCACCAGCGGGGGCGGCGGAGGCGGGTCACTGGTGCTCAGTAGCTGACGGCGGTTGCGGCGATACGTAACGCCGTCGACCCGGACCCAGTAGGAGCGGGGGCCTGCGTCGCGAAGGCATATGCCAGGGGACCACGTAAGCTGACCGGGAAGACGCATCCGAATCGACTGGCCGGGAATCAGGGGAGGCAGAGGTCGAGCCTTTCTGTCGTAGTACGAAGCCTGACGGGCCATCTGACGCGCGAGGGCCTCCGGCACGTCGGAGGGGTGGCACGGGAGGAGGGTGGACCGGAGGGCCGGTAGGAACGTGCGACAGGCGCGACCGAACAGTTTTGTGCCGTTGAGACAGACATCCCCTCACTGGGGGTGTTGCGCCACATGAGTAGCGCCCAAAGTGGATTTTTGCCATCTTCCATAGCCTTGCGCATAAGGTTTTTCACGGTTTTAACATAATTTTCTGCTTTGCCGTTCGACTGGGGATAGTGCGGACTACTGGTCTTGTGCTGAATGTCCAGCTCCTTAGTGAATAACCGAAACTCGTCACTGCTGAAAGGGGGTCCGTTATCACTGATAAGGGTCTCTGGTAGGCCGTACCGAGCAAACTGAGAAGTCAGGGCAGATATCACGTGTGCGGCCGTGAAGCGGCTGAGGGGCTCGACCTCCACAAAATTCGTAAAATAGTTCACAATCAGCAGGTACAGTCACCAGCAGTTGCTACCCATCACCCTCGGACGGCGGGGGAGCAAGCTACCACCGCCCCTGCGAGACTAGTGCCGCCATGCGCCAAGAAGTGGAAACACCACGTGACTGAGGCCACGTGAGGGCAGGGTCACGTGATGGAGGGGCGGAGCATAGTAGCTTTTGCGCCCGACACTAACTGAAATGCGGCGCTGTGATTGGGCGCCTTAGCATGAATGAAGCCCCGGCGCCAGAATCAGCCGTTCGCCTTATATGGAAAGTGAGCCTTTGCGTTTCACTGTTCTGTATTGGTTTGAGAGCCACGGCACCATACGAATTGTGAGCCCCTTTGAACGGGTCACCGCCCGAGGCACTGGGTCGACGGCTGTGCCGGGCAAAGTCTAGCCTGGTGGGAGAGGTGGGCCAGGGAAAGTGCGATCGAGCAGCCACTGGGACGTAGATTGGTATTATCCAACCGCGACAAACGATGTCAGCAGCCTCTTCTCGTGTCTATGAAACGAAAAGCTAGACAGACAACGTGGGCAGTGTCCAGTCTGTCTTAAAAGTACCGCGCAAAGTGACGGTGGATCCATCAAGCCTGACCGAGGAAGGGCCTGCTATAATTTGAAAGTCACCGAACCAATGGAGCTGGGGAATGGACGAGGATGTCCATTGCTTCGGTGACTCAAATTTGGCAGTCCTTCATCGGTCAGGCTTGATGGATCCACCGTCACTTTGCGCGGTACTTTTAAGACAGACTGTCCAGTCGAAAGCTACTAAACGATCCAGTTAAGAAGTTGGCGAGGTAGCCAGACCAAATAAAAAGTTTTTAATTCGATTTTGGTTGACAAATGACATACAAGCCCGCTGTGATGGACCAAAAAAGGAGCTGAACAGTTCATACAACTTATAAAAAGCTCAACGGTTTAAAAATTCAAAAGTTAAATGTTAAAATTCAGCCTGCATGTTAAAACTCTGGGCCGGCGCTGGCAGGAAGCTTATACTGCCACTTGCAACTCCACTACGTTGTAATATAACCAAGAGTTCTGTGAGAGCAGCAACTGAAAGCCCCGTTGATGGGGGAGGGCGGCGCGAAACGGTCCCCTCTCTCCTTTTCAGTCGATATCTCCTAAAGTATAGCAAATGTCGCCACTAAACTTTCAAGACCCCTCCGGGCATCATTTTTACACCTTGTGACCAAATTTTTCCAGAGCTCTTATGAAAGATTAGTCACAAATGACGTCAGAGGGATGTCATGTTCTGTCATTTTCGACCCAATAAAAGGTTTAGCGGGAAGAGCTGTCACGCTTACAGTTTTGAAGATAACGAAAAATATTCAAGATCAAAAAGGCGTAAAATAAACAGTGCTACCAAACTCTTATTTCCAAACAAAAACTGATTTTGACCATCAAAACTATAGAAGTATAACGCCCCCAAAATACCAACAACTTTCAAAATTAAAACTGAAATATATCTTATAGAACTATCTGCTCTAGATATGCCAAACTTAAACTCGATAGCTCCATTTTTAGCAAAGTTATGGCAAAAAAACTACTCAAAATTTATTCCGTAAAATTTTCAAATTCAAATTTCAGCCGTCACAGAACACACAGAGCAAGTCAAAGACCACCAATGGATTTCCTGTGATGAGCTGCATCATCGAAAAGATACCCCTTTTATGCAAAATATCAACTTTGAAATCTGACCTTCTTTGACCTGACCTTGACCTGACCTCCACCAGAATGTAATCTAAACTGGCCCCAATGGCCGTCTAGCCCACACCATTGAATTTTAAATGTAAAATTAGCCATAAAACATGTATCACACGACCCTATAGCATAGTTGGGTTCATATTGTGACCCTTAGTGACTTGACCTCTGTGAACTGACCTGGCATCAATGACCTCTTAAGGCAACATATGTTTTAGACAACCAACGCTACATCGATGTTTTTCGATAACATGCTTTTTGTTTGATGTGTTAACCCTCGCCCGTATTGGTGTTTTTCCAGCCGCGAACGTATAAGGGGGGGGTCCGTTGGACCCCCCCCCCTTGCCGTTTCGCCCCTGATCGAGCTAGAGCTTCGCGGAAAAAACGAGCGTGTTTCCCGTGACGAGAGGAAGCCGATGAAGCCAATTTTAAGCTCCTAGGTCATTGGTTGACCTTGCAGGTCAGGTCAATGACCCCAAAGGCGGGAAAATCGGACCCTGTTAGAACGTCGTAAAGTGTGGCTGCTATGGGGTTTTTCGGGGTGCTGATCACGAATATCATGTTAGTTTTGATCACAGATGATGTCTTCATGTATTTAGGCCAGGTCGGGTCAGGTCAGGTCAACCAGTAAGGGTATTCGTAGTAGGTGGCAACCGCCTCTGACAGCTTCGTAACATGTTACGAAGGCGCCAAAACTACTTCGTAAATGTTCATATGGTTGCTAAATTCGAATTCAGCTCCAAAAACTGGCCTAGAAACATGTAAAACTCGAAAAAGTGAACCGAGGTCATCAAAGGTCAATGACCTGACCTGACCTTCAGGTGACCTTGACACCCACCCTAATGCATGGGAGCAACATCATATCACATGTTTGAACGCTTGAAACCACGAAAAGACTGCAAACGCGCGGCTAATGCGAGCCGACATACGCCGAATCGCGATTCCAGCCAAACATGGTCTCGAAAAGTAGGTCACAGGTCAAAGGTCATTTGGGTCAGGGTCATGAAATTTTCAGGGTAGGTGTGAAATTGATGAACGCGAGGGTACTGAAAGTTTCGTCGCGATCGGCCGCTATTTACGCGAGTTATTCGCGAAAAACCATGGGGGTGTCCGTTCGACCCCCCCCCCCCTATACGGGCGAGGGTTAACTGATTGTAACGCATTCCTTAGACTAAATCGGTGAAAAAATGCGACCTTTGACCTGACTTGTGGCGTCATGGGTTGCACCTAGGTCAACGAAACCTGGTAACAAGGTAGTTCCGTGGTGGGGCTATCGAACGCTCTTTGAATGTTCAAAACCGGTCGGTAACTTTCCGAGATCTCAAGTGGAAGGTGAAACGGCTGCACCACCCGATCAGGTGGTAGGGTCCGCCTATTAATAGCCCAAGGGGGCGCGGATTATTTATTCACTCATACAGTGTCATTTATTTTGAGAACACCTTTCTCACGCCATGACAAGCTCCTCTCGTAATAGAACGAGATGAGGAGAGTGTTTTCACGCCTCCTTATGCACGGCTCTAAGTGTCATTGAGCTATCAACTGTCAGCGGTTTTCGGACAATGAAGTTCTTTCTTAGTCCTTACTGAATCCAATTTTATTTCAAACGATTGTCACTGTGCTAGTTTTCTTCTTATACGTTTTTGAAAAAGCGCTGAAGAAGTCTTTGATAGACGAAACCGGTCCGCTTATTCTTTTTCTAATTGTTTTTTGAATATATTCGTAGACTACCGGCTCTTTACTACAAAATTTGAGAATGTTTGGTATTACTTTGACCCGAATGATGTGCAGCTGAATTTTCCCTCTTGAATGATTATGGACAGCTCGCGAAATTAACTTCAACCTAAACTACGACAAGCGGAAGAAAATCCGATACAAGCCTACCTCAATCCTCTCACCTTATTCAACCGTTGAAACGTTAAAGGCATTAATTCAGTCCGAGTCGCTATGTCGACCACCCGCGCCGTGCTGGGGGGAGGGGCGTTTTTACGCCCTTCCCCCTCAGGTTTTTCGCGAATATCTCAAAAACGGCGACGCGACGCGTAGCGTCATTCAAGGTCAGGTCACCAGGTAACGTCAAGTGACCTTACCTCAGAAAAAAAAATCGAAAGCTCGCTGTAGCTACACCGACTGAGCGATCACTTTAAAACTCTCAGTAATTGCTTAGGGTAACAGTATGTATAAAATGGATACCTTGGATTTTTTATGTCTGTGGCCTAAGGTCAGGTCAATTTTGCGACTGCTCCATTAGGTATTAAGTCAATGGGAGAAAATTGAAATGCGCCTCTTTTGAACGAATTTCGTTCTACACCCTCTCAAACATCAGTCCATAGGTAAACATGACACACTGAATCGGAAAATTGCACCTGTGATCCCTGTGTGTGCCCCTGATGGCATTTTAGGACATAAAAGGTCTTCAACAGTTTTTTTTTTTTACTTTTGACAGAGACGTGCTAGAGCGGTGAAAACACCGTTGATCTGAGGTCAAATTTGAGGTCAATCAGAGCGGTGCCCTCTGGGGGCTAATCCGTTGATCTGAGGTCAAATTTGAGAACATGACGGCGAAAGAGCGTTAAAAGAGCTATCGAATGCGCTTTTCCGCGGCGCTGTAGCTCTATTGGTTCCCGAGTTAGCCGTCGGGTGTTCAAAATCGTTGAAATCAACAAAATTTGACCTTTGATGAACCCTGGTGACCTTACCTTTGCCCTGACCTTAAAATGACCGATTGTTTTCCTCCTTATTTTTGACGCTCTTTCGATTGCCGCTTACCGCGTGTCGCTACGTGGCCCAGGAGCTGAGTCAGACGGAGGGGCGTGAAACGCCCCCCACCCCCCAGCACCCGACGGAAAATTCATGCCACCAACACGGCGCGGGTTAATTGTTATGTTACTGTTAGCTAGCTCCTGTTGTAAGCTGTGGAGTCGTGGACCTGATCTTGAAGGAATTGGGGCTAACATTTTCATAGCAAACGTAAAAAAATGTTTAGTAGGTTGTGCAAAAAATAGCATCTCTTTTATGAAATATTTGCAAAACCTTCAACATCATCCCCAGACCCCATTATAGTGCCGAGCTCCCAACGACGACCATAAAAGCGTCCCCATCCTGTCATAGGCGGTGGAACGGGGAGGGCACCGGGGCACCGTGCCCCCTTTGATTTTGGCATTTTAACATTAGCCCTATGAGCGTTGCATGGAAATAATAGGACCAAAAGTCGGCAGTGCTTGAAGGTGTTCCGCCGCTACTTCATCCCGTCAACGTGGGTTTATCATAAGGATGCTAAGATTTAATTTCCAATCCGATGCTGTAATGATGGAAAGCAAATTTACATTTTATATGCGAAACAAGTTGACACAACTAAATATTTCCTGTCTCGCTCCCTCTCACTGATTTCCCCATTGCCCTCTTTCTCATTTTACCCTCTCTGGTTTTCCTTTTCTCTCTTTTCTCTCCTCCCGCCCTTATCCCTTCCCTCCAGTCTTTCTTATCTCTCTCTCTCTCTCTCTCTCTCTCTCTCTCTCTCTCTCTCTCTCTCTCTCTCTCTCTCACTCTCTCTCTCTCTCTCTCTCTCTCTCTCCTCTCTCTCTCTCTCTCGCTCTCTCGCGCTCTCTCTCTCTCGCGCTCTCTCTCTCTCGCTCTCTCGCTCTCTCTCTCGCTCTCTCTCGCTCTCTCGCTCTCTCTCTCTCTCTCTCGCTCTCTCTTTCTCTCTCTCCCTCTCTCTTTCTCTCTTTCTCTCTCTCCCTCTCTCCCTCTTTCTCTCTCTTTCTCTCCCTCCTCTCTCTCTCTTTCTCTCTCTCCTCTCTCTCTCCCTCTCTCTCTCTCTTTCCTCACAATATTATCGACTGTCACAGCGTTGTAGGGCTTGTTTCCAGACAGGTCCAGATGCTCCCCACTCCGGAGGCCCCAGCCCACACGGCCCAACCGCTCAAACACCCTCCGGCGGATGACCTCTGACCTCGGCGACCTGACCCCAGCCGACCGATCGCGTCCCTCTCCACGACTCCGCCCCGCTTCCCCCACTACAGCTGCGTAGTAATTGTAGCGTGTGCAAAGGTCACGTGACATTATTTACTTCTGCGGCTTGTTCGGCTGACAAGATATGGCACTAGTGGTCTGTGGATCAGAGGCGGGGCTAGGTTCTACGACTTCTTGGGGCACACTTTAGGGCAGAAAAGAGGTTTTTTGGCTCCCCATCCCAAAATGCTTCGAATATACAAAAACAAATTAGATATTCGAAAAGCGGAGGACCAAACGGATCGTTTGACGTATCATGCGCGACTGAGAATTGATTGGTCATCAAACTACTGAACAAAAACGAGGTGATTAGTAGCAAGTGCTGGTGACTGTACGTCTCTCCACGAAGGTCGAACAAATCCATGGCCACTTTTTCCCAAGGCCGACTCGGTATCTCGTGCGGGGACAGAGGTTCTGGTGGCTGCGAGGGCCGGTATGCCAGGCAAACCGGACACCGGAGGACCGCCTCTTTAATCATGGCTGTCATCCCGACCCAGAACACATTCTGTCGCGCCAGCCGGAGGATTGAGGCGACCCCGATGTGGGTGCTGTGAAGTCTGGTAATGATGTCCCGCTGCTGAGACGAGGGTATCACCAGACAATTACCGGGGTTACATGAGCAAGTAAATGCGTATCAGGAACGGATTTTCCTATTCGCTCACCATTGTAGTCCGTTTGTAATGCGTATTAACTCTGCTCATGTAACCCCGAGCACTGTCCCTTATATAGCAGGCCGTCTTCCGAGGCCAACTCCCCACGGAGGTGGTGGAAGGCCCTTAGACTGGCCGGCAGGCGGCGCCGGTCATCCGGCCATCCCAGCTGCAGCTGTCGGATGACCGTCGTCAGAACAGGGTCCGCCTCAGTGGCGGCCCGAATCGCCTCCAGCCGCTGCGGAGACACAGAAATGCCATCAACGAGGCGAAGTGACGAGGTCTCCACAGCGAACGCGGCTTGCGGCGTTTTGACTGGGGCTCGGCTCAGGGCATCGGCTACAGGGACCTGTGAGCCGGGACGATACACAATTTTAAAATCGTACCGTTGGAGCTGAAGCAGCATCCGCTGAAGACGCAGCGGGGCATCACACAGGGGTTTTGCCATGATCGGCACCAGCGGTTTGTGATCTGTCTCCACAGTCACGTGCCGGCCATACACATACTGATCGAGCCGCGTCAACGCAAAACTGATCGCCAGTAGTTCTTTTTCCAGCTGGGAGTACGCGATTTCACATGCCGTGAGTGAGCGGGAACAATATGTGACAGGCTGTCCCCCCTGAAGCAGGACGGCGCCGAGGCCATAGCTCGAGGCATCGCACTGGACGGTAGCCGGTGACCGCGGATCGTAGAATTTCAGAACTGGCGCGCTCGTCAGCAGCGTTTTGACCCGGTCAAATGCGCTTTGACACACGTGGGACCACGACCACTCGTTGCGCGACTGTGTCAGCGCGCGGAGCGGCGCCAGGAGGTGGGAGACGTTCGGAATGTAGCGGGAGAGAAAACTGACCATGCCTAGAAACCGTTTCAGACTGGGCACGTCAGTGGGGACTGGGTACTCGTGAACAGCCGCGACTTTCGCCGGATCTGGCCGCATGCCTCCCTCGGAGGTCAGGACATGACCCATCCACTTGATCTCCGGGACCTTGTAGCGGAATTTGTCCGGGTTGAGCACCAAGTTCCTGGATCGAGCGCGATCGAGGAACGCACAGAGATTTCGATCGTGATCATCCTCCGCCTCAGACATGGACGCCCCCTGCCTACAACCACTACATCATCGGCGATAACCTCTACACCGCGTAGACCACTAACTAGATCATTGATGACTCGCTGCCAGATTTCAGGGCTCGAAGTAACACCATACGGCAGGCGCTTCCACACGTACCGGCCGAAGGGTGTGTGGAAGCAACACAAACGCGCTGACGCCTCCGACAATCCGATCTGCCAGAAGGCGTTTGCGGCATCCAACACGCTATACACTTAATCATCACTCATACGCGCGGTTATCTCGTCAACAGTCGGGGTTGGATAGTGCTCCCGGCGCACCGCCTTGTTTAGATGGCGGGGGTCGATGCAGAGTCGGATGTCACCTGACGGCTTATCTTCGATCACGGAGTGGGAAACCCAGTCAGTGGGTTCAACGATCGGTGACACGACGCCAAGAGCCTCGAGCTCGTCCAACTTCCGTTTCAGTTTGTCCCTCACGTGAATACGGACCCTGCGAGGAGCGTCGACCACGGGGACCGCAGAGGGATCGGTGACAATCTCGTAGTCGTTCAAAATCAGACCCACCCTGCTTGTACCTATCAAACACATCCCGATACTGGTCGATAATTCGTGACCGGCCAGTGGGCGGAGGGGCGGGGGTCGGTGCCCGTGACCGGCTGTTAGGTGAGTGGTACACATACTCCAACGGATCACTGTCCTTGACGTCGATCAGCCCTAGACGGAGTGATGTCTTTAGACTAAGGATCGGCGCGATAGCCGCCTTGACTACTTAACATTGTAGCGTACAGTTGTGCCCCGTCACAGGGTTACTAAGTTCAAGATTCACTTTTCCATCCGTGTACACGAGTCCCCCGTCATACATGCGGAGTGCCGTCGAGCACGGCCTCAGCCGCTCACCCTGCTCGTCACCCGTCAGCCGCACATAGTCAGCACGTGTAATGACGTCACATTCAGCACCGGAGTCGATTAAAAATGTCACCGGCACTCCACCCGCAGTGAAAAGTGTTTTGTGGGCCTTACTTGGAAAACCTTCGGTCGTCATGATGTCGAACTCAGCCTCCGGGCTGACGTTGGCTGGCGGTGATACCTCCGGCTGTACCGCCGCCGCCGCCGGCCGACTCGCCGGCCGCCGTCCCTGCGCGGCGGCTGGAGCCGGCGTATTTGGAAATTCCGACCTCGACGAGCGTCTGTGGTAGAAAACCACCGCTTTGGTAGGGGAAACTACTGCTGTCTGCTACCATTTGTACCTACTGCATGTGTCGCTATAGTTGCGACATCTATGCAGGCACGTATCCAGCAGAGGCGGATCCAGCTCAGAGTTTTTTTTTGGGGGGGGGGGCAAACCATAACAATTTATCGATTCTTTCCATGCCTCGTCCATAGGCGTAATGTTAACCCTCGCCCTGGCAGGGCATTTTCCATAACACGGCCTGGCAGGGGGGGGGGGTCGATGCGACCCCCCCTCGCGATTGGCTCCTATGGCACCTAGAAACACCAAATTTGGTAGGTAGGTGGGCCCCCCGGCGTTCTCGCCCCTGTGCAAATTTGGTTGCTCTAGGTCAATATTTAGGGGGGTTTTGGGGGGTATAAATGTAAAAATTTCGCTAAAAACAGGTCAAAAGTTTTTTTTCGCTTATAACTTTTGATCTAATTAAGATAGAGCAAAACGAAAAGCACCAGTGAACTCAGCACGTCCAGGCGCGTCGAATGATATACTTTTTAGCTTGCTTTAGTGTACTTAAAGTTTTTCTTAAATTTTAAGTAAACTTAAATTAATAAATTGAGTTCAAGTTAACCAAATTGCATCATATCGCATATCATTTGATTCGGCTGATCACCAGGAACACAATGATACCATTTTTAAGCTTTAGCGTCATTATGTGCCAAGTTATTGGCAAAAACGTAATTTGACCTCAGTTGACCTCATTTGACCTGACCCATGGATAAGTACACCAAACAAAGAAGCACCAAGTAACCTGCTGTTAAGTACCGTGGTTTCAAAGCACAAAAGTGATAAAACGAAGCGGATATCTCCAGTATTTTCCGAATTTAGTATTTTCCCAAAGGCTTAACATTACGACGTAATGACCTCTAACTGACCTCAGGTCAGTGACCTCAAAAAACCGGACTATATGTTACACAACTCGGTGAACTTAGCACATCCTGAAAGTTTAAAGGAAATCAGTCGAAAGCTGTGATTTGGACAGGTGCAAAAAGAAAATTGAAATTTGACCATGACCTTGTACCGGTTTTTCTGACCTGGTGACCTGACCCAAGGTCACCCGGACCTGAAATTTTCAGGTCATATGTAAAAAGGTTGCCCCATAGGCTGTGCCAAATTTGGCGGCGCTGCGCGCCGCCGTTTTTACGCTATCCTCGAAAAACCTTAGGGGGGGTCGCATCGACCCCCCCCCCTGCCAGGGCGAGGTTTAAAATTATGCCGTTTGGGAGGGGCAAATGCCCATTTTGCCCCCCCTGGATCCGCCACTGGTTAGAAAGTCGTAAAGTGTGGTTGCTTCGGGGTTTTTCGGGGTGCTGATCACGAACATCGTGTTAGTTTTTATCACAGATGATGTCTTAAAGCCCTTAGACCAGGTCGGGTCAGGTCAGGTCAGCAACCAGTAGGCGTCGTGACGGGTATTCGTAGTAGTCGTAGTACGTGTCAACCGCCTCTGACAGCTTCGTAACATGTTACGAAGTCACCAAAACTACTTCGTAAATGTTCAAATGGTTGCTAAATTCGAATTCAGCTCCAAAAACTAGCCTAGAAATATGTAAAACTCGAAAAAGTGAACCGAGGTCACCCGAGGTCACCAAAGGTCAATGACCTGACCTGACCTTCAGGTGACCTTGACACCCACCCTAATGCATGGTAGCAACATCAAATAACATGTTTGAACGTTTGAAACCACGGAAAGCTTGCAAACGCGCGGCTAATGCGAGCCGACATACGCGGAATCGCGATTCAGGCCAAACATGGTCTCGGAACCTGAGGGGAGGGGGGGGGGCGTGAAAAGGCTCCCCCGGCACGGCGCGGGTTAACAAATTTCAAAGGAAGTGAATTGCAAAAACGATCTTCAACTGAAATTAACTGAAAACATTTTATCAAGGTCGACTAACGCAAGACAATGCATTTTCATTTACAATAGGTATGCCGAATTTTATCGTAAAATTACCGTTCTTTAGATATTCTCGATTTTTTTTTTCACACCAGGATAAGCAGTCGCCGTGGGGCCCCTTTTAGCTGACCTCCGGGCCCTTCTCGGCTGTCGCCCCTCCCTGAGCGAAATCCTGGATGCCAGTGGCGGATCCAGGGGGGGGGGGCAAAATGGGCATTTGTCCCTCCCAAACGGCATAATTTTAACATTACGCCTATGGACGAGGCATGGAAGGAATCGATAAATTGTTATGGTTTGCCCCCCCCCCCAAAAAAAAAAACTGATCTGGATCCGCCTCTGTTTCTAACAGGTCCCGATTTTTCCGACTTTGGGTCATTGACCTGACCTGGAAGGTCAACCAATGACCTAGGACCTTAAAATTGGGTATCATCGGCTTCCTCTCGTCACGGGCAACACGCTTGTTTTTCTGCGAAGCTCTAGCTCGATCAGGGGCCAAACGGCAAGGGGCGGGGGGTCCAACCGATCCCCCCCCCCCCGGCCCCGCTTCACATTAGAAGCTGGCAAACGCCGCACACATGCGAGGGTTAAACTGGTAACGGCCTGCCACCAACCGCAACCATACCAGTCAGGAGGCTCATAAACATCCAGTCGGTTCGGGAAGTTGAGGTTAAAACTTAAAATTGTCAGGCCCAGGCCGCCAGCTCCGTCCAACTGACCTCACCTCGAAAAGAAAAATTTAAAATGTTCGGCATAGCTGCTTACACCGACTGAACGATCGCCTTGAAACGTTCAGCGATTGATATGAATAATGTTAAAAATTGGTATACATAACATATTATTTCTTAAGTGGTTAAGCACTCTCAGGTACTTGGTATTCCTCACTTATCACTCATGGTGTCACTGGCGGGCTCCTGAGGGCCTACCTACACCATTCTCCGGGAGCCCTTAGGCGGGCTCCTTATGCATAGCGACACATGCAGTGCAAATGGTAGCAGACAGCAGTAGTTTCCCCTACCAAAGTGGTGGTTTTCTACCACAGATGCTCGTCGAGGTCGGAATTTCCAAATACGCCTGGAGCCGGCCGCCAGTCAGCTGATCGGCGCGCCGTCGGCTGAGCGCTGCCGCCGCACGGTAGGCGATCGGGCCGGTCTAGCCTCGCGAAACCTCAAAGACACTTTTTCCGAAAATTGGAAAACAACGCATACTAGTCGACAGAAAATTCATCAAAGATTACGATTAGTGCATTTGCATGGCTCAGGAGACATTTTTTCGTAGACAAAAGTATCGTTAAAGACAGCGTTCCGTAACACTTCATAAGGGGGATAATCACAGCCGATTTTTACGCTCTTTGAATATATTGCGGAACGATGAAATTGCTAGGTGTTGAGCATCCATTTTGCATGGAAAGTGAAATTTAGGTGTTTAGACGATTCCGCCATAGAAAGTAAGTAGACAAAATCAGTTCAAAATGTCTTAAAATTAGGTTAACTTTTTATATTTTTTTCTACCACTGAACATTACGTTCACTGAATTAACCAAGCCCAGCAAAAAACGTTTTACGAGGATGAACTGAAAATAATGCTGTATCGCATGCACTAAGACACTATGGCTGGGGGGATCCATGTGATCGCAAGGCACCTCGCAGTTGCGATCAAACGTAAGTTGAATCGGAACAGATATTGGAGGGATCCATCACATCGTAGGCTAAGTAGATACGCAAGTTGTATCGCAAATGGTGAAGATACGAACTAACTTTACGAATCTTCTCGGTCGATCGGAAGGCCGATCGTAGCGAAGCTTTACCTCTTTCTCAAGAGAAAAATATAAGAAACTTTCAAAATTTTCACAAAACCGAAATATATGTTAAACAAATATGGTTGATGAACACGTGTGCAAAATTTGAAGTCGATTTCTTCAAAAATGGCTGCGCTAGAGCGTTTTAAATTTACACGTTGAAAACGGTCACTTTCACGTCATTTTTGTAATTATTTTTTTCAATTTTGAAGTTTAAAAAGTGTTTTGGGCAATTTTTCGCGTTAATTGCGAAAATCTGACCAAAACATGTATCGCACCATCAATGATCCGATACGCCATCAGAGGCCGCGCCGCGGACAGGTGGGCGCGGCGATACCTAGGCCGCGTGGGGGTTACACTGGTGTTCGGGAAGGGCTATGTCAACGCGAGGCAGGCCGCGGGGGAGCCGGTTGCGGCGCCGGTCCGTATTTGTCGGCGCCTAGCAGTGCAGCGGTGCGTTTATGGCGGAGGGAGGGGAAGCGGTGTAGTGTCGGCAAGGCCGCACACAGGAGAGGGCACACGGGCCTCCCCCCCCCCCCCCATTCGAGTTGGGGCCCCTAATCTTTAGACCGCCGAAGACCATGTAAAATGAACTGAAATAATGATTAAAAAGACCGGGAGGGCCCATCTCGTTCCCCAGCAGGCCCATACGAGTCCATAAATACCCAGTAGCGCAGCCAGGGGTATTGTGGTGAAATTTCAATGGCCCTCAAAAGACCTCAAAGGGCCCACAGATGGGGTCACCGGGTCCTCAGATGGTCTCGAAGGGCCCTCGGTTAGCGTCAAATGGCCCTCATCTGGTGTCAAAGGGCCCTCAGATGGCCAAATGAAGGGCCACAAGATGGCCTCAAAGGGCCCTCAGATGGGTTCAAAGGGCTCTCAGCCAACGTTAAACCTACCTCAGAAGACCTTAAAGGGCGTCAAAGGGCCCTAAACCTGCGTCAGAGGGCCCTGAGCTCGCGTCAAACGACCCTCCGAAGGCATTAAAGAGTCCTTAGCTTGTGTCAGAGGGCCCCCAGCTGGTGTCAGTGAGCCCTCCTCAGCTGGCGCCAAAAGTCCATCTGAAGGCCTCAAACGGTCGTCAGCTGGAGTACAACGGTCCTCAGATGCCGTCACGCGGCCCTCAAAAGCCTCAAGGAGCCCTTATAAGGTCTCAAAGGGCCCTCATTTGGCCTCAAAAGGCCCTCACCTAGCGTTAACCGGACTTCAGAAGGCCTTAAAGGGCCCTTATCTGGTGTCAGAGGGCCCCAGCTAGTGTCAGAGGGCCCCCCCGGCCCTCAGTTGGCGCAAAATGGCCATCAGAAGGCCTCAAACGGTCCGTAACTGGAGTCCAACCGCAACGGTCCTCAGGTGCCGTCAAGCGGCCCTCAAAAAGCTTCAAAGGCCGCTTAGAAGGCAGCAAAGGGCCCTCATATGCCCCCCAAGGGTCCTCTGCTGGCGTCAAACGGACCTCAGAAGGTCTCAAAGGGCGTCAAAGGGCCCTGAGCTCGTGTCAAATATAAAAGCGCCCTTAGTTGGTGTCAGGAGGCCCCCAGTTGGTGTCAGCGTGCCCTCAGCTGGTGTCAGAGAGCCCTCAGTTGGCATCTACTGGCCATCAGAAGGCCCCAAACGGTCCTCAGATGGCGTCCAACGGTCCTCAGCTGACGTTAAGAGGCCCTCAAAAAGGCCTCAAAGACCCCTCGGCTGCTGAAGAGGCCCTTAGCCTCAAAGGAAACTCAAGAGACGTTAAACGGCCCTAAAAAGGCTTGAAAGGGCCCTCTGCTGGTGGCAAAGGGCTCGCATATGACATCAATAACAGCTTTGTCAAAAACGGACCTGAGAGACCTTGCCGGTCCCTGGTTATAAGGGACTCCTGTCTCTTGCAGTAACCTGAGTGGCCCACGTTTACTGAGGGGCCCCTGGTTATTGAAGGAGTCCCTGGTTATTGGAAGGACCCCTGGTTATCAGAGGGTTCCCTGGTCACCTGGTGGGTCCCTGATCAATTGAAACCTCCCGATCATCTGAGCGCCCCCTGATTGCCTTGGTCTTGGCGTTGGCGTACAGTTTAAAGTCGTCGGCACACTGCGGCCTCCTCTTTCTCAACAAGTCTCTCTATTTCTTCTGCAGCGAGGGCGATTTCGTCAAAATACCTACTCCTCCATCGCGAAGCCTCGTGCGCAGACGCAGTCTTCGGGGCGCTCGCTGCGCCAACTCTCGACGACAACTGACGGGCTCCAAATGGAACAGATGGACTCCGAAACGAACGCGGGAATGCCGACACATGATCCCTCCAAATTTACAGAGGAGGAGATGTCCCTGACAGCCCCTTTGCAATAGGGGTCACTTTTACACTATAGACGTATGGGGAATTCGACCTTATCGACATGGTACTACGAGGTCAGCTGATCTGCTTGGCATTTAAATCGTAGTAAAACTGGCATTTAAACGTTGCGAAACAACTTACGTACAACGTAGCTCCGATTTGCCCCTCTTTCTTTTTCATCCCTCCGATTTTCTTCCGATCAAGAGAAGTTTCGTACCGAGAGAAGTTTCGCAGCCACGTCCGATATAACTTACGATAGCACGGATCCCCCCAGCCTATATATTAGGGGAGCCAGTGAAAATTTGCAGCCACTTGCAGCCCTGGCATCCAGACACTTTTTTCTTCTAAGGGTTGGCCGTGGCTTGGTGCGCTTGAGCACAAGGGGTAGATGCCCCAAAGGGTGTTTTCGCGATAGCTCAAAACACCCAGGCAATAGAGAGCTGCAACCTGGCATACCTGACCTTTGATGCACGCTGGATCTTGTGACACCAACCGCACTTTCAAGTCAGGTCAGGTCACTGACCTATGACGTCATAAATGAACCTCTGCACGATCCTCAGATGTCGCAACCTTGCAACGCTCTCAGTGCCAGAGTAACTTTCACAGGGAGGTGAGACTTGCAGGACTTATTGTCCTTCAGAGGTCTTACAAGTTGTATATCTCAGATTTTTCCTAAATGTCACATAAAGTCAGGCTGGTCACGTGACCTCACCTATAAGTCAATGGGGAAATATGAAAACTGTTATTTTGGCGCCAGGAATGATATTCAATTGTCTCAAATACATGGAATCGTTACTTCATGCACTCCTTACAAGATCTGATGCTGCATTTTTGCATTGTTGACCTTGCATGACGTCATTTATGACGTCACTAGGGTCATACGAGTTTTTCGTCAATAACTCCCAATCAAATTGAGCTAGAGAGTCGACAAGGTCACCAATGGACTCCGGAAGACCTGCCGAATCGAGTGATATGCGATATGACCTCTTTCGACCAACTTCGTGATTTGAAGACCTCTGACCTGACCTTGACCGAGGTCAAGGTCAGGTTGACCTTACAGTGGCCTCACCTAAACAAAAGTATACCATTCGACGCGCCTGAGCAAGGCGAACACGACGATGTCAAAAACGTGGTTCAGCGGCCATTTTTTGCGAAGTTATTTACCAAAAACCAAACCCGCTGCTTGGGTCACGTTATGAAATGGGGCCTTGCCGGGCGAGATTTACGCTGTTTCATGATATGTATAAATTGGTAGGGCATAATCGTTTGAATAAAAAATTGGTTTGGAAGCAATTTTCTATGGAGGTACACACCATTTCAATGTCCTACCCAGGGGCGTCGTTTTGTATAGGCCTGGGAGTGCCCGAGCACTACCAATGTTCAGCTGAGCACTACCAATGTGTTGTTGAGCACTACCAACATTTTTCTTCACTTATTGATAAAATTGTAATCAAACATGTCATACAAATAAAATGAATGAGGTTCTTATCTATAAAATCAGCATGATAGCAAGTAACTTCAAGTGGTAACTATTGATGAAAATCTATGGACTTACTCCACAAGTAGATTGAATTTGAATTGGTCGACCAATTCAATCTTCTTGTAGCGTACCTAAATCCATAAATTTCCATCAATACCTAGCTATCATTTTCACTTTCCACATCATGTCATTACGTACTCCTACCTAGCTCATATCGTCATAAATTTCGACCTACCCTCAAAAGTATTCATGCGTTATTCGCGCAGCAATTAGGCAAATTGCAAGCTCGCCGCAGAGCACAAATCCTATAAGAGATAGTCCTTATTTAAAACATATGCTCATTGGATATTCAAGAAGGTTGCTCCTAAATATTGTGGTTCTAGCTTCAAAAACATGGATGTTATGAATGCCGATAGGTTTCGCGAGGCTACACCGGCCGGATCGCCCACTGTGCGCCGGCTGGGCGGCGCGGGCGCGGCTCAGCGGCGCGCCCCGGGCACTGCTGGGCAGTGGCGCAGCCAGGGGGGGGTCAGAGGGTCAGCTGACCCCCCCGAAATTTCTGTCAGGGGCCCGTTCGAGAGAGAGAGAGAGAGAGAGAGAGAGAGAGAGAGAGAGAGAGAGAGAGAGAGAGAGAGAGGGAGGAGAGAGGTCCTAATCTAACCGGACGAGAGAACTGGCCCGGGCCCCCTGGGTGGATGGGCCCGGGCCCCCTGGGTGCATGGGGCCCGGGCCCCCCGTGGATGGGTCCGGACCCCCGGGAGAACGGGCCCCGGGCCCCGGGTGGACGGGGCCCGGACCCCCGGTTGGAAGGGGCCCGGGCCCCCGGGAGAACTGGCTCGGGCCCCTGGGAGAACGGGCCCGGACCCCCTGGGTGGATGGGGCCCGGGCCCCTGTGGATGGGTCCGGCCCCCGGGAGAACGGGCCCCGGGTGGACGGGGCCCGGACCCCCGGTTGGATGGGGCCCCGGCCCCCGGGAGAAAGGGCCCGGGCCTCCCGGAGAACGGGCCCGGGCCCCCGGGAGAACTGGCCCGGGCCCCTGGGAGAACGGGCCCGGGCCCCCTGTGTGGATGGGGCCCGGGCCCCCGTGGATGGGTCCGGGACCCCGGGAGAACGCGCCCCGGATGGACGGGGCCCGGACCCCCGTTGGATGGGGCCCGGGTCCCCGGGAGAACTGGCTCGGGTCCCTGGGGGAGCGGGCCCGGGCCCCCTGGGTGGATGGGGCCCGGGCCCCGTGGATGGGTCCGGGCCCCCGGAAGAACGGGCCCGGGCCCCTGGGAGAACGGGCCCGGGCCCCCTTTGTGGATAGGGCCCGGCCCCCGTGGATGGGTCCGGGGCCCGGGAGAACGGGGCCCGGAATCCCGGTTGGATGGGGCCCGGGCCCCCGTGGATGGGTCCGGGCCCCCGGGAGAACGGGCCCGGGCCTCCCGGATAACGGGCAAGGGCTCCCGGGAGAACGGGCCCCGGGCCCCGGGTGGACGGGGCCCGGACCCCCGGGTGGCCCCCGGGAGAACTGGGCCCGGGCCCCCGGATTGATGGGACCCGGGTCCCCTGGTAGACGGGGCCCGGAGCCCCGGGTGGACGGGACCCGGAGCCCAAGGTGAACGTGACCCGGGCCCCCATATGGATAGGGCCCGCGCCCCCTTGTGGATAGGGCCCGGGTCCGCGGTTGAATGGGGCCCGGTAGGGTGACCCGCTTGCTCCGCAACGCGAATAAGGTGTATTTTCGATCGGTGGGCGTTTGGTTGGTCTTGTGTCCGTGGGCTATGTATCCATTTCGGTCGATTGCTTTTTGACGGCTATGCATTTTGGTTTGGGAAAAAATATCCATCGCATCGAGGTGCTGGTGTCTGATGAGCATGCGTTCTACTATAGAACATGTCATGTGTAGTTTATAACAAAGGCTGACGAAGGTTATTGAAAAATGAAAGCCATCGATGAGTTACTATGTAGAGGTTTGAAACATTTATATTTTAAAGAATACTGCTGCTCGTCATGCAAAAGCGATGGTTGGATTTTGGACAAAATTGAATGCTCTTTCCAACTATGCCATTTTCATTTGTCAAACGTACCAGGTTATGCAGTAAAACCCGTGTAATTAAGTAAGTCATTAACAAATACCATTTTCTCCAGCGATTTGTTCCACCTTGTTTTTGATCAATTAGCTTTTCACAATTTTTCCATGCGAGGCTGTGCATTTCTTTTGCCAACAGGCGTTGTTAGAACCCGCTCCGTCAAACAATCACCCGAAAATAGCATTAAGTCCCAAATCTGTCCGAAACGTCAATTTTCCAGCATAAGTGCCCTCACGGGTGCACGTGGCGCGTGCCATCCCTGCACCGCACACCATTCGATAGCCCGTTCGATTCTCTACACGATACTGTGTTCCCCGTGCCGATCGGACCCACGGTTACCGAGATACTGCACGGGGACCGGACCAGTGTCGGGCAAATTTAGCCATTTTTGCACGATTTTGCAAGCCGATTGATACATGTACTGTAAAGTCTATGACGCGAATTTGCACTTTTTAAGCACGCGCCATGTGCTCGCTATCGATCCGATCGAGCTGAGACCCTCAAAGGCACGTTGCCCATCCTTGATCTATAAATCTGGAAAATTTCAGCGCACTAGGCGCAACGGTCTGGCCTGTACACCGCGCTAAGTAACACCATGCCGGGACCTTGATAGCAGACAGAATCTACGTCACCACATCACCACACCACAACAAACCCGGCCCAAGGCAATACATGTCCCATATGAGCGCGTTAATCCTCGTCGGCACAGGCCATTCCAGCCATTTTGCGTCCTTCGACGGCACAAGGGGGAGGTTGGTACGACCCCCGCGTTTGGCCCATGATCGAGCTAGAGCTTCGCGGAAAAAAACGAACGTGTTGCCCGTGACGAGAGTAAGCCGATGATACTCAATTTCAAGGTTCTTGGTCATTGGTTGACCTTCCAGGTCAGGTCAATGACCCAAAAATCGGGAAAATCGGGACCTGTTAGAACGTCGTAAAGTGTGGCTGCTATAGGGTTTTTCGGGGTGCTGATCACGAATAGTTATCATGTTAGTTTTGATCACAGATGATGTCTTTATGCATTTAGGTCAGGTCGGGTCAGTTCAGGTCAGGTCAACCAGTAGGGGTCCTGCCGGGTATTTGTAGTACCTACGTGTCAGCCGCCTCTAGCAGCTTCGTAACATGTTACGAAGGCACCAAAACAACTTCGTGAATATTCAAATGGTTGCTAAATTCGAATTCAGTTCCAAAAACTTGCCTAGAAACATGTATATAATTCGAAAAAGTACCGAGGTCATCATAGGTCAATGACCTGACCTGACCTTCAGGTGACCTTGACACCCACTCTAATGCATGGGAGCAGCATCAACTCACATGTTTGAACGCTTGAAACCACGAAAAGACTGCAAACGCGCGGCTGATGCGAGTCGGCATACCGACGCCGAATCGTGATTCTGGCCAAACATGGTCTCAAGGTCACAGGTGAAAGGTCATTTGAGTCAGGGTCATGCAATTTCTAGGGTAGGTGTAAAACTGATCAACGCGAGGGTACTGAAAGCGTTGTCGCGATCGGCCGCTTTTTACGCGAATTATTCACGAAAACCCTTAGGGGGTTGCATCATACCCTCCCCCTGTGCCGGCGAGGGTTAAAACTTCTTGTGATCGAATTTACGTAGGTAATGAAGAAGGATAAAGGCACAATCTTCTACAGCAGCCAATAGATGACTTAGACAGGCACATGGGACTACTTAAATATTGTCTGATAGAAGCAGGCAACAGCTCCGTTAGCATATATGCTATGCATATTGCGGAAGGGGCACATTTCGGCCTCGAAAGATACGAATTCGTAACTCATAGTAACATATTTCTGCCATGGTCAATTCGCGTAGAAATTGAACACCGGGTGATTACCGAGCTATTGTTCTATCAAAATTTTCCGATTCAAACTCGCTCAGGGTTATCGTATAGGTAAAGGGGGCCCGCTCAGCAGAATGCGTATGAAATATGGAAAGATTCTGAAAAATGGTTGGGGGCCCGCACACTAGGGGGCCCGCTTTGGAGGCGATGACCCCCCCGAAACCAAATCCTGGCTGCGCCACTGCTGCTGGGCGCTGGCTGCCGCCTGCCGGCGAAGTGGTTCGTGCCTTGGCACACTGCACACGTTTTGCCCCACGCTGGGCAATACTTTCGAGCCATCTGGTGAGATTGGCAGCAGAAGCGACACTGTCGGGCCACCATAGATGCAGCTACTCCACTCTCAGTCGGCGGCCGCTGCTCGTCTCCGGCGCTGATCAGCTTGGAGTCACGGCTGGCCGCTTCTTCGGCAAGTGCGATGTCAATCGCCTGTGTGAGCGAGAGGCCAGACTTCTTCAGAAGGGCCTGCTGTGTGCGGGAGTCCCTTACGCCCATCACAACGCTGTCCCGTAGCATATTGTCGCGATCCGGGAACTCGCATGTTGCAGCCATGGTCCTCAAAGCTGCCACGAATTGCAGGATGGGCTCGCCCGGCCCTTGGGTTCGATTATAAAACTTGAATCGTTCCATGACGATATTTTGCCGTGGGATGCAAAACGTATCGAAGCGCTCCAGTAGCGTTTCAAGGTCGCCATTTGTCTCTTCCCAGTCGGGAAAATGCGACGCAACTTCCTGAGCCCCACGTCCTGCGCAGTTAAAGAATGTAGCCACCTGTACCAGTGGCGGTTTTGTCATGAGTTCGGATGCCACTGTATAATATTTCCATTCTCTTCGCCACTGTCGCCATTCGGAACCCAGTGTCGGCGACGCCATGTTTATTTCTGGTGGAGGGCGAAAGTTCGTCGCCATCTTCTGACACCATGTAACGTAAGGTAACGTAATGGTATTGAGTATCTGTATTGAGTTCCAGCAGAGCACTCAAGTTGAACGAATAAGGCTCATCTCCTAAACACGGAGCGGTCACTCCGACCAGCTCAGTACACAACACAATAATAACAACATGGCGCTCTCCAGCCAACAACAGCTAGCTCCCTTGTGCTGCCATCTAGGGGCAGCATCAAACACATGTACGGTGCATTTAAGATACGCACGACGCAGATACTTTCAATGAAATGCAACCAAATAGTATACAATAAGTTGTTTTTAGTTAAAACATATAGCCAAAAGCACATTGCAATGGGCTATAGCCCTTGCAAGGGGTTAAGAAAGATGGTTAGGCAGGTACAACGTACCACAACGTACGTACATGTACCTACATCAACAGAAAACATAAACAATGAACCAGAATAGAAGCACTAGCAGTGTAGACATCTGAAGGTCTAGCTACACTATGCGGGATCCTACGTCCGTGATCTGCGAGTTTGCGGGTTTTGCAGAAAATCGGTGCGCAGGTCAAGGTCAGCTGATAGGAAATACACGGGGTCGGCTACACTGAGGTCACGCAGATTCAGTCAAGGAAATCCCGGACGTTCAGTGCAGGAAATGCCGGATAGTCCGGACGGTCAGGATGTTCCGTACCGATATAAAGTTCAGAGCTGCAAACTTTTTTGCAGAATCTGCGTGATTGCGTGATATGAGACAGTTGTTAGCGCACTTGGTGGCGCACCGTATGAATCCAAGTAACGTAATTAACAATTGTTTCTTAAATTTTCATGTGTTTTTGATGTTTTATTAACAAAATAAACTTATTATCAATAAAATCGACACCTTTTTTAAACCCCACATCTGCTCTCCCGTGAATTTCCGGGAGGCACGAAAAATCTCCTTTCAAAAGTGTCCAATCGTCCGATCCTGATCAAATATGTGTGTTCGTAGGCCTGTTCTGGTATTGCTTTATCTGCCAAGACAGACAAACTTGAGAAAAATCGAGTGATTGTACCTTTTTTGAAGGTCTCTAACCAACTTGTCTGAAATTCACCGGAGAACAAATGTGGGGTTTGAAAAAAGGTGTCGAAATGGTATAGAAGATAGCAAACTTAAGCGTTTGTTGCGAAACCATTTATTAGTTTTATTATGACGTCAGTAATAAAACTGACGTCATAAAAACTGACGTGACCCTCAGTATATGACATCATAAATGGTTTATTAGTTTTATATAAAACTAATAAACCATTTATTAGTTTTATTATGGGATTCCGCGCTGCGCTCTCGGCGGGAACGGACGTGCCTCATCGAGCTCCACCCTTGACCTTGATCGGAACCCTGAATCAGCTGTTGACCTAGTTTCTGAAGATTGGGATTTCGTTTTGTCTATCTGAATCACACCAATTAACTTTTGGTGCTTTTTTGGTTTTGAGTTTTGAGCATTATAATTGGTAAATTTGCCTTCCTGGTTGAATGATGCCGGTTTCTCATTCTCCACCGCCGGCGAGAAGAAAGAAGGCTCCTACCTCATCGCAATCAGCTGATTCGGAAAATCAAAATCAAACGCCCCCTCCAAGATCGTCGCACGCCGCCAGTGTTGATACGCGCGATTCGTCGGCCTTGCTCGGCTTGTCGTCGGCGGTTGAAGCCGAAAACGGAACTTATGATTCCAGTTGCATAGTTCAGGAAGAGGAAAAAGCTGAAAGCAAGTCCCAGCCAGATACCCAACAGGCAACTGATCCAGGTATGGATAGATCTCGTGGCCGCAAGGCCATTGGTAAGCTGGACGATAGCGTCTATGAAAAATGGGAACGCAATTCTGTATCCATCTCTCGATCCTCTAGTGACACTAGTGCGGGTAGCGAAGGAGTTGTATGTAAGGGTGGATCTGGTAAAACATGCGGGCAAGCTGTTCAAGCTGGTGAATCAGGCGTTCTGTGCGATAGGTCAGTGCCACAACTGGTATCACTCGTCTTGTCAGGGAATCTCAAAACTAGCTTGGAGAGCCCTGGAGAGATACAAGGTGCTGGACCGGCTGTGCACTAGTTGCAAAGATGAACTGAAAGGAAACAAAAAGCAGACAAGCTTCAAATCCCTAGCTGACAAGGTTGCGTCACTGCAGGTGACCCTTCGTAATCATCTCTCTGAGGTTCAGAATTCCCTGAAAGAACAGCAGGCAGCCCTCGAGAAGCAGCTTGCAGATCTGAA
Source organism: Amphibalanus amphitrite (assembly GCF_019059575.1). Classification (NCBI taxonomy): domain Eukaryota; kingdom Metazoa; phylum Arthropoda; class Thecostraca; order Balanomorpha; family Balanidae; genus Amphibalanus; species Amphibalanus amphitrite. Next base: position 567,347 of record NW_024881703.1, on the reverse strand, counting down.
AGCCAGGGAGGAGAAAAGTGCCCGTATCATGGACCAGTCACTGAAGGAAAACGAGAACTGTAAAAGATCATATGCAGACATGGTGAAAGGGTCATGTGAAGACATTGTGAGGAAGGTAAGTGACCAGATCTCAACGCTCCCCAAAGCTGGCATGCTGGGAGCAAGTAAGGTAGCTGCCCAGGAATTAACTGGTGCCCTAGATGACTACATGGACAAGGAGAAGAGAAAATCAAACCTAGTAGTCTACAACCTGCCCGATCAGTGCTCAGGGCCCCTGACTGAAAGGGCTTCTCACGATGCAGAACTCTTCAGGATGATGATTAGGGAGGAAATGAAACTAAATGTCAATGCTCAAAAGTCCTTTAGAGTGGGAAAGAAAGTAGAGGGAAAGTCTAGACTGCTAATAGTCACCCTGGACAGTGTCTCGACGAAACATGACATCCTCAAGCTGGCTCCCCAGCTCAGACACTCTGATAAGTTTGTGAACATCTATGTGACTCCGGATTTGACCAAGAAAGAAAGAGAGGCCAACAAGAAGCTGAGAGACGAACTGCACAGACGCAAAGGTGCTGGTGAAACCAACCTCACTATCAGGAATGGCAAGATAGTCATGCTGAATCCAGCAACAGAGACAGAGAGGCAGACGCGGAAAACTTCTACCCAAACTGTGCGGGCTGTGGCGGCAGAGCCGGCTGCCGCTCCCTCTGGAGCTGGCAGTAACCACTCTGTTCAGCCTGCCCAGGCATCAAACAAGAGGCAGACTCAAGCTCAAGTTGATGTGGTGGGTGCTGGTGCGGAGGCGGCTGTCGCCTCCGTGGGAGCTGTCAGTGACCGCTCTGCTGGCAATGAAGCTGGGGAGGCGGCTGTCGCTCCTGAAGAGGCTGGCAGTTACCGCTCCGCTCAGACTGCTCAGGCTCCCAACAAAAGTCAGATGCAAGTTCCCCAGGCTGTTACTGGAGTGGCTGCTGGAGTGGCTGTCGCCTCCGTGGGAGCTGTCAGTGACCGCTCTGCTGGCATGGAGGCTGGGGAGGCGGCTGTCGCTCCTGCGGAGGCCGACGATCGCCGCTCCGCCCTGGGCTCACAAGACACAACGCATGTACAGTAGGTCTACTAAAAAAGTCCCCCGCTCCAGAGGCGGCCGGCCGGCCGAACCCCCGGATTCCAGCCCCGACTCTATTGCGCAGACCGCGGCAGCGACACGGGTCAGGTCGCGGCGCCCGGCGAGTGGGTCAGTTGGCGGCGGCCGGCCGTGGAGTGAGGGTGCCGTGTATGGGGCGCAGAGATGCCGCAGTGCAGAGGAGGTGAAGATAAAGACTCTGCACGATGCGGGAAATGATGCCTTTGTGATCTAAATTAAACACCTTCAGTGCATACTGCATATCCTCCCTTGCCCCATTCCTATTTTATCATAATCCTTCAATAATCCGTAATGACCACAGACCATTCAACGCAAGCAAGCAAACAAAACAACCCGTTTAGCGGCGACATCATCTCGGATAAAAAAGCGTTAGTGATGATTAGAATAGACTTAGCGCGGGGGCAAATCAAGGGGTATATAATATATATGTATCACATACCGAGTATTTTATTCCCATCTAGCGGAATAAGATTGAGGGTCTAATCCAACAAGTCGGCGGCCCTTCTAGACACAGATAAATGCTTTGATTTCGGTCGCATCGTTATCTGCAATAATTCGAAGCGAGGTTTAACCCTCGCCGGCCGAGAAGACGGGGTGGATGCCGCCACCATGTATTTTTTTGCGGTAGCTCAAAGCACTGATGATAGAAGGCTGACATTTCATATGCCTCGCATTTGATTCAAGCCGGATCATTTGACATCAACCACGTTTTATTATAAGTCATTATAAGTCAATGGGGAAAATGAAAATTGCTATTCTGGCGCCGGGAACAATCTCCAACTATCTCAAGCACACAGAATCGTGATTTGATGCACTCCTTGCAAGGTTAGATGCGTCACTTTTGCAATGTTGACCTTGCGTGACGTCATTTATGACGCCATCAAGGTCATATTAGTTTTTCGTCAATAACTCCCGATCAAATTGAGCTAGCGAGTCGGGAAAGCCACCAATGAACTCAGGAAGACCTGCCAAATCGAATGATATGCGACATGACCTCTTTTGACCAACTTCGTGACCTGGGGGCGCTGACCTGACCTTGACCTGGGGTCAACACCCTAAGTTGACCTGACCCAAGCAAAAAGTATATCATTCGACGCGCCTGACCGAGGCCAACACGATGCTGCCAAAATCTCGGCTCTGCAGCCGTTTATTGCGAAGTTATTCAACAAAAACTGAACCGTACCTTGGGGCACTTGACCTGACCTCAGAGGTCACCGGTTGACCTAGGACCTTAGAATCGGGTACCAATCTCTGCGTCTTGTAACGGCGCACACGCTCGTTTTTTCCGCGACGCGCTAGCTCCACCAGGGGCGAAACGGTGATGGGGGTCGTACCCGCCCCCTCCCCCCCCCCCCCTCGGCCGGCGCGTATGTAGAAAACCAATAGGTCCGGCGAGGGTTAAGTAAACCTCTGCATGATTGTCTGTTATAAAATGATGCAAATACGCAATGCACTTAGTGTCATATAAGCATAATGGGGAAATATGGAAACTGTTAATTTGCCGTCGGAAATGATCTGAAACTATACCTCAAGCACATGAAATCGTGACTTCCTACATTCTTGGCAAGGTCTAATGCTTCACTTTTGCATTGTTCACCTTGTGTGACGTCATTTATTACGTAACTAGGGTCATAGGAGTGCTTCGTCAATAACTCCCGATCAAAATGAGCTAGCCAGTCGGGACAGCCATCAATGGACTTGTAAGACTTGCCGAATCAAATGTTATGCAACATGTCCTCCTTTCAACAGCTTCGTGACCTGTGTTGCCCTAACATGATATTGACCTGAGGTAAACATCCTAAATTGTTTCACCTAAGCAAAAAAGCATATAAATCGACGCGTCTGAGAACAGAAAACACGATTGTATCGAAATGACGATAATGCGACCATTTTTGCGAATCTAATTACCAAAAACCGATCCAATGCCTTGGGGCCCTTGACCTGCACTAAGAGGTCACTGATATTTTAAAATGGGGTACCAGTTGCTGCGTCACCTAACGACGCAAGCGCTCGTTGTTTTTTCCGCGAGGCTCTAGCAGCTAGCTCAATTATAGGAGCTAAACATGGGGTTGGGGAATCGCTCCATTCTCACTCACTATTTGGCCGGGATAGTGTTCGCAATTATTGTTAAAATCTAGCATTTTAAGATTTCAAATAACCCATTTTTCCCCTCCCAAATCTTTCGATTCAAGGTCATAACACCAGGTCACGTCAAGTGACCTTACCTCAAGGAAAGTTCCTGTGCTCATCATATCTATACCGACTAACCGATCGCTTTAGAACTTTCAGCGATTTCAATGGGCAACAGAATATGTATTTGAAACTTTTACTTTGCAAGTTTGACATTGTTGACAGAAAGGCCGCGTCAATTATGAGATCGCTCAAGTCAATGGGAGAAAATTGAACTGTGGTTTTTGGACGGAACGCATAATAAACACTCTGAAAACATGTGGTGCTTGATGGGATACAATACTGAATGAGAAAATTGTTTGTTTGTTGGGAGCCATCTTTTTCGGTCTGAAAAGGCCCTTGCGGAGACATGACATTTAACTATGCTCTGGTGTAGTAATTGGGTTGTGCGAGCCAGCGACAGTGATCTGCAGAAGCGAGACTGTTCCCGTGGGACCAGATTGCCCTGTTGGGACGGTCCGGCCGTCTCCCAAACGGTTACCCGAAGAGGATTATGTGTCCTGGAATGGATCTGACATCAACTACAGGTTGGCTGGTGGGATGACCTCCAGTCCAGAGAGGGAAGCATGAAGACTAGGGGCGATGCGGATTGGTTTTTCCTTAGGATAGCAAGGACGGATGGAATCCAGCACCCTTGACCCTTCCTTATACTGAATGTATCTGTTAAATCTCCTAAGCGTTTTTTCTCGACATCGTCAAGGTGTCATTAATAAAAATATGAAATCTGGCAGGATAAATTAAATATAGAAATTGTGGCCAACAGAACATCATCAGTTGCGTTCAACCACACACCCAGCTTACATACGAGCCAGTAGCCACGTAATCCAGAATTGGAGGATCAAAAGCATGCGATAGCATGCTTTTGCATCCGGAAATTCCCATTGGTGGGTCGCTGAAAAAAAGTTCGGCTGAACCTGTTTGTCAGTGAGTGAGTTTGTCCAAGCTTTTTTGGACCTGGAGTCAAAATGGGTGGACCGATCGGGACGAAAGTGGGACCGTTTGATTCGTCTCCGGCGAGGTAAACTTTTGGTGCTGGCCTCGGTTCGCTCGGTGTTTCGTGGCACATGCTATTCCGCTTCAAAGTTTCGGTGACACGAAATTTTTTGTCAAGGCTACAGGTCAACCCGAGGTCACGGGCAAAGCCATACTGGCGGGACACATCGGTAACACCTTGAACCAGTTTCCAGGGGGTCACCGTCTGCGAGGGGTGCAGGCTGCACGTGCTGGGGTCGGAAAACCGTTTTGACATGAGGTCCTCTGGCTCAAAGAAATTTTAAGCTATCAACCTCAAAATCGGTTCAATGGTAGTCCCAGGCAAGGCCTCCAAAATAATGCACATTTGGTTGAGCTAAACTCTGTGGTGCATGAGCTATGCACGTGCAAGCCGATTGCACCCCTTCGTACGTTGCCACGCCTGCAGGGTAAACGGCAGCTCTAACTGGTTCAAAACTTGCAGGTCATAAGAAGAATACATTTGATCACGACATTCCGGCGAGATAATATCCGAGGGGTGCAAGCTGCGCGTGCGGGGGGCGGATAACCGTTTTGACGATGGATCCTCTGATCCCGGGAAACGTCGAGCTAGAGACATAAAAGTCGGTACACTGATAGAACTAGACACACGCTACTGCAGGATATTATGAAAATGCCTGCACTGTGGTGCCTGGGACATGAACTATGCACGTGCAGTTAATTCATATCTTACTGTAGGTAGATCTCCACACGAATCTCACGTGCTTTCAAGCATTTCATGGATGTTTCAGTTGGTTTTGCCATTTGGCAGTCCATACTCAGTTCCATTCCTCCAATTCTGGCCCAAGGCAACGCACGAGCGCTGCCGGCATCTAGTAATTATTTTTGATAGACATGCTTAAGTTATAAAATCATCTGAAGTGTTTGTAAAGTTCCACGACACGGACCGGATCTAATATCCTGCTATGCATCATGACCATTTCTGGTCAGGTCATGTCTTTGAACATAGGCCAAATTTTTCAAATGACCTTTAAAGGTCAACTTTTGATTCATTCGAAGCGTTTTGATAAGAGGAACACGAGGCTGGTAAAATTAATTTCATGCAAGTTTTAAGCTAAAAACTTTTACATTATTGTGGAAAAACAATTGGTTTCCTCATAATACCGATGGTGGCGTTAGTTGTTATTTATATGCTAAGCCGTTGACCTTAATTAAATCTGACAATATTATTCAGACATAGCGGTAAACGAGCTGATTGTTGTGTTAGGTTAGGCTCTTCCATCGATTTCTGAGTGGGAAGGATGACAGGAATTAGGGGGAGACAGGGGCCGGGCGGGAGTCCTGGGCCTCATGCTCCGCTGGGGCCGAGCCCATCACGTGGGTTGGAGTGCCCTGACACATGGATAGCCCTGGGCGGTGTTTCACGGCGCCGCACTGCAGCACGCTGCGCTGCGCTGCTGCATTGTTGCGGCGGTTGATATGAATTCGGTTCCACGCTAGCGTTGCGAGCTTCCGAGTCTGTTGATGCCTCCATGGAAATTGGAAACCCAATGCACCGGTGCGCGCAACGCACCCTGTCCAAGCAAAATTTTACCATCGATGACCTTTGGTGACATGACCTCTGGCTCTGACCCGATCTAAAATTGGCTGAAGTATTTTTTCTTCTTTTTGCTACTTTTGACGCTACTTTGAATACCACTTAAATGCCCAAATCTGAGTTTGTGGCCATGAACATCTACTGCCATTCTTTAACACCGGTTTCGCTGCGCTGAGCGGTGGCCGTCCTGTTTGTTGGATTCTACAGCTGGCTGGCGGAAAGCGTTACCGGCCGCCCGTCCACCGCCCGCGGGCCGGACCGAGCGGTCCCGCTGACCCTACCTGACCTGAGCCCGGCGCGATATGGGACAGGCAGACGGGGGTTCGGCTCAGCGAAGGCAGCGCCCACTGGTGCGGGGGACTTTTTTAATAGACCTACTGTACATCAGGGGAGTATCTTCACTGAAGATTGACTAGCACGGAAAGTCAAGCAACAAGAGAAGCCAGGCCTGCATGTCCTCTACACCAATGCTGACCAATTTCCAAAAAAAAGAGATGAGCTCTGCATGAAAATTGCCGGCGATGAACCAGACGTTATTTTGATCACAGAAGTAATCCCAAAAGCACAATTATCACCCATTGGCGAGGCATTGATTTCCATTCCTGGTTTCACACTGTACACCAATTTTGATCTCTCACAGTCTGACCTAGGTTCCAGTGGTTTCAGAGGTGTCAGCATATACAGGGTCATTCAGAATAAAGGAACACATTTGTTTTTTGTCTCAAGCCTGTATTTTTTATCGCATACTGGTAAAACAGGCACCAAAACATTCGCAAACCGATGCTATTTTGCTGGATATCAGCGGCTGACGTCAGAGAACTACAGCTGACCATCTATAGTACTTGTTCCAGGTGACCACCGTTTTCGCGAAGGCACAGCTCAGCTCTTTTACGAGCGCTTTCCATTACGGCGCGGCATGTTGCGACAGAGATTCGTCTCACCGCTTGTTCCACGGCTTTCTTGAGTTCGACGATGGTCTTGGGTCCATTTTTGTAAACTTCCGACTTCAGATGACCCCAAAGAAAAAAATCCGGTGGCGTTAAATCCGGAGAGTGAGGGGGCCACTCGATGCCGACCCCCTTTGCAATCAGGCGGTCCTGGAAATGGTCCTGGAGCCAGGCCTTGGTCTCTGTTGCACGGTGTGGTGGCGCACCATCTTGCTGGAACCACTGTACATTCAGCCGGTCCTGTGCGTGGCGATAGCGAGTGCGCGGACCATTCCAAAATCTTTGCAGGATCTTGCGGTACCTCGCCGCGTTGACTGTTGTGGCGTTACCATCGCTATCTTCCACCCAAATGGGGCCGGAAATGCCCTGTGCACTGATCGCGCACCAAGCCGTGCATTTCTTACTGTGCAACGGCCTCTCCGCTACCTCACTTGGTGCTTCAGTACCCCAGTAGCGGTAATTTTGGCTGTTAACACGCCCGTCCAAATGGAAGTGCGCTTCATCTGAAAACCAGATGTTCTCGATGAACCGACTTGAAGTGTGGCATTTCCTGCTAAACCAAGCACAGTACCGTTTGCGACTTTTTTCATCACAGTCACGAAGTTTCTGATGGATACTTATCTTGTACGGACGCAACTTCAAGTCAGTGCGCGCAATTCGTTGTGCGGTGCTGGAGCTACAACGCAGCTGTTGGCTGAGCTGCTTTAGGGACGTTTTGGGGGCTGATGTCAAAATTTGTCGTGCCTTTTGGGCGGTTGCTGGGGTCCGTTTGGTGCGCTTAGCCCCGCATCTGCCCTTTTTGTTGTTTTCTAGGCTCCCACTTGCCAAGAACTTCTCGGTCAGGCTCAGGATGGCCTTCCGAGAGGGTGCTTTTCTTGCCTGGAAACACTTCTTCCATTTGCTCTGGGTGAGAACGACTGATTTTGTTTCCAGGTAGAATTTGACGAGTTGTGTTCTTTGGTCTGGTGTGAATGGCAGCATCTTCAACACTTTTCACTGACCAGTCAAAACAAAATAGCATTTATTGATAAGTAAAAAATAAGCACGTGCGCATGCAGTATTTTTGCTGTTGCACTTCTATGAAGAAAACAAATGTGCGCCTTTATTCTGAATGACCCGGTACATCAGGACTTCTCTCCAAGCCACAGAGATAGCACTTTGCCCAACGACCTTCATTGAACAGCTGTGGGTGCAACTTCCTCTGGCAAATGATGACAAACTTCTAATTGGCTGTGTGTGCCCTTCACTAAACACAAGAGATGGAGCTGATGAGCAGTGCCATCTCCTGCACTCTGCTCTTGAGTCGGGTCACTCACATGTAGTCACCAGCACTTGCCACTAATCACCTCGTTTTTGCTCAGTAGTTTAAAGACCGATCAATTCTCAGTCGAGCAAGATACGTCAAACGATCGGTTTGGTCCTCTGATTTTCGAATATCTAACTTGTTTTTGTATGTTCGAAGCATTTTGGGATGAGGAGCCAAAAAACGTCTTTTCTGCCCTAAAGTTGCCCCAAGAAGTCGTAGAACCTAGCCCCGCCTCTGATCCACAGACCACTAGTGCCATCTCTTGTCAGCCGAACAAACCGCAGAAGTAAATAATGTCACGTAACCTTTGCACGCGCTACAATTACTATGCAGTTGTAGTGGGGGAAGCGGGGCGGAGGCATGGAGAGGGACGCGATCGGTCCGGTCGGCTGGGGTCAGGTCGCCGAAGTCGGAGGTCATCCGCCGGAGGGTGTTTGGGCGGTTGAACCGTGTGGGCTGGGGCTTGCGGAGTGGGGAGCGCCTGGACCTGTCTGGAAACAAGTTCTACAACGCTGTGGCAGTCGAGACTATTGTGAGGAAAGAGAGAGAGAGAGAGAGAGAGAGAGAGAGAGAGAGAGAGAGAGAGAGTGGAAGAGAAAGAGGGAGATAGAGGGAGAGCGAGAGAGAGGGAGATGGAGAGAGAGAGAGTGGAAGAGAAAGAGGGAGATAGAGGGAGAGGGAGAGAGAGAGGAGAGAGAGAGTGGAAGAGAAAGAGGGAGAGAGAGGGATAGGTAGGGAGAGAGAGGGAGAGAGAGGAGTGAGAGTGGAAGAGAAAGAGGGAGATAGAGAGAAAGAGAGGGAGATTGAGAGAGAGGGAGAGAGAGAAAGAGAGAGAAGAGAGAGAGAGTGGAAGAGTAAGAGGGAGAGAGAGGGAAAGGGAGAGAGATGGGAGAGAGGGAGAGAGAGGGGAGAGCATATTTTTTAAATTAAAGCAGCATATTTTTAAAATAAGGAGTGTTTAAAACATCGTCACGTGCATCCGTGTGGCCACTTTGGCCGACCTCTTCCTGTTTTTTAACGTTTGAATTGCTGACGTGCGATTGTGAAAAACCATGTGTGATAATGTGGATCTTTCGCCAAATAAATCTGAAATCTGAAATCTGAGAGAGGGGAGAGAGAGAGGGAGAGAGAGAGAGAGAGAGAGAGAGAGAGAGAAGAAAGACTGGAGGGAAGGGATAAGGACGGGAGGAGAGAAAAGAGAGACGGAAAAGGAAAACCAGGAAGGGTAAAATGAGAGAGAGGGTAATGGGTAAATCAGTGAGAGGGAGCGAGAGAGAAAATATTTAGTTGTGTCAGCTTGTTTCGTATGTAAAATGTAAATTTGCTTTCCATCATTTCAGCTTCGGATTGGAAATTAAATCTTAGCACCCTTATGATAAACCCACGCTGACGGGATGGGGACGTTTTTATGGTCGTCGTTGGGAGCTCGGCACTAATGGGGGATGATGTTGAGGGTTTCGCAAATATTTCATAAAAGAGATGATATTTTTTGCATCACCTATTAAATATTTTTCAAGTTTGCTATGAAAATGTTAGGCCCAGTTCCTTCAAGATGTCCACGACTCCACAGCTTACAACAGGAGCTAGCTAACATAACAATGAGTGCTGGGGGGGGGGGTGTTTCACGCCCCTCCGTCTAACTCGGCTCCTGGGCCACGTAGCGACACACGGTAAGCGGCAATCGAAAGAGCGCCAAAAATAAGAAGGAAAACACTCGGTCATTTTAAGGTCAGGGCAAAGGTCAGGTCACCAGAGCTCATCAAAGGTCAAATTTTGTCGATTTCAACGATTTTAAACATTCGACGGTTAACTCTGGAACCAATAGAGCTACAGCGCCGTGGAAAAGCGCATTCGATAGCTCTTTTAACGCTCTTTCGCGAACATGTCCTCAAATTTGACCTCAGATCAACGGTTTAGCCCCCAGAGGGCACCGCTCTGATTGACCTCAAATTTGACCTCAGATCAACGGTTTAGCCCCTGTGTTTTCACCGCTCTAGCACGTCTCTGTCAAATCAAAAGTTATGGTAAAAAAAAACTGCTGAAGACCTTTCATGACCTAAGATGACCTCAGGGGCACACAAAGGGGGCACAGGTGCAATTTTCCGATTCAGAGTGTCATGTTTACATATGAACCGATGTTTGAGAGGGTGTAGAACGACATTCGGCCCAAAGAGGCTCATTTCAATTTTCTCCCATTGATTATATGGAGCAGTCGCAAAATTGACCTGACCTTAGTTCACAACTCACAGATATAAAAAAAAATCCGAGATATCTATTTTATACATAGGTACTGTTACCCTAAGCAAGTACTGAAAGTTTCAAAGGGATCGCTCAGTCGGTGTAGCTACAGCGAGCTTTCTAACTTTTTCTGAGTTAAGGTCACTTGACGTTACATGGTGACCTGACCTTGAATGACCGAAATCTGAAATTTTCATAGCATATGGGAAAAAGATGTCGGAACGGGTGTATCTAAAACAGCGGCGCTACGCGTCGCCGTTTTTGAGATATTCGCGAAAAACCTAGGGGGGCGTAAAAACGCCCCCCTTCCCCCAGGACGGCGCGGATCAAACGGCCCCTGAGACCTCGGGATGGTGCCCCTGAGACCTTGGGATGGTGCCCCTGAGACTTCGAGATGGTGCCCCCTCAGACCCGGGGAGAGTGCTCCTTCAGACCTCGGATTTCGGAAAAGTGCCCCTGGAAACTTGGAATGGTGCCCCCCGGAGACCTCGGGATGGTGCCCCGGACCCTCGAGATGGTGCCCTCTCCGACCTTGGGATGGTGCCTGCGGAGAACTCGGGATAGTGCCCCCTGAGAACTCGAGATGGTGCCCCCGCGGACCTCGGGATGGAGATAGATGGACAATATTAAACTAAAAACTAAAAAACTCAACTAAATTTAAAAAAAACGAGGCGAGGGACAGAAATGGGCCTCCGGGAGACCCCGAAAACGGTACCCTATTCCGATAGACCTTCTAGATGGTGCCCCCTTAGGAGACCTCTGGGTTAAAGCTCCCGTCGGTGACCTCTTACTTACTTACTTACTTACTTACTGAATTACAGGGAAGGTGATAGGCTAGGAAAAGGAAGCCTGTGGATTTCCTGCTCATTGGCTTGTAGTTAAGTCGGTTCTGGTTTGGTACAGCAAGTTCTTCCAGTGTTTGTCTAGAGCATTTTTGAATCTGTTGACTGTCCTGGCATTCACTACTTCTTCAGGGAGACTGTTCCACTTATTCACAACTCTGTGTGAGAAAGCATTCTGCCTCTGCGCGCGATTTGCCGATGGTTTAATCAGCTTAAGTGAGTGTCCTCTTGTAGTGGTGTCAGGTGGAGCTCTCTGAAAGATCCGGGTGTGGTCGATCCTAATTCCTCCTGTTAGAATCTGATACACCATGATCATGTTCCCTCTTTCTCTTCTGTAGTGCATGCTTGGTAGCTTCAGTTTCTCCAGCCTCTCCTTGTATGCTAGATGCCTGACTGATGCTACCATTTTTGTGGCCCGCCTCTGAACTCTCTCAACCTTGGCTTGGTCACCGCAGTAGACAGGACCCCACACACAGTTTCCATATTCCAGTATCGGTCTAACCATCGCCTTGAAAAGTAGTGGCAGTGTGATTTCGTCTAGGGTCAGGAAAGTGCGTCGTATCAGACCCAAAGTGCGGAAGGCCTTTCCCACTGCTGAAGCCGCCTGTGCATGAAATGTTAGGGAGTCATCAACCAGGATCCCAAGGTCTCTCTCTATTGATGAGACTTCCAGCTCCCTGTCTCCAACAGTGTACTTGTACTTTACATTTGTGGCTCCAAGGTGCAGTGGAATTTCGTAGTGGAATTGCAAGCTTGGCAATATAAGCTTCCTGCCAGCGCCGGACCTGAGTTTAAACATGCAGGCTGAATTTTAACATTTGACTTTTAAATTTTTACCGCTGAGCTTTTTAGAAGTTGTGTGAACTGTTCAGCTCCTTTTTTTGGTCCATCACAGCGGGCTTGTATGTCATTTGTCAATCAAAATCGAATTAAAAACTTTTTATTGGGTCTGGTTATCTCGCCAACTTCTTAACTGAATCGTTTAGTAGCTTTTGATTGGGCACTGCCCACGTTGTTTGTCAAACTTTTCGTGTCAACGAAAAGAGGCTGCTGACATCGTTTGTCGCGGTTAGATAATACCAGGTAGGAACGTTTTTCGGCTACTAGTCGTTTATTGTTTTCGTTTCGAATTTTCGACCTTCGCATCGAGGTCGTTGTCAAGAAACATATAACAATGACAATAACATGCATCGTGAACACGTTTGAAAAATAGTACGGTCATCATATCTAAAAACGTGCAAGTAATCCCTCCAGCTATTTCTGACCTGAAACACTAAACCCATAATTAATGAGGAAAAAAGTGTATGAATAGATGAACGAATGAATGAATGGCCTTAAAAAGAAATGGTTTCCCAGCGAAGACGATACACAAATACATAGCACGAAAACGAAGAACACCAGAGCCGAAACTATAAACGACAGAAAACGGAGAGAATGAACAAACGACGGATCACAGAACGACAAGAAACGACAGGAAACCTCGAGCAGTCCTACCATACTGCGAGGGACTAACTCACAACCTGAAGCGCCTCCTGGAAAAGAACAACATTGAATGTGCCATTTCTTGAAGAAGCCAAACACTTAGGAGCAAATTATCAACAGTCAAAGACAAACATCTCCCGGAAGAGAAGCCCTGTGTATACGAAATCCCCTGTCACTGTGGCAAAATCTACATCGGACAAACACGACGGAAGCTGCAAACAAGAATAAAAGAACATCAAAGAGACGTCAAAAACTGCAATCACAACGGAAGCGCCTTCGTAGATCACCTTTTTGAACCAGGAGAACACGCACCGCTTTGGAACAAAACGACAGTCCTCGAAAACGAAAACAATCTAACGAAACGACTCACGAAAGAAGCGCTACAAATACACGTCAAGAAAAACGACACGATCAACCGAGTAGACGGCACCGCATTCAGTCCTTTATGGGATCAGTGCTGGTAGGGCAACGAGATCCGACGATCAAGCAATCAAAGATTTTAAGCATGTATTTTTAATGTGTCACAGCCTGTTTGTGTGTCTCATGTACTGCATTCATTTATTCATTCATTCATTCATTCATTCATTCATTTATTCATTCTTTCCTTCAGTCAGTCAGTCAGTCAGTCCGTCAGTTAGCCATTCATTCATTCGTTCATCTATTCATACACTTTTTTCCTCATTAATTTTGGGTTCAGATTTTCAGGTCAGAAATAGCTGGAGGGATTACTTGCACGTTTTTAGATATGATGACCGTACTATTTTTCAAACGTGTTCACGATGCATGTTATTGTCATTGTTATATGTTTCTTGACAACGACCTCGATGCGAAGGTCGAAAATTCGAAACGAAAACAATAAACGACTAGTGGCCGAAAAACGTTCCTACCTTGTAATGTCTAGTCGTAAAAGCTTAAAATCATATATTAGATAATACCAATCCACGTCTCAGTGTGGCTGCTCGATCGCACTTTCCCTGGCCCACCTCTCCCACCAGGCTAGGCTTTGCCCGGCACAGCCGTCGCCTCAGTGCCTCGGGCGGTGACCCGTTCAAAGGGGCTCACAATTCGTATGGTGCCGTGGCTCTCAAACCAACACAGAACAGTGAAACGCACAGGCTTACACACACACACACACACACAAAACGTTTATTAAGGAACAAAAGATACACGAGAAATAAAGCATGATCAATGAAACATATGGCACAATGTAGCAACATAAAAGTGATAGCAGAGTGGTGCAAAAGCGCAATCGCTTAACTCGAGGCACCACTCTGGAACAAAAATAAAACATGTGAAACAACCGCCGCCGCCGCTGACCAGTCGCTCATGAGCGGTAAATTTTGGTGTTCCATCAGCCGCTCAGCTCTCGGGATTGCAAATTTTAAAAACTTTGAATGAATTTATTTGTTGTTACGAAAATCTATTTGTTTTTGTCAAAAACTTTTGATAGGCGTAAGCCATTTCTCGACTGCCCTCGCCACTCAAGCGATCTCCGTGGATAAGAATGTTCAATTTTTGGTCGGGTGAGTAATTTGCAAAATTTTCTCCCAGTATACGAGAAGCGTTATCAAATAGTGTTTTCCTTTGGGCATCATGATTTCGACAGAATATTACGTAGTGGCGGACATCTTCCTTGAAGTGGCCGCAAGAACATTCAGGCGAATCTGCTTTGTTGATTTGAAAACGATGAGAATTTAGGCAAGACATTTCAGTTCTTAGTCGGGTATGTAGAATATTTCCAGTTTTTGAGCCAATTTTGTAGTAGTCTGGGGGTTTGGGCATCCCTAGTCGCTGGTTAATTTCTTTTTTGAAGGATGTATGGGGCAAGGATCTTAATGATTCTGGGAGGTGGTTCCATAGTTTGGCAGTTGATAGGAAAAACGATGACTGATAGGATGTGGTGCGATGTGGTTGGAGTGTATGGTTCCTGTGATTTCGCAGGGTCCTTCCTGTTCTTTGTGAGCGGGTGTCCGGTATGATTGATTTGATGTAGTTGGGAGTTTTTTGCATGTGGCTATTGAGTGTATGATATAATGTTATTTTGTGCATCTCTCTTCTTGTTTTTAACTTGTTCCATCCTAGGTCTTTTAACAATTTGTCAGTCGGTGTTCTAAATAAAGTGCCAGTCACAAGCCGAGCCGCTCTGTTTTGTAAAACTTCAAGTCTCTGTGTGTCCTGGAGCGTAATATGTCCGTCATAAACTGTGTCGTAAAAGTCAAAATGTGGTCTCGTGTATGTTTTGTAAATTTGATCTAAAATTTCTCGGGGGATGTATGGAGCAATGGAGTACAATGGGCTCATGGTTCTGTTTACCTTTTTGCAAATTTCGTTAATCTGCTGATGAAACCGCAAGTCCTTTGAAAATGTCATTCCCAGATGAGCGTGGTTTTCGTGAATGGGTATTATGTCGTCCCCAAATGTAAGAGCAGGTGGTGTGTTTTGTGGGCTGCGTGAAAATGTCTGTTGTATTGTTTTGCTTACGTTAAAAGTAATCGCCCATTCTTTACCGTATTTTTGTATTTCATTGAGATCATTTTGTAATGACGTCTGTGTTGTGTTCAAATTTTGTTTTGTATGGGATGCATAAAGCGATACGTCGTCTGCGAAAAATAAAATGTCGTTTTGTGTTCTAGTAGAGAGGTTATCGAGGTAAATGAGGGCTAAAAGAGGACCCAAAACCGAACCCTGTGGGCATCCGGCTTTGATAATTTCTGTTTTTGAAAAGGTATCGCCGATCTGAACTCGCTGTCGTCTATCAGACAAGTAAGATTTTAGCCAGTCGTAAAGTGAGTCAGTGATGCCAAATTCATGTCTACATTTGTACAAAAGTCCCTCGTGCCAAATTTTGTCAAAGTATTTTGAAATGTCCAGGTAAATAGCAGTAAAATCGCTTTCTGAGTCCAATGCTTTGTATAAATTATGTGTCAAGTATAATAATTGTTGTTCTGCGCTATGGCCTCGCCGATACCCACTCTGTTTATCTGTCAAGAGGTTATGGTGGGAAAGATGTGCATATATGTGTTTGTGGACTATTTTTTCAAAAACTTTGGACAACGAAGAAAGAAGACTTATAGGGCGGTAGTTTGTGGGCTCAGATGGGGAGCCTTTGTTTTTAAATATTGGTTTGATGTTGGCCTCTTTGAATTTGGAAGGGTAAATGCCTAGCGCTAGTGATTTGTTGAATAGTTTCGACAAAGGGGATGCAATTAAGATGGCAGTTAATTTTAAAAGTTTCACAGGGATGTTGTCTGGGCCGGTAGATTTGTTGGCGTCTAGGGAATTTAGAATTTGCAGAACTTCTCTTTCAGATGTGATAATTTTGTCCAGAGTGGGTACCGGCGAAGTGTCTGTTCTTCGAATAGCTGTCTGTAAGAGTGTCCCACTTTTGTCAGTTTTGGTTTGTCCGGCGAAAAATTCGTTAAGAAGGGTAGCCTTTGTGTAATTGTCAGTAAGTATTTCTCCGTCTTTTCCTTCAAATGGTGGGATGGTATCAGTCTTTTTGCGTCCTGTTATTTCGCGTAACGTCTGGTGATATTTGTAAGGGTCTCGTCTATGAGTTAAAAGCTTACGGACCTGTTTCTCTATATGTTGTCTCTTTAATTCCCTATTTAATGACGTCACTACGTTCCTTTGGTATTTCCAGCGATTCCAGTCGTAATTAGTGTTTGATCGTTTTGCTAGTTTGAAAAGTCTGTCGCGTTTTCTTATGCTTTTGTTAAGTTCAGTTGACAGCCAAGGTTTTTTACATGGTTTGATGTAAATGGTCTTTCGAGGAATAGCTTTCTCACCGGCATCTAGTAAAACATTGATGAATCTTTCAGCGGCCTCATTTAGGGGAGAGCGGGGCCAGTTGAACCACTTTTTATATATTGACATGCACAGCGAGATCTAGTAGTCATATCGAAAAATGCACAATGCCATGAAAAAATATGCTCTTTTGGCTTTATTTTAAGATATGTAAAATTATGTTTCAAACATATTTTGCTGCCAAACGCATGCTTATAAAACAGCTCTACGCCCGTTTCAAATGACCCCGATGTGAGGGTCAATTGAACCAGCCCATGGGGTCAATTGCACCTATCCTTAACAATGGGATGTTTTCCTCTTTAAGGCCACTTTTTAAAGGAGATATTTTGTCCGGTTTACTTTTCCAAATGCTACATTCAATAGGTCATTGAAAAGCTAAAAGTGCAAAGTTCCTCATAATAGGTGACATAAAGTACATAGACTATGGTAAAATGGGCGGATGAGAAAAATGAGAAATATCTCAGGCTATAGTGTGCTTTCAAGCAAAAGGCTGGAGAAAAAGGGGTCAAAAATTGAGCTCTATTAAACTACTATTTCAGTTTAAAAGCTCATTTCAAAGGTGGACTATTTCCTTTAATGTTACAGCCCCTGAACAATAACCATTGCAAAGGCCACCAGGGTCCATTGAAACGGCCTGTGGCCCTGTTTCAACTGACCCTCAGAGAAGCGTTTCAATTGACCCCATCCGCTCCCGCCATCTCGCACGCGCCGTAAAGCACATGTCAAACGAGCTGGAGGGACGGCATCATGCTGAATGAAGGGCCAAATAAGGTGTTATTCCGGAGCCAGGAGTTCTTCTTTCAGCAAACAAAGGTATATGAGATATCACAAAATATTCATAAAAACGATTTCTCCCAAACGCCCCTCAAAAACACAAAAACAAGTGTCAAATCAAAATTGCCGTCCGCTTGCCGCCCAAACGCCGTTGACAAAGGAAGTGGTCGAGCGCGGATGCGCAGTGGTGTCGGCAACGCCATATGTTGCATACTGTTGAAAATAAAGCCATGTTTCATCTGACCCCGTGTTTCAACTGGCCCCGCTCTCCCCTACGTCGTGATCTAAAATGTCTTCCCAATCAACGTCAAGCAATAATCGTGTTAAAAGTTCTGAGTCGAGGTTCGAATAGTCCCCTATTTGCCTGTGTGTGTCATTGCTTGTGTTTGATGGGCACGATATTTTGATGGATGCGATTACGGGGAAATGGTCAAGGTTTGAAAATGGTGACATGGTTCCACTACTACAGGGTGTTTCACAATAAATGTTACTTTTGATAAGCATTTAAAAAGATCTCAACTATTCGTATGCCCATAAATAATATATTCATTTTGTTGCAAATTCTTGGCAGTTTTTAATCCACACAAAAAATATAACAAATCATCAACTGTTCATTCTTTATGTATGTGCAAAGTCCACACCATCAAAACGGGTCAATTCGCTGTTATACTTCAGGGTCCTTCACAGTGAATGTTGCTTTTCAAATTTCAAACGACGATGTGACAGACATATAACATAGGGGTCATGACTCATGAGTATTACCACATGAGACAGCAGAATAGTAGGACTTATGAACATTCACGGACACCCTTCACTTCACGGGTTCTCCACAGTGCCACCCTTCCGTCTGACTTTTTCAACCAGATTTTCTGGGATCGCCGTCCGGCCGGCGGGGCTGGTCTCGTGTTTCCAGTCTCCTGGAACCTCTTTACCACTCGTTTGAAAGCCATTTTGACGGAATATCCTTCCTCCTTTTAAAATGGGTAGGTACCGAAACCTCGTCGCACTGCGATCAAACTCCGCAAAGCGCCGTACTGCATGACCACCCATACCGCTTCATCATCTGAAAACGGCGAATTGACCCGCTTTGACGTTGTTGGCATTGCAGTCCATACAGATGAAACTGTTGACGGTTTGTAAAAAAATATAAGGACTAAAAACCCGAATAAATTTGCAGCAAAATGAATATGAAACTTACGCGCTTACGAACAAGTAAGATCTGCCTAAAGGCTATTCAAAAGTAACATTTATTGTGAAACACCCTGTAGCTATTATTTGTGAGTCACTAGTAAAAATCAAATCTCGAATATTCTGTGTGTTTTCGGTGATTCTGGTAGGTTGGTGGATGATCTGTTCGAGGTCAAGAGTTTCGGCAGTACGGTAAAGTTGATGGTCAAAAGGAGATAAACCGCTATGCTTGTACTGTCTGTCTCGGTTTAAGTAAATGTTCCCTGCATTGAAGTCACCTAAAATTAAAATAGCTGTCGGTGAGTAACACTGTGCGAGACAAACACTCTCCGTCAAGTGATCTAGAAAGCTATTTAGTCTGTCCGTTGTTTGATTTGGGGGTAAGTAAAGGCAGCAAATTACCAGTGTCATATAAGATATTTTTACTTTTGCCCATATCCACTCCTCTTCTCCAAGTTCGAGCTCGTTTAATCGCTTAATTGGCAAGGAAGCATGGCAGTACAGAGCGACTCCTCCACCCTTCCTAGTCCTGTGTCGTGTGAAGGGAGAGTGATATCCATTTAAGTTGTACATAGAACTAGGAATGTTATCGTCAAGTTTGGTCTCTGTTAAAGCGCAAACGGTTATGTCATTTAAGCTAAGAAACTGGGACAACTCATCCTTTCTACCTGCGACGGTTATACTATTTATGTTGATGTGGGATATATTTACTTGTTTTTCTTTAAGGGGACCAGGATTTGGTTCTATGCCACCGATCAGCAGCAAAGTTTTTATGTTTTGCTTTGCGTTTAGACGTGACCATTGCTTGTGTGAAATGCTGATGACAAGGTACGAACTTGAATGAGGATGATGTGTTTTCAGTGGTTTGCAGGTTGATTTACAATTTTGTACGGGGATTAGGATGTTGAGGATGAGTGTACGTTTACCAGCGACCAGGGATGCCGGGTTGAAGCCGAGGGGTAGTTCAGTTGCTGTCGTCCGTAGTGGCGGGGGCAGTCGCTCGATTTTGCCGGGATCGGATGATACTGAGAGATGAAAAGTGAAAGAGATGCTCTCCCGTGAGCCGGCGACCACTGCAACACAAAACAAGTCGGTAAACTATCAAGCGGCGACGGCGGACGACACGCAAACAAGTAATAAATGAACAGAAGAGATAAGCGCATACACACATCAACGAAACAAAATTTAACTAAAAATAATACGAGTGTAAACGCAAGACTAGATAAATTAGCGCACAGTTGACATTCAAATCTGGGCTTGGGTGGCATTCAGTTTCCATATTGAAGAACGGAATAATAAAACAAACAAGTACAAAACACGTTACCAAACCGATGACTCTCCCCTCCCTCCCTTCACTAACCCCCCCTCCCGCACACACAATCACAGCACCTGAACACAACACTGGTATAGAGGCTCCCTTCCCTCTCCTGTGTTACCCCTCCAGCCCCGTCCACACCCGATCCCACCCACAGACAATCCCCGGACACAATACAAGTACCAAATCAAAACAAGGACACAAGTCAGTCGAACCGGCCGCATCCCGCAGCAGCCGTCCAACATAAGTCCACCGTCGATCGGGGTCCGCCCCACACGTGAGGCGGACCTGCGACCTGCGGACCTGCGCACCCTGACAGATGTCAGCGAGCCGACCGGTCCGGACCACTGGCCCCGTCCACACTCGGCAGGGGCAGGTCACTCCCAGGCTCTCCCCAATATAGTTGGCCGCTGCCGAGTCCCAAGAGGGCCCACGCGTCCGAGGCACGACCGGCCGCCAAAGCCACCAACAGGGAGACGCGCCACCGCAGACACGGCCGTCAGACAGCGCCCCAGGCCACCTGGGATCGCCAGCGGTGCGAGTGTCCGAGAGCGGGGTCAAGTGCTGGTGCACTCACACAGCCCCGGGCGCTCCCGCCAGACGGGGCCACGGCAGAACGTGTGGTCGGACACTAGGCAGAGGGGCAGACAAACGAGATAAAGGGACACATTAACAAGACCTGGCAGCCCCGGCGAAAAAACTCGACAGGGGCGCGGCCAGGTGAGCGTCAGGGTCGGCGGAGGGCCGTCCACGGGAGAACGGGTCGTCAGACACAGGGCAGAGGGCAGTCAAGCGAGATAGAGGGGCATACGAATGCTGCACGGATGACCTCGGTAGCTGGGTGCGGCAGGGGCGCGGCCAGGCAAGTGCTGAGGTCGGCACTCGGCAGGGGCAGGGGCGCGCCCAGGCAGATCTCGCTCAACAGTGGCGCTGATCGCAGGACCTCTTACTTCCTCGCTGACTTTCTGTTGCGCCCCTGGGCTGGCCGGAAACCCTCGCGGTCAGCATCACTCGGCTCAGCAGGGTCGGCTTCAGGTCGGTGGTCAGGGTCGGCGGCCTCACGGAGCTCCTCCAGCGATCGGATGATCTTGGTCGGGCCTCCCTCTCGCAGCCGGATCTTCATCCGCCCGACGTCGGTCCAAGCGGAGTGCAGCTTACCTTCTTTTTTCAAGCACCTGGCCACGTACATCGTGTGCTGATTATCCCGTGTGAGATTGTCCGAGATGAAGGTCTTCCCAGCAGCTTCCGTTGAGACCACCGACCCGCGCACGGGGCGAGGTTTCCGCAGCTCTCGTCGTGAGTTGTAGAACTCCTGGCGCTTTGAGAAGTTCGTGAACCTGGCGATGATGATTCTCGGACCCCCTCCGGTGCCCTTACCGATCCGGTGTGTTCGGTCCAGGTCAGCGGGGGTCACAGTGACTCCGGCCATCTTACCGAGATCCATGATGATCTGATCGGTGGACTCGTTCGGAGTCTCCGGAACACCGCTGACGTTGACGCACAGCCGGCGGGAGTACTGCTCCAGTTCGTTGATGTGCGTGTTGGCCTTTTTCAGCTGATCACGCAGGTCGGCGATCTCCGCGTCCTTCACAGCCATCGCTTCAGCCACGATCTCCTTGAGGATGGACTGGAACTCACCGTCCTTGAAGCACTCCATCATCGCCTTCTTAAGAGTCTCTCTCTCCATATCTCACGATCACGTGCCGTCCGCCGCCGCCACTTAGTTCTCACTCAGCGGCCACGCTCTGGCTGCCGCGGCAGATTACACGCCTGTACACTGTACGCACGCTACCACAGTACGGCGGAGCAAACGCTCGAGCGACCGGACCCGGCGGCGGTCAGTCGCAGACTCAGGTCAGCTTACCTTCCATATAAGGCGAACGGCTGATTCTGGCGCCGGGGCTTCATTCATGCTAAAGCGCCCAATCACAGCGCCGCATTTCAGTAAGTGTCGGGCGCAAAAGCTACTATGCTCCGCCCCTCCATCACGTGACCCTGCCCTCACGTGGCCTCAGTCACGTGGTGTTTCCACTTCTTGGCGCATGGCGGCGCTAGTCTCGCAAGGGCGGTGGTAGCTTGCTCCCCCGCCGTCCGGGGGTGATGGGTAGCAAGTGCTGGTGACTGTAGGGGAGAGTGGGGCGCATTCGTGCAAAAAATGGATAAATTCCTATATCTGTTCTTTGGTTAGTGCAACGGCAAAATTGTTGATTGTGGTATGGAAAGGAACTATTGCAGATATTTTTCCTCTTTAAAAGTTATCCTCTAAAATTATTGCTTCTATTAGAAAAAATGACTTTTAATAACTCTGAACGTTTGCACGAAACTGCCCCACCTATGGGGCACATTCGTGCAAGGGGTGGGGCACTTCCGTGCACCCTGCAAAGTTCTAGAAATTACCGGGCATTACCAGAAATTTACCAAAGGAAATTGGCAGGGGGTCATTTCACTTGATTCCTTTCGACAAGAATGCATTGCACAACATATGTAGAAAGAATGGGCTGGCCAACAAGAATGTGCCAACTGCCGGCCTCCGTGACCTCGCCAAGTTCGCGTGAATTACTCGTCACGACGTCGCAAGCAGCCGAGACTGAGTCAGGCGAGCGTCATTAGTGAAACCTACTATAGATAAAGTCATAAATAGCAAAAACTAAAAAAATATGCACGAATGTGCCCCCAGGCAGTGCGTACACGAACCTGCCCCACAACGTTATTTGTAATATATTTCAAAATTTCTTGTTGAAAAAAATGACACTTTGTCAACAAACAAGTTTGCAGCAGTTCCGTGAATAGAGTGAGCATCTTCGCCCCCAATTTTGAAAAGCTGAACCACATTTCCGAGTCAGGATCACGAAAATGGATGATATGAGAAAAGTTTGGAAAGCTCACGAATATTACAAATTTGCGTTTTTATCAAGCATGACAGCAGGTACAGTGTTGTCTTCTACGGTGAACGAAGGGCGGCAATGATAGACACATTTCCATAATTTACCTTGAGTTCGTGCAGTCACTCGTGTTCCCATAAACTGCTGAAAACGAATGTGCCCCATGCACGAATGTGCCCCACTCTCCCCTACTTATCGGGGGAGACTTCAACATGCCCCAAATCGATTGGGAGAGTGGCTTCTCCCCAGCCCCGCCACTGGACATCTCGCACAAGTTCCTCGAGGCTCTGGACGACTGTTTCCTCAGACAGCAGGTCTCCCAACCTACTCGTTTCCGTCCTGGTGAGACCCCCCACATATTGGACCTGATTATAGCAAATGAGGACGGTATGGTACGAAATCTCAAACACGAAGCCGGCCTAGGGAAAAGCGATCACGTCATACTGCGGTTCGACCGGTTCTGCTACACTTGCCAACAAGTCCCTGCAGCAGATCATCCAAACTACTTCAAGGGGAACCCACAGAAGTTCATCGAGATGGTTCAGGACGCCAATGGGGACTCAATAGAGCCTCTGGCAATCGAAGAAAAATGCCAGTTCATCATGGATTGTGTACGTTCAAGCGCGCTAGAGTGTTTCCCAAGAAGCAAGAGAAAAAAAAACAGCCGTAAAAACATCTATATAAATGGCCAAGCTCTGCGACTTAAGAAGGAAAAAGAGAGGCTATGGGTGATCTACTCTCAGACCCAAAACATTCTTGACTTCACCCGATATACCCGTTGCAGAAACCAACTGCGGGCCTTAACAAGAAAATTGAGGAGAGACCTCGAGGAGAACCTGGCCAAGAACCTAAAAACCAATCCAAAGGTCTTTTGGAGATACTCGAATTCAAGACTGAGGACTAAGGCGGGACTTAACAACCTCATAGATGCCTCTGGCTCCATTGTGTGCGACGACTGCGGTAAGGCGCAACTCCTAAACGCCTTCTTTAGTAGCGTCTTCACTGATGAGGATCTGTCCACCATTCCAGAGCCAACCAGCCAGTTTGCTGGTACGCCCATTGATACAGTCCCTATCACAGCCGAAGCAGTTCGACATAAACTTGACAACCTGAAGACTGACGCTGCCCCTGGTCCTGACGGCCTGCATCCGAAACTGTTGCAGCTTGCCTCCACGGCCTTGGCTGGCCCGCTGTCCAACTTGTACCGCGAATCCCTGGTATCCAAGGTATTCTCCCCTCGATTTGGAAGTCAGCTACAGTGGTTCCAATCCACAAGAAGGGAAGCAGAAGTACCCCGGGGAACTACCGACCCATAAGCCTGACGTCCATCCCATGCAAGGTCATGGAATCTCTAGTGCGCGATGAGTTGGTCGAATTTCTGACATCCACCGGCCAGCTGTCTAGGCACCAGCATGGGTTCCGTCCCCGAAGGTCCTGCTGTTCCCAGCTGCTGGAGGTGCTGGAGGACTGGACTAAGATGCTCGAACAAGGAGACGCGGTTGACGTGGCATACCTGAATTTTCGTAAGGCGTTCGACGCGGTACCACACATCCGACTTCTGAAAAAGCTTAGGTGCTTTGGGATCTCAGGCAAAATCTAAGTGGATTGAGGTCTTCTTATCTGGGCGCAAACAAGAAGTTATCGTGAACGGATGCCACTCGAAACCATCTGCCGTCAGGAGTGGTGTACCTCAAGGCTCAGTTCTGGGGCCCCTCTTGTTCCTGCTGTTTGTTAACGACATACCCTGTGTGGTCGACTGCTCAGTAAAGTTGTTTGCTGATGATACGAAGCTCTACCGGTCAATACAGCAAGAAAGTGTCTCCCGCTCAGAAGCCGCCGAGATTGTGGGGCTGGCTGTCGCTCAATCCAGAGCTGGCAGAGACCACCCCACCCAAGACACCCAGCCGGCGAGTGATGAGCAAAATCGTAACCCCGTCAGTACTCTGCCGCAGGCTGATGCGGAGGGAGAGGTGGCTGTCTCTCCTAACGAAGATGTCAGAAACCACTCTGCCCAACCATCGCCCATGCAGCTGGCGCGAGACCCAACGGTAACGACATCGCTCCAAGGCGACATTGATGCTCTAGTGGCATGGTCCGACCGCTGCACAGTGGCCCTTTTTCAGAATTAGCACGCATAAATTCAAAATATTTTTTCTCTTCTTTTGAGTAAAAAGCGGTCTAATCGTGTGCAAAACATTCCAAACTATCCGATGGTGCCATTTTTACCTCCGAAAAATAATTTCCTTTGGTAAAACTGACCGCAAAATTGAAGTTTGTCGAGAGGCGCGCGGACACCACCGGCGGACCCTAAAAAGTAGGGTGAGATGAACATCAATTTGTAAGACTTTCGATGAGAAAATATTAAAACTCAGTGGCATGGCTGTGAAGTTGAGTTTACGTAGAAGCCCTAGAAACCACTATTTTCATTGTATAAACTTAAATAGACCACTTTTGCCGAATATTGTGGACACAATAACAGGACAATTATTAACTGGAGATGGCGGCATACATATGAAGCTTTATGTTAAGTGGAACACTCTGGAACATGTCGTATTATACATCGTTCGAATCGCCGATCTCTTTTGACCATGTCCACCAAAGGGCATCGCGCCATTTTGCGCCATTTTGCTTCTACGGTGGATAACGTGAGCCAGTTCAGTCCGCGAGCGGCTGTGGCTCCTGTTCGATACGACTAAGCTCATTGACCTGGCTCGAAGCTGGTGTCACCTGGTGTGCGCCTAAATGTGGCTTGGCTTTTGCCATAAGATGTGCTGATTGAAATGTCATGTAGGCATAACGCTGTGCCCAAGAAAAACTGTCCAATTTCTTGTCGCGTTTGATGTCCAAGCCGCACAAGTCCCGTGGTCGGCTTAAGATCTAACGTCAAAAGCGCCTATGTGTTTGTATTGTTCGCGTCGCGATGACCTTAGTTGCTGCCCGGCCGGGGCCGACTTAAAGGGACTGACAACAGCTGTAGATGCGGTCACGTGACGCCCTGGGGCGTCCTGGCGGTCAGTGCAGCGCGGTCGGCTGGCGGGCTCGCCACACTTGCGTTCGGAGCGGCCTGGGCCGGCGGGCGAGCCGTGCGAACGTGCGCCAAATCTTGGGCCGAGCGGCCTGTCGCTGTTGGGCCGAATCTCCTTGGGCAGTTCGTTTCTTTTCTTCTCTTTGCATTGGCAGGGAATACGTCCTTGATCACGTGGTGATGTCTTGCACCACTTTCAGGTAATGTGGGAATTAATGCGTGCTAATTCTGAAAAAGGGCCACTGTGCGCTGGCAGCTCCCATTCAACGAGGGGAAATGCAAAATCCTGCACCTGGGACGCAACAACCCTCGGGTCAAATATGCCATCCGAGGAGTTGAGCTGAAGGTGGTCGAAGCCGAGCGCGATCTTGGTGTCTTCGTGGACTCATCGCTCAAGTTCCGCAAACAGGCTGCTGCTGCTGCGGCGAAGGCCAACCAGATCCTAGGAATCATAAAACGGTCATTCGAGCTTATCAACAAGTCCACCCTCCCACTGCTGTACACAACACCTGTGCGCCCACACTTGGAATACGGCAACGTGGCATGGGGCACATTCAATCGCTGCGACCAACTCCTGATCGAACGTGTCCAGAGGAGAGCGACGCGCCTGGTAACCTCAATCAGACACCTTCCCTATGAAGAGCGCCTACGAGAACTGAAGCTGCCTTCGCTGTTCTATCGGCGGCGGCGAGGCGATATGATTCAAATGTACCAACTGATGCATGGAGGTGTTGACCTGTCTCCGGAAGAGTTCTTTACTGCTTCCACCGACAGTCGTACTCGAGGCCACTCGCAGAAGGTCCAGAAGCCCAGAGCCACCACCAGACCAAGGAGGAAATCGTTCAGTGTGAGGGCAGTCAATGACTGGAATGGCTTGCCACAGACGGTCGTTGACGCTGCCAATATCGAGCAGTTCAAATCAAGATTGGATGCCCACTGGGCAAACATCAGGTACATGGTACCTGATAGGAGCTAGAAAAGTCCAAAAAGGTCACGAGCTTGATGAGAACGGTTCCCTACAGGCCAAGTGGCCTCTAAATTCCAATCAAATTAAGGTAAGGTAAGGTAAGGTCAGCAATGCTGAAGGTGAGCATACAATAATTCACGGAAATTTTGGGAAAACGCAGAAACCGATATCAAGGGAACCTCGCAATCACGGATCTGCAGATCACGCACGTAATTTCCTGGACGGTCACGCATAGTGTAGCTCAGCCTTAATGCCAAATCCTGAAGCATGGTTGTGGGACAGAACAACAGACCCTGATGCTTTTCATTATCAATGTTATGGAAAATGAAACTGAAGTTGATGGACTGTCAAACAGTGATTGTCTAGCCAAAAGTCTTGCTTCCTTCTTACCTTGCATATTTTCTGGGGTGTGATGCCAGGCTTGAATCAGCCTTCTGTTGTTGTTGTTGTTGTTGAAGAGTTAGGGCGCGCAGTCAGCCTTCTGAGCAAGTCTCAAACGAATTTGATATGCAAGACATCAAAACACCACTAGTGAGATCTGCGCTCAAATCACCAAGGACGTGCGAGCCACAACTGCCTCTTTCAATCAAAAATCTTATTTGAGTTTTTAATGACGTCAATAGCAAAGAAGTGGCAATAAACTTTTTTGTCTCATCAAAAAGCCATAAAAATAATAGGTTATAAATAATAAGGGTATACAGTAGGACATACAGTTAAAAATTAGCTCTAAAACAAACATTCAGCATCAAATTTTTATATTTTTAGGAAAAAAAGTCATCTTATTAGTAAGGCCAACAGCTCATGTAAGAAATATCGTGTTCAGGGTTTTCACCGTCATGTGAATTAACCGTAAGTAAGGTTTATGCTCCCTTACAATCTAATTCCATTGGCTTCGTTGATCAGCATTTTCTGTCAGCGGTCACTCACACACCAGTTAGAACATAACGCGCAAGTTTTATATTATGTAATTGGATTTGCCGAAAATCCAGAAATACATCTAAGAGTTATTTTAGATAATATTTTATGAAATCTTTACCTGCCATTACCTAGGCGTTATTTTTTTCTATTACCTGAAAGAATTATTGAACGCTTGTCTTCAATAGCTGTAGCCTGTAAGGCTTGCTGTAAGGTGCTCTCCTAATGACCAGGTGAGATTGATTCGAGAGGGATGTGACAATGCAACATGTTGCATTATCTGAAACTGTCAAGCTCTTGATGATGAAGGAACAATTGGTACCTATAATTAGTATTCTGTACCAGAGTTCAAACTCCCCTACGGCAAATGATAAAACCATTGCAGGTTATGTTTAGGTTTAGGTTAATATGATGGGCTGATGTAGACTGTGTCTATTCGGTGCCCACATCAGGTATAAGGTATACTGGATTGGTTTTGAGCTAGGTTACAGTCGTTTGAGCCATGAATAGGTCAAGCCGGTTCTTGAAAGTGTTTGTGCTGTTTGCCATTATAACATCTTCTGGTAGTTTGTTCCAGTCATGGACTATACGATTTTAAAAGAACTTTGCCCTTGAAACAGTTGTCGATCTCTTGACTTTCAGCTTCTTGCTATGGCCTCTTGTTTGCCAGTCACTGTTCATGATGAAGAATCGCTTTGGGTTTATGTTTATGTGACCTGATAGTATCTTGTATGTCTCTATCAAGTCTCCTCGCCTCACTCTTTCTTTCACACTTGGCAACTCCAGTCTTCTCAGTCTCTCCTGGTAGGTCAAGTTCTCAAGTCCTTGCACTAGCTTTGTAGCTCTTCGCTGTACCGTAAAATGGGGTGTTAAGGGACAGTGGGGTGTTAAGGGACAGTTGCGTGGGAAAAACTTTGAGTCATATTAAGTTCCTAATTTGAGAGGGTTAAATAAAAACTTTGAAGATCATGCTACATTTTTTCAAAATTGAAACATCTCCAAAACTCTATGTGTACCACATAAACTAGTAGGTGTACAGTAGGTCTATTAAAAAAATCCCCAGCACCAGTGGGCGCTGCCTTCGCTGAGCCGAACCCCCGTCTGCCCGTCCCATATCGCGCCGGTATCAGGTCAGGTAGGGTCAGCGGGACCGCTCGGTCCGGCCCGCGGGCGGTGGACGGGCGGTAACGCTTTCCGCCAGTCAGCTGTAGAATCCAACAAACGGGACGGCCACCGCTCAGCGCAGCGAAACCGGTGTTAAAGAATGGCACTAGATGTTCATGGCCATAATGATTATGAGATTGTCATTGTTAGCCCGTGCCCCACAGGAATGCCTAGACTCTCATGCCCTGTTGGAGGGGAAATGGGGATTGAACATCATTCTTATAACTCAGCTTTGGGCATTTAAGTGGTATTCGAAGTAGCGTCAAAAGTAGCAAAAAGAAGAACAAAATACTTCAGCCAATTTTGGATCGGGTTCTAGCCAGAGGTCATGTCACTAGAGGTCATCGATGCCCGATGGTAAAATTTTGCTTTGCGGGGTGCCCCAATGCACAGGGTGCGTTGCGCGCACCGGTGCATTGGGTTTCCAATTTCCATGGAAACATCAACAGACTCGGAAGCTCGCAACGCTAGCGTGGAGTCGAGTTCATATCAACCGCCGCAACAATGCAGCAGCGCAGCACAGCGTGCTGCAGCGCGGGGCCGTGAAACACCGCCCAGGGCTATCCATGTGTCAGGGCAATCCAACCCACATGATGGGCTCGGCCCCAGCGGAGCATGAGGTCCATCACTCCCGCCCAGGCCCCCTGTCTTCCCCTAATTCCTATCATCCTTCCCACTCTGAAATCGACCGAAAGAGCCTAACCTAACACAACAATCAGCTCGTTAACCGCTATGTCTGAATAATATTGTCAGATTTAATTAAGGTCAACGGCTTAGCATATAAATAACAACTGCCACCACCGGTATTATGAGAAAACCAATTGCTTTTCCACAAACACTTAAAAGTTTTTAGCTGCATGAAATTAATTTTACCAGCCTCGCGTTCATCTTATCAAAACGCTTTGAATGAATCAAAAGTTGATCTTTAAACGTCATTTGAAAAATTTAGCCTATGTTCAAAGACATGACCTGACCAGAAATGGTCATAATGCATAGCAGGATATTAGATCCGTATCGTGGAACTCTACAAACACATCAGATGATTTCATAACTTAACCCTCGCCCTGGCAGGGAGGGTCGATGCGACCCCCCCCTAAGGTTTTTCGAAGATAGCGTAAAAACGGCGGCGCTGCCAAATTTGGCACAGCCTATGGGGCAACCTTTTTACATATGAATTGAAAATTTCAGGTCCGGGTGACCTTGGGTCAGGTCACCAGGTCAGAAAAACCGGTACAAGGTCATGGTCAAATTTCCATTTTCTTTTTGCACCTCTCCAACTCACAGTTTTGGACTGATTTCCTACAAACTTTCAGGATGTGCTAAGTTCACCGAGTTGCATAACATATAGGTAGTTCGGGTTTTTCGAGGTCACTGACCTGAGGTCAGTTAGAGGTCATTACGTCGTAATGTTAAGCCTATGGGAAAATACTAAATTCGGAAAATACTGGAGATATCCGCTTCGTTCTATCACTTTTGTGCTTTGAAACCACAGTACTTAACAGCAGGTCACTTGGTGCTTCATTGTTTGGTGTACTTATCCATGGGTCAGGTCAAATGAGGTCAACTGAGGTCAAATGACGTTTTTGCCAATAACTTGGCACATAATGACGCTAGAGCTTAAAAATGGTATCATTGTGTTCCTGGTGATCAGCCGAATCGAATGATATGCGATATGATGCAATTTGGTGAAATTGAACTTAATTTATTAATTTAAGTTTACTTAAAATTTAAGAAAAACATTAAGTGTTTTAAGCAAGCTAAAAAGTATATCATTCGACGCGCCTTGACGTGCTGAGTTCACTGGTGCTTTTATTTTTGCTCTATCTTAATTATATCAAAATTTACAAGCGAAAAACTTTTGACCTGTTTTTAGCGAAATTTTTACAGTTATATCCCCCAAACCCCCCCCCTAAATATTGACCTAGAGCGAGAACTCCAGGGGCCCACCTACCTACCAAATTTGGTGTTTCTAGGTGCCATAGGAGCCAATCGCGAGGGAGAGGTCGCATTGACCCCCCCCCCCTTCCCCCCTGCCAGGCCGTGTTATGAAAAAATGTCCTGCCAGGGCGAGGGTTAAGCATGTCTATCAAAATTAATTATTACATGGTTCATATGTAAGCTGGGTGTGTGAACATACTTACGAGTATGTTGAACGCAACTGATAATGTTCTGTTGGCCCAATTTCTATATTTAATTTATCCTCCCGGATTTCATATTTTTGTCAATGACACCTTGACGATGTCGAGAAAAACGCTTAGGAGATTTAACGGCCTGAGATACATTCAGTAAAAGGAAGGGACCCTTCCGTCCAGGGCTGCGGAGTCGATGGATTTTCGGCGACTCCGACTCCGACTCCGACTCCGGCTTTCAAAAACCAGCTCCGACTCCGACTCCGACTCCGGGCAGAATTGTCGACTCCGACCGACTCCAACTCCCGACTCCGACTCCGCAGACCTAGCAGGGCTGCGGAGTCGACAGATTTTCGGTGACTCCGACTCCGACTCCGGCTCGGGTTTCTAAAATCGACTCCGACTCCGACTCCGACTCCATTCAAACCTGTCGACTCCGACCGACTCCGACTCTGACTCCGACTCCGACTCCGCAGCCCTGCTTCCGTCCTCTCTATCCTCAGGAAAAAACCGATCCGCTTCGCCCCTAGTCTTCATGCTTCCCTCTCTGGACTGGAGGTCACCCCACCAGCCAACCTGTAGTTGATGTCGGATCCATTCCAGTCCAGGACACATAATCCTCTTCGGGTGACCGTTTGGGAGACGGCTGGACCGTCCCGACAGGGCAATCGTCCCACGGGAACAGTCTCGCTTTCGCAGATCACTGGCGCTGGCTCGCACAACCCAATTACTACACCAGAGCAATGTCATAGCTCTGCAAGGGCCTTTTCAGATCGAAAAAGATGGCTCCCAACAAAACAAACAATTTTCTCATTCAGAGGCCAGTTTTACCAACAGAAAAATAGCAGCCCGGCGCAATTTTCTGTCAAAACCCAGCCGACGAGTTTCACCAACCATGCGAAAAAAATATCCGCCGGCGTGAAAAAATATCAGCCAGAAAAATAGCCAACGAGTTTCACCAACGGCAAATGCGGCATTAATGGAGTGTTTATCTGCGCCATTATATGTAGAAAAACAGCCCCAAAAAATAGACAGGCGACCCCGTCTATTTTTTTTTTCTTTTTTTTTTGATGTCGTGTGGAACAATTGGCCTCATTTGTTAAATTGTTACTAATTATCGTAAGTTGCGCTTCTCAGTTGATATAATAATTTAGTATCATTCAAGGCCAATTTGTAAAGCATCTGGGCTTCAAGATTAGAAGAGGAATACTGATGATATTGCGTAAAGAAAGAGCCTTTGTCACCAGGCAGGACCAAAAGGAACCAACAAGACGGGTGTTGGGTGTTGTGATGTTAGTTTTTTCGTTTTATATTATCTTTTTGCTACAAGCACCCAACAGCAAGATGATAGCGCATTAACTAGTGGTCAGCTTACAAGTTCATTGCTCGCACGGAAGTGGAAGATAATGATGGAAGGTCATTTTCGAAAATCGGAGGTGTTTGAAGAAATGCTGAAGGAGACGCAGAGAGGGTAGGCTCATTGGACTCAAGATTTTAAATAAATATGTCACTGTTTTCACATATTCAGCTACATTTGGCATTGCAAGGCGCCAGCTACTGATACCACTACTACTATTGGGTGGAACTTACTTGAGTTGTGCGGAATAGGGAAGGTGCATTGACATTGCTAAGACCAAAATGGCAAGATTTTCAAGATAAATGACAATAAATTAAAAAAAAGAAAGAGAAATGTATAAAGGCTTGTTTTTGAAGCAAAAACGTGCAAAGTTTGCATGGTTGCGAAGCCGAACAATCTTGCTGTCATAAGATTGTGCCACTGAACTCAGCAAGTCATGCTGCCAATATTGAAGGAAAAGAAAATAATAGTAATGTTATAAAATGTAAATGAATCCATAACTGTTGTGTGTGCACTGTGCTGATATTGAATGCATGTGTATCTTGCATGCATGAGTCATGCAGGGATCATGTTAAAACTGGCTGTAAGTATTGTGAGTTAGTTTTGCAAAATTGCGGAGGCACCAGGCAAATTGCGGCCGAAATGTTATTTGTTCACCTCAGCGCTGAAATTTCTGCACACAGAGTTTTCAGATCATGCGCCGAAATGTTCATGCAGCCCGTCCGTTACACTGGTCATGTTGACAGTGACAAGGATATTTTCCCAGTCTCATGTTGAAATACAATGATAATTCACTTAGCTTGATTTTAGCTTATGTTTTTCATGCCAGTTCCTAGAATAAAGCAGCCAATATTTTCTGTCATGTGAGAAATATAATGACAATATGCACAATTGCAGGCTGTGGCATGTTGTGAGGTTTTTCCTTGTTTATTGCTGAGGTTTTTCCAGCCTCTGCTGCAAAAACGGTGGTGAATCCACCGTCGTCCGATGGTTTCGATGACGCCAATCATCGGCGAGTGTTGCTGTGATGGCCGACCTGACTGAGCGCCCAGCGGCAGCCGCCGTCGCCAATAACGACAGTGAGGACACCTCCGAGTCGGACGGAGACGCCGCCGCTGACGACTTCACCGTGCTGGACGAGGTGGAGCGCTCGAGCCGACAGGCCGTGCACCGCGTGCGCTGCCCGACTGGCTGGCGCACCCGCAGCCGATTGGCGACCGGCGGCCGGCGCCGGCCAATCTGCCGGCGCTCTGCCCCGAGCTGCGCGCCCGGCTGGCCGCCGAGGGCATCGAACAGGTGTTCCTGGTGCAGGTGACCGTGCTACCCGAGCTGCTGGCGGCCGCAGAGTTGCCGCTGCCACCGGCCGACCTCTGCGTCTCGGCGCCGGCCGGCCGCGGTAAGACGCTGGCGTTCGTGCTGTGCAGGTGCGGCGCCGCGGTGCGCTGGCCGCCGGTGTGCTACCCACACAGGCGCTGCCCGCTCAGGTGCCCGCCGTGTTCCGCCAGTACGACGCCGACACGCCGCTCTGCGTCCGGCTGCTGGGTGGAGACACAGTGGCACGAGGGGGCGCCAACTGGTGGCGGTGGGGCCGCGCGGCCCGGTCTCCCTGGCTGATCGTGCACATTGCCCCAAAAGACGGTAAATAACTTTTGAAAATACCTATCTCCAATTTTAGTGTTTTCTGGACC
This sequence comes from Amphibalanus amphitrite, assembly GCF_019059575.1. Taxonomy (NCBI): domain Eukaryota; kingdom Metazoa; phylum Arthropoda; class Thecostraca; order Balanomorpha; family Balanidae; genus Amphibalanus; species Amphibalanus amphitrite. The sequence goes on along the minus strand of NW_024881703.1, from coordinate 533,424 downwards.
AAAATTTTGCAAGGAATCCGATGGTGTGGTCCCCGAGATCCGAAAAATTTCCATTTTGGAGATAGCACCTATTTTTTGAAAAATAAATATTCGTCAGGCATAAACGTCAAATAAATTGAAAATATAATGAGTTAATTTGTAACAACACTAGAATGTGTCGAACATGAATTAGAGATATATTTTAGCTGAGATGATACTATATCTGCGCATACATGTACATGAACTAGTACCTACATTAACCCTCGTCGGCCTAGAAGGGGTGGGGCGGGTGCCGCCTCATAGGGCTTTTCGCGATAGCTTAAAACTCGCTTAGGGTTAGAGGTGGCAAAACTGGAAAATTTTGGGACCCGGACCCGGACCCGGTCTGACTGGCACATTTCTGGAACCGGTCAGACCCGGTCGAAGTCAGCGTTGGAACCAGATGGACCCGTTCCCGAAATTCATTATGAAAATTGTGTACAGTTGTAGGTATAGCAAAAGAAAATAGTTTCTTTCCAACTGGGCATACCTACTTGTGTTGCAAAGTAAAAAACTCATGCCATGGTCATTTCACTTCGCTTCACAGTTTGTATTTTGGAACCAGATTCAGGTCATATTTAAGAATATAAGAAGTAAGTAGACCAATGAATTTCATGCTAACCTAAGCCATTTTTACTACAGCTGCTAAAAATGATGTGAACTGGGGATCCATGGACCAGTGCCTTCACCAGAGTCAGAACAAGAACCTAACATCAACATGGAACAAGATAACCATACTGATACATACCTTTTCTAATATTCTTGGTAAAATATATTCGTTTTTAGAATTAAATTCATTAGTCCTTACAAATATTATCAACTATCAAAGGCCCCAAATGATAAAACATTCAAAATCAAAATAGAAACATGAAAACTGTGTGAGGTTCGCCAGAAATGTCGACACGATAGCAATGCAAGGACAAAACAGGCGTTAAATCACTGCAAAATTGTGTTGGGGTTAAAGTACTGCAAAATCGTAATGGCAATAAACTTTTAAGTACTGCAAGTTGGTTAAGTAGGTTGCGATCATGACTTAAGTGCCAATTTACTAACGTAGAAAACAAACTAGGGGAAGCGGGGGTAACACCGCCCCCCTAAGCTTTTCGCCAAAATGAGAGAATATGTGTGAAGTCTCTTGGTAGTTATTGTCTTGGTTGCAATATTTAAACATTTGCTCACGTGTTTTAGGTACTTATTTTGCATGCTCCTAAAAGGTTTTCATGTATCACGACTTTTAAAAATACCTTGCATATTTGCCGCCTACAAATTGTGTGGGTAACCCCGCCACCGGTGTTGATGTTAACCCAACCCATCCCTACGAAAGCTTTTAATTGTTCAGAGATCGCGTGCGATGAGTTTCCTGTCGGTAAGTGGTAATTTTCGCAAATAATCGGTAATGGACACCTAAATAGGTATAGGTTCATCAGCTGTTTGCCAGTTTTATACAGCTGGCAAGTGCGTGGTCGGGATGCATGAAAAATATAAAGTAAAAAGTCAAATAAGCTGCTTATTCCCGACTTAGGAACATCTACGAACATAAATAAAGCGTGTCTTTGGAATTTCATCACTTATCACGCTACGAACAGGAAACACCGCAACCTCAATTGGGGTAACACCGCCACAGGGTGGCGGTGTTCCCCAATAAGTGATCACAAGCAAAAATCGCCAGCGGCAAGAATGTACTAGCAAACCTATCTTACTGGACAAAGCCGATCAGTTATTTTTCGATGTAATCAAGTAAATCAAAATGAGTCTCTACTTAAAGACATTCAAAAGTGCTCCCAACTCATCGAATTTTTATAAGAGAATGTGCATTTTTCTTTAAATGCACATTCTCCGGTATTACCCCGAGGTCAGCTTTATTTTAAGAAAGCAGGCAGCAGTCAAATGCATTGCGCCGCAAACGCCTCACATCCAGCAGTCGCCTAAAAAAGGCTTAATTGAAGGTCATTGCAAAGCAGCACTTCTGAAAATGCGTTAACACATTTCACAGTCAGCAAATAGATGCAACAAAAATTAAAAATCAGATACGAAAAACACATTTAACGCTATAAAAATGAAAATAATGGAGCTACCGTGACAAACTTGCACCACGTGCTAGAATGGCGCTCAACTGAAATGTAAACAACATCAGCTGATTAGTGATGGACAAAGTACTCACTAGAGATGGGTGGCCGGCATTACCCACCGTCTGCCATTGCCCCACTCTCCCCTAACTGTAAGAAAGCAGGTAAACAATTGAGGTCTTGGACAACATTGAAGAGCACATCTATATTGAAAGTCTTTTTGGTTTCAGAAAAAGGCTAAGACAGCTCATAGTAGTCATAGCTCATCATGATGGACCTCCAGTAAGTTGACCATGAAAATGCATGAAAGGATGTGCAGGATGGTGCCACACTTCAGAAAACATTGGTATGAAAGTGGGTGGTGCGGGATTGTGTAAGCATTTTTGGTTGACACATTTGAAGCACTTGAATATTCCAGCATTTTATTTTCATTTTTTTGCTTTTAGCTGCTCAGTTCTTCAAAGACAGGGGTCAGATCAGATCAGTGCTAGGTGAATTGTGTAGAATATGATGTGACCTGTGGGTGCATTGTAGAGGTGTCAATCGGAACCGAAAATTTTGGAATTCCGAAAATTTCCGAATTCCGATTCGGAAATCGGACGGACAAGTGACAAACACATTGGACATATTCGGAAAACTACTTGAAAGTTACAAATTTCTTAAATAAGTTAAAATTCAAACTTATTTCCATTATCCATATGCAAATTGCAAAACATGTCATCAAAATTGGCAGGGGATAGGTGCATCATATATCATTCATAATTATAGTGCAAGATGAACATAAACGTGATTGCATGTAGCAGGTAGCTCTGAGTCAAATAAGGTACATAACTACCTATACTGTGCCATCTTTTAACTCTAAATTTGGAAATGTGTTTACAAATGGCAATAGCCATTGTTGTCAGCAAGCCCATCATTAGATAACACACTTATGAATATGATGTACAATCATTGACCTGTGAGAAGCACCAGACACCAAAGCAGTAATGTAGGGAATCCAAAAATAGATTTGCCTCACTTGAAAGTTAACAGAAAAGAGACTGAAGAAAATTGCAAATATCAAGGTGTGCCAAGTAGCACAAGAGTCTTACCTAGAAGCTCCTATCATAAAGTCATCCCCTTCTACCCCTTCCCTCCAAAAATATCCGTGCCGAAAAATAAATGCTACATAAATGCCGATAGCCTATCAATAAACTAAACAATTACCAAAAGATGATGAAATGCGGCGAAAGCGTCATAAATGTCACCTAAGGAAAGATGGCCTCCCGATGAGAATCGGAGGAGACAAAAAATGACGTCTGAAACAATAAATACAGTTATTTTGCTTTACAATTGAATTATTTTCGACACATTATCATATTTTGCAATACAAATTGAATTTAAATCAAACAATTTATGGTAAATGCACTTCAATAGGACAAGTTATATGAAAATGACGTCATATTATTGATTTTCTTTCACATCATCGACTCAAAGCCGGATACCATGTTCCATGCTACCAAGAATGGTAGCATGAAATGTGTTTTTCATTCTACCAAGGATTGCAACCTCTTCTTGCTTGTTAATTTCAGTGAATTTGTGTTAAATCATAGCTAGTATTTTGGTGATCGCTTATTCTTTTAGATATTGAGAGATGTGTGGCTCAGTGAAGAGCACGTTTCTTCTCACATGAACTATTTTGCTTTTGCAAGAAGTGTTCTACTTTACATCTCAATCCAAGTCTCTATCTCAGCCAGTGTGATATAAGATGAAGACATGCACAATTATTGTAAGTGACTAGCTTCTTGCATTATTGCTGTATTAATTCATCATCAAGTGGCTTAGTGTCAAAGGGATGTGGCAAGAAGTCGATATTTGAAAACACAAGTTGGAGGGATAAGGCAATGTTTTGCATTATTCCTGCTTACTCAGCTTCAGTTGTAGGCTTTAGCACATTTTGAAACAGAATAGGCTTGTCTCAATATGCTGTGTTTGTGCTATATATCAGGTTAGGCCTATTGCCCAAATGCCCACCCCCATTCCCTAGGCACTGCATATGATATTGCTTCAATATTTTTGGTTTGCAATATTTTGCACTCAAAACCAGATGGCAAATATAGATATTTGCCATCTGGTTTTGAGTATAACAGATCTGTTATTTAGTGATCATGTGGTACCTACATGCAAACATATACCTAATATAGATCAATTCCCCCATACTCTCTTTCCATAACCAGCTTTCGGACAGTTTTCGGACAAATCCATGCTTTGGACATTTTTCGGACAAAAGTGGGCTGGGATTTTGGACATTGGACGGACATCGGACAAGAGATTTCTGAAATTGACACCTCTAGTGCATTGCTTGACTGTCGGGTGCAACACAGTATCCATCATTTTCATGTGTTTTAGTCATAACAGAAATTACATCTACTCACCACCAAACTTTAAGACACTATCAGTGCAATTTTCAAAATGCATAGAATAGTCCACTCTCAATCACACCAGGTAAGATGTGAAGATGAAGTCCGAGTGGTACAGTAGGTCTACTAAAAAAGTCCCCCGCTCCAGAGGCGGCCGGCCGGCCGAACCCCCGGATTCCAGCCCCGACTATTGCGCAGGCCGCGGCAGCGACACGGGTCAGGTCGCGGCGCCCGGCGAGTGGGTCAGTTGGCGCCGGCCAGGCGGGCACCGTGAGCATTTTCAACGGGAAAACAGCGCCAACTGATTATGAGTTTGCTGCTTTTGAACTGCGTCATCTACGGGTAGGTACACTTTGTTTTTCTTACTGGACGGAGTAAGTCGTGGCTAGTAAATGATATTTTAGGCAAATGGAGTTAGAAGTCTTGGATTTCTTGAGTTGTTTATTTAAATTGACGTATAGATAATTTTCTTTTTACTTCACCACATTTGTAATACCTATAATCTACATTATAAAAGAATAAAAATAATAAAAATAATTTTAGGTCAGACTTTGGGGATGCATTGGTTCACTTTTTTCCATGATTAGTCGTGGCTAGTAAATAATACTATCTTCACATGCCACAAGAATGGATCCGAATTCTTGAACTACTATTGATATTAAGTAACAGATCATTACTTTTATAATTAGAAGAGTCGATATTGTAATCCTTTATCTATTTTGATGTGCATTCACAAATGGAAAGCCAGAGTTTGGGTAAGCACCGGTCACGAAGAACATCTACAATACCGAATATAGCCCGTAGATATTGCTACGCCATGACTCCAAATGGTTTGATTTTTGGGAAGGTTTCGATTTTAGAATATATGACGAAAGGGAAACTGTTGCGATTCCGACGGTGAAGCGCCGCGTACCCGAACTCCATTTGTGAACTCGTGTATACTCCATTGAAACCAGTGGCGAAACATTAACATTTTCCGACCGGGAAATCAGAAATGTTTCAGAAATCGTCCTCACAATAACCAAACTAGGATCAGTCAGCCAATGATTGAAGGTAGCGAGCGCAACCCACGCCTCCGTTTAATACTCATTCGAGCAAACCATGTCTCTTCACACTGCATTTATTATACGCAGGTAGTGTGACAGAGTTTCACAAGTAGAAATAAATCGATATGGATCATCGGTCGTTTATTGAACGTCAAAAAACCCCGTTCGGATCACTAAGGCCACCCAGGAGAGAGTTCACTGACCCTCACACAACTCATGAACAAATACAGGACACAATAAAATTACGAGTACAACTCATACATATCCTTACACACAATTCAGTCAACAACATAATTGTACCTGACGCACCGAATGATTGTTGGCACAAGTAAAAATGTTGCTCCTAGCGCAGATCTCGTAAATATTATTTAAGCCCAATACGTCCTACGCTATCCAGCAACAGAAACCACTCCCATTTAAGAGTAACCCTGTGGCCTGTTGCTGTAGCAGCGGGAGCATGACGCGACCCCGGTCACCAACGGCAGCCCTCCGTCTAGGAGACAATGAGCACTCAAGGATTGCCAGTAGTCGGCAATGAGGCAGTCCATACATGCTCCATCGAGGAGCGCGGCACGTCGAGTAATCAGCATTTAGGGGCAGACATCGCGCCAGCCACGGGTGCTGAGCCAGTATCGCAGACGTATGTACCGTTACCAGTTTCTTGAGCGATCAGTCAGCTCCGAGAGGGAGTGGGCGGACGAGGTCCTGGTCACGGAGCACGGACGGCGCGCGGCGGCATTTAGCAGACCTCGCCAATCTGAACATTAGTCGGGCTACGACTGGACCACAGCCCGGTCCACCACTGCCAGGACCGCCGCGCGGAGTGGGCATTTCAGGGCGAGTTGCCGCACGCAGCAACTCGCCCTGCGTGCGGCGAGTTGCTGCCTGGATGGCGAGCGAGGCGGGCATAGCGGAGCTCCCAGCGAAGCCGCTGGCCCTGACACCGCCTGTCCTTCTACCGGACTCCACAAGTCTGACCACTTCGACCTCTCTGACGGTGCCCACCTCGCGCACAGACCCACCGGAAGCGAAAAGAGCTGCAGCGGAGACGACGCTGGCGTCTCTCCCGCAGCCCGACGTGTCCATCTGGACCGACGGTTCGGCTGGGGGCGGCACGCACGACGGCGGAGGGGGAGCCCTGCTGATCTTCCACCAGGAGTCCCGCACCGTTTAGCTAACGGTAGCGACCGGGAAGGTATGCAGCAGCACCCGGGCCGAACTCGTGGCCATCCGCGAGGCGCTGGCCGAGGCCGCGGGCGATCTGCCTGACCGGCCGAGTATGCTGCTCCTCCTCTGCTGCGACTCGCGCGCAGCCATCCAGTCGCTACAAGACACGGCGGACTCCCAGTCGGCTCTGGTAGCGGAGATCAGGGACCTGCTAGACACCATCACTCGTTCAGGCCACAGGCTCCACTTGCAGTGGGTGCCCGGCCACGCGGGCCTGCCGGAGAACGAGGAGGCGGACCGTCTGGCAGCGATCGGGAGCTTGCGCAGACAGGACCAGATCCCCGTGGACCTGTGGTCGGCGAGAGCCGCGGTGGCCCGCCGGGCGCGGGCGATGTGTAATGCGCGCGCCAGACGCAGCCACCCGCACCCCGACCCGACGCCCGGGCACGACGGACTGGACCGCCGAGCGTCGGTGACCGTGGCGCAGCTCCGGGTGGGATGTTCGCCCCTGACAGGAGACACCCGGCACCGACTCGGACTGGCCGAGTCCGACACGTGCGTCGACTGCGGCGAGCCGGACTCGGTCCCGCACCTGCTGATGGACTGCCCCGCTCACCAGGGGCCTAGGACCCGCCGGTGGGGCCCCCTGCCGACGCTGGGGGAGATTTTCTCCACCGAAGCTGACCTCATCGTAGACTTCCTGGTGGAGACGGGCCGGGCCCCGCGGGACCCGGCCTAAGCTGGCAAGAAAGGAAGGAAGTGGGCATTTTACGATCAGCCAGCACGCCGCCGCACGGGACCACGCGGCGGCTGTGACCTTCAGTGTTGTTGTTGTTGCTTCCCTCCAGCCGCTACCGCGGCGTAATGGTACAGCTCTCGAGGTTTCTCACGGCGGTCGTCAGGACCGCCACCTCTTCGTCCTCACGGCTCACGGACCGCCTCCGGGCTCGGGAAGACGGTGCCGAATCGACGGAAACTCCGTCCCATGAGGGCCGGGCACCGAAAGAAAAGGTGATGGGGGGAGGGGGGTGTCGATGTCGGAGCACTGGCGGCGTTCGTCAGTAGGGTTCTGCTCTATACAGTGAAGATACTGGCGGAAGCCCAACCACTGGCCCGTACGAAGCCGGTAGAGATCGGCAGCCGATGCTCGGTACTCCGCAACCGCTAGCGGCGGCAGACAGCCAGCCCCCCCCCCCCCCATCAGAAACCGGCACCAACTGTCCAGCCAGGCGGCGGTGGCACAGTGGCGGGCCAATCTGACAATCTGATGGCCGCGCGGTGGGCAGTGCCATCATCCCCCGGGACTGTCGCCTGGGGGAGCGGGGCCACCTCCGTGCTCGAGGCTCGCGCTCGAGGCTCCTTAGCGGCCTGGTCGGCGCGCTTGTTACCATCTATATCGGAATGGGACGGCACCAATTGCAGGTGGAAGTGGCGGAACAGGACTGCCAGCCCCGTCCACACGGCGGCGCCCATCGAGGTTTTCTGTGTGGCTGGGCCCTCCCTCAGTGTCGCCAGCGCCGCCTGGGAGCCTGTGCAAAAGACGACCGGGGCGCTCAGGTGCCACAGGTGGTCGCGCTGATGGCTGAGCGGAGCGCAACCATCTCCGCGCTCTAGCTGGTGCAGAGCTGGCCAAGGCCCCGGCCCCTCCGCTGCGGACTCCTGCGTTAGCCGAACCGTCCGTCCATACCCAAGTGGCTTGGGAGAAAGAGCGCCTCGGACGTACTCGATGGCGACCGCCCGCAGGTGGTGCTGACTGATCATGCAGATTGTAGGCCTCACGAGTGGCCAGTAGGTCTCCTCGGCTGCACAGTACATGACGCATCCTCCTTCGGATGCGGCCGGCGCGGAGCCCTCGGTGGTGGATCAGCAGGTAGAGCATTACTTGCACGGCTTGATCAGAGTCGCTCGAGCGGTCGCTGACGCGCCAGCGCTCGTCACCAGTGGCGGGGCCGGCTGGCAGGGGCCAGGGCTGTCTTTCATCAGCCGAAGGCCCCTTCCATCGCCAGAAGCTGAAGATGGCTACTGGCCCAGACCGCCAGCATCGTGGATCCGTGCTGTTTGATAAGCTCATTTCTCTAATCTGAAAACAAACAAACAAAAGTGGTTTCAAAAGGTATGCACACTGAATGTCAATTGCCATTGAACCTTGTCATGACTAAAAATACAAGCTGCATTTAATCCACACAGAACAAAAAAGTTAACATTGGGCTTATTAAGAATAATGGGGCACCATACAATGTATATTGTGTACATTCAATATTATTTGCAATCATAAAGAACTAACACATGCTCACAGCAACCCAACACTACTGGCCGCCCAAGTAGGTACTCCAGCCTCAAATCATTGTTGATTGACTCAATCATATGCAGGAAAGTCAACCATTTTTTATATTTTCAACTGCATGAACATTTTATGCTAACTGATTGCACAACTGACTCACATTTGATGTTTTAAAGCAGTTCATGTTTACTGAGATGACAATGAGCTATGTAAGCATGTGCTTCTAAATCAAAATGATAACAATGCAAAGCACAACCAAAAGTTTGTAAATATTTAGTGGCTGCTTCCTTTTGTACCACCAGAAGGCTGACCTCAGTGACATTCATGGGTTTGAAGAAAGAGAGAAAACCTTTGCTTATTAATAATCTTACCCATTGATAACTGGCCAGAATTGTAGGCCTGTTGTTTTTCTGAGTGATATATTTTCAAAATAACCCTGGTTTCTTCATAAATGATAGGAGATTGTCCTGCAAACATGAGAATGCATGTCAACAATGACTACAGCAAAGATTCATTTTCAGTATGAGTGTCTACATATACAAAGAATGGCCATTACAGAGAGGTTGCCTGAGCCATATGAAGCCAAATATGAGCCCTCATATGAGGGCGCATATTTGGATATTACAACACAAGCTGAAGCACTTCTAAAAAATAATATCATTTCTAATTCTTGTAGCTGGTAAAATGTAGGACATTGTAGGCTATTATTTGCTTTGTGGTATTTGTCAAGATGAGGTCTTAAATCCTAACTACAATTGTGACACTGTTGATATGAATATGCAACAACAGAAATTTTAGGTTTTAGGTTAGTTTAGGTTGTATATTTGTAGGTTTTAGGTTGGTAGGTTTGTAGGCTGTAGGTTGTAGGTTGTAGGTTGGTAGGTTGTAGGTAAGGTTAGGTCAGGTTTGATTGTTTTTTCTTTTATTAGCGAGACACGTATCATTTTTGGATTCAGGATGTCAAATAATGTAAGAATATGAAGAAATTATCATTGAAATCTTCTTAGGACTTTATCTTTACATTTACCTTCTTTGTTTGTATTGTTCTTTTTTGATAGGTAATACAGTGATGCTTGTTTTGATTGCAAAATATGTTCTGACGGCACCTCTGCCGAGCGCCCTACATAAACTGTAAACACAGGACATCATACATGAATGAAATACTAATAAATGTTTGCACATGACCACCATTATCATCAAATAGTAAAGGTCAACTATGTGTCATTTCTCACACCATTTCACCTGCATTGCAAGCCTTTCAATTTGCATGGTAGAATTACCATGAAATGCTTTTATGAACCCCTCTGTATTGCAAACCAAAAGTAAATAAACACCAATCTTCCATGGCTCAGAATAATATTTTAAAAAATGGTAACTTTTCCCACCTTAACTTTTGATTTATTAAGGGTGCAGTAAGAAATAGGTACATTGAAACAAACCCATTATACTTACCCAAACCCATTATACTTAACATACTTATACTATAAAAAGCTCCAAGACCCACTGCTGCTACACAGACAATAGCCGCGTTTACATAGAGGTCATTGCAAGCTTCGTCCATAATGTTGCAAAAGATGCCGCTTGTACCTACTGAACAATTTACAGAATGATCCCCTCTAAATATGCAAGGATCACTGCATGGAAATTATCACAAAATAAATAAGCTAGAGCCTAGTCAAAAATGCGATGTAACCAGGCATACCTATTATTATTTCACGCCACAGCAACCACCATTGCCACAACCAATGAAACAAAATATTTCAAATTTTAACTTATATCAATACATACCTATCTGATTTCAAACACGAAATTCAACTTCTGTCTCACCTGATGAGTTAATTTAATTATAATTGATCGCTTCGTGATCTCCCCCCCCATTTTTCATGTTTTGGCGGTGCGGCGGAAATGACGCACAGGAGACACACGAGACACAGCTCCAAAACAACAGAAGCATGCTTTCCCTACGGCCGACGAAATTCTATAATATTTTATTTCCAATTTGTGATCCCTTAACATCTAAACTTTGGTGAAACGTCCATGCCGTTGAAATTGTTTTTAGTTTGCTATTTAGATTCAGCTGAGAAAATATCAAACGGAACCCCATGGTCCCGAAACTGGGCGAATTCATTAGTATTTATCATTTTTTTCATCTAAAAATTTTTGTAAAAAAGGGTCCGTTATAGCCGTTAACATCTAACTGAGTGGTTACTGACCATATAGCTGGAATAAATAATAGCTGAGGATTTTGTGGAAGTAAAAAAATCATCGGAGCAAGACCTCCTTAGCGAAGAAAATAGATGAAATACTGGAAAATAGGAGTTGATGGCTGAGGATGCCCCAGGGTTTTCCGCATTTTAATTAACTTTAATATCTTATTTGGGGGGATTGTTGTACCTTATTAAATTATCTGAGCAATTTTGAATTTACCAGTGTCCTAATATCATCAACCCAATCTTTGGATTTCACGAAATCGACGCTGGCAAAAAGGCTTTTTGAGTGCCTGATTTTAATTACTTTTCTGCGTAAGTAAAATTTAGATGGGTATGAGATAAATTATTCACCAATGAAATCAAAAGTTGCGGTTTTTTTGCCAGTTTGGGCGAATTCTGTAGTGTAGTTATCGATTTTGAAAATGTAAATGCTGCTAATGGAATGCCAGGAATGTGAACCCATAGGGTCCATGTTGAAGGAAATTCTCGGCGTTACCTAGTATTTTTATCTACCGTGGCGCCGGCCGGCCGTGGAGTGAGGACGCCGTGTGTGGGACGCAGAGATGCCGCAGTGCAGAGGAGGGGAAGATAATGACTCTGCACGATGCCGGAAATGATGCCTTTGTGATCTAAATTAAACACCTGCAGTGCATATCCTCCCTTGCCCCATTCCTATTTTATCATAATCCTTCAATAATCTGTAATGGCCATTCAGCGCAAGCAAGCAAACAAAACAACCCGTTTAGCGGCGACATCGTCTCGGATAAAAAAGCGACAGTGATGATTAGAATAGACTTAGCGCGAGGGCAAATCAAGGGGTATAACTATATGTATCACATACCGAGTATTGTATTCCCATAGATGGGAATAAAATACTCGGTATGTGATTCGCTAGATCTAGCGAATTAAGATTGGGGACCCTGTCTAACAAGTCAGCGGCCGTTCTAGACACAGAATAATGCTTTGTTATCATTATCTGCAATAATTCGAAGCGAGGTTTAACCCTCGCCGGCCGAGAAGAAGGGGTGGATGCCACCACCATGCATTTTTTGCGGTAGCTCAAAGCACACTGATGATAGAAGGCTGACATTTCACATGCCTTACATTTCATTCAAGCCGGATCGCTTGACATCAACCACGTTTTCAGGTCAGGTCACTGAACTATGACGTCTAGGTAAACCTCTGCACGGTTGTCGGTTATAAAATGATGCAATCCGCAATGCACTTAGTGTCGTATAAGCATAATGGGGAATTGTGGAAACTGTTAATTTGGCGTCGGAAATGATATGAAACTATACCTCAAGGACATGAAATCGTGACTTCATACATTCTTGGCAAGGTCTAATGCTTCACTTTTGCATTGTTCACCTTGCGTGACGTCATTAATGACGTCACTAGGGTCATAGGAGTGTTTCGTCAATAACTCCCGATCAAAATGAGCTAGCCAGTCGGGACAGCCATCAATGGACTTTGCAAGACTTGCCGAATCAAATGTTATGCAACATGTCCTCCTTTCAACAGCCTCGTGACCTGCGTTGCCCTAACATGACATTGACCTGAGGTAAACATCCTAAATTGCTTCACCTAAACAAAAAAGCATATAAATCGACGCGTCTGAGAACAGAAAACACAATTGTATCGAAATGACGATAATGCGTTTAGTTATTTACCAAGAACCGATCAAATGCCTTGGGGCCCTCGACCTGCCCTAAGAGGTCACTGATATTTTAAAATGGGGTGCCAGTCGCTGCGTCACGTAACGACGCAAGCGCTCGTTTTTTTTTTCCGCGAGGCTCTAGTAGCTAGCTCAATTATAGGAGCTAAACGGGGAATCGCTTTCTTCTCACTCACTATTTGGCCGGGATAGTGTTTGCAATTATTGTTAAAATCTAGCATTTTAAGATTTTCAAATTGCCCATTTTTTTCCGCCCAAGTCTTTCAATTCAAGGTCATAACTCATAACATCAGGTTATGTCAAGTGACCTTACCTCAAGGAAAGATCCTGTGCTCATCATATCTAAATATACCGACTAATCGATCGCTTCAGAACTTTCAGCGATTTTAATGGGCAACAGTATATGTATTTGAAACGTTTACTTTGCAAGTTTGACGTTGTTGACAGAAAGGCCGGGTCAATTTTGAGATCGCTCAACCGCTCAAGTCAATAGGAGAAAATTGAACTGCGTTTTTTTTTTTTTGGACGGAACGCATAATAAACACTCTGAAAACATGTGGTGCTTAATGAGATACAATACTGAATGAGAAAATTGTTTGTTTTGTTGGGGGCCATCTTTTTCGGTCTGAAAAGGCCCTTGCAGAGCTATGACATAACTATGCTGTGGTGTAGTAATTGGGTTGTGCGAGCCAGCGACAGTGATCTGCGGAAGCGAGACTGTTCCCGTGGGACGATTGCACTGTCGGGACGGTCCAGCCGTCTCCCAAACGGTCACCCGAAGAGGATTATGTGTCCTGGAATGGATCCGACATCAACTTGCCGGTCCCGTAGCTCAGTTGGTTAGAGCGTTGGACTCCGCGTGGTGAGAGCACGCGTTCCCGGTTATGACAGTCCGGGTTCGAAGCGCGACGGGCGCTCGACATTTATGGGCCTCCTGACAGGTATGGTTGCGGTTGGTGGCAGGCCGTAGCCAGGCGAAGTCAGCGAGGGGACCGGCCGTGCGCGGCTTTGTGCGCACGTAAAACTTTGGACTCTAAATTCTGCCATAGAATCGGAATTGCGCGATCGGAGGGTAGAGGGCAGGGTCATCGCAACAAGCTTCGCTTAGCGGTGGCTCTGTCCTTGTGAATCCTTCCCATCAAAAGGTTCGGACTTAATTTATAAAAAAAAAACTACAGGTTGGCTGGTGGGGTGACCTCCAGTTCAGAGAGGGAAGCATGAAGACTAGGGGCGATGCGGATTGGTTTTTCCTGAGGATAGCTATACTCTGTTCCGTTTCAAGTTTGCAGCCGAAGTGCCCTGCTGAAAGCAGTGCGTGATTTCTGTATATACAGCTCTTACATTTTAAGACGCAAATTCTTGAGCGGAGGAGTGATCTGCCAAAGAAACTCCAACTGCAAGCTTGATATGGAACAGACTATAGGACGGAAGGAATCTAGCACCCTTGAACCTTCCTTATACTGAATGTATCTCAGGCTGTTAAATCTCCTAAGCGTTTTTTCTCGACATCGTCAAGGTGTCATTAACAAAAATATGAAATTTGGGAGGATAAATTAAATATAGAAATTGTGGCCAACAGCACATTATCAGTTGCGTTCGACATACTCGTAAGCATGTTCACACATCCAGCTTACATATGAGCCATGTAATAATTATTTTTGATAGACATGCTTAACCCGCGCCGGGCCGGGGGGGTGTTTGAACACCCCCCCTTGCGGTTTTTCGCAGATATCTCAAAAACGGCGGCGCGGAGCGCCGCCGTTTTTGGCACACCTGTTCGTGCATCTTTTCCGCACATGCTGTGAAAATTTCAGACCCAGGTCACCTTAGGTCAGGTCACCAGGTCACGCCAAGTGACCTCACCTCAGAAAAAATAAGAATGCTCGTCATAGCTACACCGACTGAACGATTGCCTTGAAACTTTCAGCGATTGATTAGAGCAACACTATCTATAAAATGTATATCTCGGAATTTTGATATCGGTGACCTAAAGTCAGGTCAATTTTGCGGCCTCTCCATTATAAGTCAATGGGAGAAAATTGAAAAGCGCCTGTTTTGCACGAACGCTATTCTAGACACTCTCAAACATCGAGATGTAGGTAAAATAGACACACTGAACCAGAAAATGGCAACTGTGACCCCTCGTTATGTCCCCGAGGTCATCTCAGGTCACGAACAGAATCTAACAGTTTGTCGATGATAACTTCTGATAGAGGCGTGCTAGAGCGCTGAAAACGCCTTAGATGTGTTCGGCTCGACGTTGCAGATCGACTGATATGCAACATGACCTTTTCCGGTCAGGTCATGACCTTGACCTGAGGTCAAATTTTCAAGTTGACCTTTCAAGGTCAAATTATAGTTCATTCGACGCGTCTCGACGAGAGAAACACGATTCTGGCAAAATTAATGTCATAGCTCTTTGGAGTCAAAAGTTATTGCCGAAAAAACGTTTTTCGTAAAAACGGCTATTTTTGGAGTTTTTGCCCTCTGGAGGCTAAACCGTTGACCTGAGGTCAAATCTGAGAACATTACTCAGAAAGTTCTGTAAAAGGGCTATCGAATGCGATTTTTTGCGGCGCTGTAGCTCTATCGGTTCCAGAGATAGCCGTTGGCAGTTTCCAAAATGTTGAAATAGTCAACATTTTACCTTTGGTGACCTCTGGTGACCTGACCTTTGACCTGACCCAAAAAATGACCGAAGTGTTTTCGTCCTTATTTTTGACGTTCTTTCGATTGCCGCTTACCGCGTGTCGCTACGTGGCCCAGGAGCCGAGTTAGAAGGGGGGGGGTGTTCAAACACCCCCCGCGGCCCGGCGCGGAATTTCAGAGCACCGGCCCGGCGCGGGTTAAGTTATGAAATCATCTAAAGTGTTTGCGAAGTTCCACGATACGGATCTAATATCCTGCTATGCATTATGACCATTTCTGGTCAGGTCATGTCTTTGAACATAGGCCAGATTTTTCAAATGACCTTTAAAGATCAACTTTTGATTCATTCGAAGCGTTTTGATAAGAGGAACACGAGGCTGGTAAAATTAATTTCATGCAAGTTTTAAGCTAAACACTTTTAAATGTTTGTGGAAAAGCAATTGGTTTTCTCATAATACCGATGGTGGCAGTTGTAATTTACATGCTAAGCCGTTGACCCTAATTAAATCTGACAATATTATTCAGATTTCAGACATAGCGGTAAACGAGCTAATTGTTGTGTTAGGGTAGGCTCTTTCGGTCGATTTCAGAGTGGGAAGGATGATAGGAATTAGGGGGAGACAGGGGGCCTGGGCGGGAGTCCTGGACCTCATGCTCCGCTGGGACCGAGCCCATCCCGTGGGTTGGATTGCACTGACGCATGGATAGCCCTGGGCGGTGTTTCACGGCCCCGCGCTGCAGCACGCTGCGCTGCGCTGCTGCATTGTTGCGGCGGTTGATATGAATTCGGCTCCACGCTAACGTTACGAGCCATAGGCGCGGGAGCCGGGGGGGGGGGGGGCAGTGGGGGCAGCTTGCCCCCCCCCCCCCCAACTCTGGGGCCGTAGGGGAGCTTTGAGACGGAATACCACACTTTTTTGCAAATGTTTTCTTTTTTATTGAAAAAGCCGAGGGATAAAAAATAAGTGGCCTAAAACCGGTGAGAAAACTAGGTGGGGACCCTAGGTTGATCTCTATCATGGTGTGCCCCCAGTCGGAAAGTAGTTCCCGCGCCCCTGTTGCGAGCTTCCGAGTCTGTTGATGTTTCCATTGAAATTGGAAACCCAGTGCACCGGTGCGCGCAACGCACCCTGTGTAAGCAAAATTTTACCATCGATGACCTCTATTGAAATGACCTCTGGTTATGACCCGATCCAAAATTGGCTGAAGTATTTTTTTTCTTCTTTTTGCTACTTTTGACGCTACTTCGAATATCACTTAAATGCCCAAGGCTGAGTTATAAGAATGATGCTCAATCCCCATTTCCCCTCCAACAGGGCGTGAGAGTCTAGGCATTCCTGTGGGGCACGGGCTAACAATGACTATATCATAATCATTGTGGCCATGAACATCTACTGCCATTCTTTAACTCATTCCTGGCGGGGGGGGGCTCAGGAGCCCCCCCCCCCTTCTGAGGTTTTTTGGTTATATCTCCCAAACGCTTTGAGCTAGGAAGCTCAAATTTTCTGACTTTTTCTTAAAGGCTTTTACGCAACATTTTGAGTTGATCTGACCTCAGGTCAGGTCACCAGAGGCGGTTTGGTGACCCTACCTCAGAAAAGTTTGCAATCACGCCAGAGCTAGAGTTTTTGACCGATCAATTTCTTCTCTTCAGGCTTTAGTTAGGGTACCAGTATGTGCAATTTGTATATCTCAGAATTTTCATATCTGTGACCTGAGGTCAGGCCAGACTCGTGACCTTTACATTGACGTCTCTGTCGTTTTTCGTCTCTGTCGGACCTCGCATCGCTGCGGAGGTCCGGTCTCTTAACACCGCTACCGATCTGAACGTTCGCCTCCCCCGGGTCGGTGCATGCCGTTTTCAGCTCCGCGCGGTCACTCTCGGCGAACTCGGTCACACTATCTTTGGCATGCGCAACTCAGGCGCCAGTGGGACTGATGGCATTTGCATCCGAATGTTAAAGTCCGGCTTTTCAGCTATCGGTCACATCATACTTTACATTATCAATACGTGTATTACCAACTCCGATATCCCCGATTCCTGGAAACATTCCACAGTCCACCCCATCTTCAAATCAGGCAGCCCCTCGGATCCCACCAACTTTCGACCAATCTCATTAGTCCCCGTGATTATGCCACTCCGGGCCATTATGCGTGGCCATTATGCGTGGCGATTATGCCATTATGCGTGGCCGTAATCGCCACGCCATATGTGGAAGGCTTTTGGTGTCAATACATACATACATACATAATACATACATTGCAAGCCTATGGGAAAATATTGAAACGCCTCCTGCTTCGTGTAAACGAGTCAAAACCACCCAGTTCTTTCAGTATTACGGAAGATTATCTCATCGGTGATGATCCTGGTGCCGCTAATTGACAGGGGCACCGGCAAAGGTCATCTGAGGTCATGTGACGTCATAAATCGTTTTTCTGTCAATAAATCACGACATGATGGTGCTAAAGACTTGTAAGTGGTACCAAACTGCTCGCCTGGTCAAGGCGCGTCGTTTGGTATGCAGCATGACCATACCCCACAACCTCATTGATGAATGACCTGACCTTGACCTCAGGTCAAATTTTAAATTGACCTGTGAAGGTCATCACATACTTATTTCGCATCGCCTCGGCGAGAGCAACAAAAAATGTATTGGTTTTATGTCTCTATGTTTCTTAGTTTAAAAGTTATATTGGTAACTAATTCCAAAACATTTTATCGTTGATGACCTCTGGTGACCTCAATATTGACCTGACCTGAAAATGTTTTATGTAAAAGTTGTAGATCTTTAAACGACCTATCAAACGCCGTTCGCCGTTTGTCGCTGCGATGTGTAGTTTTTGAGATCTGAATGGGGGGCCGAATCGGCCCCCCCCCCCCCGCCAGTTTCTTGTCCCGGCGGAGCCCGCCAGGAATAGGGTTAACACCGGTTTCGCTGCGCTGAGCGGTGGCCGTCCCGTTTGTTGGATTCTACAGCTGGCTGGTGGAAAGCGTTACCGGCCGCCCGTCCACCGCCCGCGGGCCGGACCGAGCGGTCCCGCTGACCCTACCTGACCTGAGCCCGGCGCGATATGGGACAGGCAGACGGGGGTTCGGCTCAGCGAAGGCAGCGCCCACTGGTGCTGGGGACTTTTTTAATAGACCTACTGTACCTATGTGGTTTGGTAGGTTGGTTGACCTTGTAGATTGGTAGGAAGTGGTTTGGTATAATAGGTTCTAGGCACGTAGGCGTGTTTGTAGGATGGTAGGTTGAAAGTTAGGTTGGTAGGTAAGGTTAGGTATGATTCTACAAATTCCACAAAACTTGCCAGTTGCCTGCTTCCACCATCCGAGATTAACCAAACTTTCAGAGACCTTCCCACCACTGAAGAATCTACTTCTTTGGAACAATAAGGTGAACATTTAAATATTGGTGGGGGGGGGGGGGGCAGATGGTAGTATCACTGAGTAAATTTGTCTGTGTGTCTTGTGTATATTTTGGCATGCAGCCAAGTTACTGTCCCAACCAGCCTGCGTGCCCTGCCGTCTGGTGGCTGTTCGCTGAAGCATACGTTATCTGAATCACTGCCAGAGGTGGAGATATCGGGAGGGGGTCAGGGGGGTCAGGAGTAGGACCCCCTGAAAACGAATTACTGCTATGTAAATCAATGGTACTGCATTCAACCCGCCTCCATCTGCCCGGCCTGGACCCCCCCCCCCCTGAAATTTTGACAGATCTCCACCCCTGATCACTGCTAGGAAGTTTGAAGTACCCAGGTAGAGAAAATTGTTTGGGAGCATGTACTAAAGCAAAATAAATCAAGCACCATATCCAGTGTACCAAGCACTAAATGGCACTAGCATGTTGTTCCAAGTGGCTATAGGGAGTGACTGGCTGGGAAGGCTATGTTGGTTGCCCTGGAATTGAACCCTGATTGTTGAATCTAAGAAATAATGAAATTACCCCTAAACTAGAATGCTTCCCTTTTGAAGCATAGGACGTTCCTCTCAACACTTATGTAGGTACTTTATGAATCTGCCACAATGGCGCGAAATCAGGGGCAAAAGTGGATTTTTTCATTGTCATTAGACCTACCATTCAAGATAAATTTGTATTTTGATGTGTAAACTAAAAAATTTCATCTATAAAACATGCATAATCATGTCATTGTCTGCTAGATGCGCAAAAAATCCGTTCAGGCCTGACGTCTTAAACGGATATTTCCCATTAATTCATCGGATATTTCCGTTCCGCGTAATCGTCATTTTTGCGCGCCCAAACCAGTTTACATGAGTCGAAACTTGCGCACTTTTCGCTAAACGGAAATATCCGTTCTAAACGTCATTTTCGCTGACTCATGTAAACGGGGTAATTGAACTCTTATTGAGTTTGTATTTCACACTTATCTAAAATGAACAATTTTGTCACTGGTTTCTTTTATGGATGGAATTGGATGGTCGCATGAATGAACGAATGAATAGCTCCATTTGAGCATCAGCTGAAATCAGTCCTAAAATTTAATCTACCAGTCTGCAACGAAAAGGTTTAAAAACCAGTGCAAGTTAGGTGCAGTTTCTAATCTATGCCGTTTTTTATTAAGTGTCTCATAGCTCCTTAATCTTCAGCCGCTTCTCTCACGATTCATTTTATGTGGTGCTTACATTGTTCAAGAAGTTATAGTATTCGAGCTCGATGGTCTTAAAAACTGCTATCGAAGTAAATTAAAGTGCTTCGGGATTCGGCACTTAAAAACCAATCGATATTTAAGTTTTAACCCTCACCCATTTAGGCATTTCTTTTCAGCGTCTTACGTGTAGCGGAGGGGCGAAGAAACCCTCAGCCATTCGGCCCTTGATAAAAAGAGCCAGAGCTTCGCTGAAAAAAAAAATAAAATAGAGCGAGCTGCTCGTGACGAGAGAAATCCGATGATTTGAGGGTCCTGGTCATCGCTGACGAGAAAAAGCCAATTATTTTTATGTCCTGGTCAATGCTGAGATCCTAGGTCACTGGTTGACCTCCCAGATCAGGTTAATAACCCAAAAGCACGGAAAATTGGGTCCTGCTAGAATTTCTACAAGTAAAGTTTGCTGGGACTTGGCTTGCTTCTGATTCCGAATTTGCACTTGCTTTGATCAAAGATGATGTATCAAAGCATTTGGGGTAGGACGGGTCACGCCAGATCACCCATTAGGGGTTCTGCCGGCTATCCATAAGCACTTACAGCCTTGCAACATTTTGCATAGGCACTATAACTGATAACTAAGTATGCCTAGTTTCAGGCATCGGGAAAATCCTTTTTGAAAGGATTGCATTCCCAATCCACATTCCTTGTGCCGAAGTGGATTGCATTCCTACCCGCAATCCCCTTTTTTCACTTGGATTGTGATCAAATCCGCAATCCTTTTTTGCAATCCTGTTGTATCATTATGTGCACTAGTGGATCTGGGGGAGGGAGGGGGGCATATGGCCGTGCCTCCATCCCCAAATCCCCCATTTCTAGTACCTAGTCTAGGGAGGGAGGGGGGGCATATGGCCGTGCCTCCATCCCCAAATCACCCATTTCTAGTACCTAGTCTTGCGAGTAATTCCTATCTAAGGCACAGGTATTTTATGGGAAATATTTTTTGCGTCAAACACCCCCACATTTAAACCTCTACCCAACCAGTGTTTTATATTTTTAAAACTCGCCCTCAAATCCGTAATTTTGCCCTTCCTATGTAGTTCATCAGCGTATATCATTTTGAGCGTTTAAATTAAAAGCGTTTAAATTATTTCAAGTTTCGATGTAAAGCCCTTGATAGCAAAGTACATTAAGCCGATGAAGCCGATCTCATAATTTTCAATCGCAACAAACCATTTCAAAGCACTTATAAAACACAATCCGGATTGGAGTGCAAAAATTGGAAATATGATGCAATCCAATCCGCAATCAAATCCTGTTTTTTGGAATGGATTTCAAATCCAGGTGCAATCCACCAAAAAGGAATGCAATCAGGATTTTGCAATCCTGCAATCACAATCCTACCGATGCCTGCCTAGTTTTCAAATGCTAAAATGGGTGCTAAATTTCAAACCAACACTTCCTAAAAACCACAGTAAAAAGGTGTGAATTTAAGGAAGTTAACCGAGATCATTTCAAGTAAGTGACCTTAACCTGAGTTTCACGTGACCTTGGCACCCACAACAATCAATGAGACAAACATTATTTCACATGTTGTCACGTTGCTAATCACGAAACGACTATGGAAACACACAGAAGATGTGAGCTGACTTTCAATTGCTATTCTGGCCTGACATGATCTTGAGAAAAATAATCACAGGTTAAAGGTAATTTGGGACCTATTGTGGGACCCATTTCGGAAGTGGGACCCACTTCGACCTATTGTGGGACCCATTATGGAAGTGGGACCCACTTCGACCTATTGTGTCGAATGGCCTATGGCCTATTATGGCCTACGGTGACCCTGTTGATAAGTTAACGTGGCTGTTAGAAAGAGTGGTGACACAACTCCTGCCGCATGTGCCAGCGCATTTGAAAGACACGCCACAATTCCTGGAGACAATCTCAGCTAAGTATCCGCACGGGTTTGAACGGGGCACAATACTGTTCAGTGTCGATGTCGTTAACCTATACGGTAACATCCCTATAAATGAGGCCATTGATGCCACGCTGACACTCCTACAACACCACGTAGACCGAGTGGAAACATTTGGTCTGGAGCTGTCCAGCATGCGTAAGCTACTCGAGCACTGTTTGACCAACAATTTCGTTCGCTTTGGTCAGAACTACTTCAGACAGACGCAAGGCATAGCGATGGGCAGCAGGGTGCCCCCCCCCCCGCTAGCGATAGTCTTTATGAACGCCTTAGAGTCCATGTTTCTGTCAGCTAGTCGTCTACAGCCCTCACTGTACGTACGGTATATCGACGACGTGTTCGGAGTCTGGACGCATGGTAGGGACGCCCTCTTCGACTACTTCAATTTCCTAAACACGGTCCATCCCACCATCAAGTTCACCATAGAACACACCGGTGACACTGGAGTATTGGCGTTCCTGGACACAAAAATATCGATCTCTGAGTCAGGCGCATACTCCAGTGAGCTATACATTAAACCGATGGCATCACCAGTGATAATTCACTACCTTTCAGCTCTGCCAATGTCGACTAAGAAAAACGCCGTCCGCTCACAAACGTTACGTGCCATCAAAATCTCTTCCCCTGGTCTACCACGAGCCCGTAGCCTTAAACTCATCCATGACTTATTCACAAAGAACGGCTACCCGCCCCACTTAGTTAGCAGGCTCCAACACGAAGCCCAACGTGATAACCGCCTAAGGCCGACTAGATCGGGCTCTGCCCCCGTCTATCTTGCGCTTCCATTCATTGATGATGCACTCAGCCACAGGATTGAGGGTATCATTAGGGCTAGTCACCTCAACCTGAAAGTTGCATGGAAAGGAGGTCCCAACCTGAAACAAAAACTAGTGCGGGCGGCCTACCAACCAGCACCCTGCCCAGGTGGGGGCAGGAAGTGTCCATGCTGTGAGGCAGGGTTGCGTGGGAGATGTCATGAAAAGAATGTGGTGTACCAGATGGAATGTCAACTGTGCGCACAAGGCGAGTCTGTGTATGTCGGTGAAACACGCCGATCTGTCAGGCTTAGATATAATGAACACATGAGAGATGCAAAAAACAACAAACTAGACACCCCTTTTGGCCTTCACCAAACGAAACACTCTGTGCAACTGGACTGCTCAAACGTCTCAATCAAGATTCTGCATGCGTCAAAAGACGGCCCAGATAGAAAAATTTGGGAATCCATTTTTATTCGCGAACTTCAACCCACTCTTAACACGCAAACCTCGTCTTGGCCTATCATCTGAGTGGTCATTATATCTAAACTGACTGACCATGGAAACTTGTGTGCGCGGGTGTGCGCCGTGCGGTTGTGCTGTTGTACACTTCTGTTATCGTATGCATGCATGTACTTACCTCATATATGCTTATCTCCATATTTTTAATGTTGGTCGGGGGGTCGGGACCCATTATTGATGATGTACCCACGATGTATACTATCTCCGCTGAACGTATGACTCATGTTTTCGACATGACTATCTTGTTCTGCACTTCATGATAAATCTTTTATGTCTCTGTAAGTTTTGCATAGATGCGTTTTTAAAGAGTAGCTGGGAAGTGCGTGTGTGATTTCTGCATGTTCGTACCAATTCGAATTTTCTGTTCCATGCAAGTTTGTGACGAAAATGATCTAAATAATACATAACGGTTGATAAAGGCGCAAAGCCGAAAGCTCCCGAAACTGTATTTTGTCTTTTTGAAATTTTATATCTTTTGGCTAATATGAGAGTAAGGTTAATATCTCTTATTATATTCATAATGTCTCTCAAAACTGTGCTAAAAACCATTCAAGATCTACCAAATTTCACCGAAATATATTCACCGGTTTTCAAGATATTAGACTTTTACTTTTGTTTACTTTTTTGGGATCTCCGCTGTTCCTAGCGACTTCATTTTGGAAGTGCGGCGTTCGCGGCAGATGTTGCGCGCAAATAGCATATACCACCACTGCTTTACAAAGATGTTAGTATAAGGTTTTAAAATCGTTAGATCACCGCTGACGTCACAGATTCTAAGGGGGCATCTCAATGCATTAGCCCCTTAGAATCCGAAAACTGCAAGTTTGAAATTCCATACCTCCGAATTAAAGCATTTTTCGATGTTGTGAGTGCCCAAACCGGTATTTGCAGGCCATGGCCACCAATTTGGCTATCTCAACTCAAAACTAATGTTAAGGTGGGATTTTCACTTTAAAAAACTGCTGAAAATATATCTTAAAAAAAAGATAACTACTTCATCGATTTTATCGAAAGAAAACATGTATGACTAATTACTTATTTTTTGCCACTGACGGAGGCACTTTTTGTGCGAAACGTGTGGTTTTATTCGTATTGTTATTGTATTGTCAGTCCCTGTGAGAAAATAGGATAACTCTTCAGTTAGTAACCATAACAGCGAAACGGCTTATTGTAACACAATTCACTGTGTATACGAAACCTATAACTCCCTAAAAATAATTATATTTGCAACTTTTAAAAGATACAGAGCTTATACAGCTTGGGCATACAATTTTTGCTGCATTAAGATAATATTAATTTATCTCCACAGAATATGGTAAATAGTGCTGCTGAAGTTCGCTTTCGAAGCGTCTCCTCCAGGCATTCCACAGCCCTCTAGTGCCATTTTGGATCACGGAACATGTCTGGGGCGCGGGACGAGTCGTCTGCGAGCTTGGACGGACCACGTGACCACCTTCTCCCCTCCCCCTCACTCCCGTCCCCTTCCCCAGCAGGGCGTCCGATCTAACTGCGCCCCAGGCAGTCGGCTCGGTCCGACCCTCACTGGTCGAGCCACGCTGCCGCCTGAGTTTGTGCCGGGTGCAAAACTGGAGCAGTAACTAGCGCCGGAACTAGTAATCAGCACGACCATCGTCAGATGGCAGGAGTAAATGGAATAAGCGGTTCCAGGTTTCAGAAGGAATGGGGCAGGAAAAAGCGCTGAAAACAATGTTTTGCTGATATAGCCATAAAAAGTTCACTGAATTTCGAGAGCAGCACATCAGTTTAAAGCCCGTCAGATGGTGGTTTTAATAAGCACACAATCATTTCCCAATTCGCCTCCAACGGTGTCACAGGCAAAGAATACGCTGAAATACCAGTGTGTACAGTAGGTCTACTAAAAAAGTCCCCCGCTCCAGAGGCGGCCGGCCGGCCGAACCCCCGGATTCCAGCCCCGACTCTATTGCGCAGGCCGCGGCAGTGACACGGGTCAGGTCGCGGCGCCCGGCGAGTGGGTCAGTTGGCGGCAGTTGGCGGCGGCCGGCCGTGGAGTGAGGACGCCGTGTGTGGGGCGCAGAGATGCTGCAGTGCAGAGGAGGGGAAGATAGTGACTCTGCACGATGCCGGAAACGATGCCTTTGTTTATTTATTTATTTATTTATTTATTTATTTATTTATTTATTTCACATCGTGAGGCAAATCCGTGGAAAAATACGGCTATTACATGCTCGAGTCAGATACAGAATGGGGGGCAATGATGATGAAACAAACACGCGGCATCACAGTTCACACAGTCGGATCAGACAAATTGACAACACATTCAGCATACATTTACCGCCGTTTACGTCACTTGCTCGCGCTCATGAAGGTGCTTTCTCAGTCTGGCCTTGAAAGCAGCCTGGCCTACGTTGCGCAGTGCTGGAGGAAGCCCGTTGTACTCCGTCACTGCGGAGTACAAAAAGCGGCGGCGTCCCGATTCCGTACATATGGCAGGGGTAGCTAGCTGTTCTCCACCACGAGTGTCTCTGCCGTGAAGACTCGCTCGTGTCACAAGACTATCAGCAAGTTGCTGCGGCTCAGCAGTGGTAAGCATCTTGTAAACTAGTGCCAGACAGTGGTAGCTGTACAGGCTTTCAATCTGTAACCACCCCAGCCGCTCTATGACGTCACTCACGCGGTCATACCTCCGCCGGCCGGAGACCACACGCGCCGCAAACCTGACGACTTTCTGGAGCCGCCGTCGCTGCGTCACGTTGCTAGCGCCATACACAGCTAGACAGTATCGGATGACCGACAACACCAGCCCCTGCACCAGTGTGACCAGCACTGACTGAGGGAGACAATGCCTGCTGTGGCTGAGTCCACACAGAGTGCCAGTGCACCGCCGCACTACATCGCCTGTGTGCGTGACGAAAGTCATATCACTGTCGAACCACACACCAAGGTTTTTGACGGTGCTCGAGCTGGCGATGGTGGAGCCGGAGAAGTTGATGCTAATCGGAGGCAGCCGCCGTGTCATCTCCGGGTGCCGAGGACAATCAGCTGAGTCTTCGCTGCGTTTATTTTCAGTCCGTTCTTGCCGTACCAGTTGGACAGAGAAGTCAGGCTGTCTTCGAGAGATTCCGTGAGACGGACGATTTCTCTCGGTGGGCCAGAGACGTACAACTGGACGTCATCAGCGTAAGCGATGGTGCTGGTCGACTCGTCGATGTAGAGCGGGAGATCGTTGGCATAGACGTTGTGGAGTAATGGCCCGAGGGCTGAACCTTGGAAAGTTCCAATAGGGTTGAGAAGAGGTCGGGAGATCGTACGGCGAAGCGACTGTCCGGCGGACTGCAGCTGCACGTGCTGATAGTGGTCGGCCAGGTAGCTACGGAACCAGCGCGTGTCCACTCCATAGAGCTGCAGCTTCCGTAACAGCGAATCATGTGGAATGCAGTCAAAACAGCGCGAACAATCCAACAAGCACAGCAGTGTCACTTCACGCCCGTCCATACATCTGAAGACATGGTCAGTTAGTCTGAGCAGTGCAGTGTCGGTAGAATGATTGGGTCGAAAGCCGTGTTGTGTGGGTGAGAACAGATGATGGTCAGAAAAGTAAGAGTAGAGCTGTTCGGAAACAACTCGCTCGGTGATCTTGCCGATAGTAGTAAGAATAGATATTTATCTGAAACGGCTAAAGTCATCGGATTTAGAAGGTTTTGGAATGGGGTGCACCAGTGTGAGTTTCCAGGGTTTGGGGACTGTACCGGGTGTCCCAAAAGTAAGGTCATGATTTAAAACTTAAATATCTCGAGAAGTAAGAGTCCGAATCACTTCCAATTTTAACACGTGCAAGGTACATCCATAAAATTATTTTCTTGCATGCTTAAACCATTTTTGATCATAACTACACCGAGCAGTAGGCATAAAACTGAGAAGGTCGAAATTCAACTCTTAGAGAGGGTCCGTCATTAAAACAAAGGGTAAATATCGCCCAGTTTTCGGCCCTAAGCAGACCCTATCAGCTCGCCCTATCTCTGAACTCATGCATAGTTTCGCCTCAACCGGTAAAACGTCAGAAAAAAGGTATAATGTACGCACAGGGCATGTATACTTAGCCACCTGTGCTTCGAGGTCCTGAGGACGACAGCGGGAATCGGGTGACAATAAATCAAGAGAGGTGGCCGAGGCCCGAGAGTCCTCCCAGTGGTTCTTCCGCTCGTCGCAACGCAGCTGTGCCGACACCATCAGCCAGCAGTGGTTTCAGCAGGATGGAGACTATGCTTGCACCGTCCTGAAGATCATGCATTGTCTCCGAGAGTGGATGTGAGATCCCGTAATTTTCAGTCAGGGCAACGCCATTGAATGGCCTCCGCGGTCACCTGACGTTACACCTTCATATTTTTATTCTCTGGATACACAACAGAAAGATTGTCTTTCAGGACAACCCAACGAGCCGGGAAGAACTAAATAATGACCCCTTCGAGCAAACATAGGCGGCATCTCACCAGAGAATCGCTCCAGAATAGTGGAGGAAGTCAAACGTAGTCTATTCATGCACGCGGCCCGAAATGGTAGCCATGTAGAAAAGCAGCAAATGTGGGGCTACGAGCCAATGTATTGACTCATATGTATGTCAGAATAAAATTTTATAAAATGCTCTTTCATATGATGTCCTATTTATATCTATCCATCGCGTATTTTTGGCAGTGTGGCCAAAACAAATGATGACCTTACTTTTGGGACACCCGGTATGTGAGGTGAGGCTTGAGTTTACTATGTGTGTCAGAACGTAGTAAAGTGAGAACAGACATCGTTTTATGAAACGGATACAAAGACCGTCCGCGTCACACGCCGAGGAGTCGCTCATGCTACCTATAATCGAATACAGGTGCTCAGGTGTGACAGGCGAGACCTTGAACGAGCCGGTCGACACGCGCGGCAGACGGATCGGTAGCTCCGGACCGGAGCTATCTACTGACCGCGACGTTCTCACACCTATATCCACAAAGTAGTGGTTAAGAGCATCGACATCGACATCCTCGGCAGACACAGGTTTACCACATTGTTTGGACGCAACCACTGTCCGCACACTCCCCCACACAGAGGCCGGCCCGCGCTCGCGAATACGGCTCTCCACGGCGTCCCGAGTGTCCCGCCGTATAGCTGCTCGCACACGCCGGTTCAGCTGCCGGTAAAGTTCCCGGTCGCCGCCACGCAGCGCCGCGCGCCGCTCAGCCATCAGCTGCTTGGTAGCCTCGGTCACGGGCGGGGCGGTCGGGTTGCGCACCCTAGTCCGTCTCAGCGGTACTAGTTCGTCCAGCACCGGTCGAGTGACACTCAGGAAGTACTCCCACTGGGCGGCTGGATCGGCGCTGTGGTACACTGGGCTCCAGTCGATCCCCTGCAGCCGCTGGTTCAGCTCGTCAGCACTCGCTCGGCGCCAGCTCCGAGCTGTCAGCACGGTCGGTTTGGGACGGAGACCGGCCAGATTAAAGATCGCACGCGCCCATTTGTGGTCACTGTAGTCGCAGTGAAGGGTGCCGTGCCGCCGTGTCTCGCCGTTGCTGCAGATCACGTCTATGGTTGAGCCGGAGCTGCGGAATGTCGGTCCGGTAATGTGCTGTCGCAGGGCGAAGCCGTCCAGCAGTTGGTCGAACTTCTGCTTGGCGGTGTTGTTGGAGCGCATGTCAATATTGACGTCGCCAGCGATGATGATGAGGCCGCTATGTCGGCCGGCGACGGTCTCCAGCTGCTCCTGCAGGTCGTCCAGATCGGCAGTGACGTCATCGATGTTCTGGCGCGGTGGCCGGAAGAACGAGCAGAAGTAGAACTGCTGGTCACCGGCGCCGACTTTGAGCCAGAGCGACTCGAGTTTCGAGCCGGGCGCCGGCCGGTCCGGGATGGTTATCTCGGAGGCGCGCAGCCCGTCTCTCACAACGGCTGCCACTCCCCCGGCCGGCCTACCACGGCCCCGCCCCCGCCGACCGGTCGGTCCCGTCGGAACAGCCGGTAGCCCGGTATGGGAACATACCGACTGTCCTGGGACGGCCGCAGCCACGTCTCATTGATGGCTAAAAGGTCTTTGTGATCTAAATTAAACACCTGCACTGCAGTGCATATCCTTCCTTGCCCCATTCCTATTATATCATAATCCTTCAATAATCCGTAATGACCATTCAACGCAAGCAAGCAAACAAAACAACCCGTTTAGTGGCGACATCATCTCGGATAAAAAAAGCGACAGTGATGATTAGAATTGACTTTGCGCGAGGGCAAATCGAGAGGCATATATGTATCATATGCCGAGTAATTTATTCCCATCTAGCAAATTAAGATTGGGGATCTTGTCCAGCAAGTCAGCGGCCGTTTTAGACACAGATAAATGCTTTGTTTTCGGTTGCATCATTATCTGCAATAATTCGAAGCGAGGTTTAACCCTCGCCGGCCGAGAAGAAGGGGTGGGTGCCGCCACCATGTATTTTTTTGCGGTAGCTCAAAGCACACTGATGATAGAAGGCTGACATTTCATATGCCTTACATTTGATTCAAGCCGGATCATTTGAAATCAACCACGTTTTCATGTCAGGTCACTTAACTATGACGTCTTAAGTAAACCTCTGCAGACTGCACGGTTGTCGGTTATAAAATGATGCAAATCTGTAATGCACTTAGTGTCATATAAGCATAATGGGAAAATATGGAAACTGTTAATTTGGCGTCGGAAATGAGCTAAAACTATACCTCACGCACATGAAATCGGGACTTCATACATTCTTGGCCAGGTTTAATGCTTCACTTGAGCATTGTTCACCTTGCGTGACGGAGTGCTCGTCAATAGGAGTGCTCGTCAATAACTCCCGATCAAAATGAGCTAGCCCCTGTTTGAAAGGATCGAAACAGCAGGCCCAGGCTTCGGTTTGCTCTGCTAACAATGCTGTTCACATGAGCAGCAAATGTAAGCTTGGTGTCTAAAATGATACCCAGGTCACGTATCTCTCCAACATGCTCGAGTTTAGTGGCGTTGATAAAATACTCTGTCCGGACGGGTGCGCGCCTGAGGGTGATCGTGAACGATTTGCATTTGCTGGGGTTTAGGGTGAGTCCCCATCTGACGGACCAGGCCGCCAGACGACCAAGGTCCTGCTGGAGCAGTAGTCCGTCAGATGGCGATACAATTTTTCGAAAAATTTTGACGTCGTCGGCGTACAGAAGGCACCCGGAATCGACTTCTCGCGGTAAATCATTGATGAACAAAGAAAAAAGTAGCGGAGCCAAAAGGGATCCTTCGGGAACACCGGATAGTACTGCCGTCCATTTGGACGTTTTTCCGTTCACGATGACCCTCTGACGCCTATCGGACAGATATGAGACGAACCATTGTAAAGCAAACTCCTCCAATTTGAAGGAGTGTTTTAGTTTGTGAATTAGAAGGGAATGATTCACACTTTGAAAAGCTGCCGAATAGTCTGTATATATAGTGTCCGTCTGATATCCGCCCGATATGGCCTCCCACGCTGACTTAAGATAAACGGTTAGGTTAGTAATACAGGACCGCCTAGGAATAAAACCGTGCTGCTCGTTGCACAGGGCCGGCGAAACATGATGGTATAACTGATCGTAAACTAAGCGTTCGAGTATCTTTCCGAAGAGAGGAAGCAATGACACGGACCGGTAATTTGATGGATTCTTCTTGTCTCCTTTTTTGTGGATCGGAATAATGTTTGCCTGCTTCCATCTTTCCGGAAAGACACCCGAACTTACGGAGGCGTTACATATTTTGGTGATGGGAACAACGAGCTCATCTGCACATTCAACAATGATGCGCGCACTGATGTCATCGGGGCCACAAGCCTTGTTTACTGGAACGGCTTTCAGGGCAGATCGAACGGCAGCTTCGGATATATGAAGTCGAGACAGTCTGTCTACAGCGTACTCAGGCGCTTCAGGCAAATCAGTCACATTCGGCTGTGTAAATTTCGTAGCAAACACGTTGTTAAGTAGTTCCGCACGGCCCAGATCGTCACTAACAATGTTACCATCGGGTGCACGCAGCACAGGCGAAATAGAAGACTTGTTAGTAACACACTTCAAAAACGACCAATAACGCTTTGGGTTAGTCTTAAAATCTGCAGTGAGCCCACGCAGGTACTGGGAGTATCTGTCACCAGACACGGCCTTAAACTCCCTCCTTCTGGCAGCAAACTCGGACCTGGTCTCCTCAGAAGGGTTACGGCGCAGGCGACGGAACGCGGCTTCCTTGAGACGCAGAGCGGCCCGCACGGCGCCGTCGAACCACGGCGGCACCCTGCGCCGGAGGACCACTGTGGGGACGTGGTCGGCGATGGCGGAGTTCAGTAGAGTGTAGAATGTGTCTACTGCCGCGTCCACGCCTAGTCCGTCCAACATCCCCCATGCGACCAGAGATAAACTCCGGCGCAGCCCGTCGAAGTCGGCTCGCTTGTAATTGAGTGCCGAACGCCTGGTCAAGAGAGGAGCGCGGTGCCGAGGCACAGCGACGGTGGCGACAGTCTCGCGATGGTCGGTCACCAAAACACTGTCACTGACATCGACACGGGTTGGTAGTCGACTGGTGAATACCAGATCCAGAGTGCTGTCACCTCTGGTGGGCTCGCACACCCATTGCCTTAGTCCTAGCGCATCCTAGATTGTATCGAAATGACAATAATGCGACCCTTTTTTACGAAGTTATTCACCAAAAACCGATCCAATGCCTTGGGGCCCTTGACCTGCCCTAAGAGGTCACTGATATTTTAAAATGGGGTGACAGTCGCTGCGTCACGTAACGACGCAAGCGCTCGTTTTTTTCCGCGAGGCTCTGGCAATTAGCTCAATTATATGTAGGAGCTAAACATGGGGTTGGGGAATCGCTCCCTTCTCACTCACTATTTGGCCGGGATAGTGTTTGCAATTATTGTTAAAATCTAACATTTTAGGATTTCAAATGATCCATTTTTCCCGCCCAAGTCTTTCAATTCAAGGTCATAACACCAGGTCACGTCAAGTGACCTTTCCTCAAGGAAAGTTCCTGTGCTCATCATATCTAAATACATCGACTAACCGATCGCTTTAGAACCTTAAGCGATTTCAATGGGCAACAGTATATGTATTTGAAACGTTTACTTTGCAAGTTTGACATTGCTGACAGAAAGGTCGGGTCAATTTTGAGATCGCTAAAGTCAATGGGAGAAAGTTGAACTGCGCTTTTTTGGACGGAACGCATAATAAACACTCTAAAAACATGTGGTGCCTGATGAGATACAATACTGAATGAGAAAATTGTTTGTTTTGTTGGGAGCCATCTTTTTCGGTCTGAGAAGGCCCTTGCAGAGCTATGACATAACTATGCTTTGGTGTAGTAATTTGGTTGTGCGAGCCAGCGACAGTGATCTGCGGACTCCGGAAGCGTGACTGTTCCCGTCCCACGGCCGTGGGACGATTGCACTGTCGGGCGGTCCAGCCGTCTCCCCAACGGTCACCCGAAGAGGGTTATGTGTCTTGGAATGGAACCGACATCAACTACAGGATGGCTGGTGGGGTGACCTCCAGTCCAGAGAGGGAAGCATGAAGACTAGGGGCGATGCAGATTGGTTTTCCTGAGGATAGCGAGGACAGAAGGAATCTAGCACCCTTGACTCTTCCTTATACTGAATGTATCTCAGGCTGTTAAATCTCCTAAGCGTTTTTTTTTTCTCGACATCGTAAAGGTGTCATTAATAAATAAATGAAATCCGGGAGGATAAATTAAATATCGAATTTGTGGCCAACAGAACATTATCAGTTGCGTTCAACATACTCGTAAGGATAATCACACACCCAGCCTACACATGAGCCATGTAAGAGATAT
Organism: Amphibalanus amphitrite; assembly: GCF_019059575.1. Classification (NCBI taxonomy): domain Eukaryota; kingdom Metazoa; phylum Arthropoda; class Thecostraca; order Balanomorpha; family Balanidae; genus Amphibalanus; species Amphibalanus amphitrite. The sequence goes on along the minus strand of NW_024881703.1, from coordinate 500,227 downwards.
TTTTGATAGACATGCTTAAGTTATGAAATCATCTAAAGTGTTTGTAAAGTTTCACGATACGGATCTAATATCCTGCTATCCATCATGACCATTTCTGGTCAGGTCATGTCTTTGAACATAGGCCAAATTCTTCAAATGACCTCCCTCGCCGGCAAAGGGAGGGATGCACCCCCCCCCCCCCATAAGGTTTTTCGCGAATAACTCGCGTAAAAAGCGGCCGATCGCGACGAAACTTTCAGTACCCTCGCATTGATAAATTTTACACCTACCCTGAAAATTTCATGACCCTGACCCAAATGACCTTTGACCATCTGAATCACCTGAAGGTCAGGTCAGGTCAGGTCATTGACCTTTGGTGACCTCGGTTCACTTTTTCGAGTTTTGCATGTTTCTACGCTAGTTTTAGAGCTGAATTCGAATTTAGCAACCATTTGAACATTTACGAGGTAGTTTTGGTGCCTTCGTAACATGTTACGAAGCTGTCAGAGGCGGATGACAGGTATTACGAATACCCGTCGTGACCCCTACCGGTTGACCTGACCTGACCTGACCCGACCTGGTCTAAATGCTTTAAGACATCATCTCTGATCAAAACTTACACGATATTCGTGATCAGCACCCCGGAAAACCCCATAGCAGCCACACTTTACGACTTTCTAACAGGTCCCCATTTTCCCGATTTTCGGGTCATTGACCTGACCGGGAAGGTCATCTGATGACCTAGGACCTTAAAGGGACAGTATCACCATTTTGATGAAATTTGACATTGCATAGGCCCCACCTTTCTGGTCCGGGAACTGAAGACCGATCCTCGAAGCTCCACACCGTTATCCCGCTATCGCCGCTCAAAGTACGAAAGGTGTACCACACTTTGAATCGTGCTTCACTATCTTCACTGTTTAAATGTTTGCGCCGTTTTGAATTGACCGCCAGTAATAAAACTTTTACCCTGGTCATTTCATCAAATTTTATAAAGCCAAAACGTTTTTCGCACTTATTCATCACCGTTAAATTCATTAAATAGTCGTAGGCAATTTCCGCTGTTTCCTTCGGATTCTAGCGGCTCAACAAAGGAATTCCTCCAGCTTGAATCACATTCTCCCTCCAATGTATGACGTTTATCACGTGATTGTCACGTGATATTTTCTCCCATTGTCAATTGTCACGTCCAATTGTCACTCCCTCCAATTGTCACGTTATATTTTTATAGGCAATACCTAAGGCTACCTCTCCCTAAGGACAACTCAATCAGAAGAACGACCGCGTAAGCGTAGCGTCAATAATGTATTATCTGCGCCAGTTCTGTAGTAATTTTGCATGCTTCCAAACTGGCGGCCATGCTTGTATAGTGGTGGTGCGCTCATGAAAATGAATCATGAAAATGAAATGTGGTTGCAATATTTTTCACCGAGTTCGGTCCTCAAACTATGTTTTTCTGATTCAGAAAAATAAGAAATGCTAGTAAAAAAAAAAATCAGCTCTATACACGGATTTTTTTTCGATGATACTGTCCCTTTAAAATTGGGTATCATCGGCTTCCTCTCGTGACGGGCAACACGCTCGTTTTTTTCCGCGAAGCTCTAGCTCAATCAGGGGCCAAGCGCGAGGGGGATCGTGCCACCCCCCTTGTGCCGTCGAAGGATGCAAAATAGCCTGTGCCGGCGAGGGTTAAAGATCAACTTTTGATTCATTCGAAGCGTTTTGATAAGAGGAACACGAGGCTGGTAAAATTAATTTCATGCAAGTTTAGCTTAAAACTTTCAGTGTTTGTGGAAAAGTAATTGGTTTTCTCATAATACCAATGGTGGCAGTTGCTGTTATTTACGTGCTTAGCCGTTGACCTTAATTAAATCTGACAATAGGTATTATTCAGACATAGCGGTAAACGAGCTGCTTGTTGTGTTAGGTTAGGCTCTTTCGGTCGATTTCAGAGTGGGAAGGATGACAGGAATTAGGGGGAGACAGGGGGCCTGGGCGGGAGTCCTGAGCCTCATGCTCCGCTGGGGCCAAGCCCATCACGTGGGTTGGATTGCCCTGACACATGGATAGCCCTGGGCGGTGTTTCATGGCTCCACGCTAGCGTTACGAGCTTCCGAGTCTGTTGATGTTTCCATGGAAATTGGAAACCCAATGCACCGGTGCGCACAACGCACCCTGTCCAAGCAAAATTTTACCATCGATGACCTCTGGTGACATGACCTTTTGCTCTGAACCGACCTAAAATTGGCTGAAGTATTTTTCTTCTTTTTGCTACTTTCGGACGCTACTTCGAATACCACTTAAATGCCCAAATTAGAAGAGTCAGACATTTTGTTTTTCTCACAGACAATGGCGATACAAAAACAATGTAATAAGACCAGACGTTTCGACAACAAAGTGCCTTCGTCAGTGGAAAACAAAATATAGGCTTTACATCGATAAAAATATAGATTTTTTATATTTTTATCTTCTATATTTTTATCGATGTAAAGCCTATATCTTGTTTTCCACTGACCAAGGCACTTTGTTGTCGAAACGTCTGGTCTTATCACATTGTTTTTGCATTGTCATTGTCTGTGAGAAAAACTAAATGCCCAAAGCTGAGTTATAAGAATGATGCTCAATCCCCATTTCCCCTCCAACAGGGCGTGAGAGTCTAGGCATTCCTGTGGGGCACGGGCTAACAATGACTATCTCACCAGTAAAACGCCTTTTGGGCGAAGAACGAGCGAGCGAGATAGTGAGCCCTGCACGTGCGGAAGGGCGAGAGGGTGCTTCCAACGGGCTTGCACCCTTCTAACCAGTCGCTAGCGGTGTGCCAAATTTGAACGCAATCGGCCCAGCCGTTCCTGAGATCTGGAAGTGGCATTCTGCACGTGCGCACGTGCAAACGGGGTCCAAAATGACTTTTGCACGGCATCCTACTAACTGGTCCCCAACCGTGTACCAAATTTGAGCGCAATCGGCCCAGCCGTTCTCGAGATCTGGAAACGCCCCCTGCACGTGCGCACGTGCAGTAGCACCCTAACCGCAACACATGAGAATGCATTGCCTGGTGGGTGCCTACCTGTATGCCAAGTTGCAGCGAAATCGCCCCAGTAATTACCGAGTTACTGAAATGGGAACAAATTTGGCACCTCTTATTGTTGTATTTTGCACGTGCACTGGGGGTGACCCACGTGCATCGGGAGTATCCTATTTTGGGTAGAAGGGATGCTGCTACCCTATAAAATTTACCGCAAGTCAATCGCCCAAGCGGCTGCTGAGATATGAGCCTCTCAAAATCACTACTTTTGCAAAACAGCTTGAACACCCTTGACTTTTCACGTGGCACGTGCCACGACGGTCACTGAGATGTATCAAAAGTAGTCAATTACGGGGTAGAAGGGATGGGGCTACCCAACAAAAAAGACCGCAGGCCAATCGGTCCAGCGGTTGCTGAGATATAAGCCTCTCAAAAGCGTTACAGGTCGGGCCGGGCCGGGCCGGGCCGGGCCGCTCATACTGATATTTTTCCGTTATATTGAAAAGACTCACTTCGCTCGCTGCGCTCGCTCGCTCGTAATAATCATTGTGGCCATGAACATCTACTGCCATTCTTTAACACCGGTTTCGCTGCGCTGAGCGGTGGCCGTCTCGTTTGTTAGATTCTACAGCTGGCTGGCGGAAAGCGTTACCGGCCGCCCGTCCACCGCCCGCGGGCCGGACCGAGCGGTCCCGCTGACCCTACCTGACCTGAGCCCGGCGCGATATGGGACGGACAGACGGGGGTTCGGCTCAGCGAAGGCAGCGCCCACTGGTGCTGGGGACTTTTTTAATAGACCTACTGTACAGAAGCAACTGCGGGTCCCTGTACGAAGCCCCCACCCCACCCTTCGCTGTTTCGCCCCTGGTGGAGCTAGCGTGTCGGGGAAAAAACGAGCGATTGCACCGTTACGAGACGAAGAGATTGCTACCCGATTTTAAGGTCCTCGATCAATCGGTGACTTTTGAGGTCAGGTCAAGTGCCCCAAGGTAACGTTCCGCTTTTGGTGAATAACTTCGCAAAAAACGGCCGCAGAGCCGCCATTTTGGCAGCATCGTGCTTGCCTTGCTCAGGCGCGTCGAATTACATACATACTTTTTGTTTGGGTGAGGTCACTTTAGGGTGTTGACCTCGGGTCACGGTCAGCTCAGCGCCCACACGTCACGAAGTTGATCGAAGAAGGTCATGACCCATATCCTTCGATTCGCAAGTCTCCCTGCGGCCTGAGTCCATTGGTGGCTTTCCCCAATCGCTGGATCAATTTCATCGGGAGTCATTGACGAAAAATGAATATGAACCTAATGACGTCATAAATGACGTCAGACAAGTTCAACATTGCAAAAGTGACGCATCGAACCTTACAACGAGTGCATGAAATCACGATTCTGTGTGGTTTAGATAGTTGGAGGTCCTTCCCTAGTTGGCAGTGTTTTTGGTGGTCACATGAGTCTCAAGCAATGAGACTGAGCAGCGCCATCACTCAAGCCATCCGCTTGGCCAAAGGCAATGACTGTGGTGTTTGAGGCTTGTCAGTGCCAGAGTTGAACGTCATCTTTTTTTGTTACAGATAAAGGAGTTGAAGATGGACGGCTCTCGTCGGCAACGACCATACCATGCTGAAAGTACCAGTTCCCGTCCGATCACTGAAGTCAGGCAGCATCGGGCCCGGTTAGTACTTGGATGGGTGACCGCCTGGGAACACCGGGTCTCGCTGTCATTTTCGCTCCTTCGATGGTGGCCACTGATGGCTATTTATCCCCTCACTGTTAGTTGAGGTGTGTCGACCACAAAAAAAAAATCATGTGAAGAGAGTTATATTTTATGGCCCAATAGTATGGTAAGACGATTGCTTCGAAAATTACCAGTTAAAAATGAAAAACTGACTCCCGCGAGGCAAAATTGTTCGCCGACTTGGTCTCTTTCTGGCGATACTAGCGCCCCAGCGTATACAGTAGGGCCGTTCCGAAAGCTTTAGTTACATACTCAGTTTATGTCCCAGTTACCGAAGCTATATATTAAGGTACGCTCTCGGTAGGTATTTTAAATAGTAAGTACTGGGTGCTTCCCGCCCACCTCCGACACTAATACTCAGACATTATCCTTCGCCCCAGTGGGGGGGGGGGGCATATGTTACCACCCTGTCGCGTTTTTTGCGTGTGAATAAAAAACCGCGGCGCGTAGCGCCGCGCCGCTTGGGGTAGCTTTTGGTACATCAATTTTGGACAATGTGTGAAATTTTTGACCCCAGGTCATGTCAGGTCAGGTCACCAGGTCAAGTTAACTGACCAAGCCTAAAAAAAAGTTTGCAATCATGTTCAGCCTGCAGTGTTTGTCAGAAAGGTTTCAAACTTGGTGGATTGCATGCTGTTATGGGCGCCTACAATTTGTATATCTCGGATTTTTTATTTCCGTGACCTAAGGTCAGGTCAGTGGCGAAACCTTTCCATTGCAAGTCAATGGAGAAAAATGAAAATGCCTCTAGATCCGTGTGTACGCATCGGAACAGTCCAAATATTTCAGAATCACAATGATTTAGTCCACTCGTGATGACCAAGGTGTCATTTTTGCTGATAGCCTCTAGACAGGTCATCCGAGGTCACTTGAGGCTACAAACAGTTTTTTGCCAATAACTCGCGATTGGAAAGAGATAGAACGCTGGGGATGGTCTCATTGTGTTTGCCTTGTTGAGACGCATCGACTGATATGCAACATGACCTTTTCCGGTAAGGTCATGACCTTGACCTGAGGTCAAATTTTCAACTTGACCTTTCAAGGTCAAATTATAGTTCATTCGACGCGTCTCGGCGAGAGGAACACGATTCTGGCAATAGAAATGTCGTGACTTTTTGTAGTCGAAAGTTATTGTCGAAAAACACTTTTCGTAAAAACAGCTATTTTTGGACTTTTTGCCCTCTGGAGGCCAAACCGTTGACCTGAGGTCAATATTGATAATGGCCTTTTCAAAAGAAGAGTTCAAAAGCTATCGATTGCTCTTCCCTGCGTTATTCTAGCTACCATAGTTCCTGAGATAGCGGCATGTTTTCTGAAAAATATAATGACAATTGGCAAATTTTGACCTTTGATGACCTCTGGTGACCCCAATATTGCTCTAAGGTGAAAAATGACTGAAATACTTTCAAACGTACGCATTGAGAGCTATCGACTGCTTTTTACCGCGTCTTTCTAGCCCTCTTAGTTTTTGAGTTAGAGGTGGGTGGTAACATATGCCCCCCCTCACTAGGGCGAAGTTGGCTGAGACCGCCACTGGGGCGCGGGTTATCAATAATTTTTCAGTATTTTGTGGAATTTTGTAACCAACCTATCTCAGATCTGAGTGCCTTACCTCGTCAAGCTTGGCAATCTCAATTATAGCAATCTCACACCTAGAAAACATCGGTGAGAAAGTTTCACATCGGTGGGAAAGGTCAAAGCGAATTCCCATAGAAATTTCGACAAGACTCAGTCACCGGCAGTCATGCAGACCGCACGAAATCAAGAAGATGTGTCTCCGCTGCTTTCGTGACCTATATAAGAATCAAAATGGTTTCACTTGGTAGTTTCGGAAGAAAAAGCGTTGCCAATCGTCCCGTGATGAATATTGCAGAGGTTTTAAAGATGCAGCCTAACAATTGTACTTTCGCCCCCACTTGAAAACCGCCAAACAATGTGCCAGTATATCATTGGTTAAAAAAAAAGTTAAAAAATTGTTGTAATTCAAAACTGTATGGGACAACGCCATCTAGTTGTAACAGTAGATCCAACTCCTTCAGGGCAGGTTATGTAAAGGTTCGCCATCCACGGATACGCGTTTACGATACCTCGAGTAGTTCCAACACTTTCAGTGAGGGCTGTGCCAATGACTCGACACCCGCGGGGACAATTTATTTTTTCTAATTGTTCTTTTAATATATTCGTAGACTACTAGCTCTTTCTACAAAATTTGAGAATGTTTGGTATTACTTTGACCCGAACGATGTGCAGCTGAATTTTCCCTCTTGAATGATTATGGGCAGCTCGCGAAATTAACTTCAACCTAAACTACCGACAAGCAGAAGAAAATCCGATACAAGCTTGCCTCAATCATCTCACCTTATTCAACCGTTGAAACGTTAAAGGCATTTGTTCAGTCCGAGTCGCTATGTCGACGCAACCACCCGCGCCGTGCTGGGGGGGGGGGCGATTTTATGCCCTTCCCCCTCAGGTTTTTCGCGAATATCTCAAAAACGGCGACGCGACGCGTAGCGTCATTCAAGGTCAGGTCACCAGGTAACGTCAAGTGACCTTACCTCAGAAAAAAAAATTGAAAGCTCGCTGTAGCTACACCGGCTGAGCGATCACTTTAAAACTTTCAGTAATTGCTTAGGGTTACAGTATGCATAAAATGGAGACCTCGGATTTTTCATGGCTGTGAGTTAAGGTCAGTTCAATTTTGCGACTGCTCCATTAGGTATAAGTCAATGGGAGAAAATTGAAATGCGCCTCTTTTGGACGAATTTCGTTCTACACCCTCCCAAACATCGGTCCATAGGTAAACATGACACACTGAATCGGAAAATTGCACCTGTGACCCCTGTGTGTGCCCTTGAGGTCATTTTAGGACGTAAAAGGTCTTCAGCAGTTTTTTTATACTTTTGAAAGAGACGTGCTAGAGCGGTGAAAACACCGTTGATCTGAGGTCAAATTTGAGGTCAATCAGAGCGGTGCCCTCTGGGGGCTAAACCGTTGATCTGAGGTCAAATTTGAGGACATGTTAGCGAAAGAGCGTTAAAAGAGCTACCGAATGCGCTTTTCCGCGCCGCTGTAGCTCTATTGGTTCCCGAGTTAGACGTCGGTTGTTAAAAATCGTTGAAATCAACAAAACTTGACCTTTGATGAACCCTGGTGACCTGAACTTTGCCCTGACCTTAAATGACCGAGTGTTTTCCTCCTTATTTTTGACGCTCTTTCGATTGCCGCTTACCGCGTGTCGCTACGTGGCCCAGGAGCCGAGTTAGACGGAGGGGCGTGAAACGCCCCCCCCCCGCACTCGACGGAAAGCTCATGCCACCAACACGGCGCGGGTTACTTGTTATGTTAGCTAGCTCCTGCTGTAAGCTGTGGAGTCGTGGACCTGATCTTGAAGGAACTCCGAACTGGGCCTAACATTTTCATAGCAGACGTAAAAAAAATGTTTAATAGGTTGTGCAAAAAATGGCATCTCTTTTATGAAACATTTGCGAAACCTTCAACATTATCCCCAGACCCCATTAGTGCCGAGCTCCCAACGACGACCATAAAAGCGTCCCCATCCCGTCATAGGCGGCGGAACGGGGAGGGCACCGGGGCACCGTGCCCCCCTTGATTTTGGCATTTCAACATTAGCCCTATGAGCGTTGCATGGAAAGAATAGGACCAAAAGTCGGCAGTGCCCCCCCCCCCCTTTAACTGAAGGTGTTCCGCCGCTACTGCATCCCGTCAACGTGGGTTTATCATGAGGATGCTAACATTTAATTTCCAACCCGAAGCTGTAATGATGAAAAGCAAATTTACATTTTACATGTGAAACAAGCTGACACAACTAAATATTTCCTCTCTCGCTCCCTCTCACTGATTTACTCATTGCCCTCTTTCTCATTTTACCCTCTCTGATTTTCCTTTTCTGTCTCTCTTTCTCTCCTCCCGTCCTTATCCCTTCCCTCCAGTCTTTGTTAGCTCTCTCTCTCTCTCTCTCTCCTCTCTCTCTCTCTCTCTCTCTCTCTCTCTCTCTCTCTCTCTCTCTCTCGCTCTTGCTCTCTCTCTCTTGCTCTCTTTCGCTCTCTCGCTCTCTCTCTCTCTCTCTCTCTCTCTCTCTCTCTCGGTCTCTCTCGCGCTCTCTCTCTCTCTCGCTCTCTCTTTCTCTCGCTCTCCCTCTGCCCATCTCTCTCTCTCTCTTTCTCTCTCCCTCTCTCTCTCCTCTCTCTCCCCTCTCTCTCTCTCTCTCTCACTTTTCTCTCTCTCTCTCGCTCTCTCGCTCTCTCTTGCTATCTCTCTCTCGCTCTCCCTCTTCCCCTCTCTCTCTTCCTCTCTCCCACTCTCTCCCTCCTCTCCTCTCTTTCTCTCTCTCTCCCTCTCTCCTCTCTTTCTCTCTCTCTCCACCTCTCTTTCCCTCTCCCTCTCTCTCTCTCTCTCTTTCCTCACAATATTCTCGACTGTCACAGCGTTGTAGGGCCTGCTTCCAGACAGGTCCAGGCGCTCCCCACTCCGCAGGCCCCAGCCCACACGGCCCAACCGCTCAAACACCCTCCGGCGGATGACCTCTGACCTCGGCGACCTGACCCCAGCCGACCGATCGCGTCCCTCTCCACGACTCCGCCCCGCTTCCCCCACTACAGCTGCGTAGTAATTGTAGCGTGTGCAAAGGTCACGTCCACGTGACATTATTTACTTCTGCGGCTTGTTCGGCTGACAAGAGATGGCACTAGTAGTATGTGGATCAGAGGCGGGGCTAGGTTCTACGACTTCTTGGGGCACACTTTAGGGCAGAAAAGAGTTTTTTTGGCTCCCCATCTCAAAATGCTTCGAATATACAAAAACAAGTTAGATATTCGAAAATCGGAGGACCAAACGGATCGTTTGACGTATCTTGCGCGACTGAGAATTGATCGGTCTTCAAACTACTGAACAAAAACGAGGTGATTAGTAGCAAGTGCTGGTGACTGTACGTGCGCCTCTGACCGACGCCCACGATCACTCCAATCCGGTTCCATCGGCCGGTGGTGGGGTCTTGTATGTCGACGCGGCTGCCGAGCTTCAGCGCTGGCAGCCGGCGCGTGCTCTTGTTGTAGCACCTGACGGCCTGCTCCTGGAGCTCGGCAGCCTTTTCCTCGCAGACATCGGCCGCCCGCTGCCACTCCGGAGCGAAGGCGCGGTGGTGCGTGGGAACTCCGGAGCGCAGCGGGTGACCAAAGAGCACCTGTGCCGGCGACCGCCCGTCTGCTCGGGACGTGTTACGGAGTTCGAGCAGACTTCGGTCCAGTTGGTCCTGGTCCAGTTGGCCCAATGAAGACGCAGCCAGCACCAGCTTCTTTGCTGTCTTCACGCAGGCCTCCGCGTGCCCGTTAGAGCGCGGGTAGTGCGGTGACGACATCGCATGTCGTACGTCCCAGCGCTGGAGGAACCGGCGGAGCGCGCCCGATGCAAACTGGGGTCCGCCTTCTGACCGGAACACGGTCGGGACGCCCGTCTGCGAGAACATCAGTCGGAGCTGCCGCGTCAGGTGGTCCGCCGAGGCCGAGCGGGGACACACAGTGACATACGGCCACCCGGACAGCCGGTCCACGTACAGTATGTCTAAAAAGAATGTACCGTCGCCACTACGTGGCGCTGGTGTCGCGAGCCGGTAGTTGGCTGAATCCGCACCAGACCACACATTCCCAAGCGCTAGGTGACGCTCTGCGCAGCGGCCGGTAGTAGCGTAAGCCCGAACCTTCGTGACACGACCCCGGGGGGGGGGGAAGGGAGAGAGGGAGGGGAGCGGGCGGGGCAGCGCGTGCTGGGAGGGGTGCTCCGGCAAGCTGGCAGTTGTCGCGGCCAAAGGTCAAGGGGTCACACACCAAGCGAACGGACGCTGATGTGGGTTCGTGGGGATCGTGAGCTTGTGTGTGGTAGGTGCGTCTTGCGATCAGCGATGCACGGGTGATACGCCATGGGTCTAAGCCAAATGATTCGGGGGAGAGCTGAAGAAAAATACCTGGTTAACTACGGCGAATAATGGTGCTGAAAAATGGAAAGTATGGGTCAATGCAAGCCTTCATGACTATAAACTTTTCTGAGGGCGCAAAGGCCAGCATTGAATAACGACATCCGGATCGAAATTAGCAATGATTTATAATTACATGCCGAAGTAATAGCGTTGCAAAACCCACCTAGTAAATTGTCAAATCGGATTCTTGAATTAAACTATCCTAAATTAACTGTTTTAGTGCTTGTTGGAGGATCATTATTAATGTAAAAATCAAGTATTTCTTTATTGTCATGACCTTTCCTCCTTTTCAAAAATATGCTGAGCCAAAATTATATTGTTTTAGCGTTTTCAAATATATCGGCCACAGGCCTTCATCAGTGAAATATCCAAAAGAACACTTTTGCATCTTTTGCTCTTCTACCTCAAACAAAGAGAAAAAGAGCATCGAAAAAGTTCGGAAACTTCTCTTAGAAAATGGTTACCCAAAACATGTCCTATCTCGAGTTTTAAGAGAGGCCAAGGCGCCAAAGAACACCAAAAAGCACCCAAAACAGAAAGATGTAGATGGTTTCCTCTGTCTCCCTTTCATCGATGATCACTTGTTATGCAAAGTCAAGGGAAAAGTAGCCAAGTCAGGTTTGAATATCAATGTAGCATGGCAAAACAAAAGCAAACTTAAGAATATGTTAGTGCACTCTTCATTCTCGAAGCCCAAATGCCCGGGCGGACAAAGATGTCATACTTGCAACTCTGGATTCAAAGGCGACTGCTCACAAAAGAACGTTGTGTACAAAATTTCGTGCAAACTTTGCCAGGAGAAAGGAGAGGAAAACATCTACATTGGAGAGACAAAACGCCCCTTACGACTTAGGTTCAACGAGCATATCAGGGACGCAGCCAACCGTACGCCAGAAACCCCCATGGGCGACCATTTTTTAGAGCACCATACGTCACACTCTCAAAATTCTAGCATTCCCCTAAACATCCAAGTCTTGTATAGAGCCAAGGATCACCCCGACCGTAAAATAGCCGAATCAGTGTTTATCAAGAAGAGACGTCCGCAGCTGAATAGCAACAGCACTTCCTGGCCAATCTTATGAGCCTACGTATTGGACTATTGATAGGTGTGTGAGGGAAGGTGCATGTACGGTAGGGATGTGTGGATGTGGGTGTGGGGGTATGGCGCCGGGGGGGGGGGTATATATGTCTGGTGGTGTGAGTGCATGTGGGAGCATTTGTATGATATCCAGAGAGAGGAGAAAAGCGAGGTAGTGAGAGAAAGTGAGAGTTATGGAGGGGGTGAGAGAAAGAGAGAGAGAGAGAGAGAGAGAGAGAGAGAGAAAGAGAGAGAGAGAGGGAGAGAGAGAGAGAGATAAAAGCGAAAAAGAGGGAGATAAAGCCGAGGCAGGGAACTTAGACATTGAAACGTATTCTATGCTGAAAAAGTTCTTATCTGCATTTATACTATGATATGTTTAAGTTTACGATTGGAAACAATTTCAGAGCCGTTTCAAAATCCGCTCGATAGTATATAGGTTTCTTGTATTTTGTATGGATAATGTCCACTATCTCGAACGATATTTGCCAGGTACCACACGCTCAATGTTATTGATAGACAGTGATACATTTACAGATTGTGATGTGCAATGTGCGTATATAGGAACCGCTGCGATTTATCGCCAATGTTACATTTGTGAACTGTGTCTGGCCATAGTGGTATGATCAGGCAACGTAGCACGAACGACCTTTAAAAAGATATTTTAAAATGCGGCAATCAGAAAAAGATGCAAAAGTGTTCTTTTGGATATTTCACTGATGAAGGCCTGTGGCCGATATATTTGAAAACGCTAAAACAATATAATTTGGGCTCAGCATATTTTTGAAAAGGAGGAAAGGTCATGACAATAAAGAAATACTTGATTTTTATCCTAAATTAAATTGTATATAAGATCTCTATGCTTTGACCAGCTTCGTGACCTGACGAGCTGTGACCTGACCTTGACCCGAGGTTAACACCTTAACTTGATCTCACCCGAAGAAAAAGTATACCATTCGACACGCCTGAGCTAGACAAACACGATGCTGCTAAAATCGCGGATCTGCGATCATGTTTAGCGAAGTTATTTACCAAAAACCGAACCTGTGCCTTGGGCCACTTGACCTAACCTCAGAAGTCATCGGCTGATCCTGGTCCTTAAAATCGGAGACCAATCGCTGCATTTCGTAACGACGCGCACGATCGTTTCTTTCGTGAGGCTCTAGCTCATTAACCCGCGCGGGGCTGGGGTCTCCAGCCGAACGCGCGGGGCTGGGGGGGGGGGGGTAAATTTTACCCCCCCCCCCTGTTATCTCCCGAACTAACGGTCCGATTTGGAAAATTCAAACGCCAATCGAAAGCTCTCATCACGAACTACTAAAAACATGTACTTAATTTAAAGTTTGAGGTCAAGGTCAAGGTCAGGTCAAGGGTACAAATTGCAAGTTTCTACAGTATCGGCCTTGCACCGTAGTTGCCGAAGAATGGAGTCATGGACTGAGACTGATCGCCCAAAACGTGTTCTTAGGCTACCAAGACAATATTCGTTGCATACAATATCATTCAGAGGTCAAGGTCAAGGTCAGGTCAGGTCAGGTCACCAAAAAATGAAATATAGAAAAGGGCATGTGCGACACATGTTTTATGGGTCATTTTACTCATAGAATTCAATAGGCACACTCAATAAGTGATATGGACCACCTCTGGATGAATTTCAGGTCGAGGTCAGGTCAAGGTCAGGTCAAGTGAGGTCAAATTTTGAAGTTGGTTGTTAAGGCCTAAAAAGGTGTCTAACTGATGCAGTTTTTCACGGCGAATCGAATGGTGCTATTTTTGTTTCCGTACGAGGTCTAGAACTTCCAAAAAAGTCATTTTTCAAAAAAATTGTGTGTCGTGACGTCATAAAATTTTGAATAACTCCCACATTTTTGAACCGATTCTTCTAAAATTTGGTATGTAGGTGCACATAGACCACTTCTCTGACATATATTCCGTTTTTTTTTCGATAGAATCAAAATTTTGGATTATATAATGGTTTTCCCAAAAAAGTCAGTTTTTTGAAAAAAATTAGGCCAAAATCCAAAATTTTCAAAAAACCGAGATAGCCATTTGATAGACAAAGTAAAATTACGTATAACCTTTTTTGTTACGTCTTGATTCCTTTAAAAATGAAGATGTTAGCGGCGTTTGAACTTTTGCCGTTTTGGAGGCGAAAATGACGAACATGACGTCACTAAAACGTCAATTTCTCAAAAAAATTTCCGACGGATTTCGTTCAAATTTTCAGGGAGCGTGTCAAATTGATGTAAGAAAAGGTACTGAAAGTTTGGCGGCGCTGCGCGCCGCCGTTTTTGAGATATCGCAAAAATTCGCGAGGGGGGGTAAAATTTACCCCCCCCCCAGCCCCGCGCGGGTTAAGGGGCGAATCGGCAAATGGGGTTGTTCCCTCTTTTCCAACCCCCCAACGCCCCCTCGGTATTCAGAAAACCTGAAGGTCCGGTGAGGGTTTAAACGTTGCTCCTGAACGAGGAAGAAATGTAAAAGTCAAAGCTCTATAGACGTCCTGTAAAAGTGGCCATAATAAATAAATTGGTTAGAGATAAGATACTTTTTAAACGACTTCCTCATATAAAATCGGGTGCTGGGACCAATCTTATAAACGCTTTAGAATGGACAGGGCGTCACTGGCTAAAGTTTGGGTGCAGGAAACGGCTATTAAATGCAAAATGGTTTTCATGCATTTCAGTCAATTGTATATTGACGGTCCCAGTGGCCGAGCTAAAAAAGTTTGGTAGTGTTTTGCATCTTTTACGCCCTAAGAATTGAAACTACACCATCTAATGAAGTGGGCGGGCTTATTTGAATGGGAGGGCGCATTATGCGTCAATCGTGTGCTTTCGTTTGTTTTGGACTGTATTTTACGACATCCACTGCTGGTATCACTAGTAATATTATTTAATGCCGTGAATACGACAGCATTCCATTTATAAGATTGGGCCAATGGAGTCCCGCCCTGCGAGCTCGGTTTTCCGCTCGGCCGCTACGGGCCGAGGAAGTCGGTCTTCGCCTGAGGGCAGGACGGAGGTCCAGTGGCGCGGGAACCGGGGGGGCTAGCGGGGGCTGAGCCCCCCCCCCAGCTTTTCGGCTGGGGGGCTCGTAATGTATTTGAGCCCCCCCAGCTGGAGGAATCGAAATCGGAAATCTACCAACATAATTTCATAGATTCATACATGGGCGTGGGAAACGGGGGAGGGGCAGTGGGGGAAGCTTGCCCCCACAACTCTGCGGCCGTGGGGGCGTTGCCCCACAACTTTTCATGAGGCCAGGAACCGTTGGGCAGCTTGTCCTCCCCAAATTAGGGGTTGTGGGTCACAAAGGAAGAAAGCATGTAAGTGAAAAATCCACCTATTTCACTGGCTCGGCAACTCATTTGGCAGATTAAAACCTTTACTCCAGGTTGCCAAAACGGTAGTTTCTTCACTCAGCTGAGACGGAGTGCCTCACTTTTTGAAAATATTTTCGTGTTTTTTTTTTTTTTTTTGAAAAGGCCAAGGTCTGAAAAATAAGTGGCCTAAAACCGGTGAGAAAACTAGATTTGGGGGTACCCTAGGTTGATTTCTATTATGGTTCAGCCCCCCAGTCTGGAAGAAGTTCCCGCGCCACTGCGGAGGTCAGCGAGGGAGCGCGGGGTCGCGTAATTCTTTTTTCCACCCAAAGGAAGGCGCTATACGGAGAATATCCCATTGCGTCATTGAAAAGTGACTTACACCTCTCACCGGCCAGCTGGCTGCGTGGTGTAGTGGTGAGCACACTCGCCTCGTAATCTAATAACTAGGGTTCGATCCCCGCCGCCGGCCGAACTTTTTGGCGCGTTGTAGGTTAGGTTGTAGTTTTGTAGGTTGTAGGTTTGTAGGTTGTAGGTCTGTAGGTTAGGTTGTAGGTTAGGTTGTAGGTTGTAGGTTTGTAGGTTGTAGGTTAGGTCAGGTGAGGTTAGGTTATGTTTGTTTTTGTTTGGTTTGTTTACCAAGAAGCATCTTCGGGTATAGCGCCTTCCTTTGGTTGGAAAAAAGAAACACGCCGCGGGGTCAGCCAGGTATCGCCCAGTGCCGAGCAGATGCCGCTCCCTCCCCTCTCTTCCCCTCTTCTCCCCTCCCCACCTCTGTATAGATGGGGAGGGACCGAACTGCCAATGACATGCGAGCGGTCAAGGCCGCTCGCGCGGGTGCGACCCTGGCGGCCGGGTGCCGCAACTGGGATTCAGCCAAGTTACCGATTCGCCTCCTGTGGGAGAGCCAAACCAGGGGACATAATTTTAGACATACTGTACACCAGGTACGTGTGTCCTCCAGCGGAGAAGTAGTCGGCCGAGACTGACTCGAAGACGCGCGTCGGTGCGCCGTCCTCCCGACACATCGGCTCCCGAGCGTGACTGGGCAGGCGCTGACGGCACTGAGCGCAGGCGGCGACGGTGTCAGCGATCTGTTTGTCTATGCTCGGCCAGTACACACGTCACACTGAGCCGGGCACGGCGCTTGGTGCGGTCGACGCCCTGGTGTGAATCATGGAGTTTCTCCAGCACGCCGCGCCGGAGGTCGGATGGGACGACCAGCCGAGCGCCGTATACCACCAGCCCGTCGTCGATGGCGAGCTGATGGCGCACTCCCCAGTAAGCTCGCACTGCCGGGGGCGCCTCGTGCCGGTTCTCTGGGAATCCGGCGAGAATCACCTCGCTGAGAGCCCGGTACTCGTGGTCGCGCTCCGCGGCGGCGCGGACTCTCGAGTGCTGAGTCGATCAGCGGGGCCAGACCGGAGGCCTGCAGCGCGGCAATGACGCTGCCATGATCGATAATATTTCAGTACCTATTTTGTGGAATTCTGTAACCAACCTATCTCAAATCTGAGCGCCATACCTCGTCAAGCTCGGCCCCCCTCTCCAACTCCCCTTTCTCCCTGCAACCCCCTATCCCGGCCCCGAACCCCCCTCGCCTCCCCCGCCCCATCCTCCAACGCCCGCCACTCATGATCGGTAATGTTTTCAGTGCTAAAGATATAATACACGGTGACCCAAAATCAATGTCAGATCCTCCCACAACCTTTATTTTGCCTAATGCGGCGTAATTTCAATAATTTCGGCGTTATTTACTCCTAGAGACCATATTGGCTGCATTCTAGTCACGTGACCTTCGGAATTTTTGTGGCCCTGACTGGTCAAGTGGTTAAGGGAGGCTATTTTCGGGGCAGTAGCCAGGGCGAGCGGACCAGGTGTTCGGGATGGCAAAACTGCACAGCAAATTGTCTTGCAACGGGGCAGTCGGCATAGTTGCAGGCGGCATGGCCCACAGCCAGGTCGCCGAGGCACTGGGTATGAGTTACCGCACGATTTGGCGCTGGTTGTCACGTGACAGAAGCGGATAGACGCCTGAGAACAAGCTAGGTCGCGACAGGAAGATTTCCGCCAGTCGGGTAGCGCAGATCATTATCGCGAAGTGTGGAGCTTTAAGACTGGCAAATCCAAAAGGAAACTGGCAAGCAGGCTGACTGCTAACGGTCATCCAGTTTCCAAGTCGACAAGTCATCGGTACCTGAGGTTGTCTCTTAAGCTGAAGCCCACCAAGCCACGTCTCCAGCTGAAAACTTCTGCTGAACATGTCCAGGGCCATCTTTCAGCAGGTCGGCACCTCGGCTTATCGAGCAAAAACGACGCAGGACTGGTGCTGCGGAAGGCGGCTTCGAATGAGCGTAAAAAATAATGACGAAATCACTTCGGTCAATTTTTTGGTCAGGTCAAAGGTCAGGTCACCAGAGGTCATTGAAAGCAAAATTTCGCCGATTTCCAGGTCGAATGTCGAAAATTTCCAAGAAGCCAACGCATAACTCTGGTACCAATGGAGCTACAGCGCTGGGGAAAAGCGCATTCGATAGCCCTATTAACGCCCTTTCTGAGTAATTCTCTCATATTTGATCCAACGTCAACGGTTTTGCCTGCACGGGGCAAAAACTGCAAAAATAGCTGATTTTTTTTCGAAAACAGTTTTTCTGCAATAACTTTTGACCCAAGCCTTGTACGAGCTATCTTTCACCGGCATCGTGTTCCTCTCGTCAAGACGCATCGAATGAACAATAACTTGACCTTGAAAGGTCAACTTGAAAATTTGACCTCAGTGTTGCGAACACGCCGGCGTCTCAGTGAGGAGTGTATTGCCGAACATGGCGGGTGGGAGGTGGCGCCACTCGGGAGCCACCTAGCGGCGACCTTACGAACGTGCGCTGAGGTCAACAGCAGGGCTGCCAGATGGGCTGGCACGTAACGTAAACAGCAGACGACTGCACCAAATCCCTTCACCTCCCCCAACGCGGAAAGAAGACTGCAGATCAATAAGAAGCACGAGACGCGCGAAACAAAAATACACACTCGTCGCGATTAGCAGATACATAAGTCCACACTCGGACGAAGCTCACAGTTTGACGCAAAACATAAAAACATACGCGAGCACTCGACAGTCTTAGATCTCTTCAATGAGTCGTCTCGGGGGACGAATCTGTCGCCTCGAGCGACGGAGCGGATTCGCTACCGGCCGCTCAGCTGGTTCGGTGGCCGGCGACGGCTGTCGCGTACCAGACGTGGCCGATTGCGGAGGTACGGGCGTGCCGGAGCGCGACGGCACAGTGGTCTCGGATCCTGAGTCCGCCTTCGGGAAGTCGGACGGCGTGACGTGCGGGTAGCGCCTGCGGATGTGTCGTCGGTTCCGACAAACGACTCTTCCGCTGAGAAGACGGATCAGGTACTTGCGGTTCGGGCAGACACGAACGATGACGCCGTAGGCCGTCCACCTCCTGTCCACCTGGTTCTGCACAGCCACCTGGTTTCCCACGCTGAGGTTGGGCAGATCCTTCGCGTGAGCGTTGTACCTCTCCTCCACCTTCTCCTGTCGTTTGGCGGCGGCCGTCTCGGCGATCTCGGCGGCGCGCTGCCACTCAGCCGCGAACGCTCGTCTGTGCGCGGGAAGGGCATCTTGTACAGGGCGTCCGAAGAGGACTTGAGCTGGCGATCGTCCTCCAGCAGTAGGCGTGTTGCGGTACTGAAGGATCGCGCGGGTCCACTTGTCCGGGTCGATGGACGCGGAGCGCTGATCCCAGCACCGCCGAATGATCCGCTTGGTGGTTTTGACGGCAGCTTCGGCGATCCCGTTGGACTGGGGGTAGCCGGGGGAGGAGGTCCGATGCTCGACTCCCCAGTCGCGCAGGAACTCGCGGAAGGCTCGCGATGCGAATTGCGGGCCGTTGTCGGAGTACCAGATGTCAGGTACGCCTGTGAAGCAGAACATTGTTTGAACAGATCGAATGGTCTGCTTTGCCGTAAACGTCTTCCCCAGGTCCGCGACGTGCTGCCAACCAGAGTAATGGTCAACGACCACGAGGAACTTCCGCCCGCCATGTTCTGCGAAGTCTGCAGACACAATCTGGAACGGGCGTGAGGGTGGTGCGTGTCTCTGGTGCGTTTCCCTGGGAAGCGACGGTAATTCGTTCTGACAGGCTTGGCACGAGCGTGTTACATTTTCAATGTCACGATCCAGGCCGGGCCAATACACAATTAGCCGGGCACGTGCCTTGGTCTTCTCCTGGCCCTGGTGAGCTGCGTGAAGTGCGGTGAGAACATCGTGGCGCATAGCACGGGGTATCACCAGACGACAACCGCACACGACTACGTCGTCATCAATAGTCAGGCTGTCACGCTTGTACCAGAAAGCACGGATTGAGTCAGGCAAATCATGCTTGCGGTTCGGCATGCCTTCCCTCACGTATTTTGCAAGCAGTTGATACTCAGAGTCAATTGAAGCGATACGCCTCACCTCATCCATCCTTATGTTCGTGCTGCTGTCAGAGATGGCGCTGGTGATCAGCGCGTTGATGGCCGGGCTGCCGGCGTCCTCTGCCACCTCATCCGTCGCCACGGCCTGGTCGACGGGCGATCTTGACAGCGCGTCGGCAGCTTGGTGTTCCTCACTCCGGCGCCAGCTGGCGGTGAAGTTGTACTCCGACGCCTTGAACCGGAGACGCTGAAGGCGAGGGTTTTCAATCTCGTCAAGTCGCTTCGATCTGAAAATCGGGATCAGGGGTTTGTGATCCAAGACGAGTTCAAACTGAATCCCGAGAAGGAACGGTCGACATTTTTGCATGGCCCACACTGCAGACGCACACTCAAGCTCAATGACCGCATATCTCGTCTCTGCATCAGATAAGAATCTGGATCCAGCCTGCACAACACGCCATGTGCCATCATCTTGCAACTGAGACAAGACAAAGCCAAATCCGCGTAAACGACTGGCATCGGTACTGAGAGACGTGGGTCGAGACGGGTCGTAAAAGGCAAGTACGTTAGGCGATGACAACTCTGCTCGTGCCTTCTCAAACGCCTCCTGGTGACTGTGCTGCCACAGAAACTCGTTACGTGTACTCATCAGAGGTCGGAGCGGCGTCATCAGCTCAGCGACTCGGGGCGAGAACGACGCTACCTGGTTGACGAGGCCGGCGAAGGAGCGAAGATCTGTGACGTTCCCAGGCGTGGGGAACTCGGCGATCGCTCTGGTCAGGCTCGTGTCGATCTTGTAGCCGTCCTCGGAGACCTCGTACCCGGCGAAGCGGATCTGTCGCTGGCCGTAGACGAACTTCTCCTTGTTGAGGGAGATGCCCCTCTCAGAGCACCGCTGTAGAAAGCGACGAACGTGGTCATAGTGCTGCTCTGGGGAGCGATCATATATGATCACATCATCGACGACACGCTGAAAGCCGGTGAGACCTTCAAGACACTCGAACATGCGGCGGTCATAATGCTCTGATATGCTGCTGATGCCGTACGGCGCTCTCAGAAACATATAGCGCCCGAACGGGGTTATGAAAGTTGTCAGCAGCTGACTCTCAGCGTCCAACTCGCACTGATGATAACCTTTCAGGGCGTCGATAGTCGTGAATACTCCCGCCTGAGACTGGGTGATCGTCGCCACGCACTCAGCGGGCGTGGACAGCTGATATCTCTCGCGACGGACATATCTGTTCAAGAATGAGAGATCCACGCACATCCTGACATCTTCAGTGTTTTTCTTGGGCGTTACAACTATGGGCGCGCACCATTCAGTGGGCTCAGTCACTTTCTGAATCACGCCGTTACTCTCGAGTTTATCTAGCTCGGCCTTTAGTTTCTCTTTGAGCGGCAAGGGGACCCTCCTGGGCGCCGATACGCAAAACGGCTTAGCGTCGTCGGTCAGAGAGATGTGAAACTTCTCACCTGGGAGCGGCTTGACCTTCCCGTCGAATACCTCAGGAAACTCGTCGACCAGACGCTGGCGCTCAGCCGCAGCAGACTGCATGAAGGCGTCCGGACGCGGTTGTGAAGCTCCGACTGCAGGTGTCCCGTCAGCTGGCAGGCTGCTGCTGCTCTGCGTGGTGTCGGGGGCTGCGCTGGTGACGTCATACTGCGGGTCACCTCCGAGCGCACACCTGGCTGGAGGTACGGCACTGTCAGATCCCCCACCAGGGGGCGCTCGCCCCGTACGCACGGCAGGCACGACAGGTTTGGGGGGCACCGGTGGCTTGACAGACGGCATGACAGATCTCTGTGGCCTGGGGTAGGACTTTGGCACAATGCCAAGATCCTTTACCACACGCCAGGAGAGCAGCAATCCACACACACCATCAACAATGTGGACATCATCATCAACTGCTACTCCATCGAGAGTGATCCTAATCGGCAACGAGCCGATCGATTGTGCTGGCTGACCGTTAGCTAACTTCGGGTGGTCCTGTGGCGCCTTCAAATCAGACACGTTAGCGCCGATCTCCCCCAGAAGTGCTGTCCCAGCGACCGTTATATCTGCTCCCGTGTCGGGCAGGGCGTTTACCACGGCGAACTTTGGACCCTCCACTAGGACATCTATGCGGGGTGCGTGCCCACGGGTGCTGTTGCTGGATATGACTGTGGACATGACGTTGGTTTTCTTGCCTGGCTTAGCCCTGTGCGGCGTAGGTCTGATACATGTGACAGCGAAGTGGTTCTTACCCCCACAAGCTCTGCATGTCTGGCCCTGAGCTGGACATTTTGAGCCCTTCCTGTGGTTGGGACGCCCACACCGATCACACTTGCCTCCGTCAGAGTCACGTACCTGGAAGGCACTAACCTGGCTTCCAACGATCTCTGAAGCATCTCTCACCGCGGCTTCCTCCGCTCTGCATGTGGTGACGGCATCTTGCAGCGTCAGCTTCGGGACGGCGCACAGCCTCTGGATGGTGGCCGCGTCTCGCAGTCCTACTACAACACGGTCACGAATTAGCGAATCCCGACAGTCATCACAAAATCCACAACTGCTTGCCAGGTCCTTCAGACTCGTGAGAAAATCATCAAACAGTTCACCCGGCTGCTGCACTCTTTGATTAAATCTCCTTCGCTCCAAAACTTCGTTAACCTGCCCCTTGGCATACTCCTCCAAAAGTTTCAGTACACGATGAATGTTGTTACGTTCGGCCTCAGTCAAGCTGAACTGACTCACGATCTTAATGACGTCGTCACTGAGACAAGAGCGAAGTGCAGCCATTTGGACATTTTTGTCGCACTGATCAAGTCCAGACAACAAAAAGAAATCGTCCCACCTCAATTTCCAGGCGCGGAAGGAAACCAGGCGATCTTGCTCGAAGTCCAAACGCTCAGGCTGAGTGGCTCTCCCGAGCCAAGCCATTGGAGGGCGGTCCCCGGCGGGCAACCCTGCAGGCTGCGCCATGTTGCGAACACGCCGGCGTCTCAGTGAGGAGTGTATTGCCGAACATGGCGGGTGGGAGGTGGCGCCACTCGGGAGCCACCTAGCGGCGACCTTACGAACGTGCGCTGAGGTCAACAGCAGGGCTGCCAGATGGGCTGGCACGTAACGTAAACAGCAGACGACTGCACCAAATCCCTTCACTCAGGTCAAGGTCATGACCTTACCGGAAAAGGTCATGTTGCATATCATTCGATCCGTATCGTAGAGCTGAACACATCTAAGGCGTTTCATCGCTCTAGTATGCCTCTATCAAAAGTTATTTGCGAAAAACTGTTAGATACCATTCGTGACCTAAGATGACCTCAGGGCATAAACAAGGGACACGGACACCATTTCCATGTTCAGTGTGTCTAAACCACTTGTAATTCGGTGTTTGGGAGTGTTTATAATGTCTTTCGTCCAAAAGAGGCGCATTTCAATTTTCTCCCATTGACTTATAATGGGGAGGTCGCAAAATTGACCTAACCTTAGATCATTGATAGCAAAATTCTGAGATATACATTTTGTACATGCTATTGCTCTTAGCAATCGCTGAAAGTTTCAAAGCGATCGGTCACTCGGTGTAGCTATGACAATTGACAGACATTGAAACTTTTTATGAGGTGAGGTCATTTCAAGTGACCTGGTGACCTGACCTTGAATGACCTTGGTCTGAAATTTTCACAACATGTGTAGAATTGATGTATGATAAGGTGTACCAAAAACGGCGGCGAGTGACCTTGGTCTGAAATTTTCACAACATGTGTAAAATTGATGTATGATAAGGTGTACCAAAAACGGCGGCGCTCCGCGCCGCTGTTTTTGAGATATTCGCGAAAAACCTCAAGGGGGTGTTCAGACACCCCCCCCCAGCAGGGCGCGGGTTAAGGTACAGTCACCAGCACTTGCTACTAATCACCTCGTTTTTGCTCAGTAGTTTTAAGACCGATCAATTCTCAGTGGAGCAAGATACGTCAAACGATCGGTTTGGTCCTCCGATTTTCGAATATCTAACTTGTTTTTGTATGTTCGAAGCATTTTGGGATGAGGAGCCAAAAAACGTCTTTTCTGCCCTAAAGTTGCCCCAAGAAGTCGTAGAACCTAGCCCCGCCTCTGATCCACAGTGCCATCTCTTGTCAGCCGAACAAACCGCAGAAGTAAATAATGTCACGTGACCTTTGCACACGCTACAATTACTACGCAGTTGTAGTGGGGGAAGCGGGGCGGAGGCGTGGAGAGGGACGCGATCGGTCCGGTCGGCTGTGGTCAGGTCGGCTGTGGTCAGGTCGGCTGTGGTCAGGTCGCCGAAATCTGAGGTCATCCGCCGGAGGGTGTTTGGGCGGGTGAGCCGTGTGGGCTGGGGCTTGCGGAGTGGGGAGCGCCTGGACCTGTCTGGAAACAAGTTCTACAACGCTGTGGCAGTCGAGAACAGGGCCTCCTCTAACATACCCACTGGGTGGGCAAATGCCCACCCAGTCACCACAATTGCCCACCCAGTGGCGTCGATTTGCCCACCCAGAAGCAAATGCAAAAATTCTAGTCCGGCCGGACGTCCGGTACTACCTTTCTGGTCTTAAGCAAACTGGAGGCTGTTTGAAGGTCAAAAAAAAAGTTTTCTGGTTGCCCGATGTTCAGGGGCGTAGTCAGAATTTCCTCAAGGAGGGGGCCAAACGCACAGGGGCCCAAAATAACCCCCTAAAAATCCAAAAAGCCATCTGGTTGGATCCAATATTTTTTTTGGAGGGGGCCTGTTGTGCCCCTGGGGTGGGGGGGGGGTTTGGACAAACCTGCGTCCGCCTCACTTGCGGTTTATTCCCCCACACACACAACAGAAAAACACATGGCACTATCTCGGCCAAGGTCAAGAACGGAAGAAGCTCTAGAGGTGACTCGACACCTCTTTGTCCTTACGACCCAAAACAGTTGACAATCATAAAGAGAGGGGGTGAACAGATTATGCGAAATAAAGGATCGAAACTGAACAAAGCCATTTCGAACCAAACATATTACTAACTAAGTGTCGATCGTAATATCAAATCATAATCACCGCAACGACCAACACTATCAACAAAGGCGTAAAACTCAAACGATAATTGCGCGTCCACGCCAATCGGCTGCGCGGTCAGCGCCACTAAATTAGTTCCCGCCACAACACCACCCCTCTCTTTAATGGGAAACACTCCCGCTTCTTAAGCCTCCCACTATCCGCGGGAACCATTACACTCACAGCTATCAAACGTAACTTACGATGATAGCCCAACCCTAACGCTACTCGCACGGAGTGAACCGATCTGGGCCTCTGCGACCCCGCCTGCTACGGCGGGGCCCTGGCTCACCCGCCGGGGCGGTACACTTTGGGGTTGGACAGCGGCTGTGAGCAGGACTTCTGAGTGCCGAGGAGCGGGTGCGCACTGGCGTGGGGCGGGGCTCAGGAACTGGATTAGCACCACCGCCGGGACCACCCCGCGGCGCGGCCGCGTCCTCACCTTCTGGCCGGCCGGGCACCAAGCGTCTAGCGTGGACACGCTCGCCGCTGGTGAGCCGGTAACTTACCGGGCCAGTCCTCCGGCTGATCTGCACGGCCCTCTGGCCCTCCACACGGCCGCTCACCGGCTGTCGGACCCGAACCCAGTCGCCGACGCGCCAGCGCGGGGCGCCGGTCGACCCCCGGTCATATCTGGCTTTGTAGGCCGCCTGATACTTTTCGTGTCGCGCACGAAGCTCACTGCCGGTGTCCGGCGAGGAAACCTCACCTGGCACGACGTCCAGCAACGTCCGTGCCTCCCGCCCCCGCATCAGCCGGAACGGCGTCTCTCCCGTACCTGCGTGCGGGGTAGCCCGGTACTCAGTGAGGAACCGCCTCAAGTACGCCGAGCGCGGCTCCCGGGTCAGCCGGGCCGACTGGATGGCGTCCTTTACCGTCCGATTCAGACGCTCCACCATGCCGCAGGACTGCGGAGAGTATGGTGAGCTGAAAGTCTGCTTGACCCCCAGTCGGGTCAAAAAATCACGGAGTTGGGCAGACCGGAACGCTGGACCGTTGTCGGAGACCAGCTCCAACGGCAACCCCTCGCGGCTGAACACCGCCTCCAGGAAGCTGATTATAGACGCCGCCGTCGCGTCCCGACACAGCGCCACCTCTGGCCACCTGCTGAACATGTCGCACAAGACGATGCCGTACCGCTCGTGCTGGGGCCCCTGCATGGGCCCAATCACATCGATCATGAGGCGCTGCCACGGACCGTCCGGAAGAGGAATCGGCTGGAGAGGGGGCCGCTCCTGCCGCACGTGGCCGTCATGCTGCGTGCACACCTCACAGCTCCGCAGGAGGTCACGTACCTCCTTGTCCAGCCGCGGCCACCAGAACTGCGCGCGCAGGCGCTGCTTGGTCCTTGTCTCACCTTGGTGACCCTCGTGGGCGTTCCTCAGGACGCGCTCACGCAGCGCCGCCGGCACAACCAGTCGCTCGCCGCGGAAAAGCAGCGGTCCGAGCTGGGACAGTTCGTCTCTCACCTGGTAAAAACCAGTCGCCCGAGGATCGACATCCCTCTGGCGAGGCCACCGTCCGGCGAGGTACCCCCGGATCACGTCCAGACACTCGTCTGACGCCGAGGCGTCCCGCAGCTCCTCCTCCGTGACTGCTGCCGCTAACGACAGAGCCGCGATCTGAATAGAATCATCCTCAGGCCACCAGGTCTCGGCGACCGGCAGACGGGACAGGCCGTCCGCCACTCCGTTCCGCTCCAACCTGACGTACTCGACGTCGAACGCAAACTCCAGCAGCCGGGCCTCCCACCTCGCGACTCGCCGGCCGACGCGGTTAGAGCCCTTGACACCGAAAATGGTGCAGAGAGCCTGGTGATCGGTTCGGAGGGTGAATCGTCGACCCCACAGGTAGTGGCGAAACTTCTCGACGGCCCATACACATGCCAGCGCCTCCTTTTCCACTACCGAGTAGTTGCGTTCGGCCGCCGAGAAAGACTTCGAGGCGTACGCAATGACCCTGGGCTGACCCGAGGCGTCCATTTGCGTCACGCACGCACCGCAGCCGACGTCACTGGCGTCAGTGGAGAGCACCGTTCGTAGCTCCGTGCTGAACATGCACAGTGCTGGTGCTTCGCTTATCGCGTCCTTGACGCGGCGGACCGCGCTGGACAGCGCCGCCGTCCACTCGAACTGGTCCGCCCGGAGCGCGGCCCTCAGCGGCTCTACTGCGTCCGAGAACCGTGGCAGAAACCGCGCATGATACCCTACGGCACCGAGGAATGCGCGCAGGCTCTTTTCGTCCCGCGGCTCGGCCGCCTCCAACAACGGCCTGATCCGCTCCCGGTCGATGCGGACACCAGCTGACGAGACCAGATATCCCAGAAAGGAGAGCTCGCTCTGATTCGTCACGCTCTTGGGCCAGTTGACCCGCACCTTGTGGGCATCGAAACGCCGCAGCACTTCCCTCAGACGGGCGTCGTGCTCGGCCTGGGACGGCGCGTGGACCAGGATGTCGTCCAGGTATACCTCCACGCCTGGCACCCCCTCCAGCATGGACGCCATCACTCTCTGGAAGCACGGCCCGGCGCTCGCGAGGCCGAAGTTGACGCGCCGGAACCGGTAGAGTCCCTGATGACTTATAAAAGTCGTTAGGTCTCTGCTGTCAGGATGGAGCTCCAGCTGGTGATATGCATCCTTTAAGTCCAGCCTGGAAAAGACCTGAGATCCACTCAGGCGGTCAAGGACATCTTCGATCCTGGGGAGCGGGTAGCCATCCGTAATCACAGCTTTGTTGACCCGCCTCATGTCTACACACAGGCGGATGGACCTATCCCGCTTCCTTCCCACCACAAGAGGAGAGACCCAGGTAGATGCACTGACCTTTTCAATTATCCCTTGCTCCTCCAGCTCCTTGAGCCTGGCACTCACCTCGTCCAGCACTGCCAAGGGCAGCCTCCGCAGGGGCTGGCGCACCGGCGCCACCCCTGGATCGATGGTCACCCGGTGCTGGTAGCCCAGGATGGCTGGCTGCTCTCCTGACGGAGAAGCAGGTCCAGTCGGAGAGGCAGGTTCGGACGGTGAGGCAGGTTGACCGGCGTGAGGGCTGGCAGGTTCGGCTGGCCCGACAGGCGAAGGGACTGGGCTGGCGTGACAGGACGGGTCTGTGGACACAGAGCATACACTGTCACCAATAATGCACACTTTGAACAGTTTCATCATGTCCAGGCCCATGAGAGCACGACCCTGCGGCACAACATACACAGTTACATCATGACACTCCCCCCTGCATGACACATTTACACTTTTTACCCCTAACACATCTAACACACTCCCCCCATATGAGCACAGGCGGTCTGCTGCTGGCTCAAGGGCACCAGGCACCAGGTGTCTGGGGAGGAGGGACACTGGGGAGCCAGAGTCTACCGTGAACACGACCTCCCTCCCCTCCACCTGGGCTGTCAGAGTCATTGGTGATGCCCCGATTGCCAGCACTTGAACACTGGACACCACTCGCTTCTGGACACAGTGCTGGGCAAAGTGATTCACTTTCCCACATTTGGAGCACTTCACATTGACAGCAGGGCAACACTGGTCCCCTCGCCTGTGTCCAGCACGCCCGCACCCCCAGCACAGGCTACTGCTACTCCCTGCCGGCCTCGGCTGCTGAGGCTGTTGCTGATGAGTGGAGACCCGACCAGCAGCACGGGCCCTGGCCCCACCACGCTGAGGCCGCCGACGCTGCTGCTGCTGCTGCTGGACAGCCCGAACAGGAACTGGAGCAGCTGGTGCCTCCATCACCCGAGCCTCACGTTCAGCCGACTCAAGTGTGTCACTGATGGTGAGTGTGCGCTCCAAAGTCAGGTCAGAGCCCTCCATAAGAAGTCTCTGTCGCAACTTGGAAGAGTTAGTACGCTCGATGACCTGGTCCCTTATGAACTCGTCGGTTCTGTCACCATATTCACAGGAGCTGGCCAGCTGGCGCAGTATTGACACCCACTGCTGGACTGTTTCCTCAGTTTGCTGCACCCGGCTCCTGAAACGGGAACGCTCCACACACACATTCTGGCGAGGAGCGAACTGGGCCTCCAGGCGCCGCCTGGTGAAGGCGTACTGGTCCTCGCCTTCCTGCTTGACAGCAGCTGGGAGGGACTCGAAAATTCGCTGCCCCTCCGCCCCCAGGCACGTGAGAAGGATGGCCTCCTTGCGCGCAGCTGAAAATGAGCCGCCGCCCACGGCCACCAGGAAGTTATCGAACATCCTTACCCACCGCGGCCAGGCCGTACCGGGCTCGGCGCCGGCCGCCGGCAAAAACGGCGCAGGGGCCACCGAAAAATCCATGGCCGACAGTTACCACGGCCGCGTAAAAATTTACGCCTCGTCGCCACTTGTTGTGCCCTCGGGGTGGGGGGGGGGGGTTTTGGACAAACCTGCGTCCGCCTCACTTGCGGTTTATTCCCCCACACACACAACAGAAAAACACATGGCACTATCTCGGCCAAGGTCAAGAACGGAAGAAGCTCTAGAGGTGACTCGACACCTCTTTGTCCTTACGACCCAAAACAGTTGACAATCATAAAGAGAGGGGGTGAACAGATTATGCGAAATAAAGGATCGAAACTGAACAAAGCCATTTCGAACCAAACATATTACTAACTAAGTGTCGATCGTAATATCAAATCATAATCACCGCAACGACCAACACTATCAACAAAGGCGTAAAACTCAAACGATAATTGCGCGTCCACGCCAATCGGCTGCGCGGTCAGCGCCACTAAATTAGTTCCCGCCACAACAGGGCCCAAATAAATAGAAAAATATTTATTAACAAAAAAATTTAGAACTGAGGGGGTAAGCAGTCCATGGGCCCTGTTAGATAGGCCCACGAATAGCTTCATAGAGTCGCCAGTCGGTTTTGAGGGCGGTCTGAGGGCCTGTAGGTCGGATGAGGGTTCTTCAGACCGTCACAGGCCCCTACAGCGCATGAGAGCCTCGTAAGCCGTCTGAGGGTCATATGAGCCGCCTAAGGGCCACTAAGACCGACAAAAGCCCTCCTTGCACTTGCAGATGCCCAGTCATGCCGACGGAGGGCTCTCTCAGACAAACTAAGGACCAGTTCAGGGCAGTTGAGGGCTTCCTCAAACCGATAGGGGCCCCTCAGATCGACAGTGGATCCGATCCGAGCTCCCTCAAACCGATATAGGGTCAGACCAACAGTCGGAACGCATTGATTCTGTTTACACACCGTTGGACCCAACTTGGACCCATCCCATCCAACTGGCCCCCTGGTTTCAATAGGGCCCCAAGGCTCTAAAATTGGGTCTCTCTTGGCCAAAGTATAACTACTCAGCTGTGTCAAAGGATCTGCCGCAGGGGCCTTTGCGTCGCCAAGGGCCCACTGTGTCAGCCAGGGCCCCTATAGAATAAGGACCCCTGGCTTCCAGGGGGGGGGGGGGCATGGTCCCTTTGGCCCCCTCCTTGGCTATGCCACTGCAGGTGACAAGCGTTCTTCCAGGCGACCAGGGGGCAGGGGCCAGGCGACCAGGCCCCCAGGCGACTAGCCCCCAAGCGACCGGGGCCCTCTAGGCGACCAGGGGCCCCAGGAAACCGGGGGTCATCGGATGAGTGCAGGGGCCCATTGGGTCATCAGAGGGCCACAGAAATGAAACTTCGATATCAATTTTCTTCTGAGTAAAAGACGTTTTATCCAGTGTTTGAAAAAAAAATATCCCGGGGCCTGAGGGGCTCCCCCATGGCGCGTTTTGCGCTCAAGGGAGGGGGCCATTGCCCCCGTGGCCCCTCCCCCTTGGCTACGCCCCTGCCGATATTGTTATTCATGGACAAAGCCAGCTAAATCTCTAAATACGGCTGAGCTAAACAAATAAGCAAGAATCATTACCGGTTCGGGTAGCCTTTACTACAATGTATTATGTTAGTTAGCCCTCGCCCGGTGAGGGGGTTGATGCACCCCCCTAAGGTTTTTCACAAA
This sequence comes from Amphibalanus amphitrite, assembly GCF_019059575.1. Lineage (NCBI taxonomy): Eukaryota > Metazoa > Arthropoda > Thecostraca > Balanomorpha > Balanidae > Amphibalanus > Amphibalanus amphitrite. Next base: position 469,726 of record NW_024881703.1, on the reverse strand, counting down.
TAACGTAAAAACGGCGGCGCTCAAATTTAGCATACCCTCTGGGGCAACCTTTTGGCACTTGTCCTGAAAATTTCAGGTCTCTAGTCTTTTCAGGTCAGGTCACCAGGTCACAAACCCCGTACAAGGTCAGGGGAAAATTGGACTATGTAGTTTAGCGGCAACCGAATACCAGAGTTTTTCGTTGATAGCGTGAGTTCTATAGCACGTAGCGCTACCAAATTTAACCCTCGCATGTGTAGGGGGGGGGGGGGTTGGATGGACCCCCCATGGTTTTTCGCGAATAACTCGCGCAAAAAGCGGCTGATCGCAATGAAACTTTCAGTACCCTCGCATTGATCAATTTTACACCTACCCTGAAAATTTCATGACCCTGACCCAAATGACCTTTGACCTGTGACCTCTTTTCCGAGACCATGTTTGGCCGGAATCGCGATTCCACGTATGTCGGCTCGCATTAGCCGCGCGTTTGCAAGCTTTACGTGGTTTCAAACGTTCAAACATATGATTTGATGTTGCTCCCATGCATTAGGGTGGGTGTCAAGGTCACCTGAAGGTCAGGTCAGGTCATTGACCTTTGGTGACCTCGGGTGACCTCGGTTCACTTTTTCGAGTTTTACATGTTTCTAGGCTAGTTTTTGGAGCTGAATTCGAATTTAGCAACCATTTGAACATTTACGAAGTAGTTTTGGTGCCTTCGTAACATGTTACGAAGCTGTCAGAGGCGGTTGACAGGTACTACGAACACCCGTCACAACCCCTACTGGTTGACCTGACCTGACCTGACCCGACCTGGTCTAAATGCTTAAAGACATCATCTGTGATCAAAACTAACACGATATTCGTGATCAGCACCCCGAAAAACCCCTTAGCAGCCACACTTTACGACTTTCTAATAGGTCCCGATTTTCCCGACTTTGGGTCATTGACCTGACCTGGAAGGTCAACCAATGACCTAGGACCTTAAAATTGGGTATCATCGGCTTCCTCTCGTCACGGGCAACACGCTCGTTTTTTCCGCGAAGCTCTAGCTTGATCAGGGGCCAAACGGCAAGGGGGGGTCCAACCGACCGACCCCCCCCCCCTACACATTAGAAGCTGGCAAACGCCGCACACATGCGAGGGTTAAGACACGACTTGGAGCATCTGTTTGTCACTTGGCCTTGGAGTTTTAGGTTCTAGTGACCCGAGGCCAGGTCACAAGGTCACAAAAACTGGTACATTGTCAAAATAGCAAGAATACCGAATAAGAATACCTACCTACCACGCAGTTTGCGGAGGGCTGTACATGTAACTCTGGAACGAATCGCTCGAGCATCGCTAACCATAAAACATACGACAAAAGTTAACTTTGCAAACTATCATCTTATTTCCAATAACGGCACTGCTTATTTCGCCTCACCCCCGCCCCCCCCCCCTCCCCCCCGCGGTAACAGGTTTTGAAATTGGTTGAACCTCAAAATAGTGGCTGGATTCGCCCTTGGGCAGGGGAGTAGCGAAAATTCTGCCCCATCAGTGAAAAATCCTTAGAGGAGGCCCTGGTCGAGAATATTGTGAGGAGGGAGAGAGAGAGGAGAGAGAGAGGAGAGAGAGTGGAAGAGAGAGAGAGAGAGAGAGAGAGAGAGAGAGAGAGAGAGAGAGAGAGAGAGAGAGAGAGAGAGAGAGAAGAAAGACTGGAGGGAAGGGATAAGGACGGGAGGAGAGAAAAGAGAGACAGAAAATGAAAACCAGGAAAGGTAAAATGAGAGAGAGGGTAATGGGTAAATCAGTGAGAGGGAGCGAGAGAGAAAATACATATTTAGTTGTGTCAGCTTGTTTCGTATGTAAAGTGTAAATTTGCTTTCCATCATTTCAGCTTCGGATTGGAAATTAAATCTTAGCATCCTTATCCCGCGCCCCGCTGGGGGGGGGGGGGGCAGAATCTGCCCCCCTCCCGTTTTTCGCCAATAACTTCTAAACGCGTTACGCCAGCGACGTCAAACTTTCAGTACCTTATCATACATCAATTTGACACGTTCCCTGAAAATTTGAGCGAAATCCGTTGGAAAATTTTTGAGAAATTGACGTTTTAGTGACGTCATGTTCGCCATTTTCGCCTCAAAAATGGCAAAATTTCAAACGCCGCTAACATCTTCATTTTTAAAGGAATCAAGACGTAACAAAAAAGGTTATACGTGATTCTACTTTGTCTATCAAATGGCTATCTCGGTTTTTTGAAAATTTTGGATTTTGGCCCAAATTTTTTAAAAAAACTGACTTTTTTGGGAAAATATTTATAAAATCCAAAATTTTGAGTGTAGCGAAAAAACCGGAATATATGTCAAAGAAGTGGTCTATGTGCACCTACATACCAATTTTTAGAAGAATCGGTTCAAAAATGTGGGAGTTATTCAAAATTTTATGACGTCACGACCGACAAAAATTTTGAAAAATGATTTTTTTGGAAGTTCTGGACCTCGTACGGAAACAAAAATAGCACCATTCGATTCGCCGTGAAAAACTGCATCAGATAGACACCTTTTTAGGCCTTAACAACCAACTTCAAAATTTGACCTCACTTGACCTGACCTTGACCTGACCTCAACCTGAAATTCATCCAGAGGTGGTCCATATCACTTATTGAGTGCGCCTATTGAATTCTATGAGCAAAATGACCCATAAAACATGTGTCGCACATGCCCTTTTCTATATTTTGTTTTTGGTGACCTGACATGACCTGACCTGACCTTGACCTTGACCTTTGAATGACAATGTATGCAACGAATATTGTCTTGGTAGTCTAAGAACACGTTTTGGGCAATCAGTCTCACTCCATTCTTCGGCAACTACGGTGCAAGGCCGATACTGTAGAAACTTGCATCTTGTACCCTTGACCTGACCTTGACCTGACCTCTGACCTACTTAAGCAAAAAAATTTGGGCTCTTAAGATCCGCCTTGTTGAGAGCTTTCGATTGCCGTTTTCCCCGTCTTTCTACGACCATCCGTTCGGAAGTTAGACAGGGGGGGGGGCAGAATCTGCCCCCCCCCCCCCCAGCAGGGCGCGTATGGCTGAATAGCCCAGCGGGGCGCGGGTTATGATAAACCTACGCTGACGGGATGAGGACGTTTTTATGGTCGTCGTTGGGAGCTCGGCACTAATGGGGATGATGTTGAGGGTTTCGCAAAAATTTCATAAAAGAGATGATATTTTTTTGCATCACCTATTAAACATTTTTTTACGTTTGCTATGCAAATGTTAGGCCCAGTTCCTTCAAGATCAGGTCCACGACTCCACAGCTTACAACAGGAGCTAGCTAACAACAATTCACCCGCGCCGTGTTGGTGGCGTGAACTTGCCGTCGAGTGCTGGGGGGGGGGGCGTTTCACGCCCCTCCGTCTAACTCGGCTCCTGGGCCACGTAGCGACACGCGGTAAGCGGCAATCGAAAGAGCGTCAAAAATAAGAACGAAAACACTCGATCATTTTAAGGTCAGGGCAAAGGTCAGGTCACCAGAGCTCATCAAAGGTCAAATTTTGTCGATTTCAACGATTTTAAACATCCGACGGCTAACTCTGGAACCAATAGAGCTACAGCGCCGTGGAAAAGCGCATTCGATAGCTCTTTTAACGCTCTTTCGCCAACATGCCCTCAAATTTGCCCTCAGATCAACGGTTTAGCCCCCAGAGGGCACCGCTCTGATTGACCTCAAATTTGACCTCAGATCAACGGTTTAGCCCCCGTGTTTTCACCGCTCCAGCACGTCCCTGTCAAATAAAAAGTTATACCTAGTAAAAAACTGCTGAAGACCTGTCATGACCTGAGATGACCTCAGGGGCACACAAAGGGGGCACAGGTGCAATTTTCCGATTCAGAGTGTCATGTTTACATATGAACCGATGTTTGAGAGGGTGTAGAACGACATTCGGCCAAAAGAGGCTCATTTCAATTTTCTCCCATTGACTTATATGGAGCAGTCGCAAAATTGACCTGACCTTAGGTCACAACTCACAGATATAAAAAATCTGAGATATCCATTTTATACATACTGTTACCCAAAGCAAGTTTCAAAGTGATCGCTCAGTCGGTGTAGCTACAGCGAGCTTTCTAACTTTTTCTGAGGTAAGGTCACTTGACGTTACATGGTGACCTGACCTTGAATGACCGGGATCTGAAATTTTAATAGCATGTGCGAAAAAGATGTCGAAACGGGTGTATCTAAAACAGCGGCGCTACGCGTCGCCGTTTTTGAGATATTCGCGAAAAACCTAGGGGGGCGTAAAAAAGCCCCCCCAGGACGGCGCGGATCAAACGGCCCCTGAGACCTCGGGATGGTGCCCCTCAGACCTTGGGATGGTGCCCCTGAGACTTCGAGATGGTGCCCCCTCAGACCCGGGGAGAGTGCTCCTTCAGACCTCGGATTTCGGAAAGTGCTCCTGAAAACTTGGAATGGTGCCCCCGGAGACCTCGGGATGGTGCCCCCAGATCTCGCGATGGTGCCGCCGGAGACCTTGGGATGGTGCCCCGGACCCTCGAGATGATGCCTTCTCCGACCTTGGGATGGTGCCTGCGGAGAACTCGGGATAGTGCCCCCTAAGAACTCGAGATGGTGTCCCCGCGGACCTCGGGATGGAAATAGATGGACAATATTAAACTAAAAACTAAAAAACTAAACTAAACTAAAAAAAACGAGGCGAGGGACAGAGATGGGCCTCCGGGAGACCCCGAAAACGGTACCCTATTCCGATAGACCTTCTGGATGGTGCCCCCTTAGGAGACCTCTGGGTTAAAGCTCCCGTCGGTGACCTCCGTGATGAATTTAAAAAAAACTCCGTGATGGGCCCCCGGGAGGCCCAAGGGGGGGGGGAGAATGGCCCCCATGCCCTCCCTCTGGATCCGCCACTGAAATGATCTGACCCAAGATCTTACCTAAAAACGACCAAAAGCCTTCCTTCATTGTCCGAAAACCGCTGACAGTTGATAGCTCAATGACACTAGAGCCGTGCATAAGGAGGCGTGAAAACACTCTCCTCATCTCGATCTATAACGAGAGGACCATGTCATGGTGTGAGAAAGGTTTTCTCAAAATATATGACACTGTATGAATGAGTAAATAATTCGCGCCCCGTTGGGCTATTGGCGGACCCTACCACCTGATGGGGTGGTGCAGCCGTTTCGTCTTCCACCTGAGATCTCGGAAAGTTACCGACCGATTTTGAAAATTCGAAGAACGTTCAATAGCCCCACCAGGGGCTATTAATATTAAACCTTGTTACCAGGTTTCGTTGACATAGGTGCAACCCATGACGTCACAAGTCAGGTCAAAGGTTGCATTTTTTTCACCGATTTAATTTAAGTCTAAGGAATGCGTTACAGTCAGTTAACACATCAAATAAAAGGCATGTTGAAAAACACGGAACAAATAGTGCATGGACGCGTTTCGATTATTAAATCTTCATCAGCATGACATATTCACAGATAAAACAAAATATAGCACACAAACATTCGAGCTCGTCACAGTGCAATCGTCTTGATTTTAAAGATTTCTTGTATATGACATATTACATATATATATATCTAAAATAAAATATATATAAAAATATATATTTTATATAAAATATATATAAAATATATATATATATATATATATATATATATATATATATATATATATATATATATATATATATATATATAAATATTGATCGGACATTGAAAAACCTTAGTAATAAAATTAGGCCGGGGTCTGAAACGTTCATTGCCGAAGTTTCGTTCTTGAGAGGCAGCGTATTCAAAAGTTATTGCGAAAAAGTCGCGTCCCACGCGGTTTGACGTCCACAGTAGTCGTAGTCGACAATAAATAATACGTGAAGCGTTTCAGTTTTTTGGAATACCCGCCCAAACCACACCACCTACAGACACGATTCAACCGGTAACCGGACAAAAAGTCAAAAGGAATAAAGTCAAAAGACAAATAGTCAAAAGACAAAAAGTCAAATGCAAAAAGTCAAACGGGATAAAAGTCAAAAAGATAAAAGTCAAAACGGATAAAAGTCAAAAGACAAAAAGTCAAAAGCAAAAAGTCAAAATGTGCAAAAGTCAAAAACGCAAAAAGTCAAATGACAAAAAGTCAAAAATGCAAAAAGTCAAAAATGAAAAAGTCAAAAAGGATAAAAGTCAAAACGGAAAAAAGTCAAAAGACAAAAAGTCAAAAGCAAAAAGTCAAAACGTGTAAAAGTCAAAAGACAAAAAGTCAAAAATGCAAAAAGTCAAAAGGATAAAAGTCAAAACGGAAAAAAGTCAAAAGACAAAAAGTCAAAACGAGTAAAAGTCAAAACGGAATAAAGTCAAAAGACAAAAAGTCAAAAGCAAAAAGTCAAAACGGGTAAAAGCCGAACGACAAAAAGTCAAAAAATGAAAAAAGTATAAAATAGAAAAGTCGAAGTCAAAGTCTGAAATAAAAAGTCAAAAGGATAAAAGTCGAAGCATCGATCTTTTCATCTTTTGAAAAAAAAAAATATATATTATACAGCGCAACGTACCCTACCCACTGAAGTTGTAAGGAACATGTGAGTACGCGAGGGATTCTGACAGGTACCGGGGTCCGCAGCAGCGGGGCAGGGACGCTGGCTGCGGTGGTGGGGCCCACGCTCACATAATACGCGTTGAGCGCTTCCGGCGTGCACGCTGGCGCAGCAGCAGTGGCACTCTTCCCATAAGCGTAGGAAAGGAACCATGGGTGCAAGGGTGCACTGCACCCATATTATTTCTCCAGTGGGTGCAGACCATGTATTCTGCAGTTGCACCCACAATAATCTGAACCAAAACCCCTTTTCTCATCAACACTACTTCCCATACAGCACGGCAAATTCAGGATATGTTGCCTACTATCCATCTTTCGAAGCATTTGCTACTGTGCAGATGGTCTTCAATACATTTGTGCTGAAGAAAAAAAAAGGAAATGGAGCATGTGATTGAACACATACCGAACCAATGACCCACTGTCCAAATTTTTAGCCCGATATCTTCGAAAATGGCTAAGTTGGCCGCTTTTACTTTTTGCGGTAGTCAATATTGACAATATTAACCCTCGCACGTGTGCAGCGTTTTCCAGTGTAGGGGAGGGGGGGGGGGTCGGTAGGACCTCCCTGCTGTTCGGCCCCTGATCGAGCTAGAGCTTCGCGGCAAAAACGAGGGTGTTGCCCGTGACGAGAGGAAGCCGATGATACCCAACTTTAAGGTCCTAGGTCATTGGTTGACCTTCCAGGTCAGGTCAATATTCCAAAAGTCGGGAAAATCGGGACCTGCCATAAATGCGTAAAGTGAAGCTGTTATCGGGTTTTTCGGGGTGCTGATCACGAATATAAAAAAGTCCATTTTTTTCAAAAGGCTCATGGCCCGAAGTATTATTTTGGAGTTGGCACGTGCGAGACGCTGGAAAATAACGCAAGCTGAGATGAATTTCTCGGCCATTTTTGAAAGATAAGTACAGTAACAGAGCAACTTGTTCAATTTAGCTTATAAATCTTGTCCCATTGCAGAATGTTAGCAAATTCATAGATTTGAGCCATTCTGTTGATTTTGCATGCAAATTTAACGTCACTCCTAGAGTAATATTGATTCCACAGCCAGCTCATCACTTGAGAAACTAGCAAGCGGCAAATCTTTAAACATTCAAGACAGAATCTGTCGGAGGCCGGAATTCTGAACGGCAAGCTCATGGAAAACATGTCAATAGCCGCGTTTACATAGGGCTAGTTGCCAGATAGTGGAATTCCACTAACGAGACATTTTTTCCACTAACGAGACATTTCAGGCACCTTCAGATAATTCTGACGACCTATCCGGCCAGAAGGACCAAACCGATTGACAAAAATAAATACATCGTGGCGGATGAACACTAAAGAGGTACTTCAGGCCTAGACATAGTATAGATGTCGCAACTCGCGGCCTTCCCGGCAGTAAGGGCGAGGTATAGATGACGCTTCTGCAGCAAGTCACTGGAACGTGCGAGTCGTGGAATGGAACGGAAGATACGGAACGGGGGCTTCTTAACGGAAGCTTATTCGTTTTATTTTCATTTAAGAATTGATTTCGTGCGCTAGGGAAAGAACATTGTCTTCTTTTTCTTACGTCTGCACCCCCCCCCCCCCGTCCCTTCCATCCTTTGGATCAGCCAGTGTGCAGCAAGAGGGTTCATCGGAGAAAAACAACAAAGAGCAATCCTCCCTGAGCCTGTCAGGTCAGAAATAACCTGAGCATAGGCGGCGGAATGGGGAGGGCACCGGGGCACCGTGCCCCCCTTTGATTTTGGCATTTTAACATTAGCCCTATGGGCGCTGCATGGAAAGAATGGGACCAAAAGTCGGCGGTGCCCCCCCCCCCTTAATTGAAGGTGCTCCGCGGCTACTGAACCTGATGACCGTTCGTTATGCCCTACTGCCCACGCTTCTTAACATTTCAGTAGTAGTCAGTTATCTGGCCAATGTTTCCGTATAGGGGTTGGCAAACGCAACTGAGCCTCGTGAGTGGGATGAGTACTGGACACAGAAGTGGACAATCTGTTGGCAAGGAGCCCGCAAGGATAATATCTCGAAACTCAGGACTACGTATACAAATACTTTAAAAGCATCTAAATCTATACTATAATCGAAAGCCGCATTGTTGTGAACTACCGGCACGTGCGTCCAATCACCATCAAGAACGGAAGTCCGACCTACAGCAAGCACGACAGTCCGATCATAGATGTATTGAAAAATAACTAGCAACTTTAAACATCGCCTTCCTCAGCCACGCTCTACACCGCATCACATAAGAAAACCGCCAATATCGATTACAAAACACACATAAAGGAATTTCGTAGGTAGAGATCAGAGGAATACTTCACCTCCTTTATCTGGCGCGTCAATAGGTATAAAGTAATCTTTGGCGTCTACGCACTAGCAACATCTATAATGCAAACAGCAGTTCAGAAACCATCCACTAAAATTGCAACAAGGCAAGGGTTGGTCAAAATAAATTATAGTCACCGTGATAAATAGAAAAACGAAATACAGAACAAGCAAGCACAACAAAGCATTCCACACTCGTTTAGACTGTACCTACAATATGCCTACATAAGACATTGCAGCAGTGTACAAGGGAAACATTCTTTAAAGATGCTAACGTGAGGAGTTTTAAAAGTTTGGTGAACATAGTTACGAGTCACTGCACAAGAAATGTCGCGGTCGCCAGCCGGCCCAGGCGAAAGAGTCGACGGAGACGGCGTCAAACAAACCCGAGAGGGGGTAGTTTCATCCGCATCAGCGGAGGCGCTCTCTCTGTTAAGGTCGTCAGTTACCAGCCGCAGCACCCTGCTGGCGATTTGATAGCTGCTCTCATTCTCAGCTGGCTGAGCGCCATGTGCCGGGTCATCCGGCTCCATGATTTCCCCTTTCATTAGCAGCTGCTGTTGTAGTTATTGTTGTTGCGTTCCTTTCAGCTGCTGCCGCAGCATAGCCGTACGGTTCTGGATGGTTCTCACGGCGGCAGCCAGGGTCACCAAATCCGTCTCCCCGTAGCCACACCAGACTCGGGAAAATGTACCGAGATGTACCGAGCCAATGTTGCAGCACTCGCGGCATTCATCGGTAGGACTCCGCCCAACCCAATGTCGGCACTGGCAGGAGCCCGACCAGTGGTCCAAGCGAAACTGATGAAAATCGACAGCTGATGAGCGGTCCTCCACTGACGCCGGACGGGTGGCGACGGCGCGGCCGGTCCTGGAGCTGGAACAGCAGAATGGACCGGATAGACGGCGGTCGACCCATATCGACCGGTACCATCCGTCCGGCCAGCTCCTCCAACACCGCTCTTAGGGCGAATAGCTCGCCGCGCGTGCTAGAGCAGAGGGCGCCTGCCGCGACACGCACCTCTCGGATGTCGCGGTTCGGGGGGGGGGTGGCCCCTCCTCCTCCATCTAGCACACCATCGGTGGCGGAGCTGTCTGACCAGATCAAGCTCGCCTCAGACGGGAGCTCCGCCAGACGACTTTCCGCCGCCTTGGCTCGCCAGCCGTCGCGCCCAAACTCGCTTCAGGCCGTGAGTCTATAGCCGGCGCGGTGGCGTGGCTTCGCCATGGTAGCCTTGGGCGGGTTGTCCTCAGAGAACGCATTCGCATTGGCGAGGAGGCGAGCAGCGCCACGAGTCCTGAAAAGACCAAACAATATCAATAGACAATCAAAACTGTAAAAATTGGCATTAACTGCGCAACTGATGTTTGCTTGTTTGTTTATTAGGGTTTACGGGCGCTGCGGTGGTCATTTTGCACCCATGAAGCTGTTCTGGTGAACCTGCGCAACTGAGCAGTGATCATGCTATAACTTATGTTTGGCGTAGTACCAGGGTTCCACCTAAAATTTCGGCGCACGTCAGGTGTAACGTCACATGCGACAAATTCAGCGCATGTCAGTTGGGCAAACTAAGGCTGATGGAATAATATAAAACGAGGGCACCAACAATTGATCCTAAATGACCATACTTGGACATTAATGCAGACCCTCTCTGTATCACCAATTGTCAGAAAACAAGCGGTTTCAAGGAGCGTTAGAGTCATGAAGCCAGGATAAAACACAGTGCTATTTTCTAAAAACAGTTTTTACATGATAGAGTTAGGCAACTCTCTCCCTCTCTCTCCGTTTACCATTCGCAAGGCCAAAAAGGCCAATTGGTTTTGAAAGACATTGGATTACAAGCTGAGAATTTTTTACTTTATCATAAAATGTTAAACCTGCGTGTAGATAAAGTCTGAACGGTGGTTTGTAGGCTGATAGGTTGGAGGTTGAAGGTTAGTAGGGAAGGTAAGGTCAGGATAATTTCTGCTTTTTATTTTCATTGGACTTCAGTCTTCATCAACACACGCATCAAAAATATCATCTATTTGAGCATCTTCAAGCCTCAATATACAAGTTGTACCACAAAAAATTAAAAATTGATGTCATGCCAACATATGGTCATGATTTTTACCACCAGAATTGAATTAAATGCCTATTGATGCTTTACCTAATATTTTGAAGCCTGAAATCTGATTAACCAAACATTTTTTTTCTTGTGTTGGCAGTCTAAAATTTGGCTGGCTTGAGCGCGATGCTATTGCTCTAGCAGAATCTCAAACGGATGTCTACCAAGTGCCACTCCCAAAAAAGTTTTTCAAGATTCTAAAACCACAAACTCTGTTGCTGCCTGATCGTGTGATGGTAAATCAAATGATAGCACTCCGTCTGAGGCCAGTTTTACAAACAGAAAATAGCCACCTGCCGGATTATTTTGCCTAAAGGCTAATTCACATATGGAGTGTAGGTAAATGGTGAAGCCCTCACTGCTTACATGCCAATCGCGTTTACCCTCTGTATGTTGTACCTACGTGGAATGGATATATGAGGAGAAAAATTCCAGGCAGCTATTTTTGTTGGTAAATCGGGTAAAGTAAAACTGGCCTCTGAACGAAAATTTGGACTGAGTGAGATGTCGGCTCTTTGGTGGTTTGGATAGGAGTTGATGATTTTAATTGAAAGATTAAAAGGAAAGGGCAGGGGCGCGGGAACTACTTTCCGACCATGGGGGGGGCACACCATAATAGAGATCAACCTAGGGTACCCCCAAATCTAGTTTTCTCACCGGTTTTAGGCCACTTATTTTTCACCCCTCGGCTTTTTCAACAAAAAAGAAAACATTTGCAAAAAAAGTGTGGTATTCCGTCTCAAAGATGTGGGGGCACCGCCCCCACGGCCCCAGAGTTGGGGGGGGCAAGCGGCCCCCACTGCCCCCCCGGCTCCCGCGCCTATGGGAAAGGGTTTCAAGACAATCGGCATGACAAACCAACACCTTACCTGCAGTTCAAGTTTGTCGATTTCTTCATCAAAATCTAGTCTTCGTCTAGTCCACAAATCAAGATAAAATTACTGGATAGGTACAACTTCTTCTTCTTCTTCTTCTTCTGCACCTCACCTGCCACCCCCTACACTTCTACCTTATTCTGATAAATATCTTTACATAATTTTCACAAGGAAGTGCCACTCAACGGGGTAGATCCAAGGCAGTATGGTAGATCTAAAAGAGTGCAGGGCTTAAGTTTTGACATGGATGAAGGAATACCTAATCCATGGTTTTGAGCTACAGAGTTCTCAGTGATTTTGAGACACCCAATATGTCTTTGGCACGCCGTATTTGTCTCTCACCGCTTGCGAATTCGGCGATATGATTGGTCGAAGGCCGAGGCTATGGGTCCAAGAAAAGGCCAAGATTCCTGCCAAGATTCTTACAGATAGCCAAGACCGATGACTGACGTGACTGACGGCATGTTACTGCCCTTGGCATATTGCCAATGCACTGCTCCGTCATATCGGCAGTGATGTCAACAGTCATATCGGAAGTAATATGGTAGCTAAACGCAAAAACCATTTAGTGTATGGCTACCATACTTTTCCGATAACGAGACATTCTAGATCAATCTCTCTACTGTTGGCGACATCTGCTGAGAAATCCCAAGACCGAACGCAAGCACATAAAAGTAATGCACTCTAAGGATGCGTTCGAAATCTGGGAAGTGACGGATTTCATTCCTCAATGCGTGTCCCAGCGTTCCCCATGCTGTTTGTTCCGCCATCTATTGCCATGTTTCGCATTCGCACTTCATGAATTCACCACCCCGCCAAGTAGGTTGGTATCAAGTTGGTATAGGTGTCGCATTGCTCTGGTCGATTAGGCTGAGCCAGCTGTCTGGAGAGTGGAGCCGATCCAAAAAACGCAGAAATTCAAAACACCGACTCCAAAGCAATGGCAATTGGCAGCATGCATATCATTAGAGCGTAATTCTGTCGTGATTGCGTCAGAAGCAAACATAATGGCAAGAGTTTCTTGTGTGCCGGTAGGCGCGTGTGGAGTCGCTGGACCGACCGGGGACGTACCCAAGGGGGGACGGACGGGGTGCGCCTCCCCCCTAGGGGTTTTCAGGGCCCATGCTGGCAGAAGGCCAACGTTGGCCAAAATCACGTCGGAGACGAACGAAATTCATGGGAATCCCCCAAAAAATCACGTCAGGACTCAGGACAATCAAGGCTCTCCGACTCGCCTGCCACCTAGGGCCCTTCAATTTACTGCGTGGGGCCTCCTGTGAATAACCGCTAGTGTCTGTGTCTGACCACTAGGACCCTGGACCCCTCTGACTCCTCGGGTAGAGGGCCCTCTGTAGGTAGGAGGCTCTCTCTACGGGATTCCTCCGCTCCCCCCTCGGCCAAATTCTAGGTTATACGTGCCTGCGCTAAGCCGGGGTCGGAGAGAGGAGTTGACGACCGAATGACAAGGAGTACTCGTCCTGAAAGTAAACATTTGGAATATAAACAATCCAAAGCTGTTCAGTATTTATATCATTCGAGAGCAGTGCCTTCAATTTGGATACACTTAGCATTCATTTCCCACACCCGTGTACACTCCACGAAGGCTTCTCCGCTGCGGACTCCCGCTTCCGCCGATGCGTCAGTTCTGTTATGGTCGGTAGTGGCGATTAACACGGCGATATCCTTGGAGCGACACAGGACGACCGAAACACGATGGCGGCGACCATGGAGCTGTTTATTTTTTATGTGCTTCCATATGACCGGGGGTGAGACCAAATGAAGGGAAAGGAAAACGTGCCCCATCACAACACCCCCCCCCCTCAAGACGCATGCGTCGGTACAAGATACGCATTGCGTCTAACACATAAACAAAAATGTACACCACACACGGTGTGGACGCACGAACTCAGTCGTACGTCTGGTCCGCCCAGCGCACGGTCAGTCGGGCCGGACGGCGACGGCGGCGCGTCCCACGGCGCACTGAGCTGGGGTCGTCGGCGCTGTTCCGCAGCACCGGTGGTGCCGGCTGTCCGCCCGCCGGCGCAGCGGCGGCGGTCTCCTCCGTGCCGTCGGGTGCCGAGCTCGGAGCGAGCTGCTGCCGGCGCCCGGGTGCAGGTGTGGCGGCGCCCTCTGAGATGAGAGATCTCTGGGGTCGCAGATAGCGCTGGTTCCGCCAGTAGACTCGGCCACTGGGCAGCCGGACCAGGTAGTCGCGCCGCTGCCCGACCGCCGTGATGACGCCGACGCGGTCCCACAGCCCCGACCGCGGGTCTTGGACGAGCACACGCTGACCCATGGTGAGCGCGCTGTGCTGGCGGGCTGTCGTGTCGTACCGCTCGGCTGTTTCCTGTTGCTGCGCGGCGGCCCTGGCGTCACAGTCGTCCGCCGCCCGCTGCCAGCAGTCGGCGAAGGCCCGGTGGTGCGCCGGCACTGCCGATCTCAGCGGGTGGCCGAACAGGACCTGAGCCGGAGAGCGGCCGTCGGCGCGCGGCGTGTTGCGCAGCTCCAGCAGCCCCTGCGCGTAGGCGTCCGTGTCGAGCTCGCCGCTGCTGGTCGCCTTCTGGATGAGCCGTTTGGCGGCCTTGACCGCCGACTCGGCGTGCCCATTAGACTGAGGGTAGTGCGGTGTAGAGATCTGGTGCTCCACTCCCCAGCGGCGCAGAAACTCTCGGGTGAGCCGGGCGGTGAACTGGTGTCCACCGTCTGTCCGGAGGGTGGTGGGCACGCCGGTGGCCGCGAATATCTGGCGCAGGCTGCAGACCAGGTCTCTGGCAGTCGCCTCGCCGGCCACGTGCGACACAAACGGCCACCCGGACAGCCGGTCCGCGTATACCAGGAACGTGCGGCCGGCCCAGGCGAAGTAGTCAGCGGAGACAGCCTCAAGCACTCGTGATGGCGTCTTTTCCGGCATCAGCGGCTCCTTCTGCTGACTGGGCAGGTACTGCTGGCAGGCCGGGCACGCTCCGACATGGTTCGCAATGTCACTGTCCAGGAACGGCCAGTAGACTACCTGCCGCGCGCGGCGTTTGGTGCGCTCGACGCCCTGGTGACTGGCGTGCAGGCGCTCGAGCGTGGCGCGCCGCAGACTGGGCGGTATCACGAGCCGCTGGCCGCACACCACCAGGCCGTCGTCCACGGCCAGCCGGTCCCGAACTCCCCAGTACGGTCGGAGGCGCGGGTCCAGCTGTGACCGGTGCTCTGGAAACCCGTTCAGGATCAGGTCAGTGACTGCGATGAGCTCCGGATCGGCGGCGGCGGCGGCGCGCACCTCTGTCAGCGCCGCGTCTTTGAACGGGCTGGGACCGTCGTCCGCCCCGTCGGTGGCCAGCCGTGAGAGCACGCTGGCGAGCTGATGGCTGGCGTCCCTCTCGGCTTCCTCGTCCTCAGGCGCCGGGTCATCCACCGGCGCGCGCGACAGCGCGTCCGGGATGGCGTGCAGCTTGCCTTGCCGCCAGATGGCGAGCAGGTTGAACGGCGCCAGCCGTTCTCGTAGCCGCTGGAGCCGCGGATTTTCGATCTCCGCAAGGCTCTTACTGTTGAGGATCGGGATGAGCGGCCGGTGATCGGTCAGGACTTCAAACCGCTGCATCCCGCCGAGATAGATGCTGCATTTCTTGCAGGCCCAGGCCAGGGCCAGCAGCTCCAACTCGATCACGGCGTACCGCGACTCGGCGTCCGATAGGAAGCGTGAGCCGCACTGGATCAGTCGCCACCGGCCTGCGGCGTCTTGCTGCAGCAGGCAGTAGCCCAGGCCGCCGGAGCGAGCGGCGTCAGTCTCAAGGACTGTGCGGCGGCGAGGGTCGAAGAAGTCGAGCACGGGAGGCGACGTGAGTGCCATCTTCACCGCGCTGAACGCCTGCTCGTGCGCTGGCGTCCACAGCCACGCGTTCCGCGGCCGCAGCAGCTGTCTCAGCGGCTAGGCGGCGGCGGCGACCTCTGGGGAGAAGGCGCCGAGCTGGGTCACCAGGCCGAGGAACGACCGTAGGTCGGTGATGTTGCCCGGCCTGGGGAAGGCCTGGATGGCACGGACTTTCTTGCCGTCGGCGGTATAGCCAGCCGAATTGATGCGAAAGCCGCAGAATTCGACCTCGTCTTCCGCGAACTGACATTTGTCCGGGTTGAGTGTGATACCGTGCTGGTCACACCTTAGCAGAATCTGCCGCACGTGCTGCAGGTGGGCGGCGTAGTCAGCGTCATAGGCCAGGACGACGTCCACGACCTTACACGTGCGCGGGATGTCGCCGAGCGCGGCGTCACCGCGCTGGTTGTACACGTCGCCAGAGCTGACGATTCCCATTGGAGCCCTCAGGTACCGGTAGCGGCCCCACGGCGTGATAAAACACGTCAGGTCTCGTCTCTGTCTTCTGGCCGGATGGGGACCTGGTGGTACCCCGCCTTGCTGTCCAGCTTGGTGAAGTACGCAGCGCCGGGTGAGACGAAGGCGAGTGCGTCTTGAGGCGAGCGGACCGGGTACGTCGGTCGCTTCACGAACCGGTTCAGTTTCGTGAAGTCCACGGTCAGCCGACAGCCGGACACTGTGCCGTCTGACGACCCCTTGGCCACAGGAACGATCGAATGACACCAGTCTGTGGGGTGCTCCACCGGCTCGATGATGTCCTTTTCCATCAGCTCGTCGAGTTGCAGTCGCACGTCCTCTCGCCAACAGAACGGGATATTCCGGGCGGTGGTCACAGCGTGAGGGACGGCGTCGTCCGTCAGCTCGATCTTCATCGGCTCCCCCGTCATCTTCCGCAGGGTCGACTCCGTATCGAAGACCCTCGGGAACTCGGCTTTCAATTTGTCGAAATCTGCCCGCCGCTGCCGTGCGGAGGGGGTGCCACCGGCGGCCGGGCGGCGGCGCGCGCGTAGGGCCGGGCGGCGGCGCCCGCCCGGTCGGGTCGGCGCCGGCCGAGCTGGCGGCCGGCAGGTCGGCGGCAGAGACGCGGCTTATGTCCCGGGTCTCCTCAGGTGCCGCCGTCGTGCCGCTGCAGCGCCGTAGTGCGGGCTGTCTGCCGGCGGCGGGGGCCTCAGGCGGCTCGCCGGGCGGCGGCGGGTCCGGTGCCCCACCGTCCGTCCCAGTCTCGGCTGCCGAGCCGCGCTGGCAAATCTGCCGGGGAAAGCTCGCCGGTAGAATTCCCAGGCCGATACAATCGTGCCACGACAGCAGTGGTGAGTGCAGTGCTCGCAGAACGGACACCTGCACGGCCTGTATGACGTCACCGAGCTGCAGGGTGAGGGCGCACGTGCCCACACAGTCCAGCCGGCGGCTGTCGGCGGCCCACAGCACAGCCGTGGAGGGCGTGAGGTCCGCTCTGCTCACTCCCATGGACTCGGCTTGTTGCAGTGAGAGGGCTGATATCTCGGCGCCTGTGTCGGGCGTCCATACGGTCGTCCGCCTGACTCCGTTTGGCAGGTGCAGCTGTAGCCGGACCTGCGGCGACCGGTGGGCCGTCACACTGTTGAGGCGCGCGCCCGGCGTCCGGGCTGCCGGCGGCGCTGACTGCTGCCGGTTCCCCGTGTCTCTCGTGGTTGCATTCGCTGCCAGCACCGAAACCTGCCGGTGCGACGCGTCGGCAGCCGTGCTGACACGGCGGCGGCTGATTGCGCTACGGTGGCGCCGGCCCCTCCCCTGGCGGCTGCTGCTCGCGCTACGGAAGCGCCAGTCCTGTCCCTGGTGGCTGCGCTCGGAACTAGGCGTCTGCCGGCGCCGCTCTTCAGTGCCCGCGGCATGCCGACAGACCGAGGAAAAGTGGTCCCGTTCGTGGCCATCGGTGGCAGGTGCGACCCAGGGCGGGGCAGGCACGACCGTCCGTGTGCTGCGCGGCACCGCAGCGGTCACACCGCCGGGTCTGGTCGGCCGAGCGCGAGTCCGCGCCGCTCGGCCGACCGCGCTGTCGCCGGTACTCGGAGAGCCGGCGCAGAGACGGCTCGCCCGGGCCACGGATCGCCGAGCTGTTGAGACGGGCGCTCTCGGACGCCCGGCACAGGTCGGCGGCCATCTGGAAGGTCAGATCGGGCAGTTCCAGCATGCGGCGTCTGGCCTCGTCATCACTGGTGCCCACCACCAGATGGTCTCGGAACCTATCATCGGTGCAGTTCGGGCAAAAATCACAGCAGGACGCTATCTCCTTCAGGGCGCAGATAAAATCGTCCACTGACTCGCCTGGCTCCAGCATCCGCATGTTAAACTCGCAGCGGTCGATCACCACGTTCCGCTGCCGCCGAAGGTGGGTGTGCATGGCGGTGATTACATCGGCCATGGACGCCTCGGCCGGGATGGGCAGGCCAAACCGGACCACGCGGGCCCAGTCGTCGTCGAGAACAGCGAGCAGGGCGGCCCGCTGCTCAGCCTCGGTGAGATCGTGGACGCCGGTGAGGAGGCAGTAGCCGGAGAACTTCTCTTTCCAGGCCTCAAACTCCTTGAGGGTAGCGGTAGCCGCCAGCCGGGGCGTGGGCGTGCCGGCGGCGGGCATGCGTGCACGCGGCCGGGCGCCGGAATCGGGCCCCGCGGCTGCCTGGGCGGGTGCCGTGGCGTCCTGCACGGCCGTCGGGCCGGGAAGCACCCGCTCCAACAGCGCCGCCATCCGCTCCTCACGTCGCGCTGCCGCTGCAGCCAGCTCCAATTGCTGCTGCAGCATGCCCCGAAGTAGCTCCATCTCAGACGGCTTCTCGGCGGCGGCGGCCGACTGCGCCTCATCGCCGCCCGCCATCTTGGACGCGCGCGCCGCACACAGATGTCACTCGCGACTGGCGACACGAGCATGAATCAGAGATTATCCCAGCCGCTCGCCAGGTTTCGTGCCCCACCCCACGCCAGCCCGTCACCGACTTCAGTCGGCTGGGCGGCCCATCTTCCGCGATAGTCCTGAGGGCTTGCCCTCGGGGAGCGCGTGCGCCTTGGCGAAGAGCTTCGCTACCAGCACGTCTCGCCGGGCGGCCAGCGGGCACCGGCATCAGTCCGGACTTCACCATCACTGCGTGGGCTGGGATAAACAAGGGGCAGCCGGTGATATACGGGTCACCGCCTGCATCTCCCTCTGGAGGAGTTCCACGTGGGATTGTGGCGTCACCGGGAGCCAGGTGGCGGCCGCGTGCACCAGCACTCCACGGACGTATCCAGACGCTACAGCGCAGAGCTGTCGTTCCTCTAGTCCCCAGCGCCGCGCTGTCAGCTTGCGAAGCTGCTGGATCCGGGGCGCACTCGGGAGCGGAGACTGCGGCAATGGGCCCCGAAGTGAAGGAGCAGGTTGAGGGGGTGGCTCCGAGTAGTTTGAGACGGTCGGCTGCTGGAACCGACTTTCCGTCGACTTTGATGGCACAGTCCACGGCGTCCGCGGCGCTCTAGGAGACGACGAGCAGCTGCGTATTTCACCCGCTACCAGCATCTTGGACTGTTTTGCCCAGCGCAACACAGCGTACGTCGTCTGCCGCGTCCGGCCCCAGTTCAGTATCGTCTGTTTCCATTAACACTCTGAAATGACAAAATAATTAGCCATTAAAATCAAAGTTCAGCACTGACGAAGTTTAACCAAACTTGCCATTTCAACATAACACAGTGAGCTGTCAGAATGCTGTTCTTTTGTGCTTTGACACAGTTGCAAAATAGGTACCTTCATACGTATATCATAGAAGTAATTACTGGTTATTATTATTGGAGGATTTTTTTTTGCAGCATTCTCGTCAAGTAAAATACATTATCTTCTTTAAAAGGACCATAGTGTGAGGTGTAAATACAGTCTGTAAGGTTGTCCAGACTAATTGTGCCCCTATTTGTACGGTCTGGGCTGGAGCATGTACTGTTAGCATGTTTGCACGTCCACTTTGGATTAATCTGGCATGCTAAGCGAATGCGATGGCAGCGCCTTGCATTGCTTGCATGCGGTGGTTGGCATTGTTGGGAGGTGTTCTAACTATCTGTTTGTCCCGCTTTGCCCACAGCGTCGACTGGGTTGAATATACTTGTATTTCTGAGTGAACAGTTTCTCACATTTGGAGGCAGCCATTCAACCCAGTCTGGAACCCACTCTTGCTTCCGAAGACGCTTGAGGTGGCAGAATTCCAGCAAGTCAATGAGTTTTTGTGATAGCGTGGATGAAAAAGTTCAAGCACTCTCTTTAAAGTAGCGGCCAAGGAGCCACGGACACAGGACATGGCGTGTGCCCCTGTTAAGCCAGACAGATTTAATGGTTCTGGTGATGTGGAAAGATTCTTGGCCCATTTTGAAGTGGTGTCAAAAGCCAATGAGTGGTCAGAACAAAAGCAGTTCCTGCAGCTCCCTGCCTGCCTGACTGGACCAGCTTTTGATTTTTATCGCCAGTTGCCTGCCATGGAGTGTACTGACATTCACACACTGAAAAAGGCGCTCAAAGCTGAGTATCATACACCAGCTCTCCCTACAGATTATGCCATCATGCTGTCCAAGCGTTCACGCATGCCTGGAGAAACTGTCATGCAGTATGGCGAGGCTTTGAAGAGCCTTGGCAGGAAAGCATATGCTCCCTTCAGTGAAGAACAGTTGGGAACTGTTTGTCGCTCCACATTTCTGAACAATGTTGATGAAGCTATGAGAGTGCAGTTACTACTGACCCTGAAGGAAACAGAAAGTTACAGGGACCTACTGCAAAGAGCTCGACAGCTGGAGCAGGTAATGGGACCTCGTGTACGTCATATTGAGGAACAGTCTCAAGAGCACCGCCTGGAGGATGAGGTATCCAAGCTGTCCCTGGTTGTGGCGAATCTGGAGAAGAAGGTGGATGCACTCCAGGCAGGACGACAGGAAAGGACTCACAGACGTTCACCGCCGGGGCCGTGTCCGAACTGTGGCCTGGAGGGACACTGGCGTAGGGAATGTACCAAGCCCAGTAAGGATCGACAGCAGACAAGTGCTGCAGAGGTTATTTGCTTCAAATGCAATACGCCTGGATATTTTGCTAAGGGTTGCGCGGCCCATTTTCAGTAGGCGCGGCTGGCGGGGGTGGGCGGAGAGTGATTCGTACCTCTGTACGTCCACTTTACCCCGAGTCGGCCGCGCCTTGCAGCTGGAGCGCGGATTACCTGAACGGTGATGTTGTGTCGTCCTCCGTATGGAGGCCGGCCGCGGCGGCCCGCGGCTCGTCGGTGCGTGGATCTTAGAGCCGGCCCGCTCCGGCCGGCGGCTCGTCGGCGCTGGAGTCCAGTAGCGCGCCTGCTGCGGCCGGCGGCTCGTCGGTGCGTGAATCCTGGAGCGCGCTCGCTACGGCCGTCAGCTCGTCGGCGCTGGAACCCTGGAGTCCGCCCGCTGCGGCCGGCGGCTCGTCGGCGTTGGAGTCCAGTGGCGCACCTGCTACGCTCGACTACTCGTCGGCACCGGACCCCCGTGGCGCGCCCGCTGCGGCCGGCGGCTCGTCCGCGCTGGAGTCCAGAAGCGCGCCTGCTGCGCTCGGCTGCTCGTCGGCGCCGGACCCCGGTGGCGCGCCTGCTGCGGCTGGCGGCTCATCGATGCTGGAACCCTGGAGCCCGCCCGCTGCGGCTGGCGGCTCATCGATGCTGGAACCCTGGAGTCCGCCTGCTGCGGCCGGCGGCTCGTCGGCGCTTGAGTCCAGTGGCGCGCCTGCTACGCTCGACTGCTCGTCGGCGCCGGACCCCCGTAGCGCGCCTGCTGCGGCCGGCGGCTCAACGGCGCTGGAGCCTCGGGGCGCGCCTGCCGCGGCCGGCGGCTCGGCGCTGGAACCTCGGGGCCCGCCTGCTGCGCTCGGCTGCTCGTCGGCACCGGACCCCCGTGGCGCGCCTGCTGCGGCCGGCGGCTCATCGGCGCTGGAGTCCAGTAGCGCGCCTGCTGCGCTCGGCCGCTCGTCGGCGCCGGACCCCGGTGGCGCGCCTGCTGCGGCTGGCGGCTCATCGATGCTGGAACCCTGGAGTCCGCCCGCTGCGGCCGGTGGCTCGTCGGCGCTGGAGTCCTGCTGCGCTCGGCCGCTCGTCGGCGCCGGACCCCGGTGGCGCGCCTGCTGCGGCTGGCGGCTCATCGATGCTGGAACCCTGGAGTCCGCCCGCTGCGGCCGGCGGCTCGTCGGCGCTGGAGTCCAAAAGCGCGCCTGCTGCGCTCGGCTGCTCGTCGGCGCCGTACCCCCGTGGCGCGCCTGCTGCGGCCGGCGGCTCATCGATGCTGGAACCCTGGAGTTCGCCCGCTGCGGCCGGCGGCTCGTCGGCGTTGGGGTCCAGTGGCGCACCTGCTACGCTCGACTACTCGTCGGCACCGGATCCCCGTGGCGCGCCCGCTGCGGCCGGCGGCTCGTCGGCGCTTGAGTCCAGTGGCGCGCCTGCTACGCTCGACTGCTCGTAGGCGCCGGACCCCCGTAGCGCGCCTGCTGCGGCCGGCGGCTCATCGGCGCTGGAGCCCTGGGGGCGCGCCTGCCGCGGCCGGCGGCTCGGCGCTGGAACCTCGGGGCCCGCCTGCTGCGCTCGGCCGCTCGTCGGCACCGGACCCCCGTGGCGCGCCCGCTGCGGCCGGCGGCTCGTCGGCGCTGGAGTCCGGTGGCGCACCTGCTACGCTCGACTACTCGTCGGCGCCGGACCCCGGTGGCGCGCCTGCTGCGGCTGGCGGCTCATCGATGCTGGAACCCTGGAGCCCGCCTGCTGCGGCTGGCGGCTCATCGATGCTGGAACCCTGGAGCCCGCCCGCTGCGGCCGGCGGCTCGTCGGCGCTGGAGTCCGGTGGCGGGCCTGCTGCGCTCGGCTGCTCGTCGGCGCCGGAACCCCGTAGCGCGCCTGCTGCGGCTCCAGCCGAGGCTGTACAAATAGGGGCACAATTAGTCTGGACAACCTTACAGACTGTATTTACACCTCACACTATGGTCCTTTTAAAGAAGATAATGTATTTTACTTGACGAGAATGCTGTAAAAAAAAACCTCCAATAATAATAACCAGTAATTACTTCTATGATATACGTATGAAGGTACCTATTTTGCAACTGTGTCAAAGCACATGTAAAACAACCATTCCCGCAATTGCTCCTTCTCAGTGGAATTGGGAGTGGAAAATTGGGCTTGAAAACTGGAGGTGAGAGTGGAAAATGATTTGCATTTGGATGTCGTTTCCCACCCACATCTACAAATTTTGGGACACTGCGCAGCAGTCAATGCACATTATGGTTCAGTCGCAAGCCTTGCTTTAATCAACAAAAGAAAATTATTTGTTCTATCATGCATCATGAATTAACGAAATTTTTGTTCATATTTTTTTACCTTTTCTCATAATTTCATGCACACCTTAAAATCATGAAACTGTAGCAAGCAACTGATTTGAAGATAGAAAAGTCCTTGCCTTATTTCTCGACATTATCAAAATATCTTTTTCCAAACATACCTATCAACATCCTGGAAATATGAGACTTAGCAATATATTGAGGTTCCTTACCCTTGACAAGGCAAATGCACCAGCTTTTAAACCAAAACAACTTTACCAACTTTTAAATAAATTTGTGACTTCCATTGATACTCCCTTACAAAAAAATCATTGTTGTTGCCTGCTGGATCGAACAGCAAAAGAGCGCCCTCGCCCCTTCCGTGAGACCTGCACAAACTTACCAGGAGTCTGCAGTCAGAACACGACACCGTAATCATATTGAAAAAGGGCATAGCGTATAGAAGAGTAGCAACTAGCGTCTCACTGACCTTAGGCCAAAATATTTCTCTTCATGACATCCACACAAGGCCAATGCAATGTATGTAGATAGGCATATCAATACAGAAATGATATATCCAAATATGTCTTTGCCGCGTCATAGTTGTAACGCACTACGGGGATCTCCAGAGATCTGATTGGCTGATATTAGCCAATCAGTAGCATATGTTACTGGAAACTGTCATAGTGGAAGTAAATTGGTAGCTGTTTCAGCTACCAAATTGATGAAGGAAATAGGGAAAATTGCTTATTTTACACGAACACCAGTCATACGCTAATCAAAGTAGAGCTAATGAGAATGGCATTATCCCACGAAGGAAAGCCAATTTGCCACGTAAGCCACCATGAATAGATTTGCTGAGCTTGTCATCACGTGTTTTTAACAAAAAAAGTCAATGAAATCATGTAATTTACGAATTTCTAGCACTCACATGCATATTTTCGTCTGCACACCGAATTGCGTCCAGGATATTGGCCATGGCGTATTTCTCGTGAACCCTCTGTTAGTGGAAATTCCACTATCTGGCAACTAGCCCTATGTAAACGCGGCTAATGTTAGCTGCTGAAGCTGGTGACGTTCTATATTGTTGTCTGGCATTGTGTTCTCGCATGCTACCTACAAACTTCAGTCGTCTTTTTATAAGTCTTTCCAGATTTAGTTGGCGCAAACCCGACTTCTTCCCAATGCAGAAATCGATCGATCAGCATTGTAATAGATCGGCAGATATGCTGGCTCATGTTTCTTTTGTACTCAACAGAAATAAACGTAAAACAAAATGTCAATCGGTGTGTTACTTTTGTAGGTCTGCAAACAGGTCATCCACGTGATCATCTTAATCATTTGTTTAGTGCCTATGGCTAGACCCCATATGGAAGCATTTTCGATTCACAGTTCCTCATTATGAGTCGTATGTCTATACCTTTTCCAAACTATCGCAAGTCAAGAGACCAGCCCAAGACCAGCCGACCGAGCCCAAGGACCGAGCCGACCAGTCTGATCCTTGAGTCTGATCTGTCTGATTTCGAAACGTGCCAAGCCGGTGTTCGTTGATTTCTGTAAAAATCATCACTTTGCACGTGACAATTCTAAAATCGATTTTCGGGCCGTGCGCCTTTTGAAATAAAATGGACTATAGTTTTGATCACAGATGATTTCTTCGTGCATTTAGGCCAGATCGGGTCAGGTCAGGTCAACCATGAAGCGTCCTACCGGCTATCCATAGTAGGTGTCAACTACCACTGACGGCGTCGTAGCATATTACGAAGGCACTAAAACTACTTCGTAAACGTTTAAATGGATGCTTAATTCGAAATCAGCCTGAAAAACTACCCTAGAAACATGCTAAACTCGAAAAAGTGAATCGAGGTCATCAAAGGTCAATGACCTGACCTGACCTTCACGTGACCTTCACACCCACCGTGATGTGCATGGGACGAACATCATTTCACATGTTTGGACGTCTACAATCACAAAAAGACTGGAAGCGCACGGATAATGTGAGCTGACATACGCCAAATCGCGATTCCGGCCGAACATGGTCTCGAGAATCAGGTCACAGCACAGGTCAAAGGTCTTGGGTCAGCGTCATGAAATTTTCAGAGTAGGTGTTAAACTGATCAACTCGAGGGTACTAAAAGTTACTTCGCGATCGGCTGCTTTTTGCGCGAGTTATTTGCAAAAAACATGGGGGGGTTCATCCTACTCCCTAAACATGCGAGGATCAATGCTTCCAAATGCACTTATCGGTCGGTACCTTTTCGAAATGGTAGGTACACCCTCAAAGCTCGTAACGAGCCTTCGCTCGGGTTTCGCTCCCTACCCCCCCCCCCCCCGCTTCACCGGCCATGGCTAGATTTCTGCACCCATGCACCCACAATGTTCCAGCCGTTCCTACACCCATGCTTCCCCGCCCCGATCACCGGCCGCAGCACTGTCCACATCCTCGCCGGTCCTGCCTCACGCAGCTGGTCAGCATAGTATGCCGCGTGGTCACGTCTGATGGCCGCTCGACACTGCCGGTTCACCACCGTATACTCGGCGCGCGGGCCGAGCAGTGCGCGCCGCCGCGCCAGCAGCGCTCGCGTGGCGTCCGTGGTGCGCGGAGCACCGGGCGGCGGCAGCCCCTCCCCCATGGGAGAGGGTGAAAAGCAGTGCCTCCTCTAAGCAGTTTTGACTGGGGGGCCCGATCACGGGCAATGACTAAGGTAACCCCTACCAAAAACGTCTAAGACTAAAAAATGACTAAGGTACCCCTCAGTGACCAGTTTGGAGGATGACTGCGGGGGCTGCAGCTCCCGCAGTTAACATGTTAGAAGGACTGAGGTTTTTGACTTCTAGGAATTTTGACATTGATCATTTGACTTTTTGTCTTATGGTTTTTTAGATATATGACTTTTTACTTTTGACTTTTTCTTATTTGACTTTTTCCATTTGATTTTTATCATTTGGACTTTTTTGCCGTTTTTTCACTTTTTGTCTTTTGACTTTTCGCGTTTTTTGACTTTTTGCCATTTGACTTATTGCTTTTGACTTTTTGCGTTTTTGACTTTTCGCCATTTTGACTTTTTGCCATTTGACTTTTTTGCTTTTGACTTTTTTCGTTTTTGACTTTTCGCCATTTTTACTTTTTGCCATTTGACTTTTTGCTTTTGACTTTTTGCGTTTTTGACTTTTTGCCATTTTGACTTTTCGCCATTTGACTTTTTGCTTTTGACTTTTTGCGTTTTTGACTTTTCGCCATTTTGACTTTTTGCCATTTGACTTTTTGCATTTTTGACTTTTGGACGTTTTGACTTTTTGCCATTTGACTTTTTGTCTTTTGACTTTTATCCGTTTTGACTTTTATCCATTTGACTTTTTTCCATTTGACTTTTATCCATTTTGACTTTTTGCATTTGACTTTTTGTCTTTTGACATTTTGTCTTTTGACTTTTTGTCCTGGAATCGATTCAACCACCAATCGACAGCTCTCGATCGTGGCTATGTGCGCGGCACATTTTCAATCGCATTTGCACCCCCAAATAGCCAAACTCGGCCCCTCGACTATGTCGCCCGACGCTCCAGAGATGGCGCTGACTGTCTGCGTGACGTCAGCTCACACGACCGGCGATCGCCGATCATAAAACGTGCATGTCGCCGCTGGACAACCAATTCCAGCGTACTGTCTTGCTTTTGAAAATTTGGTCAAGAAACATGGCGTATAACCTTCATTTAAAACCAAATTTGCTCCCAACCACTTCGCCGTAAAACACCGCAATACGCACCAGACCATGTCATCAAGCCGTGCAGAGTACCACGGCTTATTCAAAGGGACGAGGTTTGCGTCCTTGATGGCTCAGTTGGTAGAGTGGTGGACTTCTGTGGCGTGGGTCGCTGGTTCGATTCCACCTCGGGATGTTTTTAAAACGTACTTACATCTTTAGTTGCAGTACCCGGCCGCTAGGGTCGCGACCCCGTAGAGGTCGCTGCGGTCCCCACGTGACCGACCGGCCGCAGTCACGGGCCGGCGCGCCGGCCCGTGACTGCGGCCGGTCGGTCACGTGGGGACCGCACACTGGTCGGAAACGCCCTCACGAGAGGCCACGGGCGATTCCGGAGTTTCGGATTATTTTTTATATAGATCGATTTGAAATTGATCAAATTATTATACTTAGGTCAAAAAACTAATCCGGGTGACCAAAAATAACTGTAATCAGCCCCCGAAGATGGGGTATCCCAGAACTCGGAAACTGACGCGGAGCAGGAGGTTTCTTGAGCCGGATATTCAGAGTCTTATTGCTGATAGACACCAAATTGAAATCCCACATATTATGCATCAAAATGTTCGTTATGAAGTTGCCGACTGGTCAGTGCAAAATTTTTGGCATATTAAATCCCTAACTAAGATGTACTATAGCTTTTTTATGAAGGCTCTCCTACAGTGATTCTGGAATATAACTGCAAAGTTTAGGTAAGGAAACAACAGGTAGTCCCATCTAGTTCCACTCTGATTTTTTGTGAGATGAAGTAGGATTTAAATTCACACCAGGGCAACATAAAAGCTAACTGCGCATATTTGCGCAAAATTTGCAGGAGCCGCTCTTCCTACCCAACTACCGCCCGCCCCGCCCCAGTTTCGGCTCGGCCGCCGCGCCCGGCTTACGCTGACCTGTGTGGCCTGCACGCATCCATGCGTAGTTGACTGGTCATTAAAAACAGATGCGCTTGAGTTTATGAATTTTGTGAAAAGCGCGTTTTATGTATGCATTTATGTATGTATTGACATCAAAAGCCTTCCACATATTGCGTGGCGATTACGGCTTGCATTTAGAGAGCCTTGCTATTGACAACCATCACTCGGCTGAAGAAAGTGGAAATTGAAACCTTCGTGAATATAAGACGCTGCAAATATAGGACACCTGTCACTGACGTCAGGTTACCTTGGGTCGTCTTTAGTTACATTAGATTACAATTCCGGTATTTAACCCTGGCCGGACCGATTGGTTTTCTATATTGACCGGGGAGGGTTGGTACAACTCCCTCGCCGTTTCGCCTCTAATTGAGCTAGAGCCTCGCGGAAAAAAGCTTGTGTGCCGTTATAAGACGCAAAAATCAGGTACTACCCGATTTTAAGGTCTTAGGTCAGCCAGTGACCTCTTAGGTCACGTAAGTGCCACAAGGCACGAGTTCGGTTTTAGGTTAATTACTTTACCAAAAAATGGTCGCACTGCCGCGATTTTGGCATCATCGTGTTTGTCTAGCTCAGGCGCGTTGAATGCTATACTTGGTGTTCGGGTGAACTCAACTTAAGGTGTTAACCTCGGGTCAAGGTCAGGTCGGAGCCCCTCAGGTCACGACAATGGTTGAATGAGGTCATATTGCATATCATTCGATTCGGCAGGTCTTCCTGAGTCCAATGGTGGCTTTCCCGACTCTCTAGCTCCATCTGATCAGGAGTTATTGACGAAAAACTTATATGGCCTTAGTGACGTCATAAATGACGTCACGCAAAGTCAACAATGCTTAAGTCAAGCACTGGACCTTGCAAGAAGTGCATGAAACCATTCCCGGTGCCCGAATAGCAGCTCCCAATTTCCCTTGTTGACTTAAAGTGGTGTTAGATCCTGTATTATACTCAATTATGACGTCATAACTTAACAGATGCACGTCATATATTTAGTGCTTGACATCCAAATGATAGCTTACATATGACAGAGAAGGTATGCAAAGTTTTATGAAGTTTGCTTGACTAGTTGTGGAATAACAAGCAAAAAACTTTTGCGGGAAGGCCGCTGGCCTCTCGCTGGAGCGTTTCCGACCAGTGTGCGGCGGCGGCGCAGTGTGGGGCGAGCGGGCGGAGGGGTTGGTGCGGTAACTGCGGTGCCGCCAGAGCGGCCGCTGCCGGACAGTGGAAATACGGATAAAGTAAATGATGGTGGGAAAGAAGGAAGGGTAAGTGAGCAAATGATTAAGTCGGTGAGAGAAAAAGTGAAGAGGATGGAGCCGAGAGACGTATTTAAAATGTAGCTTAGTTGCGGCACTCGGCCGCTATGAATACATAACCGATCCTAAATGGCGGGGGGGGGGCGAGGTACCAAGATTTGGGATAGGTTGGTTACAGAATTCAACAAAATAGTGACAAGATTATCGATTATGTTTAGTGGGAACGGGGACGGGCACGGGGACGGAGACGGAGATTTAGCGGCCAGCGGGAGCGGGGACGGAGACGGAGACAAAGAGAGCGGGAGCGGGCGGGAGCGCGGGAACGGGGACGGAAACGTGGACGAATCGGAGAGCAGACAGATACAGAGACAGAGACAGAGACAGAGACAGAGACAGAGGCGGAGACGGAGATGGAGTGGTCAGCGGGAGGCGGACGAAGACGGGGACGGAGACAGAGATCGGGAGCGGGAGCGGGAGCGGGAGCAGGAGCGGGGACAGGAACCAGGACCGAGATGGGGATGGAATCGGAGACGAGACAGATACAGAGACACTAAGACAGAGAGGGAAGACGGAGACGGAAACAGAGCAGGCACTATTATATCTTTAGCACTGAAAACATTACCGATCGTGAGTGTTGGCTCGGGGGGGGGGGGTTTCGGAGGGGAGGGAAGGAAAGGGGTCGGGGGGGGGGGGTCTTGGCGAGTCACTCAGATTTGGGATAGGTTAGTTACAGAATTCCACGAAATACTGAAAAATTAGCGATCATGTTTAGTATAAGGAGCGTACCAAAACCAATATAGCGTCTTGAACTGGGACATATGTAAAAACCTATATGTATCTGCGGCGCGGGCGGGGAAGAAGCCACTAGCCAGTACTTTTTTCAGTACCAAGAGGGGATTGGAGTGGAGGGGAGAGGAGAGGAGAGGAAGGGAGAGGAGAGGAAGGGAGGGAGTGGAGGGAAGGGGAGGAAATCGAAGGAGGGAGGGAGGGAGGGAGGGGGGAGCGAAGAAGTGCGATGAAGGAGACGGGGAGAGGAGGGAGAGAGACGGATGGGGAGGGGTAAGTAAGCATACGATTGGATCAGTGATCGACAAAGTCAGAGAGCGGAGAGGAGGGAGGAAAGAGGGATGGAGGCAGGGAGGGAAAGAGAAAGGGAAAGGAAAAGAGAGAGAGAGAGAGAGAGAGAGAGAGAGAGAGAGAGAGAGAAAGAAAGAAAGAAAGAAAGAGAGAGAGAGAGAGAGAGAGAGAGAGAGAGAGAGAGAGAGAAAGAAAGAAAGAAAGAGAGAAAAGCGGGCATTATGGACGGGACGGGCAGGGATTTCTATATAGATGTTCAAACGACGATTAGCGCCGGTAGGCGCGGGAGGGTGACCTAGGACGGGCAGGGATTTATATATAGATGTTCATACGACGATTAGCGCCGGTAGGCGCGGGAGGGTGACCTAGGACGGGCAGGGATTTCTATATAGATGTTCAAACCACAGTGTATATCAATAGTTCAAACGACGATTAGCGCCGGTAGGCGCGGGAGGGTGACCTAGTCGACAATAAATAATACGTGAAGCGTTTCAGTTAGATCCCTCTCACGGTCGACACACACTACCTACAGACACGATTCCAACACCAATCGACAGCTCCCGGCCGTGGCTAGCGTATAGGCACATTTTCAATCGCACTGGCACCCCCCAAATGGCAAAACTCGGCCCCTCGACTATGTCGCCAGACGCTCCAGAGATGGCGCTGACTGCCTACGTGACGTCAGCTCACACGGCCGGCGATCGCCGATAATAAAACGTGCATGTCGCCGCTGGACAACCAATTCCAGCGTACTGTCTTGCTTTTGCCCTCTTGTTCTGAAAATTTGGTCAAGAAACATGGCGTATAACCTTCATTTAAAACCAAATTTGCTCCCAACCACTTTGCCGTAAAACGCCGCAATACGCACCAGACCATGTCATCAACCCGTGCAGGGTACCTAGGCTTATTCAACACCATGAGATTTAATTCCTTGACGGCTCAGTTGGTAGAGTGGTGGACTCCTCTGGTGTCGGTCGCTGGTTCGATTCCAGCTCGGGATGGTTTTAAAACGTACTTACATCTTTAGTTGTAGTACCCGGCCGCTAGGGTCGCGACCCCGTAGAGGTCGCTGCGGTCCCCACGTGACCGACCGGCCGCAGTCACGGGCCGGCGGCGGCGCAGTGTGGGGCGAGCCAGGGAGGCACCGGTTCTGACGTCACACGAAAATATCAGTCGGCTGGTTGTGGCACTGCCCCCTGCCGGCGCGACTGTGCTGCCACCTTGCTAAGCCTAGTCAGCCTAGGACGGGACGGTTTTACTTTTTCTCGTCGAGTGGGGCAGCTTGCGACGACACTCGGTCGACATAGCTGTGCTGCAACATACCCCAGGTTCGGAGTCTCTCGGACAGCCAATCCTGTTCCATCACAGCTAAGTCCCCGCTGACCTTAACCAGGATTGGCCGGACGACGTTGAATCTTCGTAGTTCGAGAGACACCGAACCCGCGGATAGTCTGTCGAAGCCTTGGCGGCTGAAGAAAGGCTAGACAGTAGACATATCTCACTTGATTTTGGCGTGGCCAGCCTCACTTCTGTAGTTTTGCTTCACAGCATTCCACGTCCTATTGAGTTTCCGGTTGCGTAGTACACGACCACGTTCAGAAACTTGATGACTTTTAGATACATCACGCAATGACAAACTTTTGGCAGCATTTACATTTGTTGCCTGCATATTTTGGTGAGGAAAAATCACTATCGCAGTAGTACAATCAAGACATACCACAAAGGATCAGAGCTAAAGCAGCATTATTAATCAAAAGTGTATTGCATTGATCACCATCATGTTCGTAAAATAAAATACATCACGAATAAAGATGACAACCAAGCCGCACCAGGACACTTATAACAAACATGAACGCTTAAAGGAAAAGGGCCACCTTTAACATGGGGATTGAAACTGAGATAGCCATCTTGTAGCCCGTGTCCGAAAACCTATCTGTCTACCTCCTTACGGCCGATTTCGGCCTCCATTCGTAGTTATCGGCAATTTTAAAAGAAAATACGCCAGGAATGCGTCCTTATCCCAGGAATGCGTTCTTATCCGACAATACAGCCACCCGCGGCGAGGCTTTGGTTTTTTACCAATCAGCTCCAACCAGCTCAGCTTTAACCAATCAGCTTATCTGACACAATCCGACGAGTCTGTCTTCTGAACGCTGATTGGCTTGAGTGTGACGTCATCGCTATGCCATCATACAGTAGGTGCCGTAGAGAGTATCAACATAGTACCAATATGTTAAATAGTTTTAAATACTTTTTCGCGAATTGTGCACTTCTGGCATGGATGAAGGAGAACCTGGATTGGAAACTAACAGCTGATTGCGTTCCCTTCGGTAAGTGCCCGAGGGCACGCGCGGCGGCAGCGGGAGCCGCGTCTGCCGCGCATTCACTGGCGCCGCGTTAGCGTTCACCGGCGCCGCGTAAGAGAAAAACACTAGAAATGGCCCTCTTTTTCAAGGTCGCCTGTATTCGGCCCTCGTGTACGACTTTTGTGCGGAACGGACAATAACAGTTATGGTCTCATTCGATAGCCTGATCAATTTTGTCTGTCGTAACTAGCTTCTAAACCTAAAAATAAATCCGCATTGCGGTCTAATACCCGTTTCAAAACATGCCGCCCCGCGTCCCCCATAGGCCGTAATGCTTAGCGGCGGGAGTTTCCAGTCCCCATACTTACCGAACGCTAGGTGGCAGGTCGATCGCCCGGAACGCTGCCCGTAATGTTGAAGGAATAGGAGTTTCCTATCCAGGTTCTTTCATCCATGCTTCTGGCACCAGTTTTAAAAAGAAAATGAAAAATAATAATGTCAAAATGAAAAACAACGATATCTTCATATTTCACGAAGGTGGCCCTTTTCCTTTAAGTGGCAACACAAATGAAAGAGAGAAGATGAATCTGCCCTTCGCAATCGTCAACCTAAAATAAAACTTCAAATATACAACAGACTTCTGTGCATTAAAAGAACATGAATATACTCGCTTTGTCGTCGACACATAATGGGAACATCCTGCCGGCCCAGCCAAACAGCGCGCCCGCCTTCGAGTAGGAAATGGCAGCGGCCGCAGAAGTGGCCAACAGATACATTGTTCGTCACGCCACCTGCACTGAAACGTACCAGCTATTTAATCGTGAAATGTAGCTAGCCATCCAAAAATGTTGCACTACACCAGCACTACCGCACAGTTAGCAGATAGGTACGGACCGCAGGTCCTGGTCTCTGTCTCTTCCGAGTACGGTCTCTGGACCGGTCACCAGCGCCACCATCTACGCGCGGTAGCTGTAGCACAGCTCTCCGGCCGGGGCCCGCAGTTCCTCGACCTCTTCGTCCAGCCAGACCAGCACGGCTCCCGCCCAGCGCCTGAAGACTCCGCCCTCCACAGATCCGTCCGTCCAAAGCCGGACAGCACACAGGGGCAGGAACGCGAGGTGCAGCGTAGCCACACTTTCCCTTTCCGCCGCCGTGGCCCCAGCCCGGATCGGGCACACGTCCAACCGGAAGGTGACGCCAGCCGTCTGTTGCCACGGTGGGATTCTCGCTCTCGCCCAGGCCTGGCGGCTTCACAATCTCCAGCCTCGGACCGAAGGCAGGCGCGCCGGTGCCGAGGCCTCGGCGGTCGCGCGCAGGGGGTCCCCTGGTGGCAGACCCAGCGCCCTCCCCAGCAGCCTGGCAGCCAGCGTCCAGTTTCTCTCCTCCATCGGAGAAAGTCGGGCTTCCGCCATTGGTGCGTGGCACGGTGTTGAGCGCGGACACAGGTGATGATGCGGCCGCCTCCCGCAGTCCTCGCTCCAGGAGATTCACGTGCGAGGGGGCGGCCGCCGGCAGCCACGCGACGGCAGCGTGTTCGAGCGCCCCTCGGACGTAACCGATTGACCACCGTACTAAGGGCACCCTCGTCCAGGCCCCAGCTATTCAACCAGGTCGACGGCGCCGTAGCCGTCAGAACCTGGTGATCACTCGAGCCACGCCACAGAGCTCACGCCTCAAAGCGGTTGGCTCTCCGGTCCTCGGCATCCGGCATCCGCAGTGATTTGGCGTAGCCAGGACACGTGAGATGCTGGCCTCAGTCATAACCGGAAAGCCTGTAAAAAAAAAAAACAATATGTGATTGACAAATGGAAATATATTGTATGCATAGAGTTGAGAAATCATGACGCACACTGCATTAAGACAGTAGATAGTTTAGTGTGATTGGCAGAGGAGGGACTTATTGTAATAAAACAATAAACAATTGAGGCATTGATTTGATTTTTTGGGTAGCTACCTACCCTTCTCATATGAATCTGGATGATTTGTACCATTAAGAAGAAAAAAAAACATAGGCCTAGGATCGGGGGGGATGTCCCCACTTTTCAGTTATGCTAATTTTTAAAGTAAAATATTTATTTTTCATTTAAATTCAAAACTAAGAGCAAGAAATTGTTCGGCAAGGTGAGATGAGCACGAAACTGCAAAGAATTTGTTCATAGGGGTATTGGGGTTCCCACAAAGTGACATTGAAGTTCTCTGCCCCCCCCCCACACACACACACTTTACGTGAGGTTCCTGAGCACATGAAAAAAACACATTGCATTATGTGCATCAACACTTAACCCATGCACTTAGAGAGGGCCACAAAGCCCACTATAAAGCCCACAAGACACCACCTGAAATCAAAGCATGACAAATGATAGCATGTAGGCACCTGACCTACTATAACCTACTGAACCAAACATACCCCAAATATGTATGTGTAGATAAAGTATGAATGGTAGGTTGATACCAAGGCTGTTTAATAGGTTGTAGGCATGCTGAAAGGATGAAAGATGGGTATTTGTTCAAAAAATATCTGATCTACAGTTCATATGAATATGCAACATGGGGTCCAGACTGGAAAAAACACGTTATGCCGAATATGTCCGGCGTAGTGGCGGGATTGCGCCGAAAATTGAAGCGCATGTCCGGCGTAACTTCGCATGCGCCGAATTCAGCGCATGGCGGCGGACGAATTTTCGGTGCAGGGCGGTCGCATAATTTTTTGGCGAAAGATAGTCACCGAATTTATGCGGTACGCTGGTCAATCTAGCAGCAGATTCGCCCCGTGGGCAGCTCTGGAGATGTTGCGGGACGAGACGTCCCCGCCCCGGTCGTCGCGTGCTCGAACTGGCGAGCCGCCCTGAGTCTACTCAGCGGAGGAACGGCCGCCCAGGTGAGGCCTCAACCTTCGGCGTAGAGATAGGCATGGAAAACCTTGTTGAACGTCGCCAAGCGTCGTTAAGCAATAGCAGTGGGTTCCTGCCCACTGCAGTATCGAGGGGAATGAGAGCGTGGACGATCTGGCAAAACTGGCGGCCGCCCTGCCCTCAAACGCCCGATCGCTGACCAGGGCGGTTCATTGTGCGGCCTCGCATCAGTGGCGCGACAACTGCTCAGAATCACTATTCAAGCCACTCCTCGGGAGCACGCCGCCGCTCCCTCTCCCCGGAGAGGACCGAGAGGATGCCATTTCGGTGCACCAGATGAGGGCGGGCCACCGGGGCCGCTCGCTCCAATACGGCACCGAATCGGCTGTCTCCACTCCGCCGCGTGCCAGCAGTGCCCAGACAAGCGGTGCCCACCGGCGCTCTGCACCGTGAGCCGAGAAGAGGCTGATGTGCCGGAGCACGTGCTGCTCCGCTGCCGGGCCCTCGCTGGCTCCCACCGAGGTATTGGGTTTACGTGGAAATAAAAACTAATTCGGACGCTCAAACATGGGATAGCGTACAAAGCCCCGAAACACTCTGCCTGGTTGATATAGCCTTAATCAGTATATGTGCACATGTGCTTTATATGAAAAGGGCTTAATTTTCGCACAAATAGGCACCTAATTTTTGGCGCAAATCACTCAGAAATTTCGGCGCAAAATCGCTTGCGCCGAATTTCGGCGCAAGATGGTCTCACGGGCATCCGGCGTATTATATGGATGTTTTCCAGTCTGGCATGGGGTTAGGTAAGGTTTGATTTTTGTTTTGTATTTGTATCACATGTAAATATCATATCTGGATTCAGGATGTCAAATAGTGCAAGAATGTACAAAATGTATGCCTGAAAAGTGAATCACTCTTTCTGAACATTTACCAAAAGTGGTAGTTTAGTACGCAAAGGTTAGGCTAGGGTAGATGATGTTTTTTATCTTCACCATAGTTTATCTACACAGTAACCGAGAAACCCTCGTCCAGACATAGGTCAAGGTAGGCATGGCAAATGGTCAAAAAGTTAATATTTTTCTGCTCATCAGCACTTGACCAAAATAAGGGTTCTAGCACGTCTGGTTCTTTCAGGTTATGTTAGGTTATATGTAGGTGAGGTTAAAACTTTAACAAGCTCTAAGACATATATACAGGCTTCATCTGAGATTAATATTGAGCTAGGGGTCTGGATACCCACCTTCCGGTCAGGCCATGATCAGATACTTGACACACCATCCTGCTATCTGAGGCGGCTCAGGAACCAGCTCAAGCAATTACAATGAAAGTCAACAGTCGTGCGGGCATTACACCACTCCCCATTAAAGTATATCAAGTAATTAGTTAATGACGATAATCCCGGCACCACAAATCTTATGAAAACACATTGACCTTTGATATTCCGCAAAGAAATATCCACAATGATTTAAAGCGAACGTGTTCTTACGCAGCTGTGACATAAGCTGCGCATACGAAAAATACCCGCTAGACCAATTGATGGCGAATAAACCTGTTGATGAAGAAATACTTGTCTCCCATTGGTCTGTGAACACAATCTGCAGGAAACGCAGCTTAAACTACAGTAAAATTTTGCAGGAAAATCTGCAGAAAGTAAGAAAAATGCAATTTAAACATACTTAGCCAATGAGTCTGGCCAATCTGTTGATATATTCCGTTAGATATTGAGCACGACCAGTCATTTTGAAAGAATTACGGTCCGACTCTCTTTATTTTCAAAGCAATGACGCATAACTTGATTATTGGAAAATTGACAAATATATTTTCTTGGAGGGAAAAGTGGGACTAGCGTTAAATTAAAAATCAAAATTAATATACTGATTGAAACCTCGCTTCCAAAAGTATTTTTCAGTGCATTTTCGCATCGAATCCCTCTCAATCATGAACAAACTTGGGCAAAAACAGCAAGATTACCTGTTTTGTCAATTCACACATTTTCATATTTGGGGGCAATTTTATAGTTGATGGCCAATGTTTTCAAAGTCAACATTTCCACAGGAAAAAATACAGCTATTTTTCTTCCAAATTCATTCATTTGTAGAGTCCGACTCTCTCTTGTTTTCTCGCAGTTTCCGTTGTGCTCTGAGAGAAACGATCATGTGTATCATAAGCGTTTGGCCCCTTCAAGACGGCAGAATTTGCACTTGCATTTTCTGCCGTGTGGAAGACCAGAGGGAGTCAGCTAATTTATGACAGAATGTGCTTAAAAAATGACTGGTGAATAATATCTTTTGTCAGTGCCTGACAAATATTTATATTTTAAATCACGCTCTTCAGCTGTCAAGTGAGCTCCAAATGGCCTAAATTGTCAGCTGTTTATCATCCTAGGTCAGCTCAAGGTCACAGACGTCAGCTGAAGAAAGTGGTAACCATTGACCCTGTGTTGAGCGGACAAACCGGTGTTACCTAGTATTCTATGTACCGTGGGGCGAGCGGGCGGAGGGGTCGGTTGGTGCGGTAACTGCGGTGCCGTCATAGCGGCCGCTGCCGGACAGCGGAAACGCGGCATGATACAGACATGGGAGGGGGGGGGGTAGGTAAATGGTGGATGGATGGATGAAGAAATGATGGAGGGAGAGAAGGAAGGGTAAGTGAGCAAATGATTGAGTCGATGAGAGAACAAGTACAGAGGATGGAGCCGAAAGACGTTTTTAAAATGCGCTTACAGCTTTGTTGTAGCACTCGGCCGCTACGAATAACTACATTACCGATCCTGAGTGGCGGGCGGGGGGGGGGGCGAGGTACCTAGATTTGGGATAGGTTGGTTACAGAATTCCACAAAATACTGAAAAGATTATCGATTATGTTTAGTGGGGACGGTGAAGGGCACAGGGAAGGGCACGGGGACAAGACGGAGACGAAGACGGAGACGGAGATGTAGCGGCCAGTGGAGGAGCAGGGACGGAGACGGAGACAAAGAGAGCGGGAGCGGGAGCGCGGGAACGGGGACGGAGACGGCGACGGAATCGGAGACCAGACAGATACAGAGACAGAGACAGAGACAGAGACGAGACAGAGACAGAGGCGGAGACGGAGACGAGACAGAGACAGAGGCGGAGACGGAGATGAAGCGGTCAGCGGGAGGGGGATGAAGACGGGGACGGAGAAAGAGAGCGGGAGCGGGAGCGGGAATTGGAGCTGGGACGGGAACTGGGACGGAGATGGGGATGGAATCCGAGACGAGACAGATACAGAGACAAAGGCAGAAAGGGAAGACGGAGACGGAAACAGAGCAGGCATAATTATATCTTTAGCACTGAAAACATTACCGATCGTGAGTGGTGGGTCAGGGGGGGGGGTGCAGAGGGAGGAAGGCGGGGGAGGGTCGGGGCGAGTCACTCAGATTTGGGATAGGTTAGTTACAGAATTCCACAAAATACTGAAAAAAAATAGCGATCATGTTTAGTATTACGAGCGTACCAATATACGTATAGCGTCTTGAGCTGGGACATAAAAACTTATATGTATCTGCGGCGCGGGCGGGGAAGAAGCCACTAGCCAGTACTTTTTTCAGTACCAAGAGGGGATTGGAGTGGAGGGGAGAGGAGGGGAAGGGAGGGAGTGGAGGGAAGGGGAGGAAATCGAGGGAGGGAGGGAGGGGAGCGAAGAAGTGCGATGAAGGAGACGGGGAGAGGAGGGAGAGAGACGGATGGGGAGGGGTAAGTAAGCATACGATTGGATCAGTGATCGACAAAGTCAGAGAGCGGAGAGGAGGGAGGGAAGAGGGATGGAGGCAGGGAGGGAGTGAGAAAGGGAAAAGAAAAGAGAGAGAGAGAGAGAGAGAGAGAGAGAGAGAGAGAGAGAGAGAGAGAGAGAGAGAGAGAGAGAGAGAGAGAGAGAGAGAGAGAGAGAGAGAGAGAGAGAGAGAGAAAGCGGGCATTATGGACGGGATTTTGGACGGGACGGGCAGGGATTTCTATATAGATGTTCAAACGACGATTGAAATTAGCGCCGGTAGGCGCGGGAGGGTGACCTAGTCGACAATAAATAATACGTGAAGCGTTTCAGTCAGATCCCTCTCACGGTCGACACACACTACCTACAGACACGATTCCAACACCAATCGACAGCTCCCGGCCGTGGCTAGCGTATAGGCACATTTTCAATCGCACTGGCACCCCCCAAATGGCAAAACTCGGCCCCTCGACTATGTCACCAGACGCTCCAGAGATGGCGCTGACTGTCTGCGTGACGTCAGCTCACACGGCCGGCGATCGCCGATAATAAAACGTGCATGTCGCCGCTGGACAACCAATTCCAGCGTACTGTCTTGCTTTTGCCCTCTTGTTTTGAAAATTTGGTCAAGAAACATGACGTATAACCTTCATTTAAAACCAAATTTTCTCCCAACCACTTCGCCGTAAAACGCCGCAATACGCACCAGACCATGTCATCAACCCGTGCAGGGTACGTACCTAGGCTTATTCAAAACAACAGTGTTTATGTCCTTGATGGCTCTGTTGGTAGAGTGGTGGACTTCTGTGGCGTGGGTCGATGGTTCGATTCCAGCACGGGATGTTTTTAAAACGTTCTTACATCTTTAGTTGCAGTACCCGGCCGCTACGGCCGCGACCCCGTAGAGGTCGCTGCGGTCCCCACGTGACCGACCGGCCGCAGTCACGGGCCGGCGGCGGCGCAGTGTGGGGCGAGCGGGCGGAGGGGTTGGTGCGGTAACTGCGGTGCCGTCAGAGCGGCCGCTGCCAGACAGCGGGAATGCGGCATGATACAGACATGGGAAGGGGGGGGGGGTAGGTAAATGGTGGATGGATGGATGAAGAAATGATGGAGGGAGGGAAGGAAGGGTAAGTGAGCAAATGATTGGAGTCGGTGAGAGAACAAGTACAGAGGATGGAGCCGAAAGATGTTTTTAAAATGCACTTACAGCTTAGTTGCAGCACTCGGCCGCTACGAATAACTACATTACCGATCCTTAGTGGCGGGCGGGGGGGGGGGGGGCGAGGTACCCAGATTTGGGATAGGTTGGTTACAGAATTCCACAAAATACTGACAAGATTATCGATTATGTTTAGTGGGGACGGGGAAGGGCACAGGGAAAGGCACGGGGACAGGACGGAGACGAAGACGGAGACGGAGATGTAGCGGCCAGCAGGAGCGGGGACGGAGACGGAGACAAAGAGAGCGGGAGCGGGAGCGCGGGAACGGGGACGGAGACGGCGACGGAATCGGAGACCAGACAGATACAGAGACAGAGACAGAGACGAGACAGAGACAGAGGCGGAGACGGAGATGAAGCGGTCAGCGGGAGGGGGATGAAGACGGGGACGGAGAAAGAGAGCGGGAGCGGGAATGGGAGCTAGGACGGGAACTGGGACGGAGATGGGGATGGAATCCGAGACGAGACAGATACAGAGACAAAGGCAGAGAGAGAAGACGGAGACGGAAACAGAGCAGGCATAATTATATCTTTAGCACTGAAAACATTACCGATCGTGAGTGGTGGGTCCGGGGGGGGGGGGTGCAGAGGGAGGAAGGCGGGGGAGGGTCGGGGCGAGTCACTCAGATTTGGGATAGGTTAGTTACAGAATTCCACAAAATACTGACAAGATTATCGATTATGTTTAGTGGGGACGGGGAAGGGCACAGGGAAGGGCACGGGGACAAGACGGAGACGAAGACGGAGACGGAGATGTAGCGGCCAACAGGAGCGGGGACGGGGACGGAGACAAAGAGAGCGGGAGCGGGAGCGCGGGAACGGGGACGGAGATGGCGACGGAATCGGAGACCAGACAGATACAGAGACAGAGACAGAGACAGAGACAGAGACGAGACGGAGACAGAGGCGGAGACGGAGATGAAGCGGTCAGTGGGAGGGGAATGAGGACGGGGACGGAGAAAGAGAGCGGGAGCGGGAGCGGGAATGGGAGCTGGGACGGGAACTGGGACGGAGATGGGGATGGAATCCGAGACGAGACAGATACAGAGACAAAGGCAGAGAGGGAAGACGGAGACGGAAACAGAGCAGGCATAATTATATCTTTAGCACTGAAAACATTAGGTACCGATCGTGAGTGGTAGGTCCCGGGGGGGGGGGGGGTGCAAAGGGAGGAAGGCGGGGGAGGGTCGGGGCGAGTCACTCAGATTTGGGATAGGTTAGTTACAGAATTCCACAAAATACTGAAAAAATAGCGATCATGTTTAGTATTACAAGCGTACCAATATACGTATAGCGTCTTGTACTGGGACATAAAAACGTATATGTATCTGCGGCGCGGGCGGGGAAGAAGCCACTAGCCAGTACTTTTTTCAGTACCAAGAGGAGATTGGAGTGGAGGGGAGAGGAGGGGAAGGGAGGGAGTGGAGGGAAGGGGAGGAAATCGAGGGAGGGAGGGAGGGGGAGCGAAGAAGTGCGATGAAGGAGACGGGGAGAGGAGGGAGAGAGACGGATGGGGAGGGGTAAGTAAGCATACGATTGGATCAGTGATCGACAAAGTCAGAGAGCGGAGGGAAGAGGGATGGAGGCAGGGAGGGAGTGAGAAAGGGAAAGGAAAAGAGAGAGAGAGAGAGAGAGAGAGAGAGAGAGAGAGAGAGAGAGAGAGAGAGAGACAAAAGCGGGCATTATGGACGGGACGGGCAGGGATTTCTATATAGATGTTCAAACGACGATTAGCGCCGGTAGGCGCGGGAGGGTGACCTAGGACGGGCAGGGATTTCTATATAGATGTTCAAACCACAGTGTATATCAATAGTTCAAACGACGATTAGCGTCGACAATAAATAATACGTGAAGCGTTTCAGTCAGATCCCTCTCACGGTCGACACACACTACCTACAGACACGATTCCAACAGCAATCGACAGCTCCCGGCCGTGGCTAGCGTATAGGCACATTTTCAATCGCACTGGCACCCCCCAAATGGCAAAACTCGGCCCCTCGACTATGTCGCCAGACGCTCCAGAGATGGCGCCGACTGTCTGCGTGACGTTAGCTCACACGACCGGCGATCGCCGATCATAAAACGTGCATGTCGCCGCTGGACAACCAATTTCAGCGTACTGTCTTGCTTTAGCCCTCTTGTTCTGAAAATTTGGTCAAGAAACATGGCGTATAACCTTCATTTAAAACCAAATTTGCTCCCAACCACTTCGCCGTAAAAGCCGCAATACGCACCAGACCATGTCATCAAGCCGTGCAGGGTACCTAGGCTTATTCAAAGCGTCGACGTTCCCGTCCTTGATAGCTCTGTTGGTAGAGTGGTGGACTTGTGTGGTGTGGGTCGCTGGTTCGATTCCAGCTCGGGATGTTTTTAAAACGTACTTACATCTTTAGTTGCATTACCCGGCCGCTAGGGTCGCGACCCCGTAGAGGTCGCTGCGGTCCCCACGTGACCGACCGGCCGCAGTCACGGGCCGGCGGCGGCGCAGTGTGGGGCGAGCGGGCGGAGGGGTTGGTGCGGTAACTGCGGTGCCGTCAGAGCGGCCGCTGCCGGACAGCGGGAATGCGGTATGATACAGACATGGGAAGGGGGGGGGGGGTAGGTATGGTGGGTGGATGGATGGATAAAGAAATGATGGAGGGAGGGAAGGAAGGGTAAGTGAGCAAATGATTGAGTCGGTGAGAGAACAAGTACAGAGGATGGAGCCGAAAGATGTTTTTAAAATGCACTTACAGCTTAGTTGCAGCACTCGGCCGCTACGAATAACTACATTACCGATCCTGAGTGGCGGGCGGGGGGGGGGGAGAGGGGCGAGGTACCCAGATTTGGGATAGGTTGGTTACAGAATTCCACAAAATACTGACAAGATTATCGAATATGTTTAGTGGGGACGGGGAAGGTCACAGGGAAGGGCACGGGGACAGGACGGAGACGAAGACGGAGACGGAGATGTAGCGGCCAGCAGGAGCGGGGACGGAGACGGAGACAAAGAGAGCGGGAGCGGGAGCGCGGGAACGGGGACGGAGACGGCGCGGAATCGGAGACCAGACAGATACAGAGACAGAGACAGAGACGAGACGGAGACAGAGGCGGAGACGGAGATGAAGCGGTCAGCGGGAGGGGGATGAACACGGGGAAGGAGAAAGAGAGCGGGAGCGGGAGCGGGAATGGGAGCTGGGACGGGAACTGGGACGGAGATGGGGATGGAATCCGAGACGAGACAGATACAGAGACAAAGGCAGAGAGGGAAGAAGGAGACGGAAACAGAGCAGGCATAATTATATCTTTAGCACTGAAAACATTACCGATCGTGAGTGGTGGGTCCCGGGGGGGGGGGGGTGCAGAGGGAGGAAGGCGGGGGAGGGTCGGGGCGAGTCACTCAGATTTGGGATAGGTTAGTTACAGAATTCCACAAAATACTGAAAAAATAGCGATCATGTTTAGTATTACGAGCGTACCAATATACGTATAGCGTCTTGAACTGGGACCTAAAAACGTATATGTATCTGCGGCGCGGGCGGGGAAGAAGCCACTAGCCAGTACTTTTTTCACTACCAAGAGGAGATTGGAGTGGAGGGGAGAGGAGGGGAAGGGAGGGAGTGGAGGGAAGGGGAGGAACTCGAGGGAGGGAGGGAGGGGGAGCGAAGAAGTGCGATG
The DNA here is from genome assembly GCF_019059575.1 of Amphibalanus amphitrite. Classification (NCBI taxonomy): domain Eukaryota; kingdom Metazoa; phylum Arthropoda; class Thecostraca; order Balanomorpha; family Balanidae; genus Amphibalanus; species Amphibalanus amphitrite. Next base: position 425,951 of record NW_024881703.1, on the reverse strand, counting down.
AAGGAGACATAGGCGGCGGAACGATTTGGGACAAGGGGGGGGGGCACCGGCGCCAAACCTAGGGTACCCCCAAATCCTGTTTTCTCATCGGATTTAGGCCACTTATTTTTCGTCAAAGCCTTGACACGGTGATTTTTTTTTATCAAAAAAGTTGAGAAATTGTAGCCCACCCCTCAATGCGTGGTTAACATAGGCTGATTCTCCGGGTATCTTAGACAGGCTAACAGTTTCTATTAAGAGTAGACTTAACCGGGCTTTACCAATCAAATATGAGACTATATCCGATTCCATATAAGTAATGTTCTAAAGTATGTATTTGTCTCTTCCTTATTGTCGCTTGAGAAGTCCCATATATCCTCCATGTATCAAATTATCAAGAAGCCATCGTAGTATTATTCAACAACAATAGCATAAGACATGTACAATGCAACAATCTTCAGCCGGGAATCTCAAGCAGAGAATCCTTATATCGACAAGTGACGATACCCACTGAAGGAATGCGCTGTTCGCATCACAGGTGCAAACTGTACAGTGCACATACATATGTACAAACGGCTGGGCCACAATACATACAAATGGGCACGCAGTAGACATCAGAGGCACGCAGTACACATTTCACATGTTCTAACCTAAACCTGCCCAAAAAAGTGCAGCCGCCTGTCGTTGGCCGTGATGAGGTTTTTGGCAATCACACTGAGGTCAACGCTGTCTGCGTAGGCTTTGTGAATGTGTGTCAATGCCACGCTGTTCAAGCGTTCCTGGGTCATGGTTCCCCTGAGGTACGTTTTTACTTTTAGCCTTCTTAAGGCTGAAAAGGACCGTTCTGCAGAGGCTGTTGTGACAGGGATGATCAAGAACAGCTTAACCAGTGCCAGAATCTCGGAAAACATGAGTTTCATGCTGACTTCCTTCATAATCTCAGCTAGAGATTGTACGCTGGTCACTTGTTTAAGTTGTGGGAATTTCCCACAAGCCTGCAGGTCTTTGATAAGGTCTGGGAGCATTTTCAGCTGGATCTGAAGCCGTTCGAAGTCAAGATCGTCTTTGTAAGTTTTAAGTTCTGTCGGGAGCTCAGCACAATCACTCTCGCCATTGGCAGCGCCGAGAAGCAGTTTTTCTATGGTCTCAGGCAGCAGGAATGTCTCCTGATTGAAACGCGCTGCCATCTGACCATCGACTGTGTCGATGATCTCATAAAACTGTCGCCGATAGTAGTCTTTGGGACTGTCATCTGCGTGCGCCGTGCCTGGCTGTTGGTCAAGCTTGCGTGGCGGTTTCTTTGTTCTCGGGAGACGAGGCTCACTGACGAAGCCCAGGTCAATGGCCTCGCTCTCTGCCTTAGCAAAGACCTCGCCGAACACTTCATCTTTACGAAGTCCTGCCAGATACGCTCGGCCCAAGCTCACGGAGCGCCGAGCTTCCTGAATATTCAATGCTTTAGACTGGAGCGTTCGAGACACTTGCTCTAGTCCCCCGAACACAAGGTATAGAACTTTTAGGCCAAAAAATGTGTCAAACTGCTTCATGAGCCCCATGACTCCCCCCGCCCGTGACGCATTGTCTCCCACACCGTCATCGTTCACCTGGATAAGGGTTTCGTGAGCCACCTCATAGTTTGTCGAGAGAGCACCGATGGACACGTTTCGAACAGTCCACCTCGTGGGGCATAGGGGACGAAGGCCTCCTCCATCGGGACGCATGTCAGCTTTGAGGGCCGCAAAAAGAGCGCCGCGTTACGGTGAGGATGTGATGACTTTAACACATTCCCTGGCAGCATCCAGGGCCTGCCTAGCCAGCCGCACTTTTCGGACGGCATCTCGCAAACAAAAATCAAGGCAGTGTGCCAGACAATGAACAGCTACAGCACCTGGCACTTCCATTCGGATTCTCGCAGCAACCCCGGTAAATTTTCCCATCATCGCACTAGCCCCGTCGTATCCCTGTCCTCTACAGTTAGATAGTGGCAGCATGCGTCTAACCAAAACGTCTTTTATGGCCCCTGTCAGGCTCGCGGCGTCAACCTTTTCCATACTCATGAAACCGACGAAATCTTCATGAATTTCAAAGCTTTCAGCTACCCAGCGCAGTACTACCGTCAGCTGCTCAGAGCTTCTCACGTCGCGTGTTTCGTCAACTAGCAGGGCGTATTTTCCTGCGGCCCGAACATCGTCAATCACCTTACGTGCAATAGCTTGGCCAATGTCTGAAATGAGTTCATTCACTACATCGTGACTGAGATATGTGCCACGATTGACCCATGCCGTCACTGGGTCCCCTTTGCCCTTTGCTTGCAGCAACATGAGTTGGCGCAGATTGCCCTCAATCTCATCGTGACCTCTTATTGCCATACCCTGTCGAAGAAGAAATCTCAGAGAAGCTAGTTGCATCATCAAAATGTCTCTACGCTCTTTTTTGGACGCTTCATCCTGATGCCCAAGGGATTTTCCTATGGACTCTTTTTCAGTGAGATGACGAACAGCCATCACCGAGCTCGCGTGAAAGTCGCTTTTATCATGCTCTGAAAGCTTGTCGGTGGCCTTTCGCCAGTTCTGAAACCCCGTGGTTGTGAAGCTGGATGAAACTTTTGTGCTTGGCACTAGCTGGCAGAGCGATGCAAAGACACAGAAATAGCACAAGATCGCCCTCTTGGCCACGCAAACGGATATCCACGGGTAGCGCGAATACCAGTCCGCTCGGAACCGACGCGTCTTTCCCATGTGCATTTGGGTTGGCAGCAGGCTGAGGATGCTTTCTTCCTTGGGCTGGAACGGCTTGTTTTGCTGCCGGCCGCCGCAGCAGGGAAAGGAGCAGTGAGTTTCCTTCGAAGGATTTGAGGAGCCTGGATCTCCTGAAAGGACAGGGCCAAGAGACAAAAATTAGCGCACGTCCCATTTCTTCACTGTTTAACACTGCCGGGGCTTTAAATCAGATATAAAGGAAATGACTCATTTAGAAAACAAAGCAGAATTCTGCATTAGGAATATATCAGGATGCATTTCTGGGTACGTTGCTCTAGCATCACACTGATACGGCATAAATTTTATTTTGTGCCGAGGTATCGAGTGCGAAAATCATCAGCTTAGTGCTATAATATGTCGCTGCCTCTTCAGAAGTTTTGGCTTTGGGAAAATGGTAAAAAAGCAGCACTAAGGATGATCTAGCTGGGAACCGTCAATATATATTTCTGAATGTCAAAACTTTTAACTGATACCACTCGATTACTTAACACGTGGATGGGTTCACACGCGTAATTGTTTTTATTAACACAGGGGTTTGACAGGTGGGCTTCATTCGCATTAGTGCAAATATGGACTAAGTACTGGTAGCTGGGCAGAGGAGGTGAAGAGACAGTACCTGCAAGGAATCCAACAGTGCTGGGTTGCTCCGCTTCGGTAGGTGGTCGTGGAGGATCATCAGGTCCAGGATCGTTACTCTCAGGAAGCGAGCTGGGGAGTTCGTAATGACATTAGTATCAGAGCACAAAAAAGATCAGTGCTGTTTAGGAAAATTCCATTCATAAGATTCAGGCACATTCATATTCTTCATGAAAAAACTAAAGGGACAAAACATTGAGAGCAAAAAAGCTTAAAACCCATGCCTGTCTGTAATCTAACAATGACTTTACCATCACTAAAAAGAACAGAGGCCTCTTGCACCAAAATACCTAGCTAGGTAGAATCGGCAAAATACCTACCTAGTAAAACTACCTACGGCGGTAACTTCTCTTGCACCATCCTACCTACCTACCTAGGTAAAGTTGACAGCTCGCGTTTTTAGGATTTGTTTTGATTGGCTGTTCGGCGACGAATTATTTGTGGGCGCAAACAAATAGTAACTAAAGAAAACAATTAAATGGATATTGTTTTTATTAATATACATTTTGGTATTATGAAATCATTTTTTCATTTACGTAAATACCGATAGAAGTTATTTTGATATTCAATTACTTGAACAAATAAACTTCGTTTCCATGGCAACGAGTGAGTCTTCAACCTGGCTGTTCTGCTACGGAGGTTTATCGCCTTGGTACGGAGAAGCACCTCTGTGAACCCATGGAGCATTTGGTCAATTATATTATTATTCACTCATAAAACATTGATTTATCATTGTCTAAACATTTTGTAATGCCTAATTTACATAAAAGTACCCGTGGAATATCGTGTATTGTGCCTAGGTATTGTTTCTAATTGAATCATTTTACCTAAGGTTTTGCTAGTTATTTTGGAAGCCCGCGTTTACCGTCAAACCGTCAAAAATTTCTCTGCGAGTACTTCTTTCCGGCTTTCGGTGCAAGAGGAAAACAGCCGGTCGGAGTTTAACAACTGGTAAGTTCCGATGCCGCTCGGTAGAATTTCTAGGTAGATTTTCACGGTAGCGTTTTTTGGTGGGTAGTTTGGTGCAAGAGAATTTAGGTAAAATCGGAATTTACCTAGGTAAGTAGTTTGGTGCAAGAGGCCTCAGGACAGGAACAGTTTCACCTTAGAATTCACTATTCCAACATGGAAAATGCACTTTAAAAACACCCACCCATAATTTACCTAAAACTAGTATGGAAACACTTCCTGATTTTCATAATATTCACTACTCGCTTCTCTTGCTGCATAGAGGTACTTCCTCCTGCAGCAGATTCACCGCCTCCAGGGACAGGTACGGGGGCTTGAGGAGAGGACTCTGATTCCGAGGGCACACTGTAAAATAAGGATAAGAACATAATTACCAAATAAATTTCAGGAGGACGTTGGTATGTAATTGTTAAAGGTTGGAAGAGCATGCCCATGCTTGCTTTAGATGAAAATTACTTTGTTTTTCAGTTGTCATGAAGGCATCCCTTGTATGGGTCAGGGTGGCAAGAGGACTCCAATGTCACACTGTAAAAATGAGGATCAAAGCATAAAATATATATAAGAAATTAATGAAGAAATGAGCATGTACATTATGGCCAGCACCATGCTACGTCAAAATACTTGTTTTAGATACCTACTTATTTTACAAGTGTCATGGAGCATCCCTTGGGCTGGAACAATTATTTTACCTTAAAAGATGATATAGATTATTACAGGTACACTACTTTAACGCAAATATGAACTATTTTGATACAATGTAAACTTAAAAAACAAATATGCACTACTTTTATATATATAGCTTTACTGTGCAAATGCGTGATGGAACATTGCCATATGACCAGTACCTATTAAACAAATTGAGATGGAATCTAAAATCCCCATGTTGATGTGGCCTACTGTTGTAATCTTGATTGCTGACATCCACATTATAGTAAAAACAAAATCGAATTCGACTGTTTTTTTAAACTCCCAGCACATCAACATCAACATACCTTTTTGCCCTTTTCCGCAGCATGTCTAGTTCTACCAAAGACAACTGTTGCGGCTTCCTCTTCGACATGACGGCCACCACCCCGTCTGGGATGTTAATTGTTCCGAACCGGACGCGGTGGGGACCCGGGTGAACGACTGGCTTGAGCTCCATCACTGGGTGACTCTCAACTCCGGCGCGGCCACCTGTGTCGGCTACGGGAACCGCACTCGACAGACCGCCCCGGACGTCGCGATGTGCCACCGCGACATGGCGGGCCGCTGCACGTGGACGGTCGGTGAGGACCTGGGGAGCGACCACCTCCCTCAGCTGATCCACACCTCGATCGGCGGCGCGCGACCGAAGAGGATCCGCAAGAGCCGATGGGCCTTTCACAAGGCGGACTGGACTGGGTTCGCGGCTGACTGTGACGCGGCCCTCGCTGACCTGCGCCCGGACTCGCTGTCGGTGGAGGGCCTCAGCGAGCGGCTGGTGGCCGCGATCCTGTCCGCCAGCACCGCCCACGTCCCGCGGGGTGCGCGCGCCGACCCCAAGCCATGGGCGCTCGATCCGGACCTCGTGGCCGCGGTGGCGGAGCGCCGGGAGGCGAGGTACGCCCTCAAGGAGCACGACTCGGAGGAGGCGAGATCCAGATGGAAGACAGCCAAGAAGTCAGTTGCGACCATGGAGGCCGAAGCACAGAAAAGGAGCTTCCGCGAACTGGCGACCGGAGAACTGAACAAGCCGGCAGCCATAGGGAAGGTCACCAAGATCCTGCGGAAGATGGAGGGTGCTGCACCGGACGTCTGCCCAGACCGGGCCATCAACGGGGACTGCGGGCAACTGCTCGCGGAGGACCGGGCCAAGGCCGAGGCGTTCGTCCGCACGTACGCCCACGTCAGTAGAAACGTGCGCCAACCCAAGCGCGACCGGATCGTCAAGACGGAGCTCCGCGGCCTCAAGGCTGCCCCGTGCCGCTGCAGGGGACAGCGCACCGACCAGTGTCAACCCTTCACCGAACAGGAAATGTACGACCAAATCCGACACCTCGGGACGAAGAAGGCGCCAGGACCGGACCAGGTATGCACCGAACACCTGCGGCACCTCGGACCGACGGCCTACCGGACCCTTCTGGCACTCATCAACAGATCGTGGTCCAACTTCGAGACGCCCGCCTCATGGCGACGGGCGACCATCATCCCCATCTTGAAGGCCGGCAAAGACCCCAAACAAGTGGGCAGCTACCGCCCGATCGCGCTCACGAGTCACATCGCCAAGCTAGCGGAGCGGATGATCGCGGCCCGGACGACCTACCTCATCGAGCGAGACCGACTGGTGCCCCCGAACAGGTCGGGTTCCGCCGCGGGAGGTCGGCGGAAGACAGTCTGGCCCGCTTGGTCCAAACCGTTCAAGATGGCTGGAATCGCCCCAAGCCGAGACGAGGCCCGGAGGATGGCGTGACGGCGGACCGCTTTGTCCTCCTGGCGTTCGACTTCTCCCGTGCCTATGACACGATCGATCACCGGATGTTGCACCTGAAGCTCCTCAAGCTCCTCCCCAGATGTCTCGCGACCTGGATATTCCGGTTCCTTCGCGACAGGCGGGCCCGCGTAGAGGTCAACGGCGCGCACAGCAGCGAGCGCGTGTTCCGCGCGGGCCTGCCGCAGGGCTCGATCCTGGCACCGACCATCTACACGCTCTGGGCGGCGGACCTTATCGAGACCCTGCGGAACGCCTCGGACCGCACGGACGTCCTGATGTATGCGGACGACACGGCCACACTGAGCGCTGGAGCCACCGTAGAGCTCGCGGTGGCTCGCGCCCAGAAGTCGGCCGACGCCCTGGCCCGATGGGCAAGGCACTGGAAGATGTCCATCGCCGGACAGAAGACCCAGGCGCTGCTGCTGACTCAGCGGAGCAGGGACGAGCGTGGCGTGCAACTCCTGGGGAACGGCACGCAGGTCACCGGTGGCACCAGCCTACATCTTCTGGGGGTGACCTTCGACAGACTCCTACACTTTAAAGACCACTGCGACTCTCTGCGGCGGAAGGTCCGGCCGCGGACGGCACAGCTGCGGAGGATGACCGGCCGGACCTGGGGTCTCCGCGAGGCGCAGCTCAGGACAGTCGCGAACGGGTATGTCCGGGGAGCCCTTGAATACGCGGCGGGTGCCTGGCTCCCGGCCGCGTCCCCGTCACACGTTCAGCTGGTGGAGCGCGAGCTGCTGGCGGCCGCCCGGGTGGTGACCGGATGCCCACGGTCCACCCCCAGGGACCCCCTGCTGGCCGAGGCAGGCATCCCTTCAGCATGGTCCACCAGGAAGACGCTGGCCGCGCGAACGCTCTGCCGAGCGCTCGCCCTGCCGGAGGACGACCCTCTTCGCCGCGTCGCGGAGGCCGACCCACCCACTCGACTGCGGTCTACCACCGGCTGGCGACAACTGGGGCGATCGGCGCTGATCGAGGCGGGCGCCGAGGGAGTGACGGTGGAGCCGCGCCTCGAGGTTCCCCTCCTCCCGTGGACAACCTGCCGCCCGATCGCCTTCAATCTGGACGTGGGACCCGGCGGTCGTCGAGCCTCCTCCAACGAGACGCGACGAGAGGCCGCGCGGCAGCACCTGGCGGCGCTCCCAGCCCAGGCCACGTGGATTTGGTCCGACGGCTCTGCGGACGCTGGGGTCAGGCGAGGAGGGGGCGGCGCCGTCATCTTTACCGCGTCGGGGGAGACTCTCGAGGTGGAGGTGGCGGCGGGAGGCCTCTGCTCCAGCACCCGTGCGGAGCTGTTCGCCCTGAGGGCGGCGCTGGAGCGAGTCCGGGATGAGCCGTCCCCCGCCCCGCTGGTGGCGTGCTCTGACTCACGAGCCGCCCTGAGCCTCCTCAGCGCGGGAGCGGCCGCCCAGACCACCACTATCGGCGCGGCGATCTGGAGGACGCTGCTGGACATTGCCGAGCGCCGGCAGGTGACCCTGCAGTGGGTCCCTGCTCACTGCGGGCTGGCGGAGAACGAGCGCGCTGACGCCCTGGCCAAACAAGCGGCCACCCTGCCCCAGGGCGCCGTGCCCTCGGACGCTCGGTCCCTGACACGGGCAGTTCATCGGACGGCCACACGTCAGTGGCGCGAAAACTGGCCCGACTCCTTCAAGACTATCTTCGGGAGCACCCTGCCGCTCCCCATCCCCGGAGAGGACCGAGAGGCCGCCATCTCGGTGCACCAGTTGAGGGCGGGCCACTGGGGCCGCTCGCTCCAATACCTGCACCGGATCGGCCGCCACCCCTCCGTGGCATGCCTGCAGTGCCCCGATAAGCGGTGCCCCGCGGCGCTCTGCGCCGTGTGCCGGGAGGAGGCGGACGTGCCGGAGCACGTCTTGCTCCGCTGCCCGGCCCTCGCTGGCGCCCGCCTGCGGCTAACTGGCAGCATTTACGTCGACCCGTCGCGGCTGCGGGACGCCGACCTGGTGGCTGCCTTGGAGGCCGGCTACCTTCGCCATAGGGAGCCTCTCGGCTATGGTCCTCTGTAAGGAGGTCCCAGGGGGAACAACAACAACAACAACAACATGACGACCTATATGTGGTATTGATAATGACCTTACAGTATCAATATTGATCACTCACTCTCGTCCCAATCCTAATTTCGCCGTGGACTCCCACCAAAATACGCACGGTAAAGCGCACGGTGCAATGCTTTAGAAAAACACGTGGGCCGAAGACGTAACACAAGACGTAACAGCTGCGCAGTATATGTCGCTGCTCATCGACTAAAACACTGCAAAGATTTTAGACAGGTACAGTCACCAGCAGTTGCTACCCATCACCCCCGGACGGCGGGGGAGCAAGCTACCACCGCCCTTGCGAGACTAGCGCCGCCATGCGCCAAGAAGTGGAAACACCACGTGACTGAGGCCACGTGAGGGCAGGGTCACGTGATGGAGGGGCGGAGCATAGCAGCTTTTGCGCCCGACACTAACTGAAATGCGGCGCTGTGATTGGGCCCCTTAGCATGAATGAAGGCCCGGCGCCAGAATCAGCCGTTGGCCTTATATGGAAAGTGAACCTTTGCGTTTCACTGTTCTGTATTGGTTTGAGAGCCACGGCACCATACGAATTGTGAGCCCCTTTGAACGGGTCACCGCCCGTGGCACTGAGGCGACGGCTGTGCCGGGCAAAGTCTAGCCTGGTGGGAGAGGTGGGCCAGGGAAAGTGCGATCGAGCAGCCACTGGGACGTGGATTGGTATTATCCAACTGCGACAAACGATGCCAGCAGCCTCTCCTCGTGTCATAGACAGTGTCTATGACACGAAAAGCTAGACAGACAACGTGAGCAGTGCCCAATCAAAAGCTACTAAACGATCCAGTTAAGAAGTTGGCGAGGTAGCCAGACCAAATAAAAAGTTTTTAATTCGATTTTGGTTGACAAATGACATACAAGCCCGCTGTGATGGACCAAAAAAGGAACTGAACAGTTCATACAACTTCTAAAAAACTCAACGGTTTAAAAATTCAAAAGTTAAATGTTAAAATTCAGCCTGCATGTTTAAACTCTGGTCCGGCGCTGGCAGGAAGCTTATATTGCCACTTGCAATTCCACTACGTTGTAATATAACCAAGAGTTATGTGAGAGCAGCAACTGAAAGTCCCGTTGAGGGGGGGGGAGGGCGGCGCGAAACGGCCCCCTCTCTCCTTTTCAGTCGATATCTCCTAAAGTATAGCAAATGTCGCCACCAAACTTTCAATCAAGACCCTCCGGGCATCATTTTTACACCTTGTGACCAATTTTTTCCAGAGCTCTTATGAAAGATTAGTCACAAATGACGTCAGAGGGATGTCATGTTCTGTCATTTTCGACCCAATAAAAGCTTAGCGGGAAGAGCAGTCACGCTTACAGTTTTGAAGATAACGAAAAATATTCAAGATCAAAAAGATGTAAAATAAACAGTGCTATCAAACTGCTAACTCATATTTCCAAACAAAAATTGATTTTTGACCATTTTTTTTCTAAATAGTCCGCCATCCATTAACAGATGGCCAGGAGTGCCCCCACCGCAGTCCCAGCGACGCACAGAACCTTACGTTAACCCAGAGAACATAAAAAGAACTAGTCGCGGCACTCCCTGCTAAGAAAGTGAAATAAACAGAAAAAAAACAGAATGATCTCATGATACCATGCAAACAGATAAGTAGTCACGCCAAATCCAGCAATGACTGACCGCTATACCGATGCTACCCCATAGGACCACATACATATCAGAAAGCAAGCATGCAGTTTAGAAAAGTGATAAGCAAGTGAGTAGATTCGCATGCACAAAGCAATGCCAAAACAGGTAACACTCTCACTCACATGCACGCCCAACACATGCATACTAGATATATATATATACAAGGGTAGAGGCAAGTGCTGGTCAAAATTCATGCAAGGTCAATATATGCCGTCCTCCGGGTCTCATCCAACTAAGCGAGGCTTGTTGTTGGATGAAGCCCCAGTGGACGTTATGGCGTTTAGCTTGAAACAAAAACAAGGTATGTTTCTGGTTTTACAGTATTTATAAATTAAACAATTTCATATTTATAAATTGTTTTTAATATAAATGCTCAGAGCAGTAATGACCTATTTGGTTAATGATGAGACTGTATATGTTCTCTGTTCTCAGTATCGGTTCAAAAGTATATTTTTTAGATGTCTTTTAAATATTTGCCTTGACTGAGGTACTTCTTGTAGCAAGAAATCCCTCCCAATCAAGTCATTCCACAGTTTCGGTCCAAGGCACGTGAATGTAAAAAGCCTATAATTCCTGTTAGAGTGTATACGTTCAAAATGACATCTTGTTCTTGTTTGGCGAATGGGTTCAGGAGAAATATTAAGCAATCCTCCGATGGAGACAGGCAAGTCCTGTATAATGAATTTGTGCATGATGAGCATGATTTGTAGATGTGCTATTTCTTTTACTTTAAGTATCTTGTATTTTTTAAATATGGGGGTAGCACTTTCTGGAGGAAAGACACCTTCAATGAGCCTCATTGATCTCTTTTGTAAGATAACTAAATTTCTAATCTGACTGTCATAATATAACTATTCTATTTGCGTCGGTTTGCGGGTTTTTTGAAACGCTCAGTTTTTGCAGCGAGCTTTTTCTCTTAGGGCCTGCGAGATAGCCGCGGAACCACATATCTCTTAAGCATTGGCCTCAGACACAGGAATGCGGCCGATTCACGTGCTTTTGTGTGCGACCGCACCGCCGTTCCGGAGATTCCGGCAGCCGGCGGCCGGCCGACGGCTGGAAAATTCCACCGGCCGGCCCGGCGACAGTGTGCAATGTACATGTGATAAGCGTGCTGCGTAATGCAACAATGAATATATCATGAAATCGTCTCTTTTTCTCAATACACGCTGCCGCCGAGATATAGGTACGAATGTTTTATTCCGATCCTCTCCCGTCTGTACCTTCTGTGAGTTGTGACGGGCCGTCCGCGCCGCCGCGCGCCGGCGTCTCGCCCGTACTGGACCGCCCGGATTTCCTCACCGGGCGAACCCGGACGCGCCAGAAATGCAGGTTAGTGGAGACCGAGAGGGAGTGGAATTGAACAAAAGACGAAGATGTAAATATAAGAACGTCAAACTCTTCCTTCGAAAAAATAAACTAGGATTATTAAGGCTGGTCAGAGTACCTGCAATCGCGAAATATTAATTTCTTCCAATGCGGCTAATCTTCAACACTAAATCGGCCGTTGTGTTTTGACACGGGTGAGCTAGGTGGCGGATCCGCCGTAGTGATTTTGATGAATATTTTGAATTTGAAGGGTGTTATGGATTACATTTGATCCCTAAGGAACATTGAGAAATGCTGTTAATTACTGGGACGATTTTTATAGGTGGAGATGGTATATAAAGGCTTATTTACTTTGGAATGCAAGCGGCGCGGCAAACGTGACGCATGCATGCTGCTTTTCATGGAATTGATGTACCTATCATAATATTTTGCCTACATCAGTTTAAGGCAGAAGTTGTTAGTTTTGGCCTGTATTTTGTCTACTGTGACTGCCTTTATGAGAAAGTCTGCTGTTAAAAATAATCTATCCATTGTGTTTTGACACGGGTGAGCTTGGTGTCGGATGCGCCATAGTGATTTTGATGAATAACTATTTTGAATTTGAAGGGTGCCACAGATTACATTTGATCGTTAAGGAATATTGAGAGATGTTGTTAATTACTGGGACGATTTTCATAGGTGGTTTTGGTATATAAAGGCTTATTTACTACAAAAGGCAAGCTGCATGGCAAACGTGACGCATGCATGCTGCTTTTCATGAAATTGATGTACCTATCATAATATTTTGCCTCCATCAATTTAAAGCAGAAGGTGGCAGTTTGGTACTTTAAAATTTATGTGTAAAATGTATTGTAATGTAAGCTTTGATGGAAACTCGACTTTTTCATTCTGCAAATTTTTTTTTCTGTTAGACGATAGACATTTTGATTCTCTCCAGCCAGTCATCAGTTGACTTAGAAACTGGACCAAATTGAAATTTGCACAACCAAACCTGCCTTGACCAAATCCTATCCAACATAGGTAGCCCAGCCTTACCCCAACCTTTCCTCACTCAGCGGGTGGCAGTTTATTTGCACAACCAAACCTGCCTTGACCAAATCCTACCTAATGTAGCCCAGCCTTACCCCAACCTTTCGTCACTCAGCGGGTGGCAGTTTGGTACTTAAAATTTATGTGTACTGTGTAGAATGTATTGTAATGTAAGTTTTGATGGAAGGTTGACTTTTTCATTCTGCAAAAGTTTTTTCCTGTTAGACGATATACATTTTGATGATCTCCAGCCAGTCATCAGTTGACTTAGAAACTGGACCAAATTGAAATTTGCACAACCAAACCTGCCTTGACCAAATCCTACGTAACGTAGCCCATCCTTACCTCACTCAGCAGGTGGCAGTTTGGTACTTAAAAATGTATGTGTAAAATGTATTGTAATGTAAGTTTTGATGGAAGGTTGACTTTTTCCATACGCGCCGGGCTAGGGGGGGGGGCTCACTCAGCGGGTGGCAGTTTGGTACTTAAAATTGATGTGTAGAGTGTACCTATTGTAATGTAAGTTTTGATGGAAGGTTGACTTTTTCATTCTGCAAAAGTTTTTTTCCTCTTAGACGATAGACATTTTGATTCTCTCCAGCCAGTCATCAGTTGACTTAGAAACTGGACCAAACTGAAATTTGCACAACCAAACCTGCCTTGACCAAATCCTACCTAACGTAGCCCAACCTTAGCCCAACCTTTCCTCACTCAGCGGGTGGCAGTTTGGTACTTAAAATTTATGTGTACTGTGTAGAATGTATTGTAATGTAAGTTTTGATGGAAGGTTGACTTTTTCATTCTGCAAAAGTTTTTTTCCTGTTAGACGATATACATTTTGATGATCTCCAGCCAGCACAACCAAACCTGCCTTGACCAAATCCTACCTAACGTAGCCCAACCTTACCTCACTCAGCAGGTGGCAGTTTGGTATTTAAAAATGTATGTGTAAAATATATTTTTGATGGAAGGTTCACTTTTTCATTCTGCAAAAGTTTTTTCCTGTTAGACGATATACATTTTGATGATCTCCAGCCAGCACAACCAAACCTGCCTTGACCAAATCCTACCTAACGTAGCCCAACCTTACCTCACTCAGCAGGTGGCAGTTTGGTATTTAAAAATGTATGTGTAAAATGTATTGTAATGTAAGTTTTGATGGAAGGTTGACTTTTTCAATACGCGCCGGCCTAGGGGGGGGGGGGGGCTCACTCAGCGGGTGGCAGTTTGGTACTTAAAATTTATGTGTAGAATGTATTGTAATGTAAGTTTTGATGGAAGGTTGACTTTTTCATTCTGCAAAAGTTTTTTTCCTGTTAGACGATAGACATTTTGATTCTCTCCAGCCAGTCATCAGTTGACTTAGAAACTGGACCAAATTGAAATTTGCACAACTAAACCTGCCTTGACCAAATCCTACCTAATGTAGCCCAACCTTAGCCCAACCTTTCCACACTCAGCGGGTGGCAGTTTGGTACTTAAAATTTATGTGTACTGTGTAGAATGTATTGTAATGTAAGTTTTGATGGAAGGTTGACTTTTTCATTCTGCAAAAGTTTTTTCCTGTTAGACGATATACATTTTGATGATCTCCAGCCAGTCATCAGTTGACTTAGAAACTTGACCAAATTGAAATTTGCACAACCAAACCTGCCTTGACCAAATCCTACCTAACATAGCCCAACCTTACCTCACTCAGCAGGTGGCAGTTTGGTGCTTAAAATGTATGTGTAAAATGTATTGTAATGTAAGTTTTGATGGAAGGTTCACTTTTTCAATACGCGCCGGCCTAGGGGGGGGGGGCGGGTACGACTCCCCCCTCGCCATTTCGCCCTCGGTAGAGCTAGCGCGTCGCGGAAAAAACGAGCGTGTGCGCCGTTACGAGACGCAGAGATTGGTACCCGATTTTACGGTCCTAGGTCAAACGGTGACCTCTGAGGTCAGGCCAAGTTCGCCAAGGTACTGTTCAGTTTTTGTTGAATAACTTCGCAAAAAACGGCCGCGGGTAACTCTGACTGGGAAATATTGCTAACATGCTTTTTCCAATGATAGCTATTATCACAGGCTCTCGAGCATTTGTTTTTCCCATCAGGGATGTTTTACATTGTGTTGCATTTAAGATTATTGATAATAAACAATGCTATGGATTATGGGGAAGAGAAGTCAGTGCTGCCTATTTGCCTCCTCTTTGCAGGTCCTCCGTCCTCATCGTAACTCCGTTCTCTTATCCATTTCCAGAATTGCTCGCAATGCCAGGTCAAACACCTCCGCCTGCGTCGCCGGATCGCCCGACCGCCGCCGACCCCCCGGGGTCAGCGCCGGAGACGGCGGCTCGGCGCGCTGACGGTCTGATGGTCGATGGTGATGCAGCTGAAAACGGTCAACGTAACAGTCAGTCCGTAGATCCGCCGGTGGACGCCGCGGCCGCGAGACGGGCGCAAAGACGCGAGCGTCAGCGCCTCGCCCGAGAGCGGGAAACTGAGGCTGAGCGACTTTTTCGCCTGCAACGTGATCGTGAACGTAGGGCTCTGGCCCGTGCCAGACAGAGAGGCCAGACAGGTGGCGCGGGCCCTTCCCATCAGGCAGTGGTCGATGCAGCGCCGGTTGCCGGTCCGTCAGGGGCCCAGCCGCCGGTCATTCTTGCCGCGGACGTCGCGGCCGCGCGACGTGAGCGGGATCGCGAACGTAAACGACTCAGGAAGGAGCGGGAATCGGAGGCTGAGCTCGCCGAGCGTCGGCGACGCAATCGTGAGGGCATGGCTGCGGCTCGCGCTGAGGTCAGGGCAGGCGGAGACGGCGCAGGTCTTGAGCCACCTGTTGCTGCGGGCGTGGCGGACCAACCGGTTGAACCACCGGTCGCGTTCCAACCGCCGGTGGTGGGTGATATCGCGGACGTCGCGCCCGCGCCGCCCTCGCCCGAGGGTGCTGTGAACGCTGTCGAGGTGGCAGCGACCGATGCGCCAGACGGCGTAGCGGCGCGCCGGCCCGCGGCCGATGCGCCCGACGCGGAGGAGCTGGAATCGGAGGCTGAGCTCGCCGAGCGTCGGCGACGCAATCGTGAGGGCATGGCTGCGGCTCGCGCTGAGGTCAGGGCAGGCGGAGACGGCGCAGGTCTTGAGCCACCTGTTGCTGCGGGCGTGGCGGACCAACCGGTTGAACCACCGGTCGCGTTCCAACCGCCGGTGGTGGGTGATATCGCGGACGTCGCGCCCGCGCCGCCGTCGCCCGAGGGTGCTGTGAACGCTGTCGAGGTGGCAGCGACCGATGCGCCAGACGGCGTAGCGGCGCGCCGGCCCGCGGCCGATGCGCCCGACGCGGATGCAATGGGCGGCGCTGTAGGAGAGGCGGCGCGGCACCCGCCTGATAGTGCTGTAGACGCTGTCGAGGCCGCAGTGGCCGATGCGCCAGACAACGCAGCGGCGCGTCGGCCCGCGGCTGATGCGCCCAACGGGGAGGCAGTGGGCGGCGCTGTAGGAGAGGCGGCGCCCCACCCGCCCGACCCGCCCGACGGTGCTGTAGACGCTGTCGAAGCGGCAGCGGTCGATGCGCCAGACGGCGCAGCGGCGCGCCGGCCCGCGGCCGATGCGCACGACGCGGAGGCAGTGGGCGGCGCTGATGGGCAGGCTCCGGCGGACGCGCCCGCCCGTCGTCGCGGCGACCAGCACCTGCTGGCTCGCAATTATGTCCCCGCCGAGTTCGAGCCGCCGGCTGGCATGCAGCTGGGCCGAATGGACACTGTCTGTGCCCATTGCGGAGCGCTGCGCTGGCGTGCCGAGCCCGTAGGCGCCTGTTGCCATCAGGGTAAGGTGCAGCTTGACTTCCATCCCCCGCCGCCGGACGAGTTGGTGGAACTCATGACCCCTGGCACGCCATACTATCGAGAATTTCGCGAGAAAATCCGCGCTTACAACACGGCCTTTCAGCTGGCCAGTATGGGATGTAACGTTGTGCGACACGACGGAGCTTACCACGCGGCCTTCACCGTTCAGGGTAACGTTTGCCACCGCATGGGAGCTCTTCTGCCCGTTCGCGAAGGCGACGAGCAATTCATGCAGATATATTTCCTGGACGCCGACGAGGCCACCGAGCGACGTGCCAACATGTGTGGCGGTCTGGACAGAGTCGTTCTTAACATCCTGATGGGCATGCTGCACGAGCACAACAACTACGTGCGTGCGCTCCAGCCGGCTTTGATGATGGCGCGCGGTGTGCCGAACTGTCGGATCGTTCTGTCGGCCGAACACCGGCCGCGGTCGGAGCACGAGCGTCGGTTCAATCTTCCGATAGGTCGCGAGGTGGCAGTCCTAATGCCCGATGAGATGGGGGGTCGACGCGACATCGTCGTACGCGAGCGCGGCGGACGGCTGTCCCGTATCAGCGAGCTGAGTCGCCAGTACGATCCGCTACTCTATGTGCTGCTGCACCCGCGTGGCACTGACGGGTGGTCACTCCAGTTGAAGACCGAGCGTGGGGTCACAATGCGTCAGTACGCGGCGTTCCACATGCGCTACCGACCAGGCCACTTTAATCTCATTCCAAGAGGCGGCCGACTGTACCAACAGTACCTGGTAGACACCCTGCTCAAGGTCGAAGCCGACCGTCTGTCCTATGTGCGCACCCACCAGGATGGCCTGAATGGCTTCCGTGCTGAGACAATCCGTGGTGTGCGTGACGCGCTCGCTGACGGCGAGGAGCACGCGCGAGCCGTCGGTCGACGTGTGGTGCTGCCGGCATCCGTGACCGGTAGCCCTCGCTACATGATGGCCAAGTTGCAGGACGCGCTCTGCTACGTTCGAGAATTCGGCGCGGCCGACTTCTTCATCACCGTGACGTGCAACCCGGCCTGGCCAGAGATTGAGGGAACTCTGCGCACCCTCTACCCGGGGGAGAGGCCGGGTGACCACGATCGGCCGTGCGACCACCCTGACATTGTAAGTCAGGTGTTTGGCCTGAAGCTGCAGGCGCTGCTGAAGCAGCTGCGAGGCGGCATCCTGGGTCGGCAGCGGGCCATTCTGCACACGATTGAGTGGCAGAAGCGTGGCCTGCCGCACGCTCACATCCTGCTGTGGGTCGTGCCCGCCGACAAGCCTCGCGCAGAAGACGTGGACGCGTGCGTGTGCGCTGAGCTGCCCGATCCGGAGACTGATCCAGAGCTTCACGCGATCGTCTGCGCCAAGATGGTGCACGGTCCGTGCGGTGCGCTGAACCCGCAATCTGTCTGCATGAAGGACGGCCGATGCAGCGTCGGATATCCGCGGCCGTACCTGGAGGCCACAGAGCTGCCAGAGCGCAGCTATCCGAAGTACAGGCGGCGCGCGCCGGAAGACGGCGGTCGACGTGCGCAGACGCCCGGCCGGCGCGGTGTTGAGATCGATAACCGCTGGATCGTCCCCTACAATCCTCACATCCTTCGCGCGCTGGACTCCCATGTCAACGTCGAGGTAATCACGCACGCGATGGGGGCGATCCGCTATTGCATCAAGTATGTCACCAAGGGCTCTGATAGGATCATGTTTGCGGTTCAGCCAGACGGAGTGATCGACGAGGTGGCCCAGTACAGGGACAGTCGGTACCTTGGGTCCATGGAGGCATCGTGGCGGCTGGCCGAGCGGCCGATCCATGTCCATTATCCGCCAGTCCAGCGGCTGCAGCTTCATCTGGCTGACGATGAGAGGCGCGTCGTGTTCCGTGGCGACGCAAATCTGGAAGCCGTCCTGGCGGGCGAGCAGGCCAATCCCTCCATGCTGACATCCTTCTTCGATTTGTGCCAGCATGACGAGTTCGCGGCGACGCTCCTCTACACAGAGGTGCCGCGGTACTATACGTGGCAGGCACGACGCGGCCGGGGCGCAGATGCCCGTCCGGCCCACTGGAGACGGCGCCTCCAAGGCCAGCCTCATCCCGAGGTGCCGGGCGTGTTCGCCGCTGCCACGCTGTCGCGCGTGTTCACCACGACGCCGCGCGCGGGGGAAGTTTTCTTTCTTCGCCTGCTCCTCCTCAACGTCCGAGGTCCGCGCTCTTACGAGCACCTCCGCACGGTCGATGGCCGCGTGTGTGCCACCATGCGTGAGGCGTGCTCCGCACTGGGGCTGCTCGAGGATGGAGCGCACTGGACGCGCGCTATGGAGGAGGCGACCGTGACGCGTTTTCCAGGTGGTTTGCGCTTCCTCTTCGCTCTGATTCTGATCGAGGGAGAGGCTACGTGCGATCCCATGGCGCTGTGGATGAGGTTCCGGGACGCCATGTCGGAGGACATCGCTCGCCGTCAGCACACCGCTCGCGCAGCTGGCAGACGCGGTCTCACCGAGGACGAAGTGCGCGAGCAGGCGCTGCGCAGGATCGCTGGCATTCTGCGCCGGCTGCACGGCAAATCCCTGGCCGAGTACGGGCTGCCAGTTCCACCGGTGCTGGACCCCGCCGCCGCCGCCGATAGCGACGACGACGAGCCGCCCGGCGGCCCCGAGTTTGACCCGGTCGCTCTGGCCGAGCGCGTTGAACGCGACGAGCCGCGTCTGACTGATGACCAGCGCGCCGTCTATGACGAGGTGATGCGACGGCTGGACAACGACGAGTCGGGTGTCATCTTCCTGCAGGCTCCAGGCGGCTGCGGGAAGACGTTCTTGGAGAACCTGCTGCTGGCCAAGGTCCGCAGTCAGGGGCGCGTGGCAGTTGCAGTGGCCACATCCGGCATCGCAGCCAGTTTGTTGGAGGGCGGCACGACTGCCCATCATCGGTTCAAGATCCCTCTGCAGCTGCATCCTGACAACGAGAACGTCTGCGGCATTGATCGCCGCTCTCCCGAGGCCGACTACCTTCGCCGCTGTCGCCTCATTGTGTGGGACGAAGCGGCCATGACGAACCGGCGCGCCACTGAGGCGGTCGACCGGGCTCTCCAAGACGTCCGCGACAGGCAAGAGCTGTTTGGCGGCGTTCTGACGCTGCTCTCTGGCGACTGGAGACAGATTCTGCCAGTGGTGAAGCGCGGCGGGCGCGCAGAGGTTGTTGACGCCTGCCTCAAGTCATCGCCCATGTGGCCTCGGATCGACACCATGGAGCTCGCGACCAACATGCGGGCGCTGAACGGCGATGATCAGGCCGGTGAGTTCGCCAACTTCCTGCTGCGCGTCGGTGACGGCCGGCTGCCCGTCGTGGCACAGCCGGACACGGTGCAGGTGCCCGAGTTGGTGGTCAGTCCCGCGCGCAGTCTCGCCGCGCTGGTCGATCGCATCTTCCCTGACATGGCCGAGCGACACCGTGATGAGGAGTGGCTGCATGAGCGCGCCATCCTCTCGCCGCTAAATGCGACCGTTGACAGGGCGAACGAGGCCGCGCTGGCCCTTCTTCCCGGCGAAACAGTCAACTACGCTAGCGTCGACACCATCAGTGACGACGACAACGAGGATCACGGGCCTCCGGTGCCCACCGAGGTGCTCAATGCCATCGACGTGTCGGGCATGCCGTCGCATCGACTTCAGGTCAAGGTCGGCGCCCCGGTCGTGTTGATGCGCAACCTCGATGCTCCACGCGTCGTGAACGGCACGCTGTGCACGGTGCTGCGCGCCGCGCCTAACGTGCTCGAGCTGCGAATCGCCAGTGGAGTCGCGCGCGGCGAGACGCTGTTTTTGCCGCGCCTCCCTCTGGTGGTGAGCGCTGTCGATTCCGGCATCGGCCGACCATTCCGCCGCTGTCAGTTCCCCGTCAAGCTGTCATTCGCCATGACCATCAATCGCTGCCAAGGGCAGACTAAGCGACGCGTGGGCATCTATCTGCCATCCCCGGCCTTCACTCATGGCCAGTTCTACGTGGCTCTCTCGCGCGTAGGCAGCTTTGATTCAGTCGAGGTGCTTTCCACGCACAACCATCGCACGCGGAATGTCGTATACAGAGAGGTTCTTTGAGGTGCGCGCGCCAGGATCGGGCGTCATACGGGTGCGTTATGGGGCGTTATCTTAGTTCGGTTGTCGAGCGACGATCGGATGTACCCCGCGTTGTGCCGTCCTTCACCCTTGCTATGACGTTGAGCCCGGAGTGGCCGGAGGAAGCCCTTGCTCCTTGAGTGGGAGGGCCACTCTGACTGTCCGGGTGGTCAATGTCGACGGCCAACTGTAGGCTGCGGCCAATCGTATTGGGCGTTAGGAAGCGGGTGCGTCATCGGGCGTAATCTTAAACGTTATCGGAAGTATAGTCAGGCGGCGGCGTCCAAGAGCGGTCAGATACTCCTGTGGTCAGTCGTGTGGTACGGCTGGTGGTCCGTGTGCTGGGATTTTTTAGTCTGGAAATGTTAGCGCGTCGCTGTTGGTTGTGAGACCCCCTTTCAGACGTGTGAACGTCTGTAGTCCGTGTCGTGTGATCGATCGGACACTTCACCCCTTGATAGGGGGAGTCTAAACCGCTGCGGGGCGAGTCTTACGTCTGGGAGTGCCAGTGAGTGAGTGCGTGGCTGCATCTGCATCCTGTGCTTAACCCTTTCGGTGCTGTAGGTATTTGGAGTGGTGAATGATGGCGGGTGAGTGTGTGTGTGCCGGTACGCGCTGACGTAACGGGCCCTTAACCGTTATACTAAAAGTTTGACATCGTTAACGTAAGTTCATCAGGAGGCTGACATTGACATTTCAGTGTGCTTAACTCATTTCATTGTGCTCAAATCATATTTGGCTGTCGTTTGGCTGCTGCAAATCTCCTGTGGCCCAATCATGCTCATATTTCAAAGTTACTTTAAAAACGTGTTAAGGGCGGGGTGCGCGCTCGGAGCACTTCCACGACAGTGCACCCTGGTAACAGGCTGTGTTCAGTGTGCGGAGCCGACCTTGATGTTCCCTATAAAACCCACAATCTATCCATCACCCCGGCACGGCGACCCTGAACTATGCCTGGCTAAGACTCCGAGCCTTTTGACTTCCTTATGCCGTCCCTGACTACATTTCTCGCCACCATGCAGTTAACCAGCAGGGCCGTCAGTCATCGACACCGGCTGCCGCCAGCAACCGCAGCTGACGCCAACAAACCCCGGATCCGATAAGCTCTGCCAGGCAATCGGACCAGACCAGTCCAGCTAATCCCAGCAAGTCATTCTGACTGTGTCTAATCCGGTCAGTGTGTCGCCTAATGCCGCTTTGACACTTTGCTTACTTCTGTTTCCTAATCGGCCTTCCTATTGTGTATCGCCATAGCAGCCCGCTACATGTACACTACTTCTACTTCACTGCTCTTTTTCTCCTACTGAGCATGCTGCCTACACAGGGCTGTTTTGTAGCGTAGCTTAGCACGCCAGCATTACCACTGTCAACCTTCTGAATTCATGTCAGAATGATTCGCCATGTCAACTACTGTGACCTGTCCCCTGGCCCAGTTAGGTAAATCGCTGCTGCTAGATTTCACATAAACATTCACTGCTCGAATTGGCTAATCCCGTCGTTTGGCTGCTGCAAATCTCCTGTGGCCCAATCATGCGCGCGGAGCAAGCAAGTCACCTAGTTTGAACCCCATATGAAACAACAGTAGTTTATGTAGGGGAAGATAAGAGAATTATATAGTTGAAGAATTTGCTGTTTAGGAAGGAATCTTTTCACTCTAGCAATCATTCCTATATTTCTGCTGATTGTGTTACAGACGCTGCTAATGTGAGATGCAAACTTTAAATCAGAGTCAATGAGTATTCCCAGGTACTTAATTGTTGTCATTTCCTTTATTTTAACACCATTTATGAATGTATTGAAATTTTCACTTGTTTTGCGTTTAGTATACACCTGTAGGAAGGTTTTTGATGTATTTATTGTGAGATAGTTGGCTTCTAACCAGTTTGATATGTTTGACAGCGCTATATTTACCTTGTTTTCTAGTGCTTTAATGTCTTTATGTCTGAAAAATATTGCTGTATCATCAGCATATAACATAAATTGCACTCCTATTTTCAGATCAACTATGTCGTTAACATACAAAATAAACAAAAGTGGCCCTAAGATTGATCCTTGTGGAACACCAATATTAATTTCTCTGACATTTGATTGAGTCTCTTCAATTTGTACTATTTGCATGCGATCTTTTAGATATGACTTTATAATTTTGAGGCTGTTTCCTCGAAAGCCCATCCTATTTAGTTTTTGTATAAGTATAGTATGATCAACTGTGTCAAATGCTTTGGATAGGTCCAGGTAAATTCCTGCTACCAATTCATTCTCCTCAAAAGCTTTTGTTATATATTCTTGGATGAGCATTATCGGCATGTATGTTGAATGTTTTTTCCTGAAACCAAATTGATATTGTGAGAGGAGATCTTCATTTGCTATGAAGTCTGACATTTGGTTATATATAATTTTTTCCAGAATTTTTGACATGATTGGTAAAATACTTATTGGTCTGTAATTAGATAGACTGTCACAATCTCCACTTTTGTAGATCGGTTTTACTGACGCAATTTTCAAACTATTTGGAAAGATACCTGTTGAAAGGCATAGGTTGAAAAAGTATGTGAGCTTGGATAGAATTGATTTGTACGTTAATTTGAATAATTTTGAGTTAATTCCATCAATCCCTGCCCCTACGTCTTTAAGCTGCAATATCAGTTGTTCTATATATGTATCACTGATCTGAGAGAAATTAACAATTTCCTCATCTGAATGTTCCACATTTTGTAGGGGATCAGTGTTGTTTTCAGGAATATTTTGCTTTAGTGTTTCCCCTATTTCAGTAAAAAATCTGTTAAATTTTTCAGCTAATTACTTTTTACTCTCTTGTTGACCACTAGATTCATTTTGCAACTCACTTGGCAAAACATTGCCTTTTTTCTTTTGTTTTAAGAGGTCATTGAGCATTTCCCATGTTCTTTTTGGATTACTTTCATTCTTAGAGAACTCTGATTTATAGTATGCTTTCTTAGCATTTAAAATTGCCTTGTTTAAACAATTTCTATATGCATTGTATGCTGTTGTATTTGTATTGTTTGGATTCTTAAGTTTGTTTGCAAATAGTTGGTTTTTGTGGTTGATGGAGCAGAGGAGTGCTGGGGTCATCCATGGTTTAACAAAACTGTTTTTCCTTGAGCATGTGATTGTTTTTGAACATAATGCCACTCCATCCTTATAGGATTCTATTATTTGTTGACATGCAAGGTTAGGATCAGTTTGATAATTTAGATTTTCAAGTTTGGATATCAAATGTGATTTGAGTGTGTCTAATTTCCTGTAGTCAAATATTGTCTTCGTTTCATTTTTCAAAACTATAGAAGTATAACACCCCGAAAATACCAACAACTTTCAAAATTAAAACTGAGATATATGTTATAGAACTATCTGCTCTAGACATGCCAAACTTAAACTCGATAACTCCATTTTAGCAAAGTTATGGCAAAAAAAAAACTACTCAAAATTTATTACGTAAAATTTTCAAACTCAATTTTTAGCCGTCACAGAACACACAGAGCAAGCCAAAGACCATCATTGAGTTTCCTGTGATGAGCTGCATCGAATAGATACCCCTTTTATGCAAAATAGCAACTTTGAAATTTGACCTTCTTTGACCTGACCTTGACCTGACCTCCACCAGAATGAAACATAACTGGCCCCAATGGCCCACACCATTGAATTGTAAATGTAAAATTGGCCATAAAACATGTATCACACGAGTCACGACCCTAGCATAGTTGGGTTCATATTGTGACCCCTAGTGACCTGACCTCTGTGAACTGACCTGACATCAATGACCTGTTTAGGCAACATATGTATTAGACAACAACGCTCCATCGATGTTTTTCGATAACATGCCTTTTATTTGATGTGTTAACTGACTGTAACGCATTCCTTAGACTAAATCCGTGAAAAATGCGACCCTTGACCTGACTTGTGACGTCAAGGGTTGCACCTAGGTCAACGAAACCTGGTAACAAGGTAGTTCCCTGTTGGGGCTATCAAACGCTCTTTGAATGTTCAAAATCGGTCGGTAACTTTTCGAGATCTCAGGTGGAATGCGAAACGGCTGCACCACCCCATCAGGTGGTGGGGTCCGGTCCGCCAATAGCCCAACGGGGCGCGGATTATTTATTCACTCATACTGTGTCATTTATTTTGAGAACACCTTTCTCACGCCATGGCATGGTCCTCTCGTAATAGAACGAGACAAGATATCTTGGCTCGCTACGCGTCGCGTTGGCCATAAAATGATGAAGGAGAACATTTGGGATCGATTGGTGTTTGTTCCGTGTTGATCGGACGTCTAGAAGCTTAGATATTCGCGAAAAACTTGTTGAACTTGCCAAAATACCTGCCAGCTTGCTGTATCACCTGCTACTTGGTAATGTACTGAAAACTTGCTAATGTACTGAAAACCTGCCAAAGGTATTTACTTGCCTAAATACCGCAAAGAACTTGTTCTAAAATACTTGGTATTTACTTGCCTAAATACCGCAAAGAACTTGTCCTTTCCGACGTTTAAATCATACGTTTTTAGACGACCAAATACCTTGCGAATTTGCCTTGATCTCAGATCAGCTCGACTTGTTTTCAGCGAATTGATTGCAATTTTAGTTATGTTTATTTTCAAGTGGTATTTTCTCATTTGCTTTTCGCGTCCTATCTATTAAGCTATTACACATACGATGACAGAGCCGGTGGGTGGTTATAATGCAATACCCTGCACGGTGAACATCTTGCGAGTTTTGCAGCGGTGCTATTGCTGGGGCTTATCGCTGACTGAAAAGGGTAAATACAGTAAATACAGATGGCTGTGTTGGATCCCTTTGCTTTTGCCCAACATTCAGCGTTGGAATTGTGGCTTTACCGTCCCTCTTATTAAAGTTATCTAACTTTTTGTAGCTTCGTCAGGTTAGACACGACGCGCGTGGCGATATCCATCTGGCGGCCGCTGGCGGAACTACCGCGCACGACCCGCACACGGGCCTGGCGGCCGCCAGTGGAACTACTGCGCAGGTGGCAGCACCTGCCTGTGGAGAAGCGGCTGGCACTCGGCCGCCCCACTCCCCACCCCGCCCCCACCCAGCTGGCCGCCAGACCGTGGGAACGACTCGGCTCAGCACTGCCGCACGCGCATTCAGCGGCGGCTTGTCGATTTTTCGAGTGTCGGCTGCCGATCTCCCGAGAGCCGGCCACCTGTCAGCC
The DNA here is from genome assembly GCF_019059575.1 of Amphibalanus amphitrite. Taxonomy (NCBI): domain Eukaryota; kingdom Metazoa; phylum Arthropoda; class Thecostraca; order Balanomorpha; family Balanidae; genus Amphibalanus; species Amphibalanus amphitrite. The sequence goes on along the minus strand of NW_024881703.1, from coordinate 399,957 downwards.
GCCGCTCGGCTCTGTGTTAAGCATATGGGGACGGCGAATTTCTCCCGGAGGGAAGCACCTCGCTCACAAAAGCACGTGAATCAGCCGCATTCCTGTGTCTGAGGCCAATGCTTAAGAGATATGTGGTTCCGCGGCTATCTCGCAGGCCCTAAGAGAAAAAGCTCGCTGCAAAAACCGAGCGTTTCAAAAAACCCGCAAACCGACGCAAATAGAATAGTTATATGATGAGAGTGTTTTCACGCCTCCTTATGCACGGCTCTAAGTGTCATTGAGCTATCAACTGTCAGCGGTTTTCGGACAACGAATTTCTTAGTTTTTACTAAATCCAATTTATTTCAAGCGATTGTCACTGTGCTAGTTTCTTCTTACACGTTTTTGAAAAAGCGCTGAAGAAGTCTTTGATAGACGAAACCGGTCCGCTTATTCTTTTCTATAATTGTTTTTTGAATATAATCGTAGACTATGTACTGCAGCTCTTTACTACAAAATTTGAGAATGTTTGGTATAACTTTGACCCGAACGATGTGCAGCTGAATTTTCAATCTTGAATGATTATAGACAGCTCGCGAAATTAACTTCAACCTAAACTACCGACAAGCAGAAGAAAATCCGATACAAGCCTACCTCAATCCTCTCACCTTATTCAACCGTTGAAACGTTAAAGACATTTGTTCAGTCCGAGTCGCTATGTCGACCACCCGCGCCGTGCTGGGGGGGGGGGGGGTGTTTTTACGCCCTTCCCCCTCAGGTTTTTCGCGAATATCTAAAAAACGGCGACGCGACGCGTAGCGTCATTCAAGGTCAGGTCAAGTGACCTTACCTCAGATTTTTTTTCGAAAACTCGCTGTAGCTACACCGACAGAGCGATCACTTTAAAACTTTCGGTAATTGTTTAGGGTAACAGTATGTATGAAATGGATGCCTCTGATTTTTTTATGTTTGTGACCTAAGGTCAGGTCAATTTTGCGACTGCTCCATTAGGTATACCTAAGTCAATGGGAGAAAATTGAAATGCGCCTCTTTTGGACGAATTTCGTTCTGCACCCTCTCAAACATCGGTCCATAGGTAAACATGACACACTGAATCGGAAAATTGCAACTGTGACCCCTGTGTGTACCCCTGAGGTCATTTTAGGACATAAAAGGTCTTCAGCAGTTTTTCCAAGGTTTCCAAAGGTTTCAGCAAAATTTTCGGTTCCGATTGACACCTCTAGTCATTACCCCTACCTACCAGACCCCATTGCTGACACAACCAAGTTTACTGAAATTCCATACCTTTCTGGAAGTCCTTGGGTATTTCTGCATTTCCGATGCACCAAATTTAACCCTCGCATGTGTGCGGCGTTTGCCAGCTTCTAATGTGAAGGGGGGGTCGGTTGGACCCCCCCCCCCTTGCCGTTTGGCCCCTGATCGAGCTAGAGCTTCGCGGAAAAAAACGAGCGTGTTGCCCGTGACGAGAGGAAGCCGATGATACCCAATTTTAAGGTCCTAGGTCATTGGTTGACCTTCCAGGTCAGGTCAATGACCCAAAGTCGGGAAAATCGGGACCTGATAGAAAGTCGTAAAGTGTGGCTGCTAAGGGGTTTTTCGGGGTGCTGATCACGAATATCGTGTTAGTTTTGATCACAGATGATGTTTTTAAGCATTTAGACCAGGTCGGGTCAGGTCAGGTCAGGTCAACCAGTAGGCGTCGTGACAGGTAGTCGTGACATTCGTAGTACGTGTCAACCGCCTCTAACAGCTTCGTAACATGTTACGAAGTCACCAAAACTACTTCGTAAATGTTCAAATGGTTGCTCAATTCGAATTCAGCTCCAAAAACTAGCCTAGAAACATGTAAAACTCGAAAAAGTGAGCCGAGGTCACCCGAGGTCACCAAAGGTCAATGACCTGACCTGACCTTCAGGTGACCTTGACACCCACCCTAATGTATGGGAGCAACATCAAATCACATGTTTGAACGTTTGAAACCACGAAAAGCTTGCAAACGCGCGGCTAATGCGAGCCGACATACGCGAAATCGCGATTCCGGCCAAACATGGTCTCGGAAAAGAGGTCACAGGTCAAAGTTCATTTGGGTCAGGGTCATGAAATTTTCAGGGTAGGTGTACAATTGATCAATGCGAGGGTACTGAAAGGTTCGTCGCAATCGGTCGCTTTTTACGCGAGTTATTCGCGAAAAACCATGGGGGGGGTCCATCCGACCCCCCCCCCCCCTAGACATGCGAGGGTTAAGACATGACACTTCCTCCACAAAGCATTTAATATATCCCATTTAACCCTCGTACATTGTAGTGTGAGAGTTGGGTTTTGGAGGCTGTCGCCTCGGCGCCGCGGGGAGCGTCGGCCGGCCGCCGTCTGCCCCGTCCCCTCCGGTGTGGACGAAGGGCACATCTGGCGTCGGAGCGGTCCCGGCGGCCGTTCGTCCCAGTTTCGGGGCCATGCCGGCGCGCCGGATAGGGAAGAGGGGGAGTCGTGTCCGAGCCATGGGACCGCACGGTGGTGTGTGAGGGTGAGCGAGAAATACAAAGCAATTTGGCAAAGACTACCTTTTACAAGCTATTTCGGCACCATGCCTGAAGAAAGTGGTGGTGCAGTGTCAGAACAGTGATCGGGGCTGTTTGCGACGGAGCTGCCAGGACAATGTGAGCAGCTATCGGATCTGAAGGTGGCTCAAAGCTCCGAGTTGGTGTGGCCGCCGGATCAGGTCGGGCCGCGACTGCACCGGAGAGGACGGCGACGCCCCAGGAGACGGAGACGGAGACGGCGAGAGGCGAGCTGTGATTGCCGCTTGACCGCTGTGCCGGCGAGCACCGGTATCGTCTGCCGCTGGGGCCAGTGTGTCAGCAGCTGGGACCGACGCCGCCGGAGGATGCAGCTGGACGGAGGAGCTGCGGGCACGACGAGCCGGACCATGCAGCTGACTGACAGGACGACTGTGCCGCCGGACAGTGGGCCGAACACTGGGCCTGATGCAGTGACTGCTGTGTTTACGGTGAAGCATGCTGACGAGTAACGCTCGCAGCAGTGGCAGAGGTGCGTGCTGGTGAGTTACGATCGTAGCAGTGTTGGAGGTGCGTGCTGGCGAGTTACGCTCGCAGCAGTGTTGGAGGTGCGTGCTGGCGAGTTACGCTCGCAGCAGTAAAATCGGCGTGTGGTGGCAGTCGCCGGGACTGCACTGGAAATTCCACAGGAGGGCCGTGTGGTGGCAGTCGCCGGCACTGCACTGGAAATTCCACAGGAGGGCCGTGTGGTGGCAGTCGCCGGCACTGCACTGGAAATTCCACAGGAGGGCCGTGTGGTGGCAGTCGCCGGGACTGCACTGGAAATTCCACAGGAGGGCCGTGTGGTGGTAGTCGCCGGGACTGCACTGGAAATTCCACAGGAGGGCCGTGTGGTGGCAGTCGCCGGGACTGCACTGGAAATTCCACAGGAGGGCCGTGTGGTGGTAGTCGCCGGGACTGCACTGGAAATTCCACAGGAGGGCCGTGTGGTGGCAGTCGCCGGGACTGCACTGGAAATTCCACAGGAGGGCCGTGTGGTGGCAGTCGCCGGGACTGCACTGGAAATTCCACAGGAGCCGTGTGGTGGCAGTGACCGGGACATTTTAGAATAAGTGTCTGATTGTTTGTGAGCTCGTGTTTTTTTTTTGTGTGTGCATTTGATTTAAGGTGACCAATTGATTTTGCGTGTGCCGTTGATGGACAGGAGAGGGCAAGTGGTTGAATGAGAGAGCTGGTAGTTTCGTGGCATCTGTGGTCCGTGACAAAATTGGTGAGCCTGGCCAAGCGCATTTCTTCATGCCGGGCGCTGCACGTAAAAAAGATTCTTAAATGATTGGGGAAGGCACGTGGACATTATGCGTGCTGATTAGGAGCGTTTAAAAGAATAGCTTAGGATTGCTTGGCTGGTTGTGTGCGTGTTTGTGTTAAAATTTCAGTGGTTGATTCTTGAGAATCAGGGGAAGGTGTAGTGTGAGAGTTGGGTTTTGGAGGCTGTCGCCTCGGCGCCGCGGGGAGCGTCGGCCGGCCGCCGTCTGCCCCGTCCCCTCCGGTGTGGACGAAGGGCACATCTGGCGTCGGAGCGGTCCCGGCGGCCGTTCGTCCCAGTTTCGGGGCCATGCCGGCGCGCCGGATAGGGAAGAGGGGGGAGTCGTGTCCGAGCCATGGGACCGCACGGTGGTGTGTGAGGGTGAGCGAGAAATACAAAGCAATTTGGCAAAGACTACCTTTTACATACATATAGGGGCGGAGGTGGTTTTTCGTTAAAAACTCACGTAAAAGCCGTTGGATCACGACCAAATTGTACCCTCGAGCCAATCATTTTTTTCGTTACCGGCCCGGGAAAACCTGAGGCCAGTTTTACCAACAGAAAAATAGCCGCCTGCCGGAGTTTTTGCCTAAAAACCGCTTCACATACGGAGCGTAAGCGCGATGAGCATGTAAGTGGATAGGGTTTGTTTGTTAATTGGGGCTTTAGGGCGCGCCGACTGCTAAGGTCATTTTGCGCCCATAAGTGGAAAGTGGATAAGGCTTTACCGCTTACGCTCCGTATGTGAAGCGGTCTTTAGGCGAGAAATTCTGGCAGGCGACTATTTTTCTGTCGGTAAAACTGGCCTCTGGACCCATAATGATCATTGGCTTATGAGCTTTTTCTGGAGATCATCTTGAGCCATAAAATCTGACTTCAAGAAGTTATAGCGGGTCCCGATTTTCTCGACACTTGTCTTTGACCTCCTGAATGAGACGAAATGACCAAGGACCTTAAAAATGGGCAGTAACGGCTTCCTATAGTCACGGGTAATACGCTCGTTTTTTTTTGTGCACAGCTCCATCTCAGAGTCCGAGAGGCCGCGGGGGTCCGATCGACTCCTCGCCCTTACTTTAGCGGCTATGAAAACGCCAACAGACGGGCGACGGTTAAAAATTGCAGCTGCTTTTGTACGACTGTACGGAGCCGCGGTGAGATGGTGAGGCGAGCAGCTACGTGAAAATTGGTATCTAATCAATGTGTGCTGTGCCTTTGACCTGGGCTAATCTTTGAACCCTGGGATGCAGCAGTCACGATGGTTCGATCAATGGAGCCACTTACTATAAAAAGATAGATTTTCTCAGAATCCCTCATTACCCCCACCGAAAGGGCTCCATTACCCCCAAAGGGGGCATGCCCCACCATTTGCCGACCCCTGATATAGATGTTCAAACGACGATTAGCGCCGGTAGGCGCGGGAGAGTGACCAAGGATGGGCAGGGATTTCTATATAGATGTTTAAACGACGATTAGCGCCGGTAGGCGCGGGAGAGTGACCTAGGATGGGCAGGGATTTCTATATAGATGTTTAAACGACGATTAGCGCCGGTAGGCGCGGGAGGGTGACCTAGTCGACAATAAATATTACGTGAAGCGTTTCAGTTTTTTTTTAATACCCGCTCCAACCCAACCACACCACCTACAGACACGATTCAACCACCAATCGACAGCTCTCGATCGTGGCTATGTGCGCGGCACATTTTTAATCGCATTTGCACCCCCCAAATAGCCAAACTCGGCCCCTCGACTATGTCGCCCGACGCTCCAGAGATGGCGCTGACTGTCTGCGTGACGTCAGCTCACACGACCGGCGATCGCCGATCATAAAACGTGCATGTCGCCCCTGGACAACCAATTCCAGCGTACTGTCTTGCTTTTGCCCTCTTGTTCTGAAAATTTGGTCAAGAAACATGGCGTATAACCTTCATTTAAAGCCAAATTTGCTCCAAACCACTTCGCCGTAAAACGCCGCAATACGCACCAGACCATGTCATCAATCCGTGCAGAGTACCATGGCTTATTCAAAGCGTTGATGTTTGCGTCCTTGATAGCTCAGTTGGTGGAGTGGTGGACTTCTGTGGTGTTGGTCACTGGTTCCATTCCAGCTCGGGATGTTTTCAAAACGTACTTACATTTTTAGTTGCAGTACCCGGCCGCTAGGGTCGCGACCCCGTAGAGGTCGCTGCGGTCCCCACGTGACCGACCGGCCGCAGCCACGGGCCGGCGGCGGCGCAGTGTGGGGCGAGCGGGCGGAGCACGGTTCGTCGGAAGGTCATCTCAGGCTCAAAAGAAACGGTATATACCATTCGAAAGCTGACGGTGAGCTGAATCCAAAAATGTAATTTTTATCAAAATCGATCGATGGCCTTTTTGAAAATTGCGTTTTTGTAAAAACTTTATAATTTTTTAATCAACGGGCTGTCCCGGGCATTATTAAAAAAAATAAGCATGTTTTTTCGAGTTGCAGTGAAAGCTGAACGCCAAAAGAACAATATTTAGGGAAGCAATATTTCCTAACAATAATGTGCGTCTCCCACAGCCGACAATAAGGCGCAATCACGCAGCTCAGTGTCACGATGGACCAACGTCAGCCACACAGAACCGTGAAATGACCCTTATCGACTCGCAGACCCGGCGCTCTCGGCCCGCCCGACCAGCCACGGAAAGAACGTTCGCCTCTCGTTCTACTAAACAAATGCCATATTTGTCAGTTTAACTGTCTACATTGCTATTAAAGTTATTCAGGATACCTGTGAAGAAAATGCGTTGTTCTGCTTGATTTACAACATGCTTTAATTTACATTTTTCTTATGCATGTTTTGTTCCATCCAGCTGCGCTCAGTGCCCGCGCAGGGGAAGTGAGCGGGGTTTCACCGTCAGAGGCTGTACTGGTGACAGCTGCTCGGCCGTGCGACCGGTCAAAGGTTACCTTGCCCCACCGGGCGCTACCCCCACTCCACCCGAGCTGAGGCCGGTACAGCCTCTGACATTTCAGCGCGGCCAATTTTCCTTATATGGGCATGATACCAAGCTCAATTGAGCAAAGTAGACATGAACAAATGCAAATCAATGCATGGTGTGAAGATGACAGAGCAATAAATCTTCTGCTCATGTATCCTGAATAACTCAAGTACCGACTTGAATCGTTAAACCAACAATTATGACGTCTGTTTAGTAGAACGACAGCCGAACCTCCTTGCCGTGGCCGGTCAGGCAGGCCGAGAGCGCCGGGTCTGTGAGTCGATAAGGGTCAGTTCACGCTTCTGTGTGGCTGACTTTGGTCCATCGTGACACTGAGCTGTGTAATTTCGCCTTATTGTCGGCTGTGGGAAACGCATATCAATGTTTGGAAATATTGCTTCGCTAAATATTGTTCTTTAGGCGTTCAGCTTTTACTGGAACTCAAAAATACATGTTTATGTTTTCAAGAATGTCCAGGACAGCCCGTTGAATAAAAAATTATAAAGTTTTTACAAAAACGCAATTTTCAAAAAAGGCCATCGATCGATTTTGATAAAAATTACATTTTTGGATTCAGCTCACCGTCAGCTTTCGAATGGTATATATCGTTTCTTTTGAGCCTGAGATGACCTTCCGACGAACCGTGGGAGGGGTTGGTGCGGTAACTGCGGTGCCGTCAGAGCGGCCGCTGCCGGACAGCGGAAATACGAATAAAGGAAATGATGGTGGGAAAGAAGGAAGGGTAAGTGAGCAAATGATTGAGTCGGTGAGAGAAAAAGTCAAGAGGATGGAGCCGAAAGACGTTTTTAAAAATGTAGCTTAGTTGCGGCACTCGGCCGCTATGAATACATAACCGATCCTAAATGGCGGGGGGGGGGCGAGGTACCCAGATTTGGGATAGGTTGGTTACAGAATTCAACAAAATAGTGACAAGATTATCGATTATGCTTAGTGGGCACGGGGAAGGCACGGGGACGGGACGGAGACGGAGATTTAGCGGCCAGCGGGAGCGGGAACGGAGACGGAGACAAAGAGAGCGAGAGCGGGCGGGAGCGCGGGAACGGGGACGGAAACGTGGACGAATCGGAGAGCAGACAGATACAGAGACAGAGACAGAGACAGAGGCGGAGACAGAGACAGAGGCGGAGATGGAGTGGTCAGCGGGAGGGGGACGAAGACGGGAACGGAGACAGAGATCGGGAGCAGGAGCGGGGACAGGAACCAGGACGGAGATGGGGATGGAATCGGAGACGAGACAGATACAGAGACACTAAGACAGAGAGGGAAGACGTAGACGGAAACAGAGCAGGCACTATTATATCTTTAGCACTGAAAGCATTACCGATCGTGAGTGTTGGCTCGGGGGGGGGGGGGGGAGAGTGCGGAGGGGAGGGAAGGAAAGGGGTCGGGGGGGGGGTCGGGGAGAGTCACTCAGATTTGGGATAGGTTAGTTACAGAATTCCACGAAATACTGAAAAATTAGCGATCATGTTTAGTATTAGGAGCGTACCAAAACCAATATAGCGTCTTGAACTGGGACATAAAAACCTATATGTATCTGCGGCGCGGGCGGGGAAGAAGCCACTAGCCAGTACTTTTTTCAGTACCAAGAGGGGATTGGAGTGGAGGGGAGAGGAGGGGAAGGGAGGGAGTGGAGGGAAGGGGAGGAAATCGAGGGAGGAAGGGAGGGAGGGAGGGGGGAGCGAAGAAGTGCGATGAAGGAGACTGGGAGAGGAGAGAGAGAGACGGATGTGGAGGGGTAAGTAAGCATACGATTGGATCAGTGATCGACAAAGTCAGAGAGCGGAGAGGAGGGAGGGAAGAGGGATGGAGGCAGGGAGGGAGTGAGAAAGGGAAAGGAAAAGAGAGAGAGAGAGAGAGAGAGAGAGAGAGAGAGAGAGAGAGAGAGAGAGAGAGAGAGAGAGAGAGAGAAAGAGAGAAAAGCGGGCATTATGGACGGGACGGGCAGGGATTTCTATATAGATGTTCAAACGACGATTAGCACCGGTAGGCGCGGGAGAGTGACCTAGGATGGGCAGGGATTTTCTATATAGATGTTTAAACGATGATTAGCGCCGGTAGGCGCGGGAGGGTGACCTAGTCGACAATAAATATTACGTGAAGCGTTTCAGTTTTTTTTTTATACCCGCTCCAACCACACCACCTACAGACACGATTCAACCACCAATCGACAGCTCTCGATCGTGGCTATGTGCGCGGCACATTTTTAATCGCATTTGCACCCCCCCCCCCCCCCAAATAGCCAAACTCGGCCCCTCGACTATGTCGCCCGACGCTCCAGAGATGGCGCTGACTGTCTGCGTGACGTCAGCTCACACGACCGGCGATCGCCGATCATAAAACGTGCATGTTGTTGTTGTTGTTGTTGTTGTTTGTTCCCCACGCAGCGGTCGCTACGTAGCCTCTCGGCTCTGGAGGTACAGTCACCAGCAGTTGCTACCCATCACCCCCGAAAGGCGGGGGAGCAAGCTACCACCGCCCCTGCGAGACTAGCGCCGCCATGCGCCAAAAAGTGGAAACACCACGTGACTGAGGCCACGTGAGGGCAGGGTCACGTGATGGAGGGGCGGAGCATAGTAGCTTTTGCGCCCGACACTAACTGAAATGCCGCGCTGTGATTGGGAGCCTTAGCATGAATGAAGCCCCGGCGCACAGTGGGCCAGGCGCTTCAAAAAAGCGGAATTAAATCATTGAGCACAGCTGCGGTGCCAAAAACGATTCGTTACAGGGTAAAATATCATGCTAAAGCCGAATCCGATATCCATTTTCAAATTTGATTGGTTACGCTAGGTCAATGACCTATGACGTCATTATTTATCTTCTGCGCTGCACATATGCCTGGGACAGGCGGGCACTATGCCGCATTGGCCGCGCGTTTGCAGTCTTATCGTGGTTTCAAGCGTTCAAACATGTGATATGATGTTGGTCCCATGCATTAGGGTGGGTGTAAAGGTCACCTGAAGGTCAGGTCAGGTCATTGACCTTCGATGACCTCGGTTCACTTTTTCGAGTTTTACATGTTTCTGGGCTAGTTTTTGGAGCTGAATTCGAATTTAGGAACCATTTGAACATTTACGAAGTAGTTTTGGTGCCTTCGTAACATGTTACGAAGCTGTCAGAGGCGGGTTGACACCTACTACGAATACCCGGCAGGACCCATACTGGTTGACCTGACCTGAGCTGACCCGACCTGGCCTAAATGCATGAAGACATCATCTGTGCTCAAAACTAACATGATATTCGTGATCAGCATCCCGAAAACCCCCTTAGCAGCCACACTATACGACGTTCTAACAGGTCCCGACTTTCGGCCATTGACCTGACCTCAGAGGTCACCATTTGACCTATGACCTTAAAACCGGGTACCGTTTGCTTCGTCTCGTGACGACCTACACGATGGTTTTTTCCGCGAAGCTCTAGCTCAATTAGGGGCCAAACGCGAGGAGGGTCGCATCCCCCTGTGCCGTCGAGGGATGCAAAACGGCCTATGCCGGCGAGGGTTAAACCCTTATTTGTCCATTTCGCGCAAAAATGCGCAAAATATTTGCATTGGGCAGCAAGCTATACACCTTGAGGAAAGTCAGGCAGCAAATATCTTCGTGTTGTTCGGTGACGTTTTCTTTATATCCTTATATAAATTCATTGCGTCGTTGCACTACCACGGTTCCGAACAGGCACTGTAAACCCCACCGCTACTAGTAAGCATGAAATAGTTCCCGGGAACTTGAGTACGAGAAACATGCGCAGAAATACCGGCTGTTTTTTTAAAGCTATTTTGTACGGAATAACTTTAATGATTTTACGCTGAGAGCTTTTGAATCGGGGGAACGGAATATGGTACACAGCAGTCATTTCCATCTCCAGTCGGTAAGTCCTACTTTGCGACGTTATAGCATTATCTGCCTTGACATTGGGGAAAGGAAACTTGCTTATTCGGAAACTTTGGACATTTTTACAATACTCTATCCCATAATTACAGGAATTTCACCGAAGTTGATTTTCGACTTAATTCCGCTTTTTTGATGCGCCTGGCCCACTGTGCGGCGCCAGAATCAGCCGTTCGCCTTATATGGAAAGTGAGCCTTTGCGTTTCACTGCTCTGTATTGGTTTGAGAGCCACGGCACCATACGAATTGTGAGCCCCTTTGAACGGGTCACCGCCCGAGGCACTGAGGCGACGGCTGTGCCGGGCAAAGTCTAGCCTGGTGGGAGAGGTGGACCAGGGAAAGTGCGATCGAGCAGCCACTGGGACGTGGACTGGTATTATCCAACTGCGACAAACGATGTCAGCAGCCTCTTATCGTGTCATAGACAGTGTCTATGACACGAAAAGCTAGACAGACAACGTGGGCAGTGCCCAATCAAAAGCTACTAAACGATCCAGTTAAGAAGTTGGCGAGGTAGCCAGACCAAATAAAAAGTTTTTAATTCGATTTTGGTTGACAAATGACATACAAGCCCGCTGTGATGGACCAAAAAAGGAGTTGAGCAGTTCATACAACTTCTAAAAAGTTCAACGGTTTAAAAATTCAAAAGTTAAATGTTAAAATTCAGCCTGCATGTTTAAACTCTGGTCCGGCGCTGGCAGGAAGCTTATATTGCCACTTGCCATTCCACTACGTTGTAATATAACCAAGAGTTCTGTAAGATGCAACTGAAGATGCAACTGATGCAACTGTTGAGGGGGGGGGAGGCGGCGCGAAACGGCCCCCTCTCTCCTTTTCAGTCGATATCTCCTAAAGTATAGCAAACGTCGCCACCAAACTTTCAAGACCCCTCCGGGCATCATTTTTACACCTTGTGACCACATTTTTCCAGAGCTCTTATGAAAGGTTAGTCACAAATGGCGTCAGAGGGATGTCATGTTCTGTCATTTTCGACCCAATAAAAGGTTTAGCGGGAAGAGCTGCCACGCTTACAGTTTTGAAGATAACGAACAATATTCAAGATCAAAAAGATGTAAATAGCGCTACCAAACTCGTAACTCGTATTTCCAAACAAAAATTGATTTTGACCATCAAAACTATAGAAGTGTAACCATAGGCGGCGGAACGGTGAAGGCACCGGGGCACCGTGCCCCCTTTGATTTTGGCATTTTAACATTAGCCCTATGGGCGTTGCATGGAAAGAATGGGACCAAAAGTCGGCAGTGCCTCCCCCACCCCCCTTAATTGAAGGTGTTCCGCCGCTACTGAGTAGGTGTAACACCCCGAAAATACCAACAACTTTCAAAATTAAAACTGAAATATATGTTATAGAACTATCTGCTCTAGATATCTTGAATGGTTTTTAGCACAGTTTAGAGAGACATTATGAATATAATAAGAGATATTAACCTTACTCTCATATTAGCCAAAAGATATAAAATTTCAAAAAGACAAAATACAGTTTCGGGAGCTTTCGGCTTTGCGCCTTTATCAACCGTTATGTATTATTTAGATCATTTTCGTCACAAACTTGCATGGAACAGAAAATTCGAATTGGTACGAACATGCAGAAATCACACACGCACTTCCCAGCTACTCTTTAAAAACGCATCTATGCAAAACTTACAGAGACATAAAAGATTTATCTTGAAGTGCAGAACAAGATAGTCATGTCGAAAACATGAGTCATACGTTCAGCGGAGATAGTATATATCGTGGGTACATCATCAATAATGGGTCCCGACCCCCCGACCAACATTAAAAAATATGGAGATAAGCATATATGAGGTAAGTACATGCATGCATACGATAAGAGAAGTGTACAACAGCACAACCGCACGGCGCACACCCGCGCACACAAGTTTCCACGGTCACTCAGTTTAGATATAATGACCACTCAGATGATAGGCCAAGACGAGGTTTGCGTGTTAAGAGTGGGTTGAAGTTCGCGAATAAAAATGGATTCCCAAATTTTTCTATCTGGGCCGTCTTTTGACACATGCAGAATCTTGATTGAGACGTTTGAGCAGTCCAGTTGCACAGAGTGTTTCGTTTGGTGAAGGCCAAAAGGGGTGTCTAGTTTGTTGTTTTTTGCATCTCTCATGTGTTCATTATATCTAAGCCTGACAGATCGGCGTGTTTCACCGACATACACAGACTCGCCTTGTGCGCACAGTTGACATTCCATCTGGTACACCACATTCTTTTCATGACATCTCCCACGCAACCCAGGTGAGGCAGGGTCTCGCTCTCGCTCTCGCTCTCGCTCTCGCTCTCTCTCTCTCTCTCTCTCTCTTTCTCTCTCTCTCTCTCTCTCTCTCTCGCTCTCGCTCTCGCTCTCGCTCTCTCGCTCTCTCGCTCTCTCGCTCTCTCGCTTTCTCTTTCTCTCTCTCGCTCTCTCGCTCTCTCGCTCTCTCTCTCTCTCTCTCGCTCTCGCTCTCTCTTGCTCTCTCTCTCGCTCTCTCTTGCTCTCTCTCTCGCTCTCTCGCTTTCTCTCTCTCGCTCTATCTCTCTCTCGCTCTCCCTCTATCTCTCCCTCTCTCTTTTTCTCTCTCTCCCTCTCTCTCTCTCTCTTTCTCTCTTTCTCTCTTTCTCTCTCTCTTTCTCTCTCTCTCTCCCTCTCTCTCTTTCTCTCTCTCCTCTCTCTCCCTCTCTCTCCCTCTCTCTCTCTCCCTCTCTCTTTCTCTTTCCTCACAATATTCTCGACTGTCACAGCGTTGTAGGGCTTGTTTCCAGACAGTTCCAGGCGCTCCCCACTCCGCAGGCCCCAGCCCACACGGCCCAACCGCTCAAACACCCTCCGGCGGGTGACCTCTGACCTCGGCGACGGCGACCTGACCCCAGCCGACCGATCGCGTCCCTCTCCACGCCTCCGCCCCGCCTCCCCCACTACAGCTGCGTAGTAATTGTAGCGTGTGCAAAGGTCACGTGACATTATTTACTTCAGCGGCTTGTTCGGATGACAAGAGATGGCACTAGTGGTCTGTGGATCAGAGGCGGGGCTAGGTTCTACGACTTCTTGGGGCACACTTTAGGGCAGAAAAGAGGTTTTTTGGCTCCCTATCCCAAAATGCTTCGAATATACAAAAACAAGTTAGATATTCGAAAATCGGAGGACCAAACGGATCGTTTGACGTATCTTGCGCGACTGAGAATTGATCGGCCTTCAAACTACTGAACAAAAACGAGGTGATTAGTAGCAAGTGCTGGTGACTGTACCTGGCGGCGGCCCCCAGGGCCGCCACCACGCCGCTGCCTCGGACCTCCTCCTCACTCGGGTGTATGTTGCCTAGATGTCGCAGGCGTAGTCGCATCAGTGCCGGACAGCGTAGCAAGATGTGTTCCGGCGTGTCTGCCTCCTCTTCGCCACAGCAGCTGCAGCCGGCCGCCCGGCACATCAGCGAGTTACACTGCGCGCAGTCCCGGCCGGGGTCCCTGCCGATCCGATGCAGGTACTGCGCAGATCCCGACCAGTGACCAGCGCGCAGTTGGTGCATATCAACCGCCACCTCTCGTGGAGTAGTGCTGGGCAGCGGTGCGGGTAGGTGGCCGTCCATCAGCCGCCTATACCGGCCGTCCGGCCAGTTGCTGATCGCCTCCTTTCTGGCCATCCGGTACGCCGCACGGTACACTGTGCGGACGTCAACCGGGACTCCCTGCTGTGGGAGGGCGGCGGCTTCCTTGGCGATAGCGTCCACCCGCTCATTTTCCTCCAGCTCACAGTGGGACGGCACCCATTGGAGGGTCCACCCATTGGAGGTGGACCCTTCGGTCCCCGTCAGCCACCAGTGCCGCCATGTGCTCCCAGATGGCGGCACCTAGAGGGGACGTCTGGGCCGCTGGTCCTCCTCTCAGCGTCGCAAGTGACGCCTGTGGGTCGGAGCATATGATTATATCCTGTTCGAGGGGTGGGTGCTCCAGGAGATGTCGCACTGCCGTCTTCAGCGCCACCATCTCAGCCCGGTAGCTAGAGCATATTTTCCCCGCCGCCTCTCGCAGAGCTTCCGTCGTTCCGTCTGGGTGCTCGATTAGGACCCCGGCACCGCCATTCGTCACTCCGCCGGTCGCCGACCCGTCGGTCCAGGCCCACGTCGCACACTGGGGGAGCGCTCCCAGGCACGCCTCCGCAGCGCTTCGCCTCATCGACGCGGTCGCTCCGATCGGGAGCGGGCCGATGTCCAGGCGGATCGTCACGTTTTCCGTCGCTGTCCACGGGGGCGGCCTCGTGGCTAGGCGAGCCTCGATGGGCAGCTCCACGCCGGCGCGGTCCCACACCGCTCTCCCTCGGTCTCTCCATCCGGTCACGGACTTGAGGCGCGGCACGGGGGCGGCCTCCGCCACGGCTTGCAGCGGGTCCTCCGGCGGGAGAGAGTGCGCTTTCGCCAGCAGGCGTGCTGCCAGCGCATCCCTCCTCGCCGCCATCGGCACGACGCCCGCCTCTGCTCTCACGGCGTGCCTCGGGGTGGAGATCGGACAGCCAGTGATGGTGCGTGCCGCGGCCAACATCTCCACTTCCAAGACGCCGAGATGCGTTGTCGCAGCCGCAGGCAGCCACGCCGCCGCCGGGTGTTCTATGGCGCCGCGGACGTATCCGTTTGCTACCGTCCGGAGGAGCCTCTCACCGAGCCCCCACGACCTTCCGGTGAGCTGTCTGAGTTGGTTGATTCGTGGTCTTGTCTGTCTTCGTAGACGACGGCAGTGCGGCCCGAAGCGTAGGAGTCTGTCCAGTGTGACGCCCAGGAGGTGGAGGGTCTCCTGCGCCTCGACTGTGTTACCAGCTACCTTGATGCGGCAGTCCTTGGCGTCCTTGGCTTGCTGCGAGAGAACCAGGAGTTGGGTCTTCTCGCCGGAGACTCTCATCTTGGTTTCGCGCGCCCACCTTGTCAGCGCGTCGGCTGCCCTCTGGGCCCTCTCCCTCGCCACTTCAATAGTGTTGCCCGCGCAGAGCACCGCCGTGTCATCCGCGTACATGTAGGGTGTGCATCCGGGGATCTTCTTGATGACCTGGACCAGCGGCGCCGCCTACAACACAAACAAACTGGGCGACAGCACGCTGCCCTGGGGTAATCCGGCGCGAAAGACCCGCTCACCGGAGAGATCCCCGCGAACTTCCACTCTCGTCCTACGGTCTCTCAGCCACTGCCACACCCAGTGGACGAGACACAGCGGCAGTCCCTGCTCGGTCAGGTTGAGCCGGAGGAGGCGGTGGTCCACTACATCATACGTTCGGGCAAAATCAAAAGCCACGAGGACGTATTTCTGTGCCACGCTTCCATCAGGCCTCCTCGCCGCCGTTCTTCGATCGACCGCCGGTCGCTGCCATCCGTCCTGCACCTCTTGGACGAGGCGGCCGATGTTGTCCTCCACCGACCGCCCCGCTCGGAAGCCCGTCTGTTCTGGAGGGAGCAACCCTCGGCTCTCCGCGAAGTAGGTAAGTCGGGCCAAGATCATGCGCTCCAACAGCTTGCTCAGGCTGCTGGTGAGTGCAATCGGCCTGTAGCTGCCCAAGAGCCTCTTGTCTTTGCCGGCCTTCGGAATCGGTATCACCGTTGCGACGCGCCACTCTTTCGGGACCTCTCCGGAGCTCCACGAACTGTTAAAGGTCCTGAGGAGTTCTTTCTTGGCAATCGGGCCGAGGTGGCGGAGCATCTCGTTGGTAATACCGTCGGGGCCCGGCGATTTCTTCAGCTTTGTTTCCAAGATCTGGGCGTTGAGCTCGGCCAGGGAGAAGGGCGCGCACATCTCTGTTCTCCGGTCTCGGCACTCACATGTCCGTGCCGCCGGCTGAGACAACTTGCGCTTTGCGGTGAGGTCGACCTTCTTGTTTCTGACATGACGCGATACTTGTGCGTATGTCTTTACGAAGGCGTTAGCTTTCTGCTTGTCCGTAACCAGAAGCTTTTTGTCGTCCATCATCGCCTGGCCGTCTCGGTGCTCATCGTCTGTCGCTCCTTCCCACTTTTTCAGTATCTTGGAAACTCTTCCGAGGCTTGCTGGGCGGTTCAGTGTTGTTCCCACAAACTCGCGGAACTGCTCTCTGGAGACCCGTCCCTCAACCTCGGCGGCGCGCTGCTTTGCTTCGATCCACCGCGCTCGGCTGTCCGGGTCGTCGGGTCGGATCTCCCGTCTGGCAGCTTGGCGGTCACGGATGGCTTCCTGCAGATCAAGATGGAGGGCCCACGGTCGGGGGTCCGCTCGCGCCCCTCTCGGAATGTGTCGCTTGGCCGCGTTCTGGATGGTTTCCGTCAGGGGTGTGGCGGCCTCCTGAGCCGTCCGCGTCGGCACCGCCCCGGTCAGGGCAGCCTCGCAGTCGTCCTGGAAGGCTCGTCAGTCCGCCTTGTGGTGAGCCCATCTGGCCTTCCTCTTCCTCTGGGGACGCGCGTCGGACGCCCGGATGGTGATCTTCATCGGTAGGTGATCGCTGCCGAGGTCTTGTCCAACTTCCCAGGTCGATCTGCGCGCCATCATCTCGCCGCACACCGCGAGGTCCGGTGCGGAGTGAGCACCAGAGCGGTAGCTGGTGAATGTTGGCTCTCCAGAGTTTAGAGGCCGCCATCCGATGTCATCCAGCCAGTCCGCCACTCGTTGTCCCACCTCGTCCGGCCCATCACAGGCGGCGTCCCACAGGGGGTGGTGCGCATTGAAGTCCCCCAGGACCAGCGTTTTGTCGTCTGTCGGGATGGACTCTGGGTCGAAGTTGTCGGCACGATCGTCTCCCGTCGCCCGGATCGGCGGTCTGTAGATGTTGATGACAGTCTGGTAGGGGTTTCCATCCATTCCTCCGTCCAGCAGCGGGACCCCACAGATCTCCGTTGAATCGTCGGCAGCCGTCGTCATTTGGTCGTCGATGACTTCAAAGTGTCGACCGGCTCTGACGTACAGTGTGTCTAAAAAGAATGTACCGTCGCCACTACGTGGCGCTGGTGTCGCGAGCCGGTAGTTGGCTGAATCCGCACCAGACCACACATTCCCAGGCGCTAGGTGACAGCTGCGCAGCGGCCGGTAGTAGCGTAAGCCCGAACCTTCGTGACACGACCCCGCGGGTGGGGGGAGGGAGGGGAGCGGGCGGGGCAGCGCGTGTAGGGAGGGGTGCTCCAGCAAGGTGGCAGTTGTCGCGGCCAAAGATCAAGGGGTCACACACCAAGCGAACGGACGCTGATGTGGGTTCGTGGGGATCATGAACTTGTGTGTGGTAGGTGCGTCTTGCGATGCACGGGTGATACGCCAGGTCTAAGCCAAAGGATTCAGGGGAGAGCTGAAAAAACACGTGGTCAACTACGGCGAATAATAGTGCTGAAAAATGGAAAGTATGGGTCAATGCAAGCCTTCATGACTATAAACAACTTTCTGAGGACGCAAAGGCCAGCATTGAATAACGATATCCGGATCGAAATTAGCAATGATTTATAATTAAATGCCGAACTAATAGCGCTGCAAAACCCTCCTAGTAAATTGTCAAGTCGGATTATACCCACTTGAATTAAACTATCCTAAATAAAATTGTTAATTAACTTTCTAACACTGACGTTCTTTAGCATACGATAAGTATGGGGTTAACCAAGATTCAGCATCTTCCGCGTTCAAACAATCACCTGTAAGGCTAGAACATTAATGGCCAGGTAAAAACATGGTCGGGATTTGATTAACCGGATTATAAGTCGATTTTTTTAGTCGGGATTTGATAAGTCGGATTTTTTTACGCCAACCGCATTTTTAAGTCAAGTCAGGTCACTGATCTATGACGTCATAAATGAGCAGTCCTAAAATGAACTGTGTGAAACTGTCCTAAACTGTCCTCAACATTTTAGGACTGTGTGCACACTCCTAAAATGTTCCAACTTCGCAACACCCTCAGTGCAGAGCTTTCATAGGGAGATGAAACTTACAGGATCTTATAGTATGATCGAGAGTCTCACAACTTGTATAAATGTATATCTCGGGTTTTCTGAAGGGTCGCCTGAGATCAGGTCAGTCTCTCACCATTTAAAGTCAGGGGAATATGGAAATTGCTAGTTTGGTCCGGAAATGATATACAACTATCTCAAATTCTAAAGCACACGGAATCGTGATTTCATGCGCTCCTTGCAAGGTCTGATGCTTTAATTTTGCTTTGTTGATCTTGCGTGACGTCATTTATCACGTAACCAAGGGTAACAGTTTTTCGTCAATAACTCCCGATCAACTAAAACTACCGAGTCGATAAAGCCACTAATGGACACGAAAAGACCTGCCGAATCGATTGATATGCAATATGACCTCCTTTGACCAGATTCGTGACCTGACGGGCTGTGACCTGACCTTGACCCGAGGTTAACACCTTAACCCTATTAGTGGCAGGCTCCTGGCTACCCCTATTAGTGGCAGGGGGGCTGTTTACGACCCCCCTTGATATCTCGAGATCTAACGGGCCGATTTTCAAAATTCAAACGGTATTCGATTTCGCTCAACGTGATCTACATTTCTAAAAAATAAAAATTAAAAAATGTCAATAGGGGTGGGGTGGGGTACAGGGGGGTAAAAACGGGCAAATTGCAGATACATTTTAGACTGTTTATCACGGCCAGGTTTCTGAACCAATCTTAACGCAACTTTTGCCGATCGATAGAGAATGAACCAGGAATTCACATGGATCCTAAAAATATGCATTTTCAAAAATCATAGGCGGATACAGATAATTGAGATTGGGGTACACAAAAAGTATAGTAAATAAGGTTTTTGTTGGTACTGTTTCTAAAAAGGGTGGCAATGGTCTTGTTATGTTACAATTTTCTTATGAGAAAACGACTACAATTGTATTGGTCATGCATAGGCGGTGTCAGGGCACCTATGTTGGGAGGTAAAACATAACCCCCCTTTTTGGACGCCTGGATCCGCCTATTATAGCAAAAACGTGTCAAAAGAGGATGCACAATAACTTTGTATATGTTATCACATGATATCTTTCATTCAATGTTCGTAAAACTGGTGTATACAGTTATAATACATCAGCATCGTGATCTTCGCCCCAAATGACTCGCTTCACGAATAGGACCCCCCAATTCCCAGTGCTCTGGAGCCGCCCCTGGTAAAGGTATGAACTTGAAATTTTCAGGGAATGTGCCCAATTTAGTTTTAGGAAAATTCAGAAAATTTCAGCATCGTAGCTTCAGCGGTTTCGGAGATATTCCCGAAAAACCTGAGGGGTGGATAAAAACAACCCCCCCCTGCCACTAATAGGGTTAACTCTCGCCCGTATTGGTGCTTTTCCAGCTGCAAACGTATAAGGGGGGGGGTCCGTTGGACCCTCCCTTGCCGTTTCGCCCCTGATCGAGCTAGAGCTTCGCGGAAAAAACGAGCGTGTTGGCCGTGACGAGAGGAAGTCGATGATACCCAATTTTAAGGTCCTAGGTCATCGGTTGCCTTTCCAGGTCAGGTCAATGACCCAAAAGTCGGGAAAATCGGGCCTGTTAGAAAGTTGTAAAGCGTGGCTGCTAAGGGGTTTTCGGGGTGCTGATCACGAATATCATGTTAGTTTTGATCACAGATGATGTCTTCATGCATTTAGGCCAGGTCGGGTCAGGTCAGGTCAGGTCAACCAGTAAGGGTATTCGTAGTAGGTGGCAACCGCCTCTGACAGCTTCGCAACATGTTACGAGGGCACCAAAACTACTTCGTAAATGTTCATATGGCTGCTAAATTCGAATTCTGCTCCTAAAGCTGGCCTAGAAAATGTAAAAAATGTAAAACTCGAAAAAGTGAACCGAGGTCATCAAAGGTCAATGACCTGATCTGACTTTCCGGTGACCTTGACACCCACCCTAATGCATGGAAGCAACATCATATCCCATGTTTGAACGCTTAAAACTACGAAAAGACTGCAAACGCGCCGCTAATGCGAGCCGACATACGCCGAATCGCGATTCCGGCCAAACATGGTCTCGAAAAGTAGGTCGCAGGTCAAAGGTCATTAAGGTCAGGGTCATGACAATTTCAGGGTGAGTGTAAAATTGATTAACGCGAGGGTAACGAAAGTTTCGTCGCGATCGGCCGCTTTTTACGCGAGTTATTCGCGAAAAACCGAGGGAGGGGGGTCGGTTCGACCCCCCCCCCCTCTATACGGGCGAGGGTTAAGTTGATCTCACCCGAAGAAAAAGTATACCATTCGACACGCCTGAGCTAGACGAACACGATGCTGCTAAAATCGCGGATCTGCGATCATTTTTAGCGAAGTTATTTACCGAAAACCGAACCTGTGCCTTGGGCCACTTGACCTGACCTCCGAAGTCATCGGCTGACCCTGGTCCTTAAATCGGAGACCAATCGCTGCATTTCGTAACGACGCACACGATCGTTTCTTTCGTGAGCCTCTAGCTCAATTAGGGGCGAATCGGCGAAGGGGGTTGTTTCCTCACTTCCAACCCCCAACGTCCCCTCGGTATTCAGAAAACCTGAAGGTCCGGTGAGGGTTAAAACGTTTCTCCTGAACGAGGAAGAAATGTAAAAGTCAAAGCTCTATAGACGTCTTGTAAAAGTGGCCATAATAATAAATTCGTTAGAAATAAGATGCTTTTTAAACGACTTCCTCATATAAAATCGGGTGCTTGTAAAAGTGGCCATAATAATAAATTCGTTAGAAATAAGATGCTTTTTAAACGACTTCCTCATATAAAATCGGGTGCTGGGACCAATCTTATAAACGCTTTAGAATGGACAGGGCGTCACTGCCTAAAGTTTGGGTGCAGAAAACGGCTATTACCTAAATGCAAAATGGTTTTCATGCATTTCAGTCAATTGTATATTGTCGGTCCCAGTGGCCGAGCTAAAAAAAAAATCGGTAGTGTTTTGCATCTTTTACGCCCTAAGAAACTACACCATCTATCGAAGTGGGCGGGCTTATTTGAATGGGAGGGCGCATTATGCACGAATCGAGTGCTTTCGTTTATTTTGGACTGTATTTTACCACATCCACTGCTGGTATCACTATTAATATTATCTAATGCCGTGAATACGACAGCATTCCATTTATAAGATTGGGCCAATGGAGTCGCGCCCCGCGAGCTCGGTTTTCCGCTGGGCCGCTACAGGCCAGGAAGTCGGGCTTCGCCTGAGGGCAGGACAAAGGTCAGCGAGGGAGCGCGGGGTCAGCCAGGTATCGCCAAGTGCCGAGCGGATGCCGCTCCCTCCCCTCTCTTCCCCTCTTCTCCCCTCCCCACCTCGGTATAGATGGGGAGGGACCGAACTGCCAATGACATGCGAGCGGTCAAGGCCGCTCGCGCGGCAGCGACCCTGGCGGCCGGGTGCCGCAACTGGGATTCAGCCAAGTTACCGATTCGCCTCCTGTGGGAGAGCCAAACCAGGGGACATACTTTTTAGATATACTGTACACGACTGTACAGTGTGTCTAAAAAGAATGTACCGTCGCCACTACGTGGCGCTGGTGTCGCGAGCCGGTAGTTGGCTGAATCCGCACCAGACCACACATTCCCAGGCGCTAGGTGACAGCTGCGCAGCGGCCGGTAGTAGCGTAAGCCCGAACCTTCGTGACACGACCCCGCGGGTGGGGGAGGGAGGGGAGCGGGCGGGGCAGCGCGTGTAGGGAGGGGTGCTCCAGCAAGGTGGCAGTTGTCGCGGCCAAAGATCAAGGGGTCACACACCAAGCGAACGGACGCTGATGTGGGTTCGTGGGGATCATGAACTTGTGTGTGGTAGGTGCGTCTTGCGATGCACGGGTGATACGCCAGGTCTAAGCCAAAGGATTCAGGGGAGAGCTGAAAAAACACGTGGTCAACTACGGCGAATAATAGTGCTGAAAAATGGAAAGTATGGGTCAATGCAAGCCTTCATGACTATAAACAACTTTCTGAGGACGCAAAGGCCAGCATTGAATAACGATATCCGGATCGAAATTAGCAATGATTTATAATTAAATGCCGAACTAATAGCGCTGCAAAACCCTCCTAGTAAATTGTCAAGTCGGATTATACCCACTTGAATTAAACTATCCTAAATAAAATTGTTAATTAACTTTCTAACACTGACGTTCTTTAGCATACGATAAGTATGGGGTTAACCAAGATTCAGCATCTTCCGCGTTCAAACAATCACCTGTAAGGCTAGAACATTAATGGCCAGGTAAAAACATGGTCGGGATTTGATTAACCGGATTATAAGTCGATTTTTTTAGTCGGGATTTGATAAGTCGGATTTTTTTACGCCAACCGCATTTTTAAGTCAAGTCAGGTCACTGATCTATGACGTCATAAATGAGCAGTCCTAAAATGAACTGTGTGAAACTGTCCTAAACTGTCCTCAACATTTTAGGACTGTGTGCACACTCCTAAAATGTTCCAACTTCGCAACACCCTCAGTGCAGAGCTTTCATAGGGAGATGAAACTTACAGGATCTTATAGTATGATCGAGAGTCTCACAACTTGTATAAATGTATATCTCGGGTTTTCTGAAGGGTCGCCTGAGATCAGGTCAGTCTCTCACCATTTAAAGTCAGGGGAATATGGAAATTGCTAGTTTGGTCCGGAAATGATATACAACTATCTCAAATTCTAAAGCACACGGAATCGTGATTTCATGCGCTCCTTGCAAGGTCTGATGCTTTAATTTTGCTTTGTTGATCTTGCGTGACGTCATTTATCACGTAACCAAGGGTAACAGTTTTTCGTCAATAACTCCCGATCAACTAAAACTACCGAGTCGATAAAGCCACTAATGGACACGAAAAGACCTGCCGAATCGATTGATATGCAATATGACCTCCTTTGACCAGATTCGTGACCTGACGGGCTGTGACCTGACCTTGACCCGAGGTTAACACCTTAACCCTATTAGTGGCAGGCTCCTGGCTACCCCTATTAGTGGCAGGGGGGCTGTTTACGACCCCCCTTGATATCTCGAGATCTAACGGGCCGATTTTCAAAATTCAAACGGTATTCGATTTCGCTCAACGTGATCTACATTTCTAAAAAATAAAAATTAAAAAATGTCAATAGGGGTGGGGTGGGGTACAGGGGGGTAAAAACGGGCAAATTGCAGATACATTTTAGACTGTTTATCACGGCCAGGTTTCTGAACCAATCTTAACGCAACTTTTGCCGATCGATAGAGAATGAACCAGGAATTCACATGGATCCTAAAAATATGCATTTTCAAAAATCATAGGCGGATACAGATAATTGAGATTGGGGTACACAAAAAGTATAGTAAATAAGGTTTTTGTTGGTACTGTTTCTAAAAAGGGTGGCAATGGTCTTGTTATGTTACAATTTTCTTATGAGAAAACGACTACAATTGTATTGGTCATGCATAGGCGGTGTCAGGGCACCTATGTTGGGAGGTAAAACATAACCCCCCTTTTTGGACGCCTGGATCCGCCTATTATAGCAAAAACGTGTCAAAAGAGGATGCACAATAACTTTGTATATGTTATCACATGATATCTTTCATTCAATGTTCGTAAAACTGGTGTATACAGTTATAATACATCAGCATCGTGATCTTCGCCCCAAATGACTCGCTTCACGAATAGGACCCCCCAATTCCCAGTGCTCTGGAGCCGCCCCTGGTAAAGGTATGAACTTGAAATTTTCAGGGAATGTGCCCAATTTAGTTTTAGGAAAATTCAGAAAATTTCAGCATCGTAGCTTCAGCGGTTTCGGAGATATTCCCGAAAAACCTGAGGGGTGGATAAAAACAACCCCCCCCTGCCACTAATAGGGTTAACTCTCGCCCGTATTGGTGCTTTTCCAGCTGCAAACGTATAAGGGGGGGGGTCCGTTGGACCCTCCCTTGCCGTTTCGCCCCTGATCGAGCTAGAGCTTCGCGGAAAAAACGAGCGTGTTGGCCGTGACGAGAGGAAGTCGATGATACCCAATTTTAAGGTCCTAGGTCATCGGTTGCCTTTCCAGGTCAGGTCAATGACCCAAAAGTCGGGAAAATCGGGCCTGTTAGAAAGTTGTAAAGCGTGGCTGCTAAGGGGTTTTCGGGGTGCTGATCACGAATATCATGTTAGTTTTGATCACAGATGATGTCTTCATGCATTTAGGCCAGGTCGGGTCAGGTCAGGTCAGGTCAACCAGTAAGGGTATTCGTAGTAGGTGGCAACCGCCTCTGACAGCTTCGCAACATGTTACGAGGGCACCAAAACTACTTCGTAAATGTTCATATGGCTGCTAAATTCGAATTCTGCTCCTAAAGCTGGCCTAGAAAATGTAAAAAATGTAAAACTCGAAAAAGTGAACCGAGGTCATCAAAGGTCAATGACCTGATCTGACTTTCCGGTGACCTTGACACCCACCCTAATGCATGGAAGCAACATCATATCCCATGTTTGAACGCTTAAAACCACGAAAAGACTGCAAACGCGCCGCTAATGCGAGCCGACATACGCCGAATCGCGATTCCGGCCAAACATGGTCTCGAAAAGTAGGTCGCAGGTCAAAGGTCATTAAGGTCAGGGTCATGACAATTTCAGGGTGAGTGTAAAATTGATTAACGCGAGGGTAACGAAAGTTTCGTCGCGATCGGCCGCTTTTTACGCGAGTTATTCGCGAAAAACCGAGGGAGGGGGGTCGGTTCGACCCCCCCCCTCTATACGGGCGAGGGTTAAGTTGATCTCACCCGAAGAAAAAGTATACCATTCGACACGCCTGAGCTAGACGAACACGATGCTGCTAAAATCGCGGATCTGCGATCATTTTTAGCGAAGTTATTTACCGAAAACCGAACCTGTGCCTTGGGCCACTTGACCTGACCTCCGAAGTCATCGGCTGACCCTGGTCCTTAAATCGGAGACCAATCGCTGCATTTCGTAACGACGCACACGATCGTTTCTTTCGTGAGCCTCTAGCTCAATTAGGGGCGAATCGGCGAAGGGGGTTGTTTCCTCACTTCCAACCCCCAACGTCCCCTCGGTATTCAGAAAACCTGAAGGTCCGGTGAGGGTTAAAACGTTTCTCCTGAACGAGGAAGAAATGTAAAAGTCAAAGCTCTATAGACGTCTTGTAAAAGTGGCCATAATAATAAATTCGTTAGAAATAAGATGCTTTTTAAACGACTTCCTCATATAAAATCGGGTGCTTGTAAAAGTGGCCATAATAATAAATTCGTTAGAAATAAGATGCTTTTTAAACGACTTCCTCATATAAAATCGGGTGCTGGGACCAATCTTATAAACGCTTTAGAATGGACAGGGCGTCACTGCCTAAAGTTTGGGTGCAGAAAACGGCTATTACCTAAATGCAAAATGGTTTTCATGCATTTCAGTCAATTGTATATTGTCGGTCCCAGTGGCCGAGCTAAAAAAAAAAATCGGTAGTGTTTTGCATCTTTTACGCCCTAAGAAACTACACCATCTATCGAAGTGGGCGGGCTTATTTGAATGGGAGGGCGCATTATGCACGAATCGAGTGCTTTCGTTTATTTTGGACTGTATTTTACCACATCCACTGCTGGTATCACTATTAATATTATCTAATGCCGTGAATACGACAGCATTCCATTTATAAGATTGGGCCAATGGAGTCGCGCCCCGCGAGCTCGGTTTTCCGCTGGGCCGCTACAGGCCAGGAAGTCGGGCTTCGCCTGAGGGCAGGACAAAGGTCAGCGAGGGAGCGCGGGGTCAGCCAGGTATCGCCAAGTGCCGAGCGGATGCCGCTCCCTCCCCTCTCTTCCCCTCTTCTCCCCTCCCCACCTCGGTATAGATGGGGAGGGACCGAACTGCCAATGACATGCGAGCGGTCAAGGCCGCTCGCGCGGCAGCGACCCTGGCGGCCGGGTGCCGCAACTGGGATTCAGCCAAGTTACCGATTCGCCTCCTGTGGGAGAGCCAAACCAGGGGACATACTTTTTAGATATACTGTACAGGGCCACGTCTCCACCCTTGACGACCGTTGCGCCCGTGACTCTTCCCCGTGCCCTACGCACCACCACCGGCGGCTGGTACCCCGGCAGTCTGGGAGCGATCTTCGGGAGCTGAGCCTCTTGAACGGCCAGTACAGTGGATCTAGTAAGGATCTCCAGGCGCAACTAGATGGCGTTGAGCCTCAGTCGAGTCCATGTCAAATTCAAGGAGAGGTCACTACCGAGCTGGGCCAGATGGGGACGTAGGCGGGGGGGGGACGGGGCGGGTGGCGAGGTCACGGTGCGGATGACCTGTCAAACAGTCCCGGCGCGGTGGGGCACTGCCGCAGGCAAATGGCGCACTCCAGCGTTGTTCCATATCGCGGTTGTGGGCCGGGCGGCCGGTTGGCTTGGCAGTTGGCTGTTTGGAAGGAAAGGATAATGAGTTTGCTGTGGCCGGCTCATCTACTGTCAACTATGATGAACCCAAAGTAATGGAAATGTGATGTTGGTAATGCAGCTGGCAATGGAATGCTAGCGAATGCTCCGGGTGCCCAGTAAGATTATTTATGTCTCCTGAAATTTTCAATGAATATAATTCAAGCAATAGAAAGATCGTATTGTTCGCCAGTTTTTTGACCGGCTGGCGTTTCTTGCGTAGAGCGCTCTTTGGCAACTAATTATCACGCAGGTGATTTTTTTTTTGCTGGTTAGATGGGCCTTTAACTTTTAAAGTCAAATTAAGTCGCTAAGAGAAGATGAGGAAAAGTGGACGAATGCCACATTTTTGTGCATGAAGTCTGGAGTTAAAAAAGCTAAAAGTTATTATACGTGTAGTGTAAGCTAAAAACAATAAGATCAGTTAACCCGCGCCCTGCTGGGGGGGGTGTTTGAACACCCCCCCTTGTGGTTTTTCGCGAATATCTAAAAAACGGCGGCGCGGAGCGCCGCCGTTTTTGGTACACCTTATCATACATCAATTCTACACATGTTGTGAAAATTTCAGACCAAGGTCATTCAAGGTCAGGTCACCAGGTCACTTGAAGTGACCTCACCTCATAAAAACTTTCAATGTCTGTCATAGCTACACCGAGTGACCGATCGCTTTGAAACTTTCAGCGATTGCTAAGAGCAATAACATGTACAAAATGTATATCTCAGAATTTTGATATCGATGACCTAAGGTCAGGTCAATTTTGCGACCTCCCCATTATAAGTCAATGGGAGAAAATTGAAATGCGCCTCTTTTTGATGAAAGACATTATAAACACTCCCAAACACCGAATTACAAGTGGTTTAGACACACCGAACTTGAAAATGGTGTCCGTGACCCTTGTTTATGCCCTGAGGTCATCTTAGGTCACGAATGGTATCTAACAGCTTTTCGCAAATAACTTTTGATAGAGGCATGCTAGAGCGCTGAAAACGCCTTAGATGTGTTCAGCTCGACGATACGGATCGACTGATATGCAACATGACCCTTTCCGGTCAGGTCATGACCTTGACCTGAGGTCAAATTTTGAAGTTGACCTTTCAAGGTCAAGTCATAGTTCATTCGATGCGTCTTGACGAGAGGAACACGATGCCGGTAAAAATAAGCTCGTACAAGGCTTGGGTCAAAAGTTATTGCAGAAAACTGTTTCCGAAAAAAATGGCTATTTTTGCAGTTTTTGCCCCCTGCAGGCAAAACCGTTGACGTTAGGTCAAATCTGAGAAAATTACCCAGAAAGGGCGTTAATAGGGCTATCGAATGCGCTTTTCCGCGGCGCTGTAGCTCTATTGGTTCCCGAGTTATGCGTTGGCTTCTTGGAAATTGTCGACATTCGACCTGGAAATCGGCGAAATTTTGCCTTCAATGACCTCTGGTGACCTGACCTTTGACCTGACCAAAAAATTGACCGAAGTGATTTCGTCATTATTTTTGACGCTCTTTCGAACGCCGCCTTCCGCGTATCGCTACGTGGCCCAGGAGCCGAGTTACAAGGGGGGGTGTTCAAACACCCCCCCCCCCCAGCAGGGCGTGGAAATCCAGGACCCCCAGCAGGGCGCGGGTTAATAAAAAATATTTGACCCGAAATTAGCCTCTGTTTTGTCTGACCATGATTGCGTGTAAGACACCGGTCCAACCGGGTTCAACCCGGCCCAACCTGGTTCGGCTCCCCCTTTTTTAATATAAATTTGGCCCGAACCTTTTGGAAGAAAGGAATCACAAGGACAAAGTCCCCGCTGAGCTGAGCTTGTTGCGTTGACCCTGCTCTCTACCCTCCGATCAAGCAATTCCTGGTCTATGGCAGAATTTAGAGTCCAAATTTTAACGTGCGCACATAGCCGCGCATGGCCGGTTCCCTCACTGACTTCGCCTGGCGGCAGCGTGCCACCAACCACAACCATACCCGTCAAAAGGCTCAAAAACGTCAAGCACACGTCGGGTTTCGAACCCGGCTTTTGTAACCGGGACGTGCGCTCTCACCACATCGCACATGGAGTCCAACGCTCTACCGACCGAGCTACCGCGACGGATATTTACCTTGGGGTTTCGCCTCGTGACATCGACAGACGTCAGACACTTTGGCCGAACTTTAGCCGAAACACTGAGCAAGCTGCGCAGGGCGATAGGTGCTCGTAGCGTTGAGGTTGGGTAACCTGTAAGCTGAATGCGATGTCCTGAGTTCGAGCCCCACTCCCGGGTCTGGTTTTATCTAGACATGAACCAAAACATTTCCTTCTACTGCAACACAGATAAGCACGATGACATCTTTCCCCAATATCTTTCCCCAATATCCTCTCCAAAAGTCAAAATTATCGCTTATCAATGTTTAGTTAAGTTTCAGTGTTAACACGCGCAGTGGAAGGGTTGCGAGTACTACGCCCAGTGGAAGGGGGGCGGATGTCGCCCCCCTAAGATCTCAGCTCCCACTGAAGCTAGAACGACGAAATTTGGAGGGTAGGTGAGGGCCATAGGGAACTTTGTTGTGTGTGAAGTTCATGACCCTAGGTCAATATCTTCAAGGTCAAATGAGGTCAAATGTGGTCAAATCTGCCATATGAGTGACTTTTTTGCGTTTACACGCCGATAACTCAAAAAGTTACCGGCCGATTTTCTTTTTTCTTTCACTATACGAAAGATCAATCATTTGTGAGTATGTATGGTGAATTTCTAGTTAATCCAACAATAAATATGGCAGTTAGAAGCCTGCTAAGGGTAAGATGTCGCCGGCTGAAGCGGGATCGGCCGACGCGGGGAACGCGGCAATCACAATTTTATGTTTACACACTCATAACTCAAGTTGTTAACGGCCGATTTTCAAAATTCTTGGACCATATGATTTCTGGTACATTTGTCAGTCTTCTCACCAAATTTGACACGAATCTAATGTAATCAGCGGTAAGGAGCGCGATGTAAAGACGGAACCGTCCCGCCCCGGCACAGTCTACAATTCAGGCGGCGCGTAACGTCTAGCGCCGGCCGCTGCGCCGCTGCGCCGCCGCGGCGGCAGGATGTTTGAATTTACACCGCTATTACTAGAAAAGTTGTGAACCGATTTTCTTATTTCTTGCACGAGGAGATCCTCAATTCAATTTTGGACAGGTAGCCAAAATTTCACATTAACATTATGCTTGCGGCGCGAGTTATTGGCGAAAAACAGGAGGGGTGGGCGAAATCCGCCCCCTTCCACTGCGCGTGTTAAGCAGGCACGTACCCAAGATTTCGCCCAGGAGGGGGCCACCTGCTTCCGAAGGGGC
The DNA here is from genome assembly GCF_019059575.1 of Amphibalanus amphitrite. Lineage (NCBI taxonomy): Eukaryota > Metazoa > Arthropoda > Thecostraca > Balanomorpha > Balanidae > Amphibalanus > Amphibalanus amphitrite. The sequence goes on along the minus strand of NW_024881703.1, from coordinate 369,663 downwards.
CCTTGGGGTCACCCGGGGGCCCCCAGGCCGCCCAGGCAACCAGGAGCTCTCAGGGGTCCCAGGCAACCAGGGGCCCCAATGCGACCAGGCCCCCGCTACCAGGGGCCCCCTTGGCGACTAGGCGCCCCAGGCGATCAGGGGCCCATGCGACCAGAGGCCCCATGCGACCAGGCCCCCCGGCTACCAGGGCCCCCTAGGCGACTAGGGACCCCAGGCAATCAGGGGCCCCATGCGACCAGGCCCCGGCTACCAGGGGCCCCCTAGGCGACCAGGGGCCCAGGAAACCGGGGGCCCTCGGATGACTGCAGGGGCCCATCGGGTCATCAGGGGCCCCTCGGGTAACCAGGGGCACATAAATGAAACTTTGATATCATTTTTTCTTCCTAGTAAAAGACGTTTTATCCAGTGTTTGAAAAAAATATACCGGGGCCTGAGGGGCCCCCCTTGGGTACGTCACTGGTTTTAAGAAAATATTTTTGGTTATTTGTCTGGAGCCATTTCAACTCTTTTTTTCTTTTCTGATTCCTTTCGACCCGATAGAATCCACCAAAATTAAACGTGCCAAATGAAAAATATCTAACTCAAATAACAGTTAAGAAAAGCCTCATGATGCATCATGAAAAGCATCATGCAACTATCGACTGAATAGTTGAATGCTATGAATACGTCCTAGATTTCAATTATCATTGTTCAACATTTTGACTGGAACTGACGCTGCCTCTGGCTTACACGTTTGTTTGAGATAATGATTCCCTTCTGTCGCATTCTTGCCGGTTCCACATGAGCAAGATACCACCATGCCGGAGTGAACGCACCCGCAACCATCATCCCCTCCCCTCAGCCGCGGCGCAGTGGCGGGCGGCCCTGGGCGGCCCACTCCCGGCGCTACGCACGCCCCATGCGCCGTAATACCGCGTCACTCCCCCTCCCTCCTTCCCCCACAATGACCGGTGACCTCACTTCCCTCGGGATTTGGACTCGCCCTACCCCGACCGTAGCGCCACGTGGTGGCTCTGGAGATCTTAAATAGACCCACTGTACGTCGGCTTTGACCGCGGGAAGCCAGCGTTGGAGCTCTCCGACCTTCTTGCGGAGCCCTTCCACATTCCACGACACCACGGTCGTGTGGCTTCTTCCTGCTCGGTTGCGACGGTACCTCCTGTTCTTCGCTCTCCGATGACCACTGCCCAGCGCCGTCGGCGGTGGCGCCCCTCCGTCGGCGCTCACGGAGGGGGGCGCAGGGCGCCGGCTGGTCATCTAGCGGGCCGGGGCCGGCGTACGGTCCGCCGGCTCCCGGTCCCGCTGGTGGATGGACATCCACTGTCCTGGGCGAAGGTTGTCCCGGTGATGATGGTAGTAGTGAAGTCCGAGAGCAGCAGCGGCGGCGGCGGCCGGGGGGCCACCGCCAGGCACCCCTCCGATGGCGAACCGAGGAATCCGTTTGCCTCCGACTCCGTTTCCCTGGCCGTTGTCTTGGGCCCGAAGGTCCCGGCCGGGGATGGGCCCGGAGGCCCACACCTCCCACCACATGAAGGCGGAGTCCACCAGGAGGCAAACGTGCATGTCGCCGCTGGACAACCAATTCCAGCGTACTGTCTTGCTTTTGTCCCTCTTGTTCTGAAAATTTCGCCAAGAAACATGGCGTATAACTTTCATTTACGAGGGGGTATCGAAAAGTTCTGATCATCACATAGAAGATATAGACCGATTTTGATGATTTTTGGTTGGTATTATATTTGGTTCTTAAGAACAATGTTCCCGCAAAGACAATCTTGAGAAGTGGTTTTATGTTATGTAGGGGAGACTTAGAAGTAAAAAAGATGAGTATTTGGCCCGTTGAGGACCGAACCGTCATCCAACTAATGCATTTGAAACGGTATCACACTGAGAAAATACATCAAAAACGTGAAATAAGTTTATGGCGAGGAAAGTGCATCTCATGCACTTACCGAAAATGAAGAAATAATTTTCAATTTGGTTGCATGGCCCTTGCAGGGGTGTCAAGAAGTGAGTGACTACCAGTGACTGACAAGGTGGTGACTGTGAAGGAAGTGGAGGACCTCATCCTTACAGATCGTCATCTGACCTTTCAGATGATTGTGCAACAGAAAGGTCTCAATGCTGGCATTGCCTGAAAATATTATCAGCGAAGAACTACGGACGATAAAAGGGTCAGGCCGCTTAGAAGTTCGTGTGTCTACTTTGTTCAAGTGAAAAATGCGTCTTGGCCTTTCGAAATGAAAACTAGGCCTTTTTTAGGAAATTGAAGACATCTTCGATCATTCGATGACTTGTGACGAATGCTGGGTCTATGTGTATGATCCAGAGACAAAAAGACGATCAAGAAGTTTAAGCACGGCACATCTGTCCTTCTTGAAAGGCGAAGATGCAGAAGCCGATATGGAAGGTCAATGCTATCAGTGTTCTGGATCTGGCGTAGGATAGTCATTACCGACTGTCTTGATGATGGTCGGATAGTGATAAGCAAGCACTACTGCACACTTTTGAAGAAGTTGCGAGATGGCCTCAAGCAGAATGGCCGCAAAAAAGCCCAAGAAAGATGTTTTATCCGCACCGACAGCGCCCCCGCCCATTTGTCCTTAGCTGCGATTGAGGAAACAGCATGATGTGGACATTAAATCCCACCGCATCTAAGAAATTCACCTGACCGGGTATTAACTGACTCTTGATTGTTACGGGAGATGAAAAATCCACAGTATGGCCGGTGATTTAAGGACGGAAATGACGTCATTGATGAGGTGGAGCAGTGATTTACGGGACAGATCGAAGGTCCTACAATGACCGCCTGAGGCAGCTCAAGAAACGATGCAATAAGTTTGCGGTCGTGTGTGGTGACTTGTAAAGGAGTAATGAACATCATGTAAAAAAATCAAATTTCTATCACATCTAATACATGGTGATGATCAGAACTTTTCGATACCCCCTCGTAAAACCAAATTTGCTCCCAACCACTTCGCTGTAAAACGCCGCAATACGCACCCGACCATGTCATCAACCCGTGCAGAGTACCATGGCTTATTCAAAGCATTGATGTTTGCGTCCTTGATAGCTCAGTTGGTAGAGTGGTGGACTTCCGTGGTGTAGGTCATTGGTTCGATTCCAGCTCGGGATGTTTTTAAAACGTACTTACATCTTTAGTTGCAGTACCCGGCCGCTAGGGTCGCGACCCCGTAGAGGTCGCTGCGGTCCCCACGTGACCGACCGGCCGCAGCCACGGGCCGGCGGCGGCGCAGTGTGGGGCGAGCGGGCGGAGGGGTTGGTGCGGTAACTGCGGTGCCGCCAGAGCGGCCGCTGCCGGACAGCGGAAATACGGATAAAGGAAATGATGGTGGGAAAGAAGGAAGGGTAAGTGAGCAAATGATTGAGTCGGTGATAGAAAAAGCGAAGAGGATGGAGCCGAGAGACGTATTTAAAATGTAGCTGAGTTGCAGCACTCGGCCGCTATGAATACATAACCGATCCTAAATGGCGGGGGGGGGCGAGGTACCCAGAGTTGGGATAGGTTGGTTACAGAATTCAACAAAATAGTGACAAGACTATCGATTATGTTTAGTGGGAACGGGGGACGGGCACGGGGACGGGGCGGAGACGGAGATTTAGCGGCAAGCGGGAGCGGGGGCGGAGACGGAGACAAAGAGAGCGGGAGCGGGCGGGAGCGCGGGAACGGGAACGGAAACGTGGACGAATTGGAGAGCAGACAGATACAGAGACAGAGACAGAGGCGGAGACGGAGATGGAGTGGTCATCGGGAGGGGGACGAAGACGGGGACGGAGACAGAGATCGGGAGCGGGAGCGGGAGCAGGAGCGGGGACAGGAACCAGGACCGAGATGGGGATGGAATCGGAGACGAGACAGATACAGAGACACTAAGACAGAGAGGGAAGACGGAGACGGAAACAGAGCAGGCACTATTATATCTTTAGCACTGAAAATATTACCGATCGTGAGTGTTGGCTCGGGGGGGGGGAGTGCGGAGGGGAGGGAAGGAAAGGGGTCGGGGGGGTCGGGGCGAGTCACTCAGATTTGGGATAGGTTAGTTACAGAATTCCACGAAATACTGAAAAATTAGCGATCATGTTTAGTATTAGGAGCGTACCAAAACCAATATAGCGTCTTTAAGTGGGACATATGTAAAAACCTATATGTATCTGCGGCGCGGGCGTGGAAGAAGCCAGTATATTTTTTAGTACCAAGAGGGGATTGAAGTGGAGGGGAGAGGAGGGGAAGGGAGGGAGTTGAGGGAAGGGGAGGAAATCGAGGGAGGGAGGGAGGGAGGGAGCGAAGAAGTGTGATAAAGGAGACGGGGAGAGGAGGGAGAGAGACGGATGGGGAGGGGTAAGTAAGTATACGATTGGATCAGTGATCGACAAAGTCAGAGAGCGGAGAGGAGGGAGGGAAGAGGGATGGAGGCAGGGAGTGAGTGAGAAAGGGAAAGGAAAAGAGAGAGAGGGGGAGAGGGAGGGAGAGAGAGAGAGAGAGAGAGAGAGAGAATCTTTTTATACTTCTGTCCTTTGATAGGTATTTTTAAATTATTTGTATATATGTAGTTATATTAATTCGTAGTTCATTTTATATGTCACAATTAGCGCCGGTAGGCGCGGGAGGGTGGCCTAGTTTTATAATAATCTCTGATAGTAACTATCTGAATTCATATTTACCCCTCAGAGTATGTCGCTTCTCTTCCTGACGTCAGAGTGCCGCCCCTTAATTCGAAGTACCGCTACTTAAAGTCATATTGCTACCCTTTGAAGTAGTAGTGCCCAGGCATCGGTAGGATTGTGATTGCAGGATTGCAAAATCCTGATTGCATTCCTTTTTGGTGGATAGCACCTGGATTTGAAATCCATTCCAAAAAACAGGATTTGATTGCGGATTGGATTGCATCATATTTCCAATTTTTGCACTCCAATCCGGATTGTGTTTGATAAGTGCTTTGAAATGGTTTGTTGCGATTGAAAATTATGAGATCGGCTTCATCGGCTTAATGTACTTTGCTATCAAGGGCTTTACATCGAAACTTGAAATAATTTAAACGCTTTTAATTTAAACGCTCAAAATGATATACGCTGATGAACTACATAGGAAGGGCAAAATTACGGATTTGAGGGCGAGTTTTAAAAATATAAAACACTGGTTGGGTAGAGGTTTAAATGTGGGGGTGTTTGACGCAAAAAAATATTTCCCATAAAATACCTGTGCCTTAGATAGGAATTACTCGCAAGACTAGGTACTAGAAATGGGTGATTTGGGGATGGAGGCACGGCCATATGCCCCCCCCTCCCTCCCTAGACTAGGTACTAGAAATGGGTGATTTGGGGATGGAGGCACGGCCATATGCCCCCCTCCCTCCCCCAGATCCAATAGTGCACATAATGATACAACAGGATTGCAAAAAAGGATTGCGGATTTGATCACAATCCAAGTGAAAAAAGGGGATTGCGGGTAGGAATGCAATCCACTTCGGCACAAGGAATGTGGATTGGGAATGCAATCCTTTCAAAAAGGATTTTCCCGATGCCTGGTAGTGCCGCTCTCGGAAGTCGAAATTTCGCCCTCGGAAGTCGTAGTGCCGCCCTCTGTACTCGTAGTGCCGCCCTCTGAAGTCATAGTGCCGCCCTCCGCAGTCTTCGTGAAGCTCCTTGAAGTCATTGCGCCGCCCTCTGAAGTCATAGCGCCGCTATCTGAAGTCATAGTGCCACCCTCTGAAGTCATAGTGCCGCCCTCGGAAGTCATAGTGCCGCCCTCTGAAGTCATAGCGCCGCCCTCTGAAGTCATAGCGCCGCCCTCCAGTCTTCGTAAAGGTCCTTGAAGTCATTGCGCCGCCCTCTGAAGTCATAACGCCGCCCTCTGAAGTCATAGTGCCGCCCTCTGAAGTCATAGTGCCGCCTCTGAAGTCATAGTGCCGCCTCTGAAGTCAAAGTGCCGCCCTCCGGTTGTCCCGAAGTGACGAGATTTTTACCACCCAGTCGGAGTAAATAAGGCGCTTGAAATATTATCCAGCATAAAATTAGTTGTTGAACCTGGTGTCAGACGAATTTGCTGTTTCACTTTCTCATTTTGGCGCCAGTGTTTACACGGCCAATAGCCATTCGTCCAATATAGTAGGGTAGGTCATCAAGTGGCGTATTAATATGTTGGAAAGGGGAGGAGGCCAAACATGGGAATTAAGAAGGGGTCCTATCTTAACTTTAGGGGCCCCAGTGGTAACCTACTTTACCCGAGCCCGGGTGCGGTTCCTAGCCAACTTTGCCAATTTTTCCCCTCGCATCCGGGCGCATAGCTCGTGAACCGTAAGTGTTACAGCGTCACGGAACAATGCATTTGATAGATCCTTGGAAGCTCCCTCTGCGTTGTCCTTAGATTCGAGCTCAGTTCAACAATTTGGCCCACACTGAGAGCAAAAACTGCCAAAATAGATGGATCTTGCAGAAGCGTTTGTTCCATTTCTTTACGTATATCTACTCGCTCCACGTATGGTAGGCACAGTTTTTACCGTAATTATGTCTCTCGTATCGAGAGGCGTTAAATTATCTATGGTAGGACCTATAGTCCTATGACCTATAGTCAGACGCATGCTCTAACCGGAAAAGGTCATGCTGTACGTAAACTGATCTGTGTTGTTGGGCTGAAGGCATTACAAGTCCCTTTCATCACTTTACTATGTCTTCTTTTAAAGCCATTGTTGAATTTTTTGGTGCCTTTGGTGACCTTTCTAGTGACTTCTACAGGCTCCTGCACAGACCGGTAGATGCCATGCTGGTCACTGAGAGGTCACGCTGGTCATAGGTCAGTCTCTAAGAGCTCCATGTCGTCGACCTCTGAGGACCCTGCACAGGCTTCGGAGGCTCCACATAAGCCCCTGTAGATCCTATCTCTGGTCTTAGATCCTTGAGGGCTCAAGATGGTCCCCGAGAGCCCCACGTCAGCCTCAAAGAACATATATCGATTTGCCTAGAGTCTTGCGCTGGTTGAGGGCTGATACCCTAAGCTTTAGGAGGGTCCAACTCGGGCTATGAATTCCTCTGATGGCTCCATGTCGCCCTCTGGGACCTCAGTCCGACCTCTAAAGCCCAATCATGCATAAGTGCTGAATTCTGGCTGTCGAGGCTTTTAATGTGGCCTCTGATGGCCCAGCGCCAGTCTATGAAGACCCCGCGCTGGCTTCTGAGGACTCAGCAGTCAGCACCAATATCAGTTTTCAGAAGACAGAGGCCCCACACTGGCCTCAGAGTGTCCAACGCTGTCCGCAGAGGGCCCCCACACCGAGCAAAGAGGGTACCAGGCCTACACTGGCCTTAGAGGGCCCAAATTGTCATCATAGGGCCCTATATGGCCTCAGAAGGCCCTACCCCGTTGGTCTTACAAGGCCTACGTGCGGGCTTTTTAACCCCACACGCCTCCCCCCCCCCACATTTGGCCTTTTAGGGTCCCCAAAGCGGCCTCTGAGTGCCCCATGCTAGCCTCCGCCTCTCCTGGGCCTTCGAGCGCCTTACGCTGGCCTCTTAACCCCTCGGTAGAAGTAGGTGTACGAATACTTATGTTTGGGCAGAAATTTTGTATCCTAGCCTGTGCATGTTACATGCAGTGTATACGGTATATGTATGTTACGTGGTGTCATTCTGCCTTCTGAGGCCTGGTTTGCCCCCTAGTCGAAATTCATTAGCCAAGACCCTGAAATACAGTGCCGCCCTCTGAAATGAAAGTAGCTCCCTCTGAACTTGTAGCGACGTCCCTGAAGCCAGATTAACCCCTTCTTAATCCTCGCGGGCCGAGGGAGGAGGGGGGCACCCCTTACGATTTTTTTCGTGACTGCTCCGGATCCCCGTTTTCGATAGAGAGCTGAAACTTGGCCTACGTGAGCCCCCATCCAAATCAGACCTTTCACACCTGATTCATTTTCATGTTAGTTCAGGTCCATAGGTGGATAATTGTGCCGGACGGTGGGTGCTCGGGCGCAACAAATCCGCCGCCGCCCTAGCAGTGACCTTGACCTCCACAGTCTGTTGCGGCTTCAAAGCCAAGCCGGCGTGGAATTGGGAGAGCTCGTGCACCCACAGTTCAGCACAATTGTCCACCTATGGTCAGGTCACTGACCGATGCATAAACCTCTAAAGGTTATAAGTAAACCTCTGCAGTCTGCACTGTCAAAAAATGTCGCAAATTCGCAACGCCGCCAACGCCAGGCAAAGTGTCGGCGAGGATGATGACACTTTCAGAAAGTAACAAGCTCTCGGGTACTCATGCTTCGTATATCTTGGGTTTTTCGTACAATTCATCTTGGGTCAGGTCCAGACATCTGCATGGACCCGAGTGATGGATCTATGATCTCAGTGGATCTCGAAGCAAAGTACAGGTTGGGATCTATGATCCCACCGGATCCGGCGTGAAAAATACATCTTGGATCTATGATCTCATATGATCTGACGATAAATTAAGAACATGGATCTATGATCTGAGTGGATCCCACCATGTACCACATTTGAAACTATGTTTTAAAGGGTTTCTATGCCAATAAGTGACATAGAACTATGGATTATGACGTGCGATCACATAAAATCACTAAAACAGAACGTTTGTGAGTTGAAACAAGTGCTTTTTTGGGATATATGTGCTGACAAAAAATAAGTGAGGATCTATGATCTCACTGCATCTCAAGCAAAAAATGAGACTCTGATCTGTGATCCCTGCGGATCTCTCGATAAATTAAAGAGCTGGATCTATGATCCCCGACTTTAGGGTAAGTTACCTGACCAGAGGTCACCAGTCTCGTGACGGCCGTCAAGCTCGTTTTTTTTCCGCTGGACTGGAACACACCTTATGAATGCCGCCCCCGTATGGCGGAAAATGTGCCGCCCCTGTGCTTGACTGCCTCCACCCTATCGAAATCCTAGATCCGCCCCTGACACACACCCTCCTTTTCCGCCCTGCCACTTATGATCGGTAATTTTTTCAGTGCTAAAGATGACCCAAATCATATGTCACATAGGGTGACCCAAAATCAATATCACACCCTCCTACAACTCTCATTTTGCCAGCTACGGCGTAATATCAATATAATTTCGGCGTTACTTGCTCCTTGAGACCATATTGACTAAATTCTAGTCACGTGACCTTCGAATTTTTGTGACCCTGACCAGTCAAGAGGTGTATAGGGGCTATTTTCGGGGCAGTACCCAGCGCGAGCGGACGTGTCCGGGATGGCAAAACAGCACAGCAAACCGTCCCGCAACGGGGCAGTCGGCATAGTTACCGGCGGCATGACCAACAGCCAGGTCGCCGAGGCACTGGGCATGACTTCCCGCACAATTTGGCGCTGGTTGTCACGCTACAGAAGCGGATAGACGCTTCAGAACAAGCTAGGTCGCGGTATGAAGACTTCCGCTAGTCGGGTGGCGCAGATCGTCATTGCGAAGTGTGGAGCTTAAGACGGGCAAATCCAAAAGGGAACTGGCAAGGAGGCTGACTGCCAACGAACATCCAGTCTTTAACCCGGCAGTTGCTGGGGTATTTCGCCACCCACCGTTTGCTGGGGGGGGGGGGCGTTAAACGCCCCCAGCCGATAACTCGAGAACCAATAGGCGCAGCGAAACGCACGAGGCGGCAAACGAAAGAACGCGACGAGACGCTTCAGATGAGTACTTTAAAGTTGAATTTTGAGGTCACAGATCGGGTCAAGGTCAGGTCAAACACCTGAAATCGGGCTTTCAGTAGCATGGACTTCAGGACTTCGCAATGGGCGCCTCTCATCATAAACTCTGTCAAAACGGTGCACAATCCATCATATAAGGCCTACAAGAGTGTCAGCTCCATGTAGGGGTCAGTCCAGCATAGGTCAGGGTCAAGGTCAGGTCAACCGGGTAGGCACATATCCCCGAAAATCAAAACTGATATTCGCAGCCTGTGACACATGTTTTATGGGTAATTTGGGGCGTAGAACACGATGGTGACATTCATTTTATCATATGTGTACGCGTTTGACTCAAAAAGTTAAATTTAAGAAATGCATGTATCATGTCGTGAGGTAGTCACGAGAAATTGCCAAGATTCAGTTCAAGATTTTGGAAAATGCGGAGCGATAATCAATAATCGAAGATAGCCATTTGATTGTTCATGGTATTGGCAGTTAAATGGCGTTTACGGCATGTCTGTATGTCTATTCTGTGATTTTATATGGTTTTTCGAACATATGCCGTTTTTGGTCGAAAACTCAGAAATCATGACGTCACTAAAACCTCGATATCTAAAAAATTTCCGACCGATTTTTTTGAAACTTTGTCACAATAAACTTTAGTAAACTCCCTACAGGTACCCAAAATTTGGCGCGCCTGCGGCGCGCCGTTTTTATGCTATGGCCCGGCGAAAAAAGTGGGGGCGTTTAACGCCCCCCCCCCCCCCAGCAACTCGCGGGTTAAGTCGACAATCCATCGGTAACCGAAGTTGTCTTTTAGTTGAAGCCCACCAAGCCACGTCTCCAGCTGAAAACTTCTTCTGAACATGTCCAGGGTCATCTTTCAACAGCTCGGCGCCCCGGCTCATCGAGCTAAAACGACCTAGGACTGGTGCAGATCGAACTTTCCGGCATTCTGAGAGAAGGACAAATTGCCGGGGAGTTGCCACGACCTATCGCCGATAGAAAATCTTAGGGCGAACGTCCGGTAAGAGGTAAACAAAATGGCACAATGATAACCTGAAAGCACGCTGACCAGGAACGTGGGATCTGTCTGGTCCAAGATCAGTCTACAGAAGCTGGACATGTTGATGTCTGATTTCCCGGACCGTATGCTTACCCGTATCAGGGAGAAGGTGGTATACAAATGTAAGAAAAGTGCAACCCTCATGTTTATTATTTTCATACATTTGACGCTGGAAAGGTGTGACATTATTTTTCCTACATGCCGGGGTATGTCTTAAGCACAGCACACGAGCCGGGCAGTAAAACTATGACCAAGAAACTGTCGGTGTCAAAAGGCCATGTTATTTGATAGGCCGGGCAGGAAACAAAATACTGCCTGGGTTTACTGCCCAGGGCAATGACCTCTAAACTACAGTTTATCGCATTAGCTCAGAGGTATAATTGACATCATTTTTGCATGATATTTGCCGCGTAAAATTAGAAAACTAACATTTTTTGGTTAAAAAATATCTGCTCTGCTTATCAAGGGTTTTGAAATATTGAATAGGTATTGGTTACAAAGCCGAAATTATGGGGTAAGATATGCGCCTATTAATCGAAATCCGTTATAGCTTGTTGTCTTATCTTCGTTTGATATGTCCACTGATACCTTTGGCCTAAGTTATTGCGTTATTATTTGGCAGTTGTAGTCCTTTCCTCGAAACAAACACGTAAAATATGGAAAATATAATGTATTTCACGAAGTTTAGCCATAGGGCATCAACAAAGTACGATTAGGTACACATAAAAAAGATTCTTGCAAGAGCACTGGAAAATTCACGTTTAATCACTAGGTATAGGTATTATACCTTCCTCTTGTTCTTATGTCTTGGCTAATTATTCATGTACAGGGTGTCCCATAAGTTCGTTCTCACATTATATTTGCATGTGAAACAGAGTACATTGCGTTTTGATATATTTATGACCCCTCATTGTGCTCCCCAGTTAATAGGCAAACACATGAATACATGCTGCGGCATGCCAACTGGCAGGTTTGGCTGCTTAGCAGGCTTAAAGTTAGCCCAGACTGAATTGACGTGCGCCGTGAGCTCCTCGAGGCTGGAACAGCACTTCGCTTCGACGAGCCTCAAGTTCAGTATAACCAACGAATTTTTATGAAATTTTGATCCGATGAGTTGCCTGGCATGTGATCTTGCCACAAACGCCTGTCACAGTCACCTTGCACTGCTTTTAAGCTTTGCTTGACCTGTGCACTGATGCACTGTCTTGCCTGAAGCTGGGCCTACGACCTTCCGGATGCCATTTTCTTCTCTATAAATGTGTTCATACTCGCGGTTCGAGCTCAGCTTGAAGGCTGAAACTCCTCCTAGATGTTCTTGGGAAAGCATTCTGCTTCCCAAAACTGTTTCTGGAGTACCAATCGGAACCTGGTCAGCGTCTGGACGCCTATAACCTCACAATACCGTGACCCTGGCCTTTTGCATATGAACATAACGGGACGGAACGGAGGCCTCCTCCTTCGCCCTTATGGGGTTGTTTTCGGGTTTGGACGGGTGTTTCATCTCGAACGTGGACTAGTTAGTCCAGATGACCTGATTGACGTCCTCAGCCCTCTAGTTTTTTAGCCTCAGGCATAACGAAACTCATGTTTGGCCATTTTAAGACGTTTTTGACTGTTTTGAGCCCTCCGGTAAGCAAAGCTTAAGTACCGTTGAGTTATGTACCCCGAATGAATACTCTTAAGACAGCTGGTAATCCATCCTGAAAAGTCTGCTTACCAACTTTCTAGCCCTTTGACCTTTTTGATGGCCACTTTGGCGCCACACAGTTTTGGCCACATGGCTCACTCCTGAGGGCTGACTGGAAAGAGAATAAACTTGCAGTGATTGACTCCCGATAAATCATCGGCGTCACTTGCTAACTGTGCGTCCAGTTAGCGATGGACATTGGCTACAGACTGGTAGGCCTCAATCACCCTCAATCGTCGAGAATGATCACGTGCTGGCTAAATACCGAGACGTACCCGTATCGGAGACCTTAATGTTGCGGCGTTACCCGTCTCTGTAGGAAGCGGGCTCTCTAGCAAAAACTATTTTGTCTACAGAAATTAGTTACTGTGGAGCATATTGCTACCAGCCATGGCAACCACGTAAGCTCAGTTACGAACCAATTTCAGCGTGCCTTTAAGCAAGAGAGCCTATAAACGTAAAATTTAGGTGAGAACGAACTTATGGGACACCCTGTATTATGTTCCCTGGATATCCAGTTGTTGTGCCATTCTGAGTTGATATTTCAGACGCGATTCTTTTTGAAGTAAGGTATTTTGATGCATTTTCTTCTAAAAATTTCCTTTATCCACAACAGCATAGCGCAATCACTGTTAGGAAATTATGGACAAAACAATCGTATAAAAGTGTCACCGAAACCTGTCGAAACTACTTAGCTGGTATGCGGCATGTAGGAAAAATCTTACTGACCTCAGCCGTACGAAATTATTTGGAAACTCGGCTTGCAAAACTTGACTCCGGCCCTCGTGCTCCGCACTCGGGCCTCCGTCAATTTTGCAAACCTCGTTTCCAAATAATTTCGTCGGCCCGGTCAGTAATATATATTGGGACACCCTGTAATGCTTGCTCTGCCTCTGTCTCCGTCATATATGTGCATGGATTCGGGAAAATGGATCTGAGATCCGATCCAATTGATCTAGATCTGATATCCACTCGGATCATAGATCAAAACCCTCAATTTTGTCGAGAAATCCATTCAGATCATAGATGTGACCCAGAAATTTTGTCGAGAGATTCTCCCTGCCTCCATCCTTTTTCCCTCCCTCCCTCACTTCCACTCTCTGACTGTCGCTCACTGATCCAATCATATGTTAACTTACCCCTCCCCATCTGTCTGTCTCCCACCCCTTCCCGCTGACCCAATCATATAATGCTTTAAACCTCCCCATCTGTCTCTCTCCCTCCCCTCCCCGTCTCCTTTATCACATTTCATCAATCGCTCCCTCCCTCCCTTTCCCTCCCCTCCCTTCTAATCACCTCCCTCCACTTATCCCCTCCCTCTCCTCCCTTCCCTTCCCCTCCTATCCCCTCTTGGTACTTGAAAAGTACGGACTTCTCTGCCCGCGCCATAGATGCATATCTGCGTCGCAGATACGTATCTGATTCACTCTCGGTAGGTAGTATAGAAAGTTCGTAGATAATGGATGCTTCCCCGCCCCGCTCCGCCCCGCTCTGCACCTACCCTTCCCGTTTTTCTATAACCCTCCCTCCCTGCTTCCATCCCTCTTCCCTCCTCTACCCACCCTTTCCATCCTCTCCCTCCCCTCATCCCCTCCCGCTCCTCCCTTCTCCTCCCCTCACATCCTCTCTGGGTACTTGAAAAGTACAGACTTCTGTGCCCGCGCCGTAGATGCATATCTGCGTCTCAGATACGTATCTGATTCGCTCTCTGTAGGTAGTTTAAAAAGTAAGTAGATAATGGATGCTTCCCCGCCCCGATCCGCCCCTACCCTTCCCGTTTCTCCCTTACCCTCCCTGCCTGCTTCCATCCCTCTTCCCTCCCCTTCCCTCACCTCCACTTTCTGACTGTCTCTCACTGACTCAATGATAAACTCATTTATCCCTACCCATATGTCTCTCACCCTCCCCTCCCAGTCTCTTTTAGCACACTTCTTCGCCTCCTCCACCCCTCCTCTTCCCCTCCCTCCCATCTGCTCCCATCCTTTCCCTCCTCTCCAATCCCATCTTTGTATTTGAAAAAGTAGGTACTGGCTTCTTCTTCGCCCGCACCGCAGATACATATACGTTTTATATCCCAGTTACCGAAGCTATATATTAAGGTACGCTCTCGGCAGGTAGTTTAAACAGTAAGTACTTGGTGCTTCCCGCCCACCTCCGACACACACAGGGTGTTGCAGGTAAATTGGGAATTTTCAAACCTAATTTCAACATGCTATTAACCCGGCACCGCCTGGGCTATTTCCGTACCCACGACAGCCTGGGGGGGGGGGGTCGGATCCGACCCCCCCCCTGTTATCTCGAGAACCAATGGTCGTATCGAGCCCCGCGAGGCGGCGTTCGAAAGGTCTCTACGAGACCTTCCCAAAGCACTCTTAAGATTTTAAGATTGAGGTCAACTTTCGGGTCAAGGTCAGGTCAAAGGTCACATTCTGGGGTTTTGCATGATTAGGCTTACGGACAGCGGAATCGACAGCTGCTGCTCGAAACTCACCAAAAATGACCTCAAAGGCCTAGTGAAGGTACCATGTGCGTATAGGGGTTATACTAAGTACGGGTCAAGGTCAGGTCAGGTCACGAAAGGTCACGATTTTCACTCTCTGCTACATGGGCGTGCGACACATGTTTTATGGCTTATTTTTCACGCCGAATCCGATGGTAATGGTTATATGTGACCCCAAGTCACTGTGCTTGGTGATAAGTGTGCATTGAAAGCATAAAAAATCGTTTATACCATACATAACTAAGAGAGGGCTAAGAAAAAAGGTCAATTTTTCAACTTTTTATTTTTGACATAAAAATACACTTTTCTAGACGAGCTTTGTCCCAGGAATCTAGTGGTGCCATTTGTTTTCACATGCGATGTTCAGAAGTGCCTCTAATTCACGAAAATGCTTATGACGTCACCATGCCCTATGCATGTTGGAGCTATTTTTTACAATTTGGGGGTCAAAAATCAAGATAGAAAGTTGAAATTTGGGACATCTAATGTTCTAATAGAGCTCTATAACATATATTCCGGTTTTTTGGAAATTCTCAAAATTTTGGATTTTATGAGTTTTTAGGGGTGAAAAACGCATTTTATGGAAAATCCGAGATAGCCATTTTAAAGAACTCGTTGAGCTGCATCTATTCATGTCCTTAATTTGCAATTTGCTTTAAGCCCTGATTTTTGGCGATTTTTTAAACATTTACCACTTTTTGACTGATAACGCCATGTAGTTACATCACTAAAATCGATATATCTGAAATATTTTTGGAAATTTTTTCTTCAAAATTGCACAGGAGACGTCAAATTGATGGGGGAGAAGGTATGCCAAGTTTCAAGTCGATAGCGTAAGCGGTTCATAAGTTATTCAAGAAAAACGGAGGGGGGTCGGATCCGACCCCCCCCCCCCCCCCCCAGGCGGTCGCGGGTTAATACGGTGAATGAAACCACAGAAAGTTGAAACTTCGCACGTGTATTGTGTCATGTACGCACAGCGTTGTCACACGATGTGACCGCCGTCGGCGTCCCGCACCCTCTCGAGACGGCGCCGGAAAGCGGAGCACGCGCGCCGGGCCTCGTCCCTGGTCAATGGTGCTGACTGCCTTCCTGATGGCCTTCTTCAGGTCAGAAACGTTGGCAGGAGTGGTCGAGTTGGACTTTTGTTCTACCACGCCCCACATCCAAAAGTCGCATGGATTCAAGTCCGGCGAGTTGGAGGGCCATATGTCCTTGGGTACATATAGGGGGATCCTCTGGCTCAGGAAATCTTGCACCCTCTGGGAAGCATGTGCTGGGGCGGAGTCTTGCACCAGCATGACTTTGCTCAAGTCATAGTATTTCATCATCCAGGGGATGAGAGACTCCTTCAGGATGGTCAAATACGCATCAGTGTCGATCATCACACCAGCAGGTATGAAATGGGGCGGCATTATGCGGCCATCACTTGCGACGGCCCCGAACACCATTACTGATGCCGGATTTTTGCCTTTCATCACGGGAACCACTTCATCAGGGCTGTAGGCGATAGCCCGCGAGTTCCTGCGGTTGGTGACCTCTTCTACGATGAACTTTTTCTCATCGACAAATACTCTGACGTCACTCCCGAGGTGCTTGAGGAGATTGAGAACCTTCGGTGCCCTCTCCCTTCGTATCGCTCTTGCTGGTTCGGTCAGGAGGCTTCGTCGTTTTCTGGTAAACGACTTCATCCCGAGGTCCTCTCTCACGGCTCTGCTGATGGTGCTCTTGCTCACGTGACGGGCACGCGCAAGCTTGTTCATCGAGGTCCTCGGTTTGGCCTGTATCGAGCGTTTCAAGCCGCTCAGGAATGTTGGTGTCCGTTTTCGGTCACTGCGAGGTGTGTGAGAACGTCGAGCGACATCCCCTCAGCTCCTACAGTCGCGATAGTTCGGTACACGGTAGACTTTGGGTACCCAGTTAAACTTATTATGTCCTTCGCGCTCTGTCCGGCGTGAACTTACTCACCGATCGTTTCCCTCCGACGCTGCTCCATGACTGCGCGATATGTTAGGATTAAAATTTCAATATCAAATAAAAAACAATTGTTGAAATTATATTGTGTCAAATTTCCATGATGTTCCTCCGCATAGCAAATTTTTTGTAAGGTCATGAACTTAGTCCCAATTTATCTGCAACACCCTGTATAGTACGCCATACTTCGTCAAGGTCCGCCCCCTCTCCAACTCCCCTTTCTCCCCACAACCCCCTATCCCGGCCCCGAACCCCCCCCCCCCCCTCGCCTCCTCGCCCCATCCTCCTACGCCCGGCACTCATGATCGGTAATGTTTTCAGTGCTAAAGACATAATACACGGTGACCCAAAATCAATGTCACATCCTCCCACAACCTTTATTTTGCCCTATACGGCGTAATTTCAATATAATTTCGGCGTTACTTGCTCCTAGAGACCATATTGAGTGCATTCTAGTCACGTGACCTTCGAATTTTTGTGGCCCTGACTGGTCAAGTGGTTAACGGAGGCTATTTTCGGGGCAGTAGCCAGGGCGAGCGGACCAGGTGTCCGCGATGGCAAAACTGCACAGCAAATAGTCCTTTAACGGGGCAGTCGGCATAGTTGCCGGCGGCATGGCCCACAGCCAGGTCGCCGAGGCACTGGGCATGAGTTACCGTACGATTTGCCGCTGGTTGTCACGTGACAGATGCGGATAGACGTCTGAGAACAAGCTAGGTCGCGACAGGAAGACTTCCGCCAGTCGGGTAGCGCAGATCATTATCGCGAAGTGTGGAGCTTAAGACGGGCAAATCCAAAAGGAAACTGGCAAGCAGGCTGACTGCTAACGGTCATCCAGTTTCAGTGTCAACAAGCCATCGGTACCCGATGTTGTCTCTTAAGCTGAAACCCACCAAGCCACGTCTCCAGCTGAAATCTTCTGCTGAACATGTCCAGGGCCATCTTTCAACAGGTCGGCGCCTCGGCTTATCGAGGAAAAATGACGCAGGACTGGTGCTGGTCGAACTTCCCAGCATTCTGGGAGAAGTACAAATTGCCGGGGAATAGCTCGATAGAAAATCTTAGGGCGAAGGTTCGGTAAGAGGTAAACAAAATGGGTCAATGATAACCTGAAAGCACGCTGACCGGAACGTTGGATCTGTCTGGTCCAATATTAGTCTACCGAAGCTGGACATATTGATTTCTGATGTCCCGGACCCACGGTTCGTCGGAAGGTAATCTCAGGCTCAAAAGAAACGATATGTAGGTACCATTCAAAAGCTGACGGTGAGCTGAATCCAAAAATGTAATTTTTATCAAAATCGATCAATGGCCTTTTTTGAAAATTGCGTTTTTGTAAAAACTTTATAACTTTTTATTCAACGGGCTGTCCCGGACATTCTTGAGAGTTCCAGTGAAAGCTGAACGCCAAAAGAACAATATTTAGCGAAGCAATATTTCCTAACATTAATATGCGTCTCCCAGAGCCGACAATAAGGCGCAATCACACAGCTCAGTGTCACGATGGACCAAAGTCGGCCACACAGAAGCGTGAAATAACACTTATCGACTCGCAGACCCGGCGCTCTCGGCCCGCCTGACCGGCCACGGCAGGGAGGTTCGTCTGTCGTTCTACTAAACGGGCGTCATATTTGTTAGTTTAACGATTCAAGTCGGTACTTCAGTTATTCAGGATACATGAGGAGAAGATTCATTGCTCTGTCATCTTCACATCATGCATTAATTTGCATTTGTTCATGTCTACTTTGCTCAATTGAGCTTGGTATCATGCCCATATAAGGAAAATTGGCCGCGCTGAAATGTCAGAGGTTGCACCGGCCTCAGCTCGGGTGGAGTGGGGGTAGCGCCCGGTGTGGCAGGGTACCCTTTGACCGGTCGCACGGCCGAGCAGCTGTCACCAGTACAGCCTCTGACAGTGAAACCCCGCTCACTTTTCCTGCGCGGGGACTGAGCGCAGCTGGATGGAACAAAACATGTATAAGAAAAATGTAAATTAAAGCATGTTGTAAATCAAGCAGAACAATGAATTTTCTTCACAGGTATCCTGAATAACTTTAATAGCAATGTAGACAGTTAAACTGACAAATATGACATTTGTTTAGTAAAACGTGAGCCGAACGTTCTTTCCGTGACTGGTCAGGCGGGCCGAGAGCGCCGGGTCTGCGAGTCGATAAGGGTCATTTCACGCTTCTGTGTGGCTGACTTAGATCCATCGTGCGTGACACTATGCTGTGTGATTACGCCTTGTTGTCGGCTGTGGGAGACGCATATCAATGTTAGGAAATATTGTTTCGCTAAATATTGTTCTTTTGGCGTTCAGCTTTCACTGGAACTCGAAAAAACATGTTTAACTTTTCAAGAATGCCCAGGACAGCCCGTTGATTAAAATATTATAAGGTTTTTACAAAAACGCAATTTTCAAAAAAGGCCATCGATCGATTTTGATAAAAATTACATTTTTGGATTCAGCTCACCGTCAGCTTTCGAATGGTATATCTCGTTTCTTTTGAGCCTGAGATGACCTTCCGACGAACCGTGGACCGTATGCTTACCCGTATCAGGGAAAAGGTGGGATAGAAATGTAAGAGAAATGCAACTCTCATGATTATTATTTTCATGCATGAAACGCTGGAAAGGTGTGACAATATTTTTAGGACACCCTCTAAGGCTCGTTCTGCCTATGTCTCCTTCAGATATGTGCATGGATCCTGGAAAATGGTTCTGAGATCCGATACCATGGATATACATAGATCTGGGATCATCTATCTTGGGATCTACTCGGATCTTAGATCCAAACCCTCAATTTTGTCGAGAGATCCACTCAGATCAAAGATCTGACCCATCGGTTTTGTCGAGAGATCCTCCCTGTCTCCATCCCTCTTCCCACCCTCCCTCACTTCCACTCTCTGACTGTCGCTCACTGACCCAATCATATACTCACTTACCCCTCCCCATCTGTCTTCTCCCTCCCCTCCCGGCTGACCCAATCATATACTCATTTAACCCTCCCCATCTATCTCTCTCCCTTCCCTCCCCGTTTCCTTTATCACACTTCTTCACTCGCTCCCTCCTTCCCCTCCCCTTCCCTCCCTTAACATCCCCTCCCCCTCCCTTTTCCACACCTCCAATCCCCTCTTGGTAATTGAAAAAGTACGGGCTTATCCGACCGCGTCGTAGATACATATCTGCGGTGCAGATAAATATCTGATTTGCTCTCGGTAAAAGTTTAAAAAGTAAATAGGTTATGGGTGCTTCCCCGTCCCGTTTCGTCCTGCTCCGCCCCTACCCTTCCCGTTTCTCCCTAACCCTTCCTCCTGCTTCCATGCCTCTTCACTCCCCTTCCCTCACTTCCACTCTCTGACTGTCGCTCACTGACTCAATGATAAACTCCTTTATCCCTGTGGTATGACAGTTTGACGTTTGTGAAAAGCGATAATGTGAACACATATATATTGCACAAACCGGTTTCGATATCACTTCATCAGTGTGCAAATATATAAATAAAACACACAAAATACAAAACGGAGACGAAATAGATATTTATTTATATTTTGTTATTTGTATTTTGTGTGTTTTATTTATATATTTGCACACTGATGAAGTGATATCGAAACCGGTTTGTGCAATATATACATATGTGTTCACATTGTCGCTTTTCATTTATCCCTCCCCATCTGTCTCTCTTCCTCCTCTCCCCGTCTCTTTATCACACTTATCGCTCGCTCCCTTCCTCCCTTCCCCTCCCCTCCCCTCTCCTCCCCTATCCTCCCCTCCCCTCTCCTCCCCTCCCCTCCCCTCTCCTCCCCTCTCCTCCCCTCTCCTCCCCTCTCCTCCCCTCTCCTCCCCTCTCCTCCCCTCCCCTCCCCTCCCCTCCTCTCCCCTCCTCTCCCCTCCCCTCCCTTCCCCTCCCCTCCCTTCCTATCCCCTCCCTCACCTCATCCCCTCCTCTCCTCCCTTCCCCTCCCCTTACATCCCCTCTTGGTACTTGAAAAAGTGCAGTCTTCTCTGCCCGCGCTGTAGATGCATATCTGCCTCGCAGATACAGGGGCGGATCCAGGAAAACTCCAAGGGGATGGTCATGAATCGAAGTGGTGCCCCTACCTATACCGAAAATTAAAAACTCAACGGATTTCGTCCACTTCATTTTGGTGGTGCCCCCATTTTCAGGTTTTTTTCTTTTTATTTTTTATTTTTAGTCAGTATCCTAACTTAGCCACAACCACATTTACCAATTGTAAGCAAGTATATATATGAATGTGCTATGTGTATATATGTTGTGGACGCTGAGTAGTGAATACTTACCAGGAACGTTATCAGGTAAGCGAATCGTTGTCAGTCCGACGATCTTGACACTGGCGTCTAAAGGGTCTGTCCTTGACACTTCAGGCTTGTCAGGGGCACCAAAGTCCTTCCAGGGACACCACAAACCTGTCAGGGGCACCTACGGCCTTGTAGGAGCGCCACAGGCCCGCCAGGGGCACCACAGGCCTGCCAGGAAGCAGGGGCACCACAGGTCTAGCAAGTATACACGACAGGCCTGTCAGGGGCACAACGGGCCTGTTGGGCCCATGAGTACTCTAGGGGCAGGGGCACCACAGTCCTTCCAGGGGCACCGCAGGCCTGTGAGGGGCACCAGCGGCCTAGCAGGGGCACCAGTCAACACAGGCCTGCCAGGGGCACCACAGACCTGCCAGGGGTACCAGAGGCCTGCCAGGAGCACCACCGACCTCGCAGGGGTAACTTGGGCCTGTCAGGGGCACCACGGGCCTGTCGAGAGGCCCTTCAGGCTTTTCAGGGGCACCATAGTCCTCTCCGGGCGCAGGGGTAGCAGGGGCACCAGAGGCCTGCCAGGGGCACCACAGGCCTAGCAAGGGCACCACGGGCCTGTCATGGGCACCTCAGGCCTGTCAGGGCCCAGGGACACCACAGTCCTTCCAGGGGCACCACAAGCTTGTCAGGGGCACCAGAGGCTAGGCTTAGCAAGGGCACCACAGGCCTGCCAGGGATACTACAGGCCTAGCAAGGGCACCACTGGTCTATCAGGGGCACCACGAGCCTGTCATAGCCAGGCATCTCAGGCTTGTCAAGGCCCAGGGGCACCACAGGTCTGTGAGGGGCACCAGCGACCTAGCAGGGGCACCAGTCAACACAGGTCTGCCAGGGGCGCCACAGACCTGCCAGGGGCACCACAGACCTGCTAGGGGCACCTGAGGTCTGCCAGGGGCACCACCGGCCTCGCAGGGGCACCTTGGGCCTGTCAGGGGCACCACAGGCCTGCCAGGGGCACCACAGGCCTAGCAAGGCACCACTGGCCTGTCATGACCGGGCACCTCAGGCCTGTCAGGGCCCAGGGGCACCACAGTCCTTCCAGGGGCATTACAAGCCTGTCAGGGGCACCAGAGGTCTAGCAAGGGCACCACAGGCCTGCCATGGACACCACAGGCCTGCCAGGGGCACCACCGGCCTTGCAGGGGCGCCTGAGGCCTGTCAGGGGCACCACGTGCCTGCCGGGGACACTTAAGGCTTGTCAGGGGCGTTACAGTCCTGTCAGGGCCCAGGGGCACCAGGCCCGTGGTGTCCCTGCTAGGCCTGTGGTGCCCCTGGCGGTCCTGTGGTGCCCCTGTCAGGACTGTGATACCCCTGATAGGCCGGTGGTGCCCCTGGCAGGTCTTTGGGCCCCCGGGCCTCAAGGGGGGCCATGACCCATGTGACCCCCCCCCCCTTGGATCCGCCACTGCGCAGATACGTATCTGATACGCTCTCGGTAGGTAGTTTAAAAAGTAAGTAGATAATAGATGCTTCCCCACCCCGCTCCACCCCCCTCCGAACCTACCCTTCCCCTTCTCCCTAACCCTCCCTCCCTGATTTCATCCATCTTCCCTCCCCTTCCGTCACTTCCACCTTCTGACTCTCGCTCACTAACCCAATCATATTATACTCACTTACCTCTGCCCATCTGTCTCTCTCCTTCCCCTACCGGTCTCCTTATTCACAATTCTTCGCTCTTTCCCTCCCTCCCCTGCCACATACTCCCGACCCCCACCGGACACGATTTGGTAACCGAGGTCTGTGACGTCAGCCGGGCGTGAAGTTTTCCCTTCACCATAGGCTTCACACACAAACTGGCCGAAGTTCATGCCAAGATAGCCCGGCTTGAAAGTGCAAAAATGATTAAATTTTGCCCTCAATAGATTCATTGCTTCATTTTATAACTAAAAACGTCCGTTATTAGGCCTCAATGAAGGTACAGGTCTCGCGAGATTAAGCGGTAAAGATGCTGACAGAAAGTAATCGATCTACGATGAAGCCATTTTACACGATCATGGCCGGCTTGTTACCCAACAAGTCGATCGCATCTTCAACACTTAAAAGCTTAAGACGACGAAGATATAGCCTGAAGTACACTAAATTTTCTAGGTGCAAAACCTACCGCTAAAACCCGCGAGACCTGTACAAAGTACTCAAAATCGAAGTTCAAGAAGATGCTGTCCGAGCACAATCTGGTAACATCACGTGACCTCTTTTCAGCAGAATGTATGTAATTCAAGGATGGTATTACACGATTGCTGCCTAAATCATCTAAATAATACGCTTGTAACATTTATTGCTTCTGTTTAAGTCATAACATTGCAAAACGCAAAATTTATCATGGCAGTCACGTGACCAAAAGTATAGCAGGGGTTGGGACAAACACTAAAAGGATTTCAAGTTTTTTAATCAAATTATATAAGTTTCATGATGAAATTGAAAGAATGTATTTTTTCCTAATGAAATACAAATTTTCGTATGTAAAATATTTTCCTTATGGGCGAAATTCTCCATATAAGAAATGTCAGTGACGTCACCAGGGCTTTACTCAAAACATCCGACCTACCTGTTTCTTATAGGTATCTTGCATACTCCCTTCCTTTCCCTCCCCTCCAATCTCATATTGGTATTTGAAAAAGTACTGGCTTCTTCTTAGCCCGCGCAGCAGATACATATGTTACAGGCAAAGTGAAAACTCGGGCATTTTGCGAAATGCCTAGGCAATTTGCAAAATGCCTGATCGGCCAGGCATTTTGCAAAATGCCCAGGCAGTTTGCAAACTGCCTGACCCACCAGGCATTTTGCAAACTGCCTGAAATATTTTCCTAGGCATTTTGCAAAATGCCTGACATCAAACTCGCACTGGCGGCGATGTATAGGTAAGCATCATTTGTAACTGCCGCTTACAAAAGTTAATCGCTGTCAATGCGCACCAAGTGAGGGGACACTGCGTTCTCCGGGTAGCGCCGCCGAGTTCAGGTCACTGAGCCCCAGCGGCCGTCGGGTGCCGAGCACCGGGCGTGGTTTCGTGGGTAAACATGCGCTCGGTACAATGATTGTACTGTTTCTAAGAGCTCTTGGTGGCTTTTTGAAAATGCTATGGGTGGATATTGATCAGAAAGGAATACTCTTTCAATTTACGAAAATTTGATTGTTACACGTATAGGTACATTATCAATCGTCTCTGCCGGAACAGTTGCCCACCAGGACAGAATACTGGACATCGCAGCTTTTATATACACACGGCTACAACTCCGCATATACGAAAGGTACGGAGACGGTCGCTCAAGTCCATTCAGCGTTGGCTCCATCTCGACAGAATTGACGCAAAACGTATAGGTATACAATTACAGAGTGTCACGAACTTGATACGCGGTTGGCGCGGTCTTGTCCCTCCATGCCCCTCCTGAGTGCTGAATGGATGTAATTTGAACGGGTTCGGCACCAGGGCATCTGGACCAGGGCACTCGGCATCTAAATCGGCCATCCCCCGGTATCTGAAGATTTTACCCCGAAGCTGAAGCCGCTCAACTTCAGGCTGCAACCCTGACTTACCGTCATCCATAAATGATGCAGCTGGATTTCGACCAAACCCACCAAATCAGGACCATTCAGGACTAGAGATTCAGACTTTTCAATGATGAGGCCGTGAAGCGATATTAGCCGTTTTCACGACGGCCATCTGGTACACATTTGGTTCACATCTGGTGTAGATTAGGTGCATATTTGGTCAAATTAAGTTCAGTGTGTCTCTTAGTAGCTATCAGCTATGGGTTCTACTAATTGCTTATATGCCTCCTTTGTCATATTATCAGAGAGCATCATCGGTTAAAACACTGAAATAAATTCATAAAATAAAGATAATTGCTGTATTAAGAGAGATTAGGTGCAGATCTGGTCAAATTAGGTGCACTCACCGGATAGCCCGTCGTGAAAACGGCTATTAGAGCTCTTCTTAGTCACTAACCATCCCGACAACCAGTTCTGGGCCAACAGCAGCTCAGAGGCGCTGCACCGTCGAGACGGTGAAGCACCCACTGTGCACTGCGGATTCTCGTTTGGGGCATGATGGGCTACAGAGGCCTATTTGAGGTTCACCAGGTGCCGCGGGGACAGACCATGTGGCCGCTGATAACTTGTCAGCGAGGTGCTGGAGAACACTGACGCAACTACGATGCAATACATTTCGGGACACCAGTACAACATCCCGCAACAATTTCGTGACACCCGTATTCGTGACCGTGGAATGTGTCACATGTGCCCACAACACATGTGAAATGTGTTGTGGGGTCAGTCACAGTGTAACGTTTATGATCAACAACTGTAGTCAACAAAAACGGTGGGATATGTGGAAACCCAGGCATTTTGCAAAATGCCTGGCGGTTCAGGCATTTTGTAAAATGCCTAGGCAGTTTGCAAAATGCCTGATGGGTCAGGCAGTTTGCAAATTGCCTGGGCATTTTGCAAAATGCCTTGCGGTTCAGGCATTTTGCAAATTGCCTAGGCATTTTGCAAAATGCCCGAGTTTTCACTTTGCCTGTAACACATATACGTTTTTAAGTCACAGTTACTGAAGCTATATATTAAGGGCCGCTCTCGGTAGGTAGCTTAAACAGTAAGTACTGGGTGATTCCCGCCCACCTCCGACACTCATACTCAGACATGATCGATAATTTTTCAATATTTTGTGGAATTCTCTAACCAACCTATCTGAAATCTGAGTGCCTTACCTTGTCATGCTCCGCTCCTCTCTTAGTCTCCCCTTTCTACCCGCAAACCCCTATCCCTGCCCCGAACCCCCCCCCCACAACACACACACCCTTCTTCTCCGCCCCGCCACTTATGATCGGTAATGTTTTCAGTGCTAAAGATGACCCAAATCAATCTGTCACACAGGGTGACCCAAAATCAATATCACACCCTCCTACAACCCTCATTTTGCCATCTACGGCGTAATATCAATATAATTTCGGCGTTACTTGCTCCTTGGCCCAATCTCACCAAGTGCGGTAAACTCATTTTGCGGTAAACTACCCCAAAACGAATCTCACCACTGCCGTAATTTTTGAAGTTACCGCATCGAAATAAACCCATGGGAAAGCTTCGGTTTTACCGCAAATTCTTCATGTGCGCAGCTGCTCACGGCTCGAAAACAAGTAAACAAACCAAACAATCAGATGATTGCCCCCAAATGTCGGACCAAAATTACCGCAGACATTTGTGCCGTAATCTCTAAATTTTATACCAATTGTGAGCAAGAATCAACAATTAAAGATGTAATAAAAACTTTATAAGAAAGAAAAGAAATAAGTTTCTTTTTTAAGATTATTTTTTGTTGCAGCCTGCGCCACCTATGCTTCCTATTTGCAGTACCCAAAACAGCATGTAGATGTCGCCCGTGAGTCTTGGAAACTGAGGTGCCGCTTGGAAAGAAGAAACACGCTATCGTTGCCATGGCGACAAAACAATTGCGTTCTTTATATCGCGCCGGCGTGATCAGCAGCTTTTCCACCAATCCGAAGCGTCGGCAAATGGGGTTCTTTTGCAGGATTTGCACAAAATGCGGTAAATTACAGCATGGGATAGTTTGGGTTGGTGAGACTGGATTATTTGCTTGGGTTATTTCGGTGCGGTAACTTCCCGCTACCCCAAACGAGTTTACCGCACTTGGTGAGATTGGGCCCTTGAGACCATATTGGCTAAATTCTAGTCACGTGACCTTCGAATTTTTGTGACCCTGACCGGTCAAGGGGTGTACAGAGGTTCTTTTCGGGGCAGTACCCAGCGCCAGCGGACCAGGTGTCCGGAATTGCAAAACTGCACAGCAAATCGTCCCGCAACGGGGCAGTCGGCATAGTTGCCGGCGGCATGACCCACAGCCAGGTCGCCGAGGCACTGGGCATGACTTCCCGCACGATTTGGCGCTGGCTGTCACGCTACAGAAGCGGATAGACGCTTCAGAACAAGCTAGGTCGCGGTACGAAGACTTCCGCTAGTCGGGTGGCGCAGATCGTCATTGTGAAGTGTGGAGCTTTCAACAGCTCGGCGCCCCGGCTCATCGAGCTAAAACGACCTAGGACTGGTGCAGATCGAACTTTCCGGCATTCTGAGAGAAGGACAAATTGCCGAGGAGTTGCCACGACCTATCGCCGATAGAAAATCCTAGGGCGAACGTCCGGTAAGAGGTAAACAAAGTGGCACAATGATAACCTGAAAGCACGCTGACCAGGAGCGTGGGATCTGTCTGGTCCAAGATCAGTCTACAGAAGCTGGACTTGTTGATGTCTGATTTCCCGGACCGTATGCTTACCCGTATGAGGGAGAAGGTGGGATACAAATGTAAGAAAAGTGCAACTCTCATGTTTATTATGTTCATGCAATTGACACTGGAAAGGTGTGAGATTATTTTTCGGACACCCTGTAATGCTTGCTCTGCCTCTGTCTCCGTCAGATATGTGCATAGATTCGGAAAATGGATCTGAGATCCGATCCCATTGATCTAGATCTGGTATCCACTCGGATCATAGATCAAAACCCTCAAAATTGTCGAGAGATCCATTCAGATCATAGATGTGACCCAGCAGTTTTGTCGAGAGATCCTCCCTGCCTCCATCCTTTTTCCCTCCCTTCCTCACTTCCGCTCTCTGACTGTCGCTCACTGAACCAATCATATGCTCACTTACCCTTCTCCATCTGTCTGTCTCCCTCTCCTCCCCGCTGACCCAATCATTTAATGCTTTAACCCGGCAGTTGCTGGGGTATTTCGCCACCCACCGTTTGCTGGGGGGGGGGGCGTTAAACGCCCCCAGCCGATAACTCGAGAACCAATAGGCGCAGCGAAACGCACGAGGCGGCAAACGAAAGAACGCGACGAGACGCTTCAGATGAGTACTTTAAAGTTGAATTTTGAGGTCACAGGTCGGGTCAAGGTCAGGTCAAACACCTGAAATCGGGCTTTCAGTAGCATGGACTTCAGGACTTCGCAATGGGCGCCTCTCGTCACAAACTCTGTCAAAACGGTGCACAATCCATCATATAAAGCCTACAAGAGTGTCAGCTCCATGTAGGGGTCAGTCAAGCATAGGTCAGGGTCAAGGTCAGGTCAACCGGGTAGGCACATATCCCCGAAAATCAAAACTGATATTCGCAGCCTGTGACACATGTTTTATGGGTAATTTGGGGCGTAGAACACGATGGTGACATTCATTTTATCATATGTGTATATACGTGTTTGGCTAAAAAAGTTCAATTTAAGAAATGCATGTATCATGGTCGTGAAGTAGTCACGAGAAATTGCCAAGATTCAGTTCAAGATTTTGGAAAATGCAGAATGATAATCAATAATCGAAGATAGCCATTTGATTGCTCATGGTATTGGCAGTCTAATGGCGTTTACGGCATGTCTGTATGTCTATTCTGTGATTTTATATGGATTTTTGAACATATGCCGTTTTTGGTCGAAAACTCAGAAATCATGACGTCACTAAAACCTCGATATCTCAAAATTTTACCGACCGATTTTTTGAAACTTTGTCACAATAAACTTCAATCAATTCCCTACAGGTACCGAAAATTTGGCGCGCCTGCGGCGCGCCGTTTTTATGCTATGGCCCGGCGAAAAAAGTGGGGGCGTTTAACGCCCCCCCCCCCAGCAACTCGCGGGTTAAAACTCCCCATCTGTCTCTCTCCCTCCCCTCACCGTCTCCTTTATCACATTTCATCGCTCGCTCCCTCTCTCCCTTTCCCTCCCATCCCTTCTAATCCCCTCCCTCCACTTATCCCCTCCCTCTCCCCCCTTCCCCTCCCCTCATATCCCCTCTTGGTACTTGAAAAGTGGGACTTCTCTGCCCGCGCCATAGATGCATATCTGTGTCACAGATACGTATCTGATTCGCTCTCGGTAGGTAGTAGAAAAAGTAAGTAGATAATGGATGCTTCCCCGCCCCGCTCCGCCCCGCTCCGCCCCGCTCTGCACCTACCCTTTCCGTTTTTCCATAACCCTCCCTCTCTGCTTCCATCCCTCTTCCCTCCTCTACCCACCCTTCCCATCCCTCCCTCCCCTCATCCCCTCCCGCTCTACCCTTCTCCTCCCCTCACATCCCCTTTTGGTACTTGAAAAGTACGGACTTCTCTTGCCCGCGCCGTAGATGCATATATGCGTCTCATATACGTATCTGATTCGCTCTCTCTAGGTAGTTTAAAAAGTAAGTAGATAATGGATGCTTCCCCGCCCCGCTCCGCCCCTACCCTTCCCGTTTTTCCCTAACCCTCCCTGCCTGCTTCCATCCCTCTTCCCTCCCCTTCCCTCCCTTCCACTCTGACGGTCGCTCACTGACTCAATGATAAACTCATTTATCCCTACCCATATGTCTCTCACCCTCCTCTCGCAGTCTCCTTTAGCACACTTTTTCGCTCCTTCCACCCCTCCTCTTCCCTTCCCTCCCAACTGCTCCCAGCCTTTCCATCCTCTCCAATCCCATCTTTGTACCTATTTGAAAAAGTACTGGCTTCTTCTTCGCCCGCACGGCAGATACATATACGTTTTTATATCCCAGTTACTGAAGCTATATATTAAGGTTCGCTCTCGGCAGGTAGTTTAAACAGTAAGTACTTGGTGCTTCTCGCCCACCTCCGACACTAGTACTTAGACATGATCGATAATATTTCAGTATTTTGTGGAATTCTCAAACCAACCTATCTCAAATATAGGCGGCATACCTCGTCAAGCTCCTCCCCCTCTCCAACTCCCCTGTTCTTTCCGCAGCCCCCTATCCCGGCCCCGAACCCCCCCCCCCCCCCCTCGCCTCCCCCGCCCCATCCCCCTACGCTCCGCCACTCATGATCGGTAATGTTTTCAGTGCTAAAGGTATAATACACGGTGACCCAAAATCAATGTCACATCCTCCCACAACCTTTATTTTGCCTAATACGACGTAATTTCAATATAATTTCGGCGTTATTTGCTCCTACAGACCATATTGGGTGCATTCTAGTCACGTGACCTTCGAATTTTGTGGCCCTGACTGGTCAAGTGGTTAACGGAGGCTATTTTCGGGGCAGTAGCCAGGGCGAGCGGACCAGGTGTCCCCGATGGCAAAACTGCACAACAAATCGTCTTGCAACGGGGCAGTCGGCATAGTTGCCGGCGGCATGGCCCACAGCCAGGTCGCCGAGGCACTGGGCATGAGTTACCGCACGATTTGGCGCTGGTTGTCATGTGACAGAAGCGGATAGACGCCTGAGAACCAGCTAGGTCGCGACAGGAAGACTTCCGCCAGTCGGGTAGCGCAGATCATTATCGCGAAGTGTGGAGCTTAAGACGGGCAAATCCAAAAGGAAACTGGCAAGTAGGCTGACTGATAACGGTCATCCAGTTTCCAAGTCGACAAGCCATCGGTAGGGGAGAGTGGGGTAATTTGGCCGTTTTTTTTTTAGAAAACGATGTAACTAAAAATCGACAACACATTTCTGCATTTTCTCAACGCTGACAGGTGTGGCATACATTTTACTTTCTTGGACAGTAAACTTGAAATGATAGATTAACTACCGTAAGGTGGGGCTATTTGAGACAGTGGGGCTATTTGAGACAGTATTTAAAATTGCTATAAAATAAAAACACTTAAAATTTATGCTTGATTTTTTGCTCAGGCGATTTACTGCTCGATTCCACACCTCCCTGAGCAAAAATATCACACAAAAATCAAACGATCTTCATTTTATAGCGATTTTAAATACTGTCTCAAATAGCCCCACTGTCTCAAATAGCCCCACTTTACGGTACTTATATTGAAATTGTGACGTATTACAAAGGTCTGCAAAGCGGCCAAATTGCCCCACTAGCAGGGTTATTTGGCCGGGGGTGTGGGGCAATTTGGCCAGTGTTAGTTTGAGGCCCTGATTTTTGTTATAGGCGAGTCAGATTCACATTCAGCAATGACGTGTGTCCTACGACGCATTTTAAGCATTTTGGAGGTTGACTCAGCCGTCACAGGGGTCGAAAATGGTCAAAAAAGCGGCTTTAGATGCGATGACAGTTTTTTTACGAATAGCTTTTGAAGTAATCAAGCTAGACCAAAACTAAAAGTACCATCGTAATTCTCTCGTCATTCCGCATCGAAACATGTATGTGTTGACCTCGAGAGGTCAAGGTCAAAGGTTGGCTTCAGGTCACGCTACCTCAGGTCGCTTGACCTCAAGGTTACGTGAGTCCAAGGTCATCATGTATATCATTCGATGCGCCTTGACGAGCTGAACACAATGAGACCATTTGCGCGGCTGTATCTTTATTTGTAAGCATTTATTAGCAAAAAAGCGTTAGGTAAACTTTGATGACGTCACATGCCCTTACAGCTGTCCAATAGGAAATATGGCATCAAGGTAGTCAAAGTTGGTCATGAATTATGTCCTTTATGGTATAATTGACCATGACAACTCGGCCGGCCCAGCATAGTGACTCTGAGCGCGCCGGCCAAGTTGCCCCGCTAGTCTCGGCCAAATAACCCCACATTGCCATTCTGAAAATGTTTGTCTATAAAGTCGTCATGGCTGCACAGAACTAGATGAAATTGCTCTTGGAACCGCTGAACACCCTCAAAAATGGCACTATAATGTTGGAATTCGTTTACAGCCCAAATACTTCATGTTATACAAATTTTTAAACGGAAGTAAAAGTTACCATTTTCTAACGAAATTCACATTTTATTAATTTTGAATAAAACTAAGAGGGGGAAAGTTTTGACATTTGTTCTCGAGTTAGTTCTGCCGATGACAAATGAATAGACTTAAGTTATTTCATTCACTTTTATCAGCTTTCGTACAGGTGGGGGCGGCCAATTTACACCACCGGCCAAATTACCCCACTCTCCCCGACCCGAGGTTGTCTCTTAAGCTGAAGCCCACCAAGCCACGTCTCCAGCTGAAAAATTCTGCTGAACATGTCCAGGGCCATCTTTCAACAGGTCGGCGCCTCGGCTTATCGAGCAAAAACGACGCAGGACTGGTGCTCATCGAACTTCCCAGCATTCTGGGAGAATTGTTTGAATGGTGTGAAACGTTTTTTTGAGCATGATTATGATTATAATGGAAATCAGATGGATTAGTAACCTTTTGCTCATAACTAATGTAAGCCAAAAACAAATCCAAAATATTTTTTCGGTGCTGGACCTTCTTCAGTGGAATGACAAAAACACGAAAGAGTGACACATTTTAAATCATGATAAGTAAGTACGCACTCGCAACGCTAATAAAGCTACTTCCGAGAAAACGCATCACATTCATATGAAACATCCAGATTTTTGAAGGCATCAAACATAAGACATTAGATACTGGAAAACTTTGGACAGCATAATATCAAATCGCTATGATATATGGTACATACATATGTATCACGTACAGGTCTAAATGAGCGATATCAGTATGTAGCAGACACACGGTACCTAACAAGTAAAGATCATTCACATACGTTAGCATCAAACACTTCGTAAATGGTGTGTAGTGCATACAAAATACAGACACGTACTCTTCAATGGGCCTAACATAAAGAGTGGGCCCTGTGTGTGTGTTGAACATATTTATTGACTTGAACATATTTATTGACACTTGAACACACACACAGGGCCCACTCTTTATGTTAGGCCCATTGAAGAGTACGTGTCTGTATTTTGTATGCACTACACACCATTTACGAAGTGTTTGATGCTAACGTATGTGAATGATCTTTACTTGTTAGGTACCGTGTGTCTGCTACATACTGATATCGCTCATTTAGACCTGTACGTGATACATATGTATGTACCATATATCATAGCGATTTGATATTATGCTGTCCAAAGTTTTCCAGTATCTAATGTCTTATGTTTGATGCCTTCAAAAATCTGGATGTTTCATATTAATGTGATGCGTTTTCTCGGAAGTAGCTTTATTAGCGTTGCGAGTGCGTACTTACTTATCATGATTTAAAATGTGTCACTCTTTCGTGTTTTTGTCATTCCACTGAAGAAGGTCCAGCACCGAAAATATATTTTGGATTTGTTTTTGGCTTACATTAGTTATGAGCAAAAGGTTACTAATCCATCTGATTTCCATTCTGGGAGAAGGACAAATTGCCGGGGAATAGCTCGATAGAAAATCTTAGGGCGAGCGTCCGGTAAGAGGTTAACAAAATGGGTCAATGATAACCTGAAAGCACGCTGACCAGGAACGTTGGATCTGTGTGGTCCAAAATCAGTCTAAAGAAGCTGGAGATATTGATTTATGATGTCCCGGTCCGTATGCTTACCCGTATCAGGGAGAAGGTGGGATAGAAATGTAAGAAAAGTGCAACTCTCATGATTATTATTTTCATGCATTTGACGCTGGAAGGTGTGAAATTATTTTTAGGACACCCACTAAGGCTCGTTCTGCCTCTGTCTCCGTCAGATATGTGCATGGATCCGGGAAAATGGATCTGAGATCCGATACCATGGATCTAGATCTGGGAACCACTCGGATCTTAGATCCAAACCCTTAATTTTGTCGAGAGATTCTCCCTGCCTCCATCCCTCTTACCTCTCTCCATCACTTCCACTCTCTGACTGTCGCTCACTGACCCAATCATATACTCACTCATGGGTGTCGATTTGTATACCTTTGGGGGTGCTGCAGCACCCCCAATGCTCAAATGAGCACCCCCAATGGTTTTCCGGGCACCCCCAAATGTTCCAGTTTAGCATCCCCAATGATTTGGTCCCTCAAAAACTCCCACTAACTCTGCTTGAGGAAAATAATTGGTTCCGCAGTCTTTCACTACTAAAAATAAAACAATTACGCAATTTACAATGCATGAAGTAAAGATGTAAAGAAAGTAAAAGCTAGTCTTAAGAAGAAGGGCGTAAAAAGACGTTAAGTTGCAAAGACACTGGTGTGGATCCGTCGTAGACGGGTGTCGGACCCTTAGAGCTGATGGCGTGTACCCTTTACAAGCCGGCAGGGGGCTCCAGAGACCGGCGACGGGCCCTCAGAGGCCGGCAAAGTGCCATCAGAGGCCGGTGCTACCTTCAGAAACCCTGTGGGGTCGTCTCTAGAGACCGGCACGGGCTCAGATGCCGATGGGGCCCTCAGAGTCGCCGGTGTGGGGCCTTCAAATGTCACCGGTGGGTGGTCATCACATGTGCACTTGTGGGGCCTTCAGAAGCGACGATGTTGGGTCCTCAAAGCCGCCGATATAGGGCCTTAAGAGGCACTAGTGTGGGGCCCTCAGATATGGCAATGTATGGCCCTCACAGGCGCCGTTGTGGGGGCTCTCAGAGACACTAGTTTAGGGCCATCACAGGCGCGTGTGTGGCCCTCAGAACTGCTGTTACGGAACGGACCCTTCATAGGCCGACAAGAAGATATCAAGAGGTCACCGGTGCCATCAGGAGCCTTGTGGGGTTCTCAGAGACCGGCATGGCGCTCTCAGACGCCGCTGGGACCCTCCGAGTCACCTGTGTGGGACCGTCAGGGTCGCTGATAACTGACAAGGGCCCTCAGAACCGCCCATGTGGGGTTTTTAAATGCATTGGTGTGGGGCCTCAGAGCTGGGGTGTGGGGCCCTCAGAGACGCCGGTGTGGCGCTCAGAGGCGCCGGTGAGGGCCCTCACAGTCGCCGTTATAGGGGCCCTCAGAGAAATAGGTGTGGGGCTATTACAGGCGGGTGTGGAGCTCCCAGAGAGCTCCCAGAGCCCCCTAACCCAGCCAGCAATTTGGTTCGGCGCAAGTCCGTTTTGCCCCGGCAACTCCGACATGCCAGACTCGGGCCAGTATAAAAGGAACGCCGTCAGAGCCGGGGTTTGGGTCGATACGGCTCTATTCCGGTTAGCCAGTCTTGGCCGTAGCGCTCCCGGGTTGGTATGGTTCCGGACCGCCAAGTCTGGCTCAAGTCCGGCTCCCTGCCACGGCTCAAGTCCGGCTCCCTTCGACCAGTCCGGCTGCCTCATAGCTGCTCTGGCTTACTGTGGCTGAAGTACGGTGGAGGTACGGCACGGCTGATGCGGCATAAGTCCGGCTGTGGTGCGGGCGAGCTCCGGGATCGTGTCAGCTCCAGTAGAGCCCCAGACCTTGCCCGTACTTTAGCCGGAGCAAATGCCTGAGCTATCCAGAGTAAAACCAGCTACGGCCAAGACCAAATTTGCTGGCTGGGACTAGGCCGGTTAGGACCCCCAGAGTCCGGCAAGTGGCCCTCCGAGGCCGGTAAGGGGCCCTCAGAGGCTGGCTTGGGCCCTTATGGAGATCTTATTGTTGATACTTGTGGGCCCATGAGGTGTTTTTACGAGCCCTGTGGGGCCCTTCTGAGTCCAAATATGGTCAACATGGACCCTTATCTGCCAATTGGCGCCGCAGGGCCCCTCAGGCCCGAATAACCCGAGGGGACCCTGAACCTGATGGGGGGGGGGGGGCACGTGCCTCACGGGCCCACCTGGCTACGCCACTGAGGAAAATCGTAAACCTGTAAATATCCAAATGCGATCACCTTTCATTTTTTCAGCGATTATTGTGATCGTCTAATTACTGCCAGAGCATCGTAGCTACCGTTGTTTCCGCGCAATGTCCGCCCCTGCGGACCGCAGCGACTGCTGCACCAGTGCTAATCGCCGTCATCGGTTTCTGTCACCTTTTAACAGAGGTGCCGGGGCTGCTGCCATACTGCCGGCAAATATACGACTTTTTTCGGAAAGATGTTTATGTAATAAGGTAGCCAAGTACTAGGGCGAGCAGAATGATTTTCAAGAAGAACGTTCTGCCCTTGGGAAATATTAGTGGAAATCTCGGCATTATCAGTATTCAGTACCTTATGGGGATAACCAACCCTATACGGTTGTGCCCCATGGCAAAGCTGCAATCTTTCACCCGGTGCAGGGGTTGAGCACCCCCAACCATTTTGAAAAATCGACACCCCTGTACTCACTTACCGCTCCCCATCTGTCTGTCTCCCTCCCTTCCCCACTGACCCAATCACATAATGCTTTAAACCTCCCCATCTGTCTCTCTCCCTCCCCACCCTGTCTCCTTTATCACATTTCATCGCTCGCTCCCTCCCTCCCCTCCCCTCCCCTCCCCTCCTTAACATCAACTCTCCCTCCCTTTTCCACCGCTCCAATCCCCTCTTGGTAATTGAAAAAGTACGGGCTTCTCCGCCCGCGTCGTAGAAAAATAACTGCGGTGCAGATAAATATCTGACGGTAGGTAATTTAGAAGTAAGTAGGTAATGGGTGCTTCCCTGCCCCGCTCTGTCCTGCTACGCCCCTACCCTTCTCGTTTCTCCATAAACCTGACTCCTACTTCCATCCTCTTCCCTCCCCTTCCCTCACCTCCACTCTCTGACTGTCGCTCACTGACTCAATGATAAACTCATTTATCCCTCCCCATCTGTCTCTCTCCCTCCCCTCCCCGTCTCCTTAATCACACTTAATCGCTCGCTCCCTCTCTCCTCTCCCCTTCCCCCTTTTCCCCTCTCCTCCCCTCCCCTCCCTTCCTATCCCCCTCCTCCCTTCATCCCCTCCTCTCCTCCCTTCCCCTCCCCTCACATCCTCTCTTGGTACTTGATAAAATGCAGTCTTCTCTGCCTGCGCCGTAGATGCATATCTCTCTCTCAGATACGTATCTGATACACTCTCGGTAGGTAGTTTAAAAAGTGAGTAGATAAGAGATGCTTCCCCAACCCGCTCCACCCCGCTCCGTACCTACCTTTCCCCTTTCTTCCAAACCCTCCCTCCCTGATTTCATCCCTCTTCCCTCCCCTTCCCTCACTTCCACTCTCTGACTCTCGCTCACTGACCTAATCATATACTCACCTCTACCCATCTGTGTCTCTCCTTCCCTTCCCGATCTCCTTTATCGCACTTCTTCGCTCTCTCCCTCCCTCCCCTGCCACCTACTCCCTTCCCACCTAAAACACTACTAGAATCAAATTGCTGCACTAGAACAACACACCGCCCTTTGCCAGTCCTCAGAACAAACTAAAGTCGCTGGCCGAATGAGCCAGTTGCGGGCGACCACGATAATTAGCCCCTATTATCTGACATATTAGAGCTGGCAGATTACCAATGTTATCAATTACAACGTTGACACATGACAGGCGAAATTCTATAAAAACAGTCGTTCACCTCATTATTCTTTTCTAATTTTGTAAAGTGTACAGAATTTCTGCGTCTCCATTTCTTCCCGTAACAGAACATTCGGGAACTGTGTTTGCTTTCATTGGTAATCTGGCAGCTCTAATTCTCAGCCAATCATAGCGCAGAACGTGAGACCGTCGGGCGGCCGGTCAGCCAGCGCCTTCTCTGAGTCTGTTCTGAGCGCTGGTGAAGGGCGGTGCGTGTATCTTCTAAAGCCAGGTGATCGTTGTAGCGCTTTGTGTCGTCTGTACGGCAAGTCTGTTATAATTTTGAATAAGTACAGGGTGATTTTTTTAACTGTTAAAAAGTAAACGTCAATGGTGGTCCCTAAATCGAAAAATCGCGTGCAAATAAGCAATGCACGTGATAGATAAATCTGGGACATTTTGTATGGTGTCATCATTTGTTCCTTTTGACCGACGGCCTCGGCCCCAATGGAGCCTGAAAATGTCCCACCAATCGGGCACGCATGGTCCAACGCCGTTCAGTAAGGAACGACACAAAACGATGATTTTGAAGCATTGAGGCAATCCGAAGCATACGATGATCAAGGAGACACCTCAGAAAGACGTTAAATAACGCATGAACAAGCTTGTAGTCATAAATAACCTTCAAACAGTCCATCTGGCGTATGAGCAGCTTTTGAAGAATCAGTCTTCAGGGAGAAAGAAAAACAGCGAATCAGACACCATCAGGGCCGCCAGTATCAAAATCCTCGACCTGCCCTCCCTAAACTTCTAGTTTTTAGGCCCAGCTATGGCAGATATAACAAGAAAACAGTGGAAATATCTGGCAGAGCTGAAAATGGGCGATAGGAGCCTTTTCAGTCCGCCTAATGAGTATGGGAGTCCATGGTGCTGTTCAACACGTGCCCAGGCGGGCTGATTCGTGTCGGTAAGAGAGGGGGTAACTTCAAGCACAAGTAAAATACACGATGGACGTTCCTTCGCATCGTGTCCGCATGAAATCAAAATGTCCCAGCATGCTTTTCATCCTGGTATATAATTTTGCAAGATATATTTGCATTTTAACCCCACTAGACCCAGGGGCGCGGGAACTACTTTCCGACTGGGGGGGCACACCATAATAGAGATCAACCTAGGGTACCCCCAAATCTAGTTTTCTCACCGGTTTTAGGCCACTTATTTTTCACCCCTCGGCTTTTTCAACAAAAAAGAAAACATTTGCAAAAAAAGTGTGGTATTCCGTCTCAAAGCTGTGGGGGCACCGCCCCCACGGCCCCAGAGTTGGGGGGGCAAGCTGCCCCCACTGCCCCCCCGGCTCCCGCGCCTATGACTAGACCTCATTACTTTTTAACAAGTAAAAAAAATCACCCTGTATGTTCTGTAAACTGGTATTCAATACCTGTTTACCACTTGTGTCGTTGCTGCCTTTGTCTTTTTGGTTTCTGTATCTGACTTTTTTGTCACGATATTAAGCGATATTAACCCTCGCCGGCCGAGGGGGGGACGGTTGCCCCCCCCATAGGTTTTTTCGCGATAGCTCCGAACACGCTGGCGATAGAGAGCTGAAACTTGGCATATCTGACTTTTGATTCAAGCCGGATCTTTTGACACCAACCGCATTTTTGGGTCAGGTCAGGTTACTGACCTATGACGTCATAAGTGAACCTCTGCACGGTCTTCAGATGTCGCAACTTCGCAACGCCCTCACTGCCAGAGATGTCACAGGGAAATGAAATTTGCAGGATCTAGTATCAATTATGAGTCTCACAACTTGTATATCTCGGATTTTCCTGCTATTCTGGCGCCGGGAACGATCTCCAACTATCTCAAGCACACAGAATCGTGATTTGGTGCACTCCTTTCAAGGTTAGATGCGTCACTTTTGCAACGTTGACCTTGTGTGACGTCATTTATGACGTCATCAAGGTCATATTCGTTTTTCGTCAATAACTCTTGATCAAATTGAGCTAGCGAGTCGGGAAAGCCACCAATGGACTCAGGAAGACCTACCGAATCGAATGATATGCGACATGACCTCTTTCGACCAAATTCGTGACCTGGGGGTGCTGACCTGACCTTGACCTGAGGTCAACACCCCAAGTTGACCTGACCCGAACAAAAAGTATATCATTCGACGCGCCTGAGCGAGACGAACACGATGCTGCCAAAATCGCGGCTCTGCGACCATTTTTTGCGAAGTTATTCACCAAAAACTGAACCGTACTTGGGGCAATTGACCTGACCTCAGAAGTCACCGGTTGAACTAGGACCTTAAAATCGGGTACCAATCTCTGCGTCTCGTAACGGCGCACACGCTCGTTTTTTCCGCGACGCGCTAGCTCCACCAGGGGCGAAACGGCGAGGGGGGTCGTACCCCCCCCCTCGGCCGGCGCGTATGTAGAAAACCAATAGGTCCGGCGAGGGTTAATTAAATCTGTCATGTGCAAGATTTTAAAACAATTGTAACAATCATTGCACCAGAACATTTGAAGATTCAGTCTTTTCTTTAACGTCCTGTGTCGTAAAACATAATAAAGATAAGTTACGTAATATAAAACCGACATAAAGAAACCAAAAAGACGAAGCCAGCAACGAGACAAGAGAACGTATTGAATACCAGTTTACAGTACATACTTATTTAAAATTATAACAGATTTCCCGTATAGACGATACAATGCCCTACAACGATCACCTCGCTGCAGAAGATACACACACCGCCCTTCACCAGCGCTCGGAACAAACTGAACAAGGTATATAAAAACACTAGGTAACACCGAGAAATTCCTTCAACATGAAGGCAATGGGTTCAGGTCTTGACAACTGTTGCGAGCACGATTTGCAAGAAATTTGCTCCGTAACTACAATACAGATTTCCGTAATACTTTACAATTACTCATGTTTTGCGATTTCATAATGACATATTTTTAGTTATTATCATCTAAATTCGTTCTCGCCGAGATATTTGTTATTTCATGGCATGATATCATGCCTTCAGTAATCCTCAGATATCTCAATATCTAGACAATTAAACTACTTTATTCTGGTATTTTTAGAAAGGAAATTAATTTTTGCATCCTCTGGATATGCATCTATTGGAAAACAACCGCATAACATTAAATCATCGCTTTTCAAAGTGCTTTTTGTGCTTGATAAGAAGCGAGGGACCATAGACAGAGCATTCCTATGAAAAATCTAGAGCGAGCTGGCCTCTATAAAAATTAAAATTAGCACCAGTATTAAATTGTCTCCTAGCGGTTATCCTCAATTAAGCGCAAGGATTTACGGAAAAAGGCAAAATTCGGCCCTAAATGCTTCAATGTATTGGCAATATATGACATATGTAATTCAATAATGTAAAGGCAATAAATTATTGATTTTGATAGTTTAAACTATCGCCTTTCAGGTGAGGTATTAAGGGATCTGTCCTTGGTCCTCTTTTATTCACCATCTACTCCAACGAATTCAGCCTTCACGCGCCGGACGCCCATGTGACCCAGTACGCTGACGACACCCAAATCCTGATGTCCGATGTCAAAGCCAATCTTCCTGACCTCATCCAACGCATGGAATCTACCCTCTCCGCCTTGTCTGCTTGGTTCCATGCACATGGTTTAAAACTCAACGCATCCAAAACTGAAGTCCTCCTCCTCGGCACCCGTCAGAACACCCGTAACCTCCCCCCTGTCAGCGTACGGGTCGGTGGTGGGACCGTCCAGGAGAGCCGGAGAGTTAAGAACCTAGGCGTGCTGTTTGACCGTCACTTGAGTTGGGACGCACACGTCAGTGACGTGGTTCGCCACTGTACCGGCCTCCTGATCGGTCTCCGCCACTTGAGACATTTCCTCCCGCAGCACGCACTAAAAACTATTGTTGAGGGGCTGGTCATCTCGCGCGTGAGATACTGCATATCCGTTTACGGAAACGGTTCTGCCGACAATTGCACCAGACTTCTCAAAATTATTAACTTCGCTACAAGAGTTATTACCGGCCTCAAAAAGTACGACCACGTGTCTCGCGCGCGGGATGACCGGCACCTCACATCGGCCTCTGGTATGTACCGGGTCGCAGCGGTGACTGTCGCGCGCAGTGCCATTGCGCGCGGTGAGCCGACCGTCCTCGCCTCGCTGTTCACCACGAACGCGGGGTCGCGGGCCAGTGGTGACCGCACAACCAGTCCAGGAATGATCGTCGCCTACGGCCACCGGTAACGCGCACTGCGGCTGGGCAGCGTGCCTTTTCGTACCAAGCGACCGCGCTTTTAAACCAGCTGCCTACTGCTTTTTTAGATCTGGGCCCGGGCAGTTTCAAGAGAGCAGTGAAGGCGTTTTTCTGATGAAGTGACGAGTGGCTGTGATAGACGATGGTCTGGTTGCGTATGGCGTGTGTGTCTGTGTGCGTGTCGTGTGTCTGGTATGGATATAGGTGTGTGATTTCTGACATTTTTTATTCCCATTTAACCCTGACGTACGCGTTTTTATTTGCCATGACTTAATATATTCCTGCACGGGGCCGGGATGATTCAATAAATGTCACAGAGGTTTTTTAGCGAAAACTCCGAGGGCCGTTAGGCCCGAGGTGCTTTTCGCTAAAAAAGCGAGGTGACATTTATTGAATTCCCGGCCTTAGGGCTGGAAGGTGTTTTCATACCTGCCAAAAAGCTCACAACTATAATTGATAGTGACGTCAGCAGTCGTGTGGTTCAACGCGTTTAACCACACCCCTTGAACCACACGGCTGGCAATATTAAAGCACTGAATTAAAATAATGAGGCTTGAAATGATCTCACGCATGTCAAAGTGTTTTTATTTTAGGCAAAATAAATATCTAAAACAGTAAAACAAGCTTTCGGCATTACGCCATCATCAAGTTTGAATAAATTAACATGTTTTTGATTTTCAAAAGCTAGAGCACAATCATATTGTTCCAGGCATCCTCATAGCAGCTCACTTTTTTAAACGTATTGCAATACGTTGCAAATAGTGTGGTACATTGCACATGGCAAGTAAATAATGTACAACAATGTATCATTACGTACGCTACAACATGACATGCACACAATATATC
The DNA here is from genome assembly GCF_019059575.1 of Amphibalanus amphitrite. NCBI lineage: Eukaryota > Metazoa > Arthropoda > Thecostraca > Balanomorpha > Balanidae > Amphibalanus > Amphibalanus amphitrite. The sequence continues at coordinate 327,315 of NW_024881703.1, read as the reverse complement.
AAAGGTACAACAAGGTCAATAAATCTCATCTCAACATCAGCCGCATACATCATCAACACCCGGTTGCAGTAAACATTGACATTATAATCATATTGAAAAACATTGCCGCTGTTCTTAGCTCGATTCCAGTCAACCAGTCGTGAGTCGGGCAAGTCAGTTAGGTGCATGTGTACGTGTGCGTGTGCGTGGTAGAGTAAACATGTGAAACAAAGGGTAGAGATAAGTGAGTGAGTGTATAAGTTTGTGAGAGAGTGAGTGAGTGAAAGAGTGAGTGTGTGAGTGAGTGAGGGGTGAGTGAATGAGAGAGAAGTGTGTGTGTATGTGTTATGACCTATGGTTTACGAGCGAGGGGCCATGAGCTTTTCATCATGTTTAATGTGGGCCTTAGGTCTCTAATTTTGATGGATTCAGTGATTTTTAGTTCAGCAGAATCCCGTCCCCAACCGATTATATCAATAGTAAAGGCGGAGTTGATTTCAGTGCTACTTGCGTTAAAGTGCGAATCAGCAATATGTTCACCTAGTGGGGTGTCTGGTTTTCTCAGGCGAGCGTCACTTAGGTGCTCGTTGAATCGATAACGTACAGGGCGGGTGCTTTCTCCGATATAAAATTCAGTTCGTCCGTTTCTTTCACAGAGGCTACAGGTAATTTTATAGACTATGTTTTTCTTAGTACACTTACCCTTCAGCCCACTCTCACAGGTGTGACAGTGCTTAGTCCCGGCTGGGCAGGGCGGTTTGGAGAAGGCGGAAGAGATAAGTTTGTTTCCTATTGTGTATAAAACACTTTGACATGCGTGAGATCATTTCAAGCCTCATTATATTAATAATAATCATGTCATCCATCCTCGCCCACATAAAAACACTGAATTAAACTTTGAAAAGTGTGGTACAGTGCACGTGCCATTAAAATGCCTGGATGTCTCGATTTAATCATGCAATGTAGCAGGTATGGGAAAAGACAGACATGTGCATCGATCCGAGAAAATGGATCTGAGATCTGATCCCACGGATCCTGATCTCGGATTCGACGGGATCATAGATCAAGCTCTGTAATTTATCGAAAGATCCATAGGGATCACAGCTCCGAGTATCATTTTTTGAAAAAAGCACTTGTTTAAACTCACAAAAGTTCTGTTTTAGTGATTTTATGTGATCGCACGTCATAATCTATAGTTTTGTGTCACTTATTGGCAAAGAAACCCTTTAAAATATGGTTTCAAATGTGGTGCATGGTGGGATCCACTCAGATCATAGATCCATGTTCTTAATTTATCGTCAGATCATATGAGATCATAGATCCAGGATGAATTTTTCACGCCGGATCCGGTGAGATCATAGATCCCAACCTGTATTTGCTTCAAGATCCACTGAGATTATAGATCCATCACTCGGATCCATGCACATGTCTGGCTTAAGACACGGAATAGCCACAGTGTACTGTGGAGTTATCTGCCTCCGTCAATACAATACAATACAATACAATACAATTAAGCATATGGTTTTACGGAAAATGGCTAAATTTCTAAAATTCCTATCTCTTTTTTGTTATTAACCGAATATTAAAAATGGCGAGGTGCGCCACTTCCGTAAAAAGGACGCCATTTGTGATGTGAAACGATAAGAGGCAGGCTGCTTACGGCTGAAGAAAAGTGATTTTATTGAGATATCTGAAGCAGGTGGTGTCAGTGAGCATATCTATTTTATTGGAAATGGAGGCGTTATTCGATTGCATTGACCAATTTGGCTGTAAAATTTGCGGAAATACTTAAAAATGGGTCTTAAACAGCAATGTCGACCGTGCTTCAGCCTGTTTCAGCTCAAGTTTGGGCCTTGCTCCAAGTGCATAAAGCTGTTAATAGTTATTAATGTCACCGTGCATAAAGCTTTCTTGCGGGGTATCAGCAATCATAGTAATTCTATGGAAGGCACGAGACTTGGAGTGAAATTGGAATGGATGGTCAAGCACACTGGCGGTCCAGGGGGGCATATGCCCCCCCCCCCCGACAGGAGCCTGGGGAGGGCATTCAGTATGCCCCCCCTCCCCGTTCAGACTTACACTTCTTACGCCTATAACGAGGAACTAAATAAAAATGGTTTAGAAAGCTTTCCTAGTAACTACTTTTGTGATCAGAGTCGTTTTAGTCAGCGGCGCGAGAATTTCTTCCGGACGGGGGGGGGGGCTGAACCATAATAGAGATCAACCTAGGGTACCCCCAAATCTAGTTTTCTCACCGGTTTTAGGCCACTTATTTTTCAGACTTTAAGGGACTATCCCACCTTTAACATGGGGTTTGAGTTGAGATAGCCAAGTTTGCGGCGAGGTTCAGAAACCACTATCTATCTAGGTTGCAACCCCCACGGCCTCTTGGTGTTGAAGAAATTCGTTCCCTTCATTTGAAAATGGGCCTTGCGCAAGGCCCTATCTTCAACATGGAGCGACCGTTAGTGTGACGTCACCTCGTTTAGTCATTCTGATTTAAATGGGTTTGTTCGTTGAAAAATCGCTTAAAACTTGGTCCGAACTTTGTTGTGGTGCCTACAGATCAAAAAGAATCAGCTTTATGACAGTAATGTGGCCTGGGGAAGGAGGTAATTTTGGGCTGTGACGTCACATATTTGAAAGTTTGTGTTTGGAATATGGGAAGCCTAAGATGTTTAATGAAAAATAAATGCCAGAACCGTGTTCCTGGTCATCCAATCTATAAAGTCGGACACAATATAACTGTTTTTAACAACATTTTAGAATGTGGGATAGTCCCTTTAAGTCTTTTCAACAACAACAACAAAAAAAAAACGAAAAAATGCAAAAATTTCGTCTCAGCTGAGGGAAGAAACTACCGTTTTGGCAAACTGGAGTAAATGTTTTAATCTGTCAAATGAGTTGCCGAGCCAGTGAATGAGGTGGATTTTTCACTTACATGTTTTCTTCCTATGTGACCCACAACCCCTAATTTGGGAAGGACAAGCTGCCCAACGATTCCTGGCCTCATGAAAAGTTGTGGGGACCGCCCCCACGGCCGCAGAATTGTGGGGGCAAGCTTCCCCCACTGCCCCCTCCCCCGGCTCCCGCGCCTATGTATGAATCTATGAAATTATGTTGGTAGATTTCCGATTTCGATTCCTCCAGCTGGGCGGGGGGGGGGGCTCAAATACATTACGAGCCCCCCCCCAGCTTTTCGGCTGGGGGGCTCAGCCCCCGTTCCCGCGCCACTGGTTTTAGTAACCTCAATTTACTTGTCATTGCTTTATTTTGTCTAAAAATATGTTGCTTCTTAGTTCTAACCACAGGGGAGTCATACCGCTTCAACCCTTTTGACCGTATTGTCTAACGATGGCACTCATATTGCGCAAACCATGCAGGAATCGGCCGCCGCCTATGCTTGGGAATAGGGATGGTTAGAATATGATTTACCTGTATGGCCGCAGCTAGTGCAGCATAACCGGGGGGGGGGGGGGGGGCACAAGGGGCGCGTGCCGCATCATTAGATGCATGGTGCCCTATGGGCCCGAGAGGCCCTGCAGTGCCAATTAGCCGCTTAGGGTCCAAGCGTGCCTTATTTCGACTGAGATAAGACCCGCAGGCCTCGTGAGGGCACCTCACAGAGTCACGGGCTCCTGAGTCACATCACACATCACATCACACATCTCCATAAGGGCCCCACTCCGGCTTCTGAGGGCCCTGTACTGGCCTCTGAGTGACCTTGCTGACCCATTAAGCATCAGCTCTAATTAGGGCCCTGGCCCATACCCGCATGGAACGGCTCCACAGTTCCACACCAGTGTCTGTAAGGGCCCATAACGGCGCCTGTGAGGGTCTCACACCGGCGCCTTTGAGGGCCCAACACCGCCAATCTGAGGGATTAACACCAATATTTCTTAAGGCCCTACATCGGCGGCGGCTCTGAGGGCCCCACACAGGCGCATCTGACGGCTACCTAGCTGCACTCTGTGGGCCCCACACTGGTGAGTCGGAGGGCTCCCAGTGACGCCTGAGAGTACTCTAGGATCCCGCAGGGTTCCTGAAACCCTCTGCTGGCCCTTGCTGGTCTCTTGAAGACCCCTTGCCCCCATGCATGTGTCTCTGAAGAGTGAGGACTCCCACAACGATGCCTTTGAAAGTCTTCACCGGCGACTGTGAGGGCACCACACAGACGCGTCTGAGGACCCTACACCGCCACCTCTGAGACACCAGTGTCTCCTGAGGCCCACATCGGCGACTCTGAGGGTCCCACACCGGCGCCTCTGGGGCCCCACACCAGTTCCTCTGGCAGCCAGCCACCGGTAACTCTGTAGGTCCTACACCGGTGACTCTGAGGGCCCCACCGGCGTCTGAGAGTACCATGCCGATCTCTAAGGACTCCACAGGGCTCCTGAAGATACCGCCGGCCCTCACTTGCCGGCCTGTGAAGGCCCATTGTTGGCATCATATGGCCCGTTACCGGCCTCTGAAGGCCCTTTGTCGGTCTCTTAGAGGTCCTACTGGGTTATTAAGCATTCGCATTTCGCACCAACAACTCCAAGGGCCCCACACACAGCCATCTGTGAATAGTGTGGGCTTAGCGCCACACCAGTGTCTGAGGCACCACAACGGCGTCCACGTGAGGGCATCACACCAGCACCTTAGAGGGCCCACACCGGCTCCTTTGTGGTTCCTGCACCAGTGCCTCTGAGGGCCCCACACCACTGCCTCTGGGGAACCCACACCGATACCTTTGATGGTCTCACGCCAGTACCTCTTAAGGTTCCACACCGGCGGCCCTGGGTCGGCTCTATACACCAGTCATTCTGAGGGGCGATTTCTACCCCACCGGCCCCACCAAATTTTCGTCGATTTCTGGCGCAGCCCGGGTATTTGTCCCAAAAGCCTCCTCCTCCTGGATCTGCCAAGGGGGGTCAGGTGTCCTACCATTTCTGTTTTTTTTTTTTTTTAAGAAAAAAATTCGTGTCAGGGCTATGACGAAAAATAAGTGGCCTAAATCCGATGAGAAAACAGGATTTGGGGATACCCTGGGTTTGGCTCCGTGACCTGGTATGCCCCCCCCCCCCGCGCTGAACCCCTGGATCCGCCAGTGGTCAAGCATTGTTATTGAGTGTGGGGAATTCCTGCTGAGTCCATAGACATTCAGGTTGTGAAGACCTGCTCCTATCATCCTAGTCCAGGTTCGTAGGGGCTTCTTGGCCAGACTGGAAAACATTCATACACTACGCCAGACGCCCGTGAGACCCTCTTGCGCCGAAATTTGGCTCAACCGATCTTGCGCTGAAATTTTTGTGTGTTTTGCGCCAAAAATTAGGTGCCTATTTGTGCAAAAATTAAGGCATTTTTATATAAAGCACATGTGCACATCTACCGATCAAGGCTACATGAACCAGAGTGTTCCGGGGCTTTGTATGCTCTCCCATGTTTGAGCTTCCGAATGAGTTTTTCATTTCCACAGAAACCCAATGCCTCAATAGTGTTAGCGCACTCTAGCTTCATGCCGTGAAACAAAGCTGGAGCCGTGAGTTCCAGGGCCACAAATCTGTGCCGATGTTAATATCGGCGGAGCAGCATGTGCTCCGGCACATCACCCTCTTCTCGGCACACTCTGCGCCGCGGGGCACCGCTTGTCTAGGCACTGCTGGCACGCCGCGGAGTTGAGACAGCCGATTCGGTGCCGTATTGGACGAGCGGCTCCAGTGGCCCACCCTCATCTGGTGCACCGAAACGGCATCCTCTCGGTCCGCTCCGGGGATAGGGAGCGGCGACGTGCTCCCGAAAAGTGGCTTGAATAGTGATTCTGAGCAGTTGTCGCGCCATTGATGCGAGGCCGCACAGTGAACCGCCCTGGTCAGCGAGTGGGCGTTTGAGGGCAGGGCGGCCGCTTGTTTTGTCAGGTCGTCCGCCCTCTCAATCCCCTCGATAGCAGTATTGCTTAAGGTGACCATCCCACCTTAACATTAGTCTTGAGTTGAGATAGCCGAATTGGTGGCCATGGCCTGCAAATACCGGTTTGGGCACTCACAACATCGAAAAATGCTTTAAATCGGAGATATGGAATTTCAAACTTGCAGTTTTCGGATTCTAAGGGGCTAATGCATTAGGATGGCCCCTTAGAATTTGTGACGTCAGCGGTGATCTAACGATTTGAATACCTTATACTAACATCTTTGTGAAGCAGTGGTGGTATATGCTATTTGCGCGCAACATCTGCCACAAACGCCGCACTTCCATAATTAAGGGTGCGTTAACTTCGGAGGTGGCTCCGCTCAGCGTTGGTGTCCGAGCACTACTACTCCGATTCTCAGCCAGTAGATGTCACCAGGGTAGAGCGTTTTTTTTTTCCCACGTTAATGACCTTCTCCCCCTCCTCATTTCACGGCCCTTACGATAACGACGTTTGGTTACTGCGCCGGCGCGGCGGGCGGCGCCGACTGAGGGAGATCATGGTGTGTAAACACCGCGCGGAAGGAACACGTCTCTCGACAGGCCTTCCCGGCGCCGTCCTTAGCCTGGTGTAGGTACAGTCACCAGCAGTTGCTACCCATCACCCCCGGACGGCGGGGGAGCAAGCTACCACCGCCCCTGCGAGACTAGCGCCGCCATGCGCCAAGAAGTGGAAACACCACGTGACTGAGGCCACGTGAGGGCAGGGTCACGTGATGAAGGGGCGGAGCATAGTAGCTTTTGCGCCCGACACTAACTGAAATGCGGCGCTGTGATTGGGCGCCTTAGCATGAATGAAGCCCCGGCGCCAGAATCAGCCGTTCGCCTTATATGGAAAGTGAGCCTTTGCGTTTCACTGTTCTGTATTGGTTTGAGAGCCACGGCACCATACGAATTGTGAGCCCCTTTGAACGGGTCACCGCCCGAGGCACTGAGGCGACGGCTGTGCCGGGCAAAGTCTCGCCTGGTGGGAGAGGTGGGCCAGGGAAAGTGCGATCGAGCAGCCACTGGGACGTGGATTGGTATTATCCAACCGCGACAAACGATGTCAGCAATCCTTCTCGTGTCATGGACAGTGTCTATGACACGAAAAGCTAGACAGACAACGTGGGCAGTGCCCAATCAAAAGCTACTTAACGATCCAGTTAAGAAGTAAGCGAGGTAGCCAGACCAAATAAAAAGTTTTTAATTCGATTTTGGTTGACAAATGACATACAAGCCCGCTGTGATGGGCCAAAAAAGGAGTTGAACAGTTCATACAACTTCTAAAAAGCTCAACGGTGTAAAAATTCAAAAGTTAAATGTTAAAATTCAGCCTGCATGTTTAAACTCTGGTCCGGCGCTGGCAGGAAGCTTATATTGCCACTTGCAATTCCACTACGTTGTAATATAACCAAGAGTTATGTGAGAGCAGCAACTGAAAGCCCCGTTGAGGGGGAGGGCGGCGCGAAACGGCCCCCTCTCTCCTTTTCAGTCAATATCTCCTAAAGTATAGCAAATGTCGCCACCAAGCTTTCAAGACCCCTACGGGCATCATTTTTACACCTTGTGACCAAATTTTTCCAGAGCTCGTATGAAAGGTTAGTCACAAATGACGTCAGAGGGATGCCATTTTCTGTCATTTTCGACCCAATAAAAGGTTTAGCGGGAAGAGCTGTCACGCTTACAGTTTTGAAGATAACGAAAAATATTCAAGATCAAAAAGATGTAAAATAAGCAGCGCTACCAAACTGTAAACTCTTATTTCCAAACAATAATTGACTTTGACCATCAAAACTATAGAAGTATAACACCCCGAAAATACCAACAACTTTCAAAATTAAAACTGAAATATATGTTATAGAACTATCTGCTCTAGATATGCGAAACTTAAACTCGATAGCTCCATTTTTAGCAAAGTTATGGCAAAAAAAAACTACCCAAAATTTATTACGTAAAATTTTCAAATTCAATTTTTAGCCGTCACAGAACACACAAAGCAAGCCAAAGGCCACCATTGGATTTCCTGTGATGATCTGCATCGAATAGATATCCCTTTTATGCAAACTATCAACTTTGAAATTTGACCTTCTTTGACCTGACCTTGACCTGACCTCCACCAGAATGTAATCTAATCTGGCCCCAATGGCCGTCTAGCTCACACCATTGAATTTTAAATGTAAAATTGGCCATAAAACATGGATCACACGACCCTAGCATAGCTGGGTTCATATTGTGACCCTTAGTGACCTGACCTCTGTGAACTGACCTGGCATCAATGACCTCTTTAGGCAACATATGCATTAGACAACCAACGCTCCATCGATGTTTTTCGATAACATGCCTTTTATTTGATGTGTTAACTGCCTGTAACGCATTCCTTAGACTAAATCGGTGAAAAATGCGACCTTTGACCTGACTTGTGACGTCATGGGCTGCACCTAGGTCAACGAAACCTGGTAACAAGGTAGCTCCCTGGTGGGGCTATCAAACGCTCTTTGAATGTTTAAAATCGGTCGGTAAATTTCCGAGATCTCAGGTGGAGGGCGAAACGGCTGCACCACCCCATCAGGTGGTAGGGTCCGCCAACAGCCCAACGGGGCGCGAATTATTTGCTCATTCATACAGTGTCATCTATTTTGAGAACACCTTCCTCACGCCATGACATGGTCCTCTCGTAATAGAACGAGATGAGGAGTGTTCTCACGCCTCCTTATGCACGGCTCTAAGTGTCATTGAGCTATCAACTGTCAGCGGTTTTCGGACAATGAAGTTCTTAGTTCTTACTGAATCCAATTTTATTTCAAACGATTGTCACTGTGCTAGTTTTCTTCTTATACGTTTTTGAAAAAGCGCTGAAGAAGTCTTTGATAGACGAAACCGGTCCGCTTATTCTTTTTCTAATTGTTTTTTGAATTTATTCGTAGACTACTGGCTCATTACTACCAGTAAAACGCCTTTTGGGCGAAGAACGAGCGGGCGAGATAGTGAGCCCTGCACGTGCGGAAGGGCGAGAGGGTGCTTCCAACGGGCTTGCGCAAAGCACCCTTCTAACCGGTCGCTAGCGGTGTGCCAAATTTGAAGGCAATCGGCCCAGCCGTTCCTGAGATCTGGAAGCGGCTTTCTGCACGTGCGCACGTGCAAACGGGGTCCAAAATGACTTTTGCACGGCACCCTACTAACTGGTCCCCAACCGTGTACCAAATTTGAGCGCAATCGGCCCAGCCGTTCTCGAGATCTGGAAACGCCCCCTGCACGTGCGCACGTGCAGTAGCACCCTAACCGCAACACATGGGAATGCATTGCCTGGTGGGTGCCTACCTGTATGCCAAGTTTCAGCGAAATCGCCCCAGTAATTACTGAGTTACTGAAATGGGAACAAATTTGGCACCTCTTAGTGTTGTATTTTGCACGTGCACTGGGGGTGACCCACATGCATAGAGAGTATCCTATTTTGGGTAGAAGGGATGGTGCTACCCTACAAAAATTACCGCAAGTCAATCGCCCAAGCGGCTGCTGAGATATGAGCCTCTCAAAATCACTACTTTTGCAAAACAGCTTGAACACCCTTGACTTTTCACGTGGCACGTGCCACGACGGTCACTGAGATGTATCAAAAGAAGTCAATTACGGGGTAGAAGGGATGGGGCTACCCAACAAAAAAGACCGCAGGCCAATCGGTCCAGCGGTTGCTGAGATATAAGCCTCTCAAAAGCGTTACAGGCCGGGCCGGGCCGGGCCGGGCCGGGCCGCTCATACTGAGATTTTTCCGTTATATTGAAAAGACTCACTTCGCTCGCTGCGCTCGCTCGCTCGTAACAAAATTTGAGAATGTTTGGTATTACTTTGACCCGAACGATGTGCAGCTGAATTTTCCTTCTTGAATGATTATGGACAGCTCGCGAAATTAACTTCAACCTAAACTACCGACAAGCAGAAGAAAATCCGATACAAGCCTACCTCAATCCTCTCACCTTATTCAACCGTTGAAACGTTAAAGGCATTTGTTCAGTACGAGTGGCTATGTCGACCACCCGCGCCGGGCTGGGGGGGGGGGGGCGTTTTTACGCCCTTCCCCTCAGGTTTTTCGCGAATATCTCAAAAACGGCGACGCGTAGCATCATTCAAGGTCAGGTCACCAGGTAACGTCAAGTGACCTTACCTCAGAAAAAAAAATTCGAAAGCTCGTTGTAGCTACACCGACTGAGCGATCACTTTAAAACCTTCAGTAGTTGCTTAGGGTAACAGTATGTATAAAATGGATACCTCGGATTTTTTATGTCTGTGACCTAAGGTCAGGTCAGTTTTGCGACTGCTCCATTAGGTATAAGTCAATGGGAGAAAATTGAAATGCGCCTCTTTTGGACGAATTTCGTTCTACACCCTCTCAAACAACGGTCCATAGGTAAACATGACACACTGAATCGGAAAATTGCACCTGTGACCCCTGTGTGTGTCCCTGAGGTCATTTTAGGACATAAAAGGTCTTCAGCAGTTTTTGACTTTTGACAGAGACGTGCTAACCGCTGATCTGAGGTCAAAATTCAAATTTGAGGTCAATCAGAGCGGTGCCCTCTGGGGGCTAAACCGTTGATCTGAAGTCAAATTTGAGGACATGTTGGCGAAAAAGCGTTAAAAGAGCTATCGAATGCGCTTTTCAGCGGCGCTGTAGCTCTATTGGTTCCCAAGTTAGCCGTCGGGTGTTCGAAATCGTTGAACTCAACAAAATTTGACCTTTGATGAACCCTGGTGACCTGACCTTTGCCCTGACCTTAAAATGACCGAGTGTTTTCCTCCTTATTTTTGACGCTCTTTCGATTGTCGCTTACCGCGTGTCGCTACGTGGCCCAGGAGCCGAGTTAGACGGAGGGGCGTAAAACGCCTCCCCCCCCCCCAGCACTCGATGGAAAATTCATGCCACCAACACGGCGCGGGTTAATTGTTCATGTTAGCTAGCTCCTGTTGTAAGCTGTGGAGTCGTAGACCTGATCTTGAAGGAACTGGGTCTAACATTTTCATAGCAAACGTAAAAAAAAATGTTTAATAGGCTGTGCAAAAAAATAACATCTTTTATGAAACATTTGCGAAGCCTTCAACATCATCCCAAGTTCCCATTAGTGCCGAGCTCCCAACGACGACCATAAAAGCGTCCCCATCCCGTCATAGGCGGCGGAACGGGGAAGGCACCGGGGCACCGTGCCCCCCTTTGATTTTGGCATTTCAACATTAGCCCTATGAGCGTTGCATGGAAATAATAGGACCAAAAGTCGGCACAGAGCCCCCCCCCCCCTAATTGAAGGTGTACCGCCGCTACTGCATCCCGTCAACGTAGGTATATCACAAGGTTGCTAAGATTTAATTTCCAATCCGAAGCTGTAATGATGGAAAGCAAATTTGCATTTTACATGTGAAACAAGCTGACACAACTAAATATTTCCTCTCTCGCTCCCTCTCACTGATTTACCCATTGCCCTCTTTCTCATTTTACCCTCTCTGGTTTTCCTTTTCAGTTTTCTCTCTCTCTCTCTTTTCTCTCCTCCCGTCCTTATCCCTTCCCTCCAGTCTTTCTTAGCTCTCTCTCTCTCTCTCTCTCTCTCTCTCTCTCTCTCTCTCTCTCTCTCTCTCTCTCTCTCTCTCTCTCTCGCTCTCGCTCTCGCTCTCGCTCTCGCTCTCTCTCTCTCTCTCTCTCTCTCTCTCTCTCTCTCTCTCTCTCTCTCGCTCTCTCTCTCGCTCTCTCTCTCTCTCTCTCTCTCTCTCTCTCTCTCTCTCTCTTTGCACTCCCTCTCTCGCTTTCTCTCTCTCGCTCTCTCTCTCTTTCTCTCTGTCTCTCCCTTTCTCTCTCTCTTGCTCTCTCATTCTCTCTCTCCCTCTCTCTCCTCTCTCTCTCTCTTTCTCTCTCCTCTCTCTCTCCCTCTCCCTCTCCATCTCTCTCTCTCTCTCTCTCTCTCTCTCTCTCTCTCTCTATCTCTCTCTCTCTCTCTCTCTCCCTCTCTCTCCCTCTCGCTCTCCCTCTCTCTCTCTCTCTCTCTCTCTCTCTCTCTTTCCTCACAATATTCTCCACTGTCACAGCGTTGTAGGGCTTGTTTCCAGACAGGTCCAGGCGCTCCCCACTCCGCAGGCCCCAGCCCACTCGGCCCAACCGCTCAAACACCCTCCGGCGGATGACCTCTGACCTCGGCGACCTGACCCCAGCCGACCGATCGCGTCCCTCTCCACGCCTCCGCCCCGCTTCCCCCCACTGAAGCTGCGTAGTAATTGTAGCGTGTGCAAAGGTCACGTGACATTATTTACTTCTGCGGCTTGTTCGGCTGACAAGAGATGGCACTAGTGGTCTGTGGATCAGAGGCGGGGCTAGGTTCTACGACTTCTTGGGGCACACTTTAGGGCAGAAAAGAGGTTTTTTGGCTCCCCATCCCAAAATGCTTCGAATATACAAAAACAAGGTAGATATTCGAAAATCGGAGGACCAAACGGATCGTTTGACGTATCTTGCGCGACTGACAATTGATCGGTCTTCAAACTACTGAACAAAAACGAGGTGATTAGTAGCAAGTGCTGGTGACTGTACGTCCTACTACCCAGTTAGAACGAAACTGATTAATTGATATGGATACATGTTATCGAATATTGAGTCTGCCGCAGCTCTAGTCGCAAGAATGCGTCTGATATCCTCACATGATTGACCTGACGGCATTGTTTTAGTGAAATGCAGTGCTAGATTCACATTGCTACACATACTACCAGTAAAACGCCTTATCCCGCGCCCCGCTGGGGGGGGGGGGACAGAATCTGCCCCCTCCCGTTTTTCGCCAATAACTTCTAAACGCGTTACGCCAGCGACGTCAAACTTTCAGTACTATATCATACATCAATTTGACACGTTCCCTGAAAATTTGAGCGAAATCCGTCGGATTTTTTTTTAGATATTGACGTTTTAGTGACGTCATGTTCGCCATTTTCGCTTAAAAAACGGCAAAAGTTCAAACGCCGCTAACATCTTCATTTTTAAAAGAATCAAGACGTAACAAAAAAGGTTATACGTGATTCTACTTTGTCTATCAAATGGCTATCTCGGTTTTTGAAAATGTTAGATTTTGGCCTAATTTTTTTTCTCAAAAAACTGACTTTTGGGAAAATAATTATAAAATCCAAAATTTTGAGTGTATCGAAAAAACGGAACATATGTCAGAGAGGTGTTCTATGTGCACCTACATACTAATTTTTAGAAGAATTGGTTCAAAAATGTGGGAGTTATTCAAAATTTTATGACGTCACGACACACAAAAATTTTGAAAAATGATTTTTTTGGAAGTTCTAGACCTCGTACGGAAACAAAAATAGCACCATTCGATTCGCCGTGAAAACTGCATCACATAGACACCTTTTTAGGCCTTAACAACCAACTTCAAAATTTGACCTCACTTGACCTGACTTTGACCTGACCTCGACCTGAATTTCATCCAGAGGTGGTCCATATCACCTATTGAGTGTGCCTATTGAATTCTATAAGTAAAATGACCCATAAAACATGTGTCGCATATGCCCTTTTCTATATTTTGTTTTTGGTGACCTGACCTGACCTGACCTTGACCTTGACCTTTGAATGACATTGTATGCAACGAATATTGTCTTGGTAGTCTAAGAACACGTTTTGGGCAATCAGTCGCAGTCCATTCTTCGGCAACTACGGTGCAAGGCCGATACTGTAGAAACTTGCATTTTGTACCCTTGACCTGACCTTGACCTGACCTCTGACCTACTTAAGCAAAAAAATTTGGGCTCTTAAGATCCACCTTGTTGAGAACTTTCGATTGCCACGATCCCATCGGTTCGGAAGTTAGACAGGGGGGCAGAATCTGCCCCCCAACAGGGCGCGTATGGCTGAATAGCCCAGCGGGGCGCGGGTTATAGGACGACAAACGGAGCGAGCGAGAGGGTGGGCCTTGCACGTGGGAAATTGTGAGGGGTTACCTCCAACTGACTTGTGCACGGTACCCTACTAAGCGGTCTCTAGCAATGTGCCATATTTGAGCGCAATCGACCAGCCGTTCTCGAGATCTAGAAGCGGCACCCTGCACGTGCGCACGTGCAAAATGGGTCTCAACTGACTTTCGCACGGCACCCTACTAACGGATCCCTAACCGCTAACCAAATCTGAGCGCAATCGGTCCAGCCGTTCTCGAGATCTGGAATCGACCCCTGCACGTGAGCACGTGCAGCAGCACCGCACATGAACTGTGGGACATGAAAATGCATTGTCTAGTGGGTGCCTACTGCCTACCTACATGCAAAGTTTCAGCGCAATCGGCCCAGTAACTACCGAGATATTGCAATTGTTACAAAAATGACTCCTCTTCGTTTTGCACGTGGCACGTGCATAGGGGGTCACCCACATGCATCGAAAGAAGTCAAATACTTGGTAGAAGGAATCAAGCTACCCTAAAAAAATTACCGCAAGTAAATCGGCCCAGCGGTTGCTGAGTTTTTTGTTGTTTTTTTTTTGCTGAGCTGAGTCTGATGACATCATATCATAGTAGAAGTGAAATGTCCCAAAAGTGCAGAGAACACTTCACTGGAAAGACTGGCTGCGTCTTCTAGTGGACTAACTAGTTTTTTTTTTCTTGACGACAAACTTGAGCTAAAAAAGAGTCAAGAATATTACACCCAAGTTCAGTGCCAGTTGGCTTGCACTGGGGCAAAGTTCTGTGACTTTTTTGTCTGGACACCAAACGAAACGTCATGTCAGCGCATAGCTGCTGACGAAACGTTCATCGCAAACAGACTGGAAAAAGTGAAGGCATTTTATGATGAGCGCATCGTGCCTGAAATGATAGATCCCCGCAAAGCACGACACATGCCGCTCCGTGAGCGGCATGACACAGGCGCATCTGACGGCTACCTAGCTGCACTCTGTGGGCCCCACACTGGTGAGTCGGAGGGCTCCCAGTGACGCCTGAGAGTACAGCCCTCTGCTCACTGCGTGGTAGGTATACGTTACACACAGCAATATCGACCTACGTTCTTACTTAAAGCGACGGAGATGCATAATGATACTCTGGAAATGTCCACAACAACTTTTTGCACCCGTCCTAAAAGTGGCACGTTTGAAAGCTCCCTATATTTCCAGATATCAGGGAAAATGTTAATTTTCAGCTATTTGCTCTGCCCCGAATCAGATTGAGCCTGACTGCGCCACTTCCAATGGGAAAGTCCAAATTGAGCCTGGCGAGGGGAGGTCGGAGTTTTACGCACGCTGCCCAGATACGCACGTTTGTTGTGATAGCTCGCACTGCCTGGGTAGAGGCTATTCACTACGGCTGATAGGGGAGGGGAGCCCTCGGGTATCCAGCGGTAGGTCAAAGTTCACAGAAACTGGCCGCCGGGGCACAATGATGGTCACCTGAGCTGCGGACTACAGCTGGACTTCGGACCTCTCCCCATCCCCTACCCCAGTTGACCCGAGACGGGTCGCGGCGTGCCCTCGGGGCCGGCAGGGTGTGCGGGGCGCCGGCGTTACGGCCAGTGGTTGGTGTTTTTGAGGTGGTGTCCGCTGATTATGAGCTAACGGGCGAAGCAAAGTATTTTCACTAAAACGGAAAAAAATCTTAGTATGAGCGGCCCGACCTGTAACGATTTTGAGAGGTTTATATAAAAGCAACCACTGGGCTGATTGACCTGCGGTCTGTTTTTTTTTCTTTTTTTTGCTGGGCAGCCTAATATCCCTTCTACGCCGTAATTAACTTCTATTGACAGGGCTGCGGAGTCGATGAATTTTTTAGGACCGACTCCGACTCCGGCTCCGCAGACCTGGCAGGGCCGAGGAGGCGGCAGATTTTCGGTGACTCTGACTCCGGTCTCGGTTTCCAAAATCGACTACGACTCCGACTGCGACTCCGGTCACAGCTGTCGACTCCAACCGATTCCGACTTCGGCTTCGACTCCTACTCCGACTCCGCAGCCCTGTATATTTATAAATCTAAAGGCGTCTGTCGTGGCACGTGCCATGTGAAAAGTTAAGGGTGCTCAAATTCTTTTCCTTAAAGGGACCCTCCCACCTTTAAAAAAGTTAATGAATTGGCATGAAAGTGATGTCGCTCGGTTCAGAAAGAGCAAAAACGAATATCTACCAAATTTCATCGAAAAATATTCACCGGTTTTCAAGATATTAGACTTTTACTTTTGTTTACTTTTTGGGATCTCCGCTGTTCCTAGCGACTTTATTTGAAAGTGCGGCATTTGTTGCGCGCAAAGCAGCATATACCACCGCGTGCTACAAAACGTTTTAGTCAAACATTTAACGGACGTTCGAAAGCCTGATGACGTCATCAGATTCCCGTAATGGTTAAGAGATAGGGACCACGCTGGTCCCACCCTGCAAGTAAAGGGAAGAAATTTCTTGAACACCATAAAGCTGCGGGGGTTGCGACCAGGATAAATGGTGGTTTCTGAGCCTGGCCGCAAACTTGGCTATCTCAACTCAAAACTAATGTTAAGGTGGGAGGGTCCCTTTAAGTATAGAGCTTTCGAAAGACCTATAGTAAAGGTCTTTCAAAAGGATATAGATTATTAGATATCTTACCAGCGCTGGGGAAAGGGGGTTGGGGGGTTGGACGTAGGTATCCTGCGTTTTTCGCAGATATTGAGTAAAAAAAAAAAAACGGCAGCGCAGAGCAAAACCGTTTTCGGCACACCTCTTAATGCAAGTTTCCCGCACATGCTGTGAAAGTTTCAAGCCCATGCCTCTCAAGGTCAGGTCACCAGGTAGGTCACGTAAAGTGACCTCGCCTCAGAAAAAAATTAAAATGCTCGTCATAGCCACATTGACTGAACGATCGCCTTGAAACTTTGAGCGATTGATAAGAGCGATGTGCATTAAATGTTAATTTCGTAACTTTGATATCGCTGAGCTAAGTTTAGGACAATCTGCGACCTCTCTATTTTTGGTCAGTTGGAGAAAATTGAAATACGTATTACAAGACAAACGGTATTCTAAACACTCTCAAATATCATGACACCAGTAAACTTGACACACTGAATAAGACAATAGCACATGGGAACCTTACTTATGTCCCCGAGGCCATCGCAGGTCATGAAAGGTCCCCGGCGGTTTTTGCCTTTGATTAGAGCAATGAAAACACCTTCGATGTGCTTAGGTCGACGATGCGCATTGACTGATGCGCAACATGACCTCTTCCGGACAGGTCATGACCTTGAACTTGCACGTTCCTTGCTTGAGTCAAAAGTGTTTAAAGGTCTATCGAACGCGCTTTTCTGCGGCACTGCATCAATATTGATTCATTTAAGTTATGCGCCGGTGTTTCAGAAAATGTTTATATATGCACCACTTTACCTTTGTTGACATCTGGTGACCTAACCGTTAACCTGACCTATAAACTGATCGAAATATTTTCGTCTTGATTTTGAACGTTGTTTCAAATGTCGCTTACCGTGTGTTGCTACGTGGCCCATAGACAGAGTTAACCCTCGCCCGTATTGTTGTTTAGCCAGCCACGAACGTATAGGGGAGGGGGGGGGGGGGTTCGTTGGATACCCCTTGCCGTTTGGCCTCTGATGGACTTAGAGCTTCGCGGACAAAACGAGCGTGTTGTTGTGACGAGAGGAAACAAAAAATGTCTATTTTTAAGGTCCTAGATCATAAGTTGACCTTCCAGGTCAGGTCAATGACCCCAAAAATCGGAACAATGGAAACTGTTAGAAGTTAGAACGTCGTAAAGTGTGGCTGCTAGTTTTTTTCGGGGTGCTAATCACAAATATCATGTTAGGCTTGATCAAACATGATGTCTTCACGCACTTAGGCCAGGTCGGGTCAGGTCAGGTCAGGTCAACCAGTGGGTTCTTGCCGGGTATCTATAGTAGGTGTCAACTGCCACTCACAGCTCCGCAACATGTTACAAAGGCACCAAAACTGCTTCTTAAATGTTCAAATGGATGCTAAATTCTAAATGAGCTCCAAAAACTGTCCTAGACACGTGTAAAACTCGAAAAGTGAATCAAGGTCACTGAAGTTCAATGACCTAACCTGAGTTTCACGTGACCTTGACACCAACCTTGACACCAACCTGTAACAATCCTGAAAATGGCTAATTCATTCCTAGTCCCTGTGCTTTAGAACGGCCTGGTCGGGTCGCGCCAGACTGTCTGGATCGGCTTCTGGCCGAGACATAGGCGGCGTTCGATGTCTCCCGGACGGCAAAGATTCTTTGCCGTCCGGCCAATCCCGTCCAAGGTCAGCGGGGGCTCGGCTGCGGTTATGAAACGCAATTGGCCGGACGGCGTAGAATCTTCGCCGTCCGAGAGACATCGAACGCGGGGATAGCTTCGGGCTATTGACCCGAGTGACCCCGGCCCGCGTCCACCTCCCTGCCCCACCGCACCCGGTCGACTGACCCGCCGACCGGTTTAGCCTCTGCGCTGGTCACCGACTCATGCCTGTTTACGCACCCAACTCGCACTGCCATTCCGTAGTAAGCGGCTGTCAGCTGAGCTCATTGAAGGCATGGCAGGGACGGTTCTAGGAGGGGGGCAAAAAAACTTAGTCTCAGGACGGAAAATACAGACTTCTGTGTATTGTAGCGACACAGAGAGGTAGGTCTAGTCAACAAGGGGTTCAAACAAAGTTGTGTGGTATTGCGCGTCCCTCCGTCAGGACTTCCGCGCACTCGGTAGCAGAGCCTTTGAGATATTGGCCGGTTTCGCTGAAGCAACTATAACCTACCACGCAGTGAGCAGAGGGCTGTACTCTAGGATCCCGCAGGGTTCCTGAAACCCTCTGCTGGCCCTTGCTGGTCTCTTGAAGACCCCTTGCCCCCATGCATGTGTCTCTGAAGAGTGAGGACTCCCACAACGATGCCTTTGAAAGTCTTCACCGGCGACTGTGAGGGCACCACACAGACGCGTCTGAGGACCCTACACCGCCACCTCTGAGACACCAGTGTCTCCTGAGGCCCACATCGGCGACTCTGAGGGTCCCACACCGGCGCCTCTGGGGCCCCACACCAGTTCCTCTGGCAGCCAGCCACCGGTAACTCTGTAGGTCCTACACCGGTGACTCTGAGGGCCCCACCGGCGTCTGAGAGTACCATGCCGATCTCTAAGGACTCCACAGGGCTCCTGAAGATACCGCCGGCCCTCACTTGCCGGCCTGTGAAGGCCCATTGTTGGCATCATATGGCCCGTTACCGGCCTCTGAAGGCCCTTTGTCGGTCTCTTAGAGGTCCTACTGGGTTATTAAGCATTCGCATTTCGCACCAACAACTCCAAGGGCCCCACACACAGCCATCTGTGAATAGTGTGGGCTTAGCGCCACACCAGTGTCTGAGGCACCACAACGGCGTCCACGTGAGGGCATCACACCAGCACCTTAGAGGGCCCACACCGGCTCCTTTGTGGTTCCTGCACCAGTGCCTCTGAGGGCCCCACACCACTGCCTCTGGGGAACCCACACCGATACCTTTGATGGTCTCACGCCAGTACCTCTTAAGGTTCCACACCGGCGGCCCTGGGTCGGCTCTATACACCAGTCATTCTGAGGGGCGATTTCTACCCCACCGGCCCCACCAATTTTCGTCGATTTCTGGCGCAGCCCGGGTATTTGTCCCAAAAGCCTCCTCCTCCTGGATCTGCCAAGGGGGGTCAGGTGTCCTACCATTTCTGTTTTTTTTTTAAGAAAAAAATTCGTGTCAGGGCTATGACGAAAAATAAGTGGCCTAAATCCGATGAGAAAACAGGATTTGGGGATACCCTGGGTTTGGCTCCGTGACCTGGTATGCCCCCCCCCGCGCTGAACCCCTGGATCCGCCAGTGGTCAAGCATTGTTATTGAGTGTGGGGAATTCCTGCTGAGTCCATAGACATTCAGGTTGTGAAGACCTGCTCCTATCATCCTAGTCCAGGTTCGTAGGGGCTTCTTGGCCAGACTGGAAAACATTCATACACTACGCCAGACGCCCGTGAGACCCTCTTGCGCCGAAATTTGGCTCAACCGATCTTGCGCTGAAATTTTTGTGTGTTTTGCGCCAAAAATTAGGTGCCTATTTGTGCAAAAATTAAGGCATTTTTATATAAAGCACATGTGCACATCTACCGATCAAGGCTACATGAACCAGAGTGTTCCGGGGCTTTGTATGCTCTCCCATGTTTGAGCTTCCGAATGAGTTTTTCATTTCCACAGAAACCCAATGCCTCAATAGTGTTAGCGCACTCTAGCTTCATGCCGTGAAACAAAGCTGGAGCCGTGAGTTCCAGGGCCACAAATCTGTGCCGATGTTAATATCGGCGGAGCAGCATGTGCTCCGGCACATCACCCTCTTCTCGGCACACTCTGCGCCGCGGGGCACCGCTTGTCTAGGCACTGCTGGCACGCCGCGGAGTTGAGACAGCCGATTCGGTGCCGTATTGGACGAGCGGCTCCAGTGGCCCACCCTCATCTGGTGCACCGAAACGGCATCCTCTCGGTCCGCTCCGGGGATAGGGAGCGGCGACGTGCTCCCGAAAAGTGGCTTGAATAGTGATTCTGAGCAGTTGTCGCGCCATTGATGCGAGGCCGCACAGTGAACCGCCCTGGTCAGCGAGTGGGCGTTTGAGGGCAGGGCGGCCGCTTGTTTTGTCAGGTCGTCCGCCCTCTCAATCCCCTCGATAGCAGTATTGCTTAAGGTGACCATCCCACCTTAACATTAGTCTTGAGTTGAGATAGCCGAATTGGTGGCCATGGCCTGCAAATACCGGTTTGGGCACTCACAACATCGAAAAATGCTTTAAATCGGAGATATGGAATTTCAAACTTGCAGTTTTCGGATTCTAAGGGGCTAATGCATTAGGATGGCCCCTTAGAATTTGTGACGTCAGCGGTGATCTAACGATTTGAAAACCTTATACTAACATCTTTGTGAAGCAGTGGTGGTATATGCTATTTGCGCGCAACATCTGCCACAAACGCCGCACTTCCATAATTAAGGGTGCGATGTTAATGTTAAGTCAATGGGAGGTGAAAAACCGCAATATCTTGAAAACCGATAGAGATATTAGCCTCAAATTTGGCATGTACCTGCTCCATGGGTATACAAAGCCTACTTTGGACAAGTTGTTTGATTCCGTGCAATATTCACGTTGATATTGCACGATAAAGGTGGAAAAACTGAAAAGTTTGAGCCGTAATTCATTAAATGTCATTCAAACTAGGCGCAAAAAATGAGTGGCACCCGCATCTCCTCAAAGTGGACAACAATTCTATGTACTCCGATTTTCCATTTTCTTTTTGCAATGTTGCAAAAAATGAAAGTAAAACTTTGCTCGTCTTTCATTTTTTGTGTGAGGCATAAAACAAAAAACCGGCTACATAGAAATGTGCACAGAACATTTCTTCATACGAAAATGAAGTTTAATTTTCAGAAATATCTGAACTGTGACTGGAATTAAGCCCGATTCATATCCACTTTTTGACGGTTTTGTTGGTTCAAGGGAGTGCCGCTAGATGTCGTATGGGTCTCCGCCTCGGTCCCTGCCGTTCCCCCATGTAATAAAACCCGCGAGTCGCGCCGACCGGCGGGGAGGGACTGTCAACACACGGTGATTTACGGTCTGGGGTTCCCGCGTGTGCCGGTGGCCGTGAAACTCTGCCGGAACAGAAGCGAGCTCGGGGTTGTCGGAGGAAAATACGGATGGTGGGTGGATTGAATGAGATTAGTGGATTTTATATAAGTAGTAGGGGAAGGTGGGGTAAGACGGACCAGCTAAGGTTTGAGGTCGCATATCTTGCTACACTGCTCTCGTAATTCATATTATTTATAGTCTTCGGAATGCTCAATCCTTCCTCTGTTGATACCTATGTGTAAAGACTAAATTTCAAGTTAAAGACATCTAGGTGGTGGATGCTGTTAAAGAGGAACATGTCAAAAACTCAGACAAGAAAAAACGTGGGGCAAGACGGACCACCCAGCAGTGCCTGCTATCCGTTCATGTGTGTTACACTTCATGCTCTGTACTCTTGTAAGAAAAAGTAACCAGAATGGTAAAATAACAAAATGAGCCTTTATTCTTTACTCATGTGTGATGGAAGTGCAGCTAAAAGCTAGGAACATGTGTGTTGATTGTCGTTTGGCATGAATGCATGCTAACTGAGCACTTGCATGCATGGCTCACATGCAACAAGACTCCTTCCTGAAAAATTAGCTTACTTAAACTTGTGTCAATGTTTTGGAAAAGAACTTTCCATATGCAGGGTACAATGGACCACCACAGGGTAAGATGGACCACAGTGGTCCGTCTTGCCCCAAATCTAAATTCTGTTATTATCATGACGTATATGTCAAATAGCCCAACATTGCAAAACCTTGCCTTTCCTAAAGTGTGAGTCTGTGACTATAACTAAGTTTATAACTTTGTTCTTCACAGTTAAGTGCAAAATAGAAACTAATCATGCAAGAAAGGCGCCGTAATTGAATCACCCGTAGACCTCTTATATTAGATCTGTTTGACGAAAAACAACATTTTTCTCAATAACTCAAAGGCTATGCATCCTAGCAGCATGAGCTCAAGGTGGCCGTTGTTACGAAGGAAAACAAACATAGTGAGTGCATAAAGCAGTAGATACCAGCAGCGGTTCAGCCGGGAGGGCTGGTGGTCCGTCTTGCCCCGCTAGGCCGTCTTACCCCACCTTCCCCTATATCGATACACAGGTTACCAACTACCAACCTTGGCGCCTATAGTAGGTACGTATAAAATATTTATCTCTGAATTTGATTGTGGTGACCTTAGAGTCCGGTCAGTTTTGCGCCTCTCCATTATTATTCGATGGGAGAAAATTGAAAAGGGCATCTTTTGAACGAATGTCATTCTAAACACTCCTAAACAACTTAAAAGGAAAAAGGACACACTGAACCGGAAAATGGCAACCGTGGCCCCTCCTTACGTCCCTGATATCATGTCAGGTCACGAAGATATCCAACACTCTTTCGCTAATAATGTTTGAAAGCGGCATGCCAGAGCAATGAAAACACCTTAGGTGCGTTCAGACTTCAGATCGATGATACGAATTGAACAATATGCAACATGACCCCACGTGGCACTGGAGAAGCAA
Organism: Amphibalanus amphitrite; assembly: GCF_019059575.1. NCBI lineage: Eukaryota > Metazoa > Arthropoda > Thecostraca > Balanomorpha > Balanidae > Amphibalanus > Amphibalanus amphitrite. The sequence continues at coordinate 304,314 of NW_024881703.1, read as the reverse complement.
GTTAAATAATCATCCCTACCATAAGTATAGCAGCCGTTTGAAGAAAAAAGGTGGATGGTAAGTAGGTATAGATATTTCTGTGAAGTTCCCAAGGAACATATTACATGGTTGCTAGCAGTCAATAAAATGCAGCTTGCTATAAAAGCAAGCAAGCATACCAATGCCTCGTTTACCTATAGGTACCTAAAATTGATATTTTGTAATATTTGTAGTTTGTACCTATCCAGCCCAGAGTCTACTTGATATAATAAAATTATACGCATGGGGCTTAGCTTCAAACGACATGCTTTCAAATGAGAAATACAGATGAGAAATGGAATACGAATCTTCCAGCTCATAGTCTGCTCCATTAAAATAAGATTGTGTGCATGAGGCTTAGCTTCAAATGAGAAAATAGATGCTGAACTTCCCGTTGTTGTTACGGAGCGAGCGAAGCAAGCGAAGCCTTTTCATGTAAAATTCAAGTATTTCTTTATTGTTATGACCTTTCCTCCTTTTCAAAAATATGCTGAGCCAAAATTATATTGTTTTAGCGTTTTCAAATATATCGGCCACAGGTCTTCTTCAGTGAAATATCCAAATATCCTTTTGGATATTTCACTGATGAAGGCCTGTGGCCGATATATTTGAAAACGCTAAAACAATATAATTTTGGCTCAGCATATTTTTGAAAAGGAGGAAAGGTCATGACAATAAAGAAATACTTGATTTTTACATTAATAATGATCCTCCAACAAGCACTAAAACAGATACAACTCACGAAGTCTTTTCAATATAACGGATAAATCTCAATAAGAGCGGCCCGGCCCGACCCGGCCCGGGCTGTAACGCTTTTGAAAGGCTAAAAAAAAACTCAGCAACCGCTGGACCGATTTACTTGCGGTAATTTTTGTAGGGTAGCTTGATTCCTTCTACCAAGTATTTGACTTCTTTCGATGCATGTGGGTGACCCCCTATGCACGTGCCACGTGCAAAACGAAGAGGAGTCATTTTTGTAACAATTGCAATATCTCGGTAGCTACTGGGCCGATTGCGCCGAAACTTTGCATGTAGGTAGGCAGTAGGCACCCACTAGGCAATGCATTTTCATGTCCCACAGTTCATGTGGGGTGCTGCTGCACGTGCGCACTTGCAGGGGTCGATTCCAGATCTCGAGAACGGCTGGACCGATTGCGCTCAGATTTGGTTAGCGGTTAGGGATCCGTTAGTAGGGTGCCGTGCAAAAGTCAGTTGGGACCCATTTTGCACTTGCGCACGTGCAGGGTGCCGCTTCTAGATCTCGAGAACGGCTGGGTCGATTGCGCTCAAATATGGCACATTGCTAGAGACCGGTTAGTAGGGTACCGTGCACAAGTCAGTTGGAGGTACCCCTCACAATTTCCCACGTGCAAGGCCCACCCTCTCGCTCGCTCCGTTTGTCGTCCTATAAGGCGTTTTACTGGTAGTATGTGTAGCAATGTGAATCTAGCACTGCATTTCACTAAAACAATGCAGTCAGGTCAATCATGTGAGGAAATCAGACGCATTCTTGTGACTAGAGCTGCGGCAGACTCAATATTCGATAACATGTATCCATATCAAATAATCAGTTTCGATCTAACTGGGTAGGACAGGACGTACATACACCAGGCTAAGGACGGCGCCGGGAAGGCCTGTCGAGAGACGTGTTCCTTTCGCGCGGTGTTTACACACCATGATCTCCCTCAGTCGGCGCCGCCCGCCGCGCCGGCGCAGTAACCAAACGTCGTTATCGTAAGGGCCGTGAAATGAGGAGGGGGAGAAGGTCATTAACGTGGGAAAAAAGCGCTCTACCCTGGTGACATCTACTGGCTGAGAATCGGAGTAGTAGTGCTCGGACACCAACGCTGAGCGGAGCCACCTCCGAAGTTATCGCACCCTTAAGGGTGCGTTAACTTCGGAGGTGGCTCCGCTCAGCGTTGGTGTCCGAGCACTACTACTCCGATTCTCAGCCAGTAGATGTCACCAGGGTAGAGCGTTTTTTTCCCACGTTAATGACCTTCTCCCCCTCCTCATTTCACGGCCCTTACGATAACGACGTTTGGTTACTGCGCCGGCGCGGCGGGCGGCGCCGACTGAGGGAGATCATGGTGTGTAAACACCGCGCGGAAGGAACACGTCTCTCGACAGGCCTTCCCGGCGCCGTCCTTAGCCTGGTGTAGGTACGTCCTACTACCCAGTTAGAACGAAACTGATTAATTGATATGGATACATGTTATCGAATATTGAGTCTACCGCAGCTCTAGTCGCAAGAATGCGTCTGATATCCTCACATGATTGACCTGACGGCATTGTTTTAGTGAAATGCAGTGCTAGATTCACATTGCTACACATACTACCAGTAAAACGCCTTATCCCGCGCCCCGCTGGGGGGGGGGGGACAGAATCTGCCCCCTCCCGTTTTTCGCCAATAACTTCTAAACGCGTTACGCCAGCGACGTCAAACTTTCAGTACTATATCATACATCAATTTGACACGTTCCCTGAAAATTTGAGCGAAATCCGTCGGATTTTTTTTTAGATATTGACGTTTTAGTGACGTCATGTTCGCCATTTTCGCTTAAAAAACGGCAAAAGTTCAAACGCCGCTAACATCTTCATTTTTAAAGGAATCAAGACGTAACAAAAAAGGTTATACGTGATTCTACTTTGTCTATCAAATGGCTATCTCGGTTTTTGAAAATGTTAGATTTTGGCCTAATTTTTTTTCTCAAAAAACTGACTTTTGGGAAAATAATTATAAAATCCAAAATTTTGAGTGTATCGAAAAAACGGAACATATGTCAGAGAGGTGTTCTATGTGCACCTACATACTAATTTTTAGAAGAATTGGTTCAAAAATGTGGGAGTTATTCAAAATTTTATGACGTCACGACACACAAAAATTTTGAAAAATGATTTTTTTGGAAGTTCTAGACCTCGTACGGAAACAAAAATAGCACCATTCGATTCGCCGTGAAAACTGCATCACATAGACACCTTTTTAGGCCTTAACAACCAACTTCAAAATTTGACCTCACTTGACCTGACTTTGACCTGACCTCGACCTGAATTTCATCCAGAGGTGGTCCATATCACCTATTGAGTGTGCCTATTGAATTCTATAAGTAAAATGACCCATAAAACATGTGTCGCATATGCCCTTTTCTATATTTTGTTTTTGGTGACCTGACCTGACCTGACCTTGACCTTGACCTTTGAATGACATTGTATGCAACGAATATTGTCTTGGTAGTCTAAGAACACGTTTTGGGCAATCAGTCGCAGTCCATTCTTCGGCAACTACGGTGCAAGGCCGATACTGTAGAAACTTGCATTTTGTACCCTTGACCTGACCTTGACCTGACCTCTGACCTACTTAAGCAAAAAAATTTGGGCTCTTAAGATCCACCTTGTTGAGAACTTTCGATTGCCACGATCCCATCGGTTCGGAAGTTAGACAGGGGGCAGAATCTGCCCCCCAACAGGGCGCGTATGGCTGAATAGCCCAGCGGGGCGCGGGTTATAGGACGACAAACGGAGCGAGCGAGAGGGTGGGCCTTGCACGTGGGAAATTGTGAGGGGTTACCTCCAACTGACTTGTGCACGGTACCCTACTAAGCGGTCTCTAGCAATGTGCCATATTTGAGCGCAATCGACCAGCCGTTCTCGAGATCTAGAAGCGGCACCCTGCACGTGCGCACGTGCAAAATGGGTCTCAACTGACTTTCGCACGGCACCCTACTAACGGATCCCTAACCGCTAACCAAATCTGAGCGCAATCGGTCCAGCCGTTCTCGAGATCTGGAATCGACCCCTGCACGTGAGCACGTGCAGCAGCACCGCACATGAACTGTGGGACATGAAAATGCATTGCCTAGTGGGTGCCTACTGCCTACCTACATGCAAAGTTTCAGCGCAATCGGCCCAGTAACTACCGAGATATTGCAATTGTTACAAAAATGACTCCTCTTCGTTTTGCACGTGGCACGTGCATAGGGGGTCACCCACATGCATCGAAAGAAGTCAAATACTTGGTAGAAGGAATCAAGCTACCCTAAAAAAATTACCGCAAGTAAATCGGCCCAGCGGTTGCTGAGTTTTTTGTTGTTTTTTTTTTGCTGAGCTGAGTCTGATGACATCATATCATAGTAGAAGTGAAATGTCCCAAAAGTGCAGAGAACACTTCACTGGAAAGACTGGCTGCGTCTTCTAGTGGACTAACTAGTTTTTTTTTCTTGACGACAAACTTGAGCTAAAAAAGAGTCAAGAATATTACACCCAAGTTCAGTGCCAGTTGGCTTGCACTGGGGCAAAGTTCTGTGACTTTTTTGTCTGGACACCAAACGAAACGTCATGTCAGCGCATAGCTGCTGACGAAACGTTCATCGCAAACAGACTGGAAAAAGTGAAGGCATTTTATGATGAGCGCATCGTGCCTGAAATGATAGATCCCCGCAAAGCACGACACATGCCGCTCCGTGAGCGGTCAAGGTATAGGGAGCCCAAGGGCAAAGACGTGAAGAATAAAAAACATACAGGATGAGGCGACTAGCCCTGCCACACATCTAACAAGCTGAAACTTTTTTTGTCACTCATCCCATCATGGCAAAAAGGGTAAAAAAGGGAGCGACTCACAACAGTGAATGAGACTTCGATGTAACATATCATAGGCTCAGATGTCGACCACGCATCAGCTAAGGTAATTTCAGCAATCGTGTCAAAACTGAAGCATTCGCTCAGCATCATGCCGATCTCATTTTGCGCTCCTTGATCTGTGTCAGTTTCGTGTCATGTACGAATGCAATATGCCAATGATGCCATGGATGCAATATTATGTGCCGGTTATACTGGTATGTTTTCATTGGCTTCACCTCTGCACTGTGTCAGCAGAGCAGACGCCATACTGGGGATTTATGTGTGATGCATCGCTGATATATAACTACTGATGCACTGTTTTATTACTTTCCGTGAGTATTACAATACATAGTAGTACTGGTTGTTCCTTCTTGGTCTTGAGCTTCACCATGTGGTTGCTATATACCGATACCACATTATTTGCCGACGTGTTGTGAATTGTGATCGCTATACAAATCCAGCTTCAGAGTAGGTACTATGCGATTGTAATATCGACACCTTTTTTTAAACCCCACATCTGTTCTCCGGTGAATTTCCGGGAAGCACGAAAGATCTTTTTTTAGAAGTGTCCAATCGTCCGATCATCAAATTTGTGTGTTCGTAAGCTTGCTCTAGCATTGCTTGATCTGCCAAGACAGACAAACTTGAGAAAAATCGAGTGACTGTACCTTTTTTGAAGGTTTCTAAACAACTTGTCTGAACTTCACGGGAGAACAAATGTGGGGTTTAAAAAAAAAGATGTCGATATTACTGACGTATAGACAGACTGGCCACAATCAAATTCAAGCATGCCATCACAGTTCACATGCAATACCCATGTTTATTTAGGGGAGAAGGTAAAGTATAGGCGCCAAGGTTGGTAGTTGGTAACCTGTGTATCGATATACTACTTAGGTACATAAAATCCACTAATCTCATTCAATCCACCCACCATCCGTATTTTCCTCCGACAACCCCGAGTTCGCTTCTGTTCCGGCAGAGTTTCACGGCCACCGGCACACGCGGGAACCCCAGACCGTAAATCACCGTGTGTTGACAGTCCCTCCCCGCCGGTCGGCGCGACTCGCGGGTTTTATTACATGGGGGAACGGCAGGGACCGAGGCGGAGACCCATACGACATCTAGCGGCACTCCCTTGAACCAACAAAACCGTCAAAAAGTGGATATGAATCGGGCTTAATTCCAGTCACAGTTCAGATATTTCTGAAAAGTAAACTTCATTTTCGTGTGAAGAAATGTTCTGTGCACATTTCTATGTAGCCAGTTTTTTGTTTTATGCCTCACACATAAATTGAAAGATGAGCAAAGTTTTACTTTCATTTTATGCAACATTGCAAAAAGAAAATGGAAAATCGGAGTACATAGAATTGTTGTCAACTTTGAGGAGATGCGGGTGCCATTCATTTTTTGCGCCTAGTTTGAATGGCGTTTAATGAATTTCGGCTCAAACTTTTCAGTTTTTCCACCTTTATCGTGCAATATCAACGTGAATATTGCACGGAATCAAACAACTTTTCCAAAGTAGGCTTTGTATACCCATAGAGCAGGTACATGCCAGGCTAATCTAATTTAATAATTTGAGGCTAATATCTCAATCGGTTTTCAAGATATTGCGGTTTTTCACCTCCCATTGACTTAACATTAACATCGCACCCTTAAGTCCCTAGGAACAGCGGAGATCCCAAAAAGTAAACAAAAGTAAAAGTCTAATATCTTGAAAACCGGTGAATATTTTTCGGTGAAATTTGGTAGATATTCGTTTTTGGTCTTTCTGAACCGAGCGACATCTTTTTCATGCCAATTCATTAACTTTTTTGAAGGTGGGAGGGTCCCTACTCCATTTAACGACGCTTGGCGATGTTCAACAAGGTCTTCCATACCTATCTCCACGCCGAGGGTTGAGGCCTCCCTGGGCAGCCGCTTCTCCGACGAGTTCGAGCGGCTATCCAGTTCGAGCACGCGACGACTGGGGCGGGGAGGTCTCGTCCCGAAACCTCTCCAGAGCTGCCCGCGGGGCGAATCTGCCGCTAGATTGACCAGCGTACCGCACAAATTCGGTGACCGTCTTTCGTCAAAAAATTATGCGACCGCCCTGCGCCGAGAAATTCGTCCGCCGCCATGCGCTGAATTCGGCACATGCGAAGTTACACCGGACGTGCGCTGAAATTTTCGGCGCAATCCCGCCACCACGCCGGACATTTCGGCATAACGTGTATTATTTCCAGTCTGGCTTCTTGGTAGGTAGGCCCTGCCACGCGATCGTCTTATGTCAAGTGACGGGAGCGGTTACCAGTCTGCAAAGTGTAGCAGGTGCATGCCCCAGATGCGCCCAGTTCGGTGGGAGGGAGTCCATGCCTGGCTACTAGGAGTGCACGCCTTTGTCCGCCCGCAGCATTTTAAGTTCATGCTTACATGCCCTGCACAAGCACAATGATATTGAACATTGTAGCGAGACTTACCAGACAGCATTGAAGTGTCTTAGCAAGCGACACATTTTAACCGTCGTCGTGTAGCCCGTCGTGAAAACGGCTAGTATGATCTATTCTAAATGCCATCACAATCAGCAATGAATTGATGTGAAATGGACCCCATTTTCAGAACGTGAAGCTGAAGCCGGGCCAACGCAGAGCTGCGGATCGTACACTCGCGACTGGGCTGCTGGAGCGGCCGGCGGCAGCATGGATGACAAACGTCAGCTCAGCAGCATGAAGTCACGCGGGTAGGTCAGGTTGATGAGCCTTTTGCTTGCTGTAGCTACTTTGAAACACCTTTGTGCATTTTACAACCGACACAACTACTGACAGGGGTGCAGAGTCGATGGATGATTTGATGCATGACTCAGGGTTTAAAGTTTGTCAGAAATGTTTTATCTTGCCTGTAACAATTCTTTGCACGCTCTTAGATTGCAAGACCTAAAATTGCAATATGTTTTAAAGTAATGTGCAGAGCGATGAATAGGTTCTGGCACAACTGTTGTTTCTGATTTTAACTGAAAAGGATTGTTGAAAACGTAAGCTTTGTCTTTACTACGACGAAATCTGGCTTTGAAGCATCAACGAACGTTTTAGTGTCTTGGGCCATGCTATATTGACACCGATCCGGAGTGGGAATCGGTAAGATTTGGGCGACTGCACCGCGTGCGTGCGTGCGTGCGTGCGTACGTGCGTGTGTGTGTCTTTCATTTTCACTTAACGTTATCTTTCACTTAACGTTATCTAGATGCTATATCAGTGCTGTTTCCTGTCCGCTTGTGCAATGTTATCCCCTCCCCTACACCGATTGCTGATGGGTTTCGTTCCCTGTGCGTTACAGCTCGCTTTCCACGTCGGTGGCAGGGCTTGCCTAGCGGACCGGTAGAGTGGCGTTGGTACGTGTAGCTCACCTGGGGCGGCGGTGGCAGCATTCGCTGTATCCGATCATCTCCCAGTCCAGAGGCCGGTGCACGGCACCGGCCGGCGGCATGGACCTGGTGCAATTAGCCTGGCTCGGCCAGTCGGCCCAGCTTGTTCTCTCTCGGGCCGCGGTCCGACGTCGAGGAGCTCAGGCGGGCCAGTCACATGCTGCAGCTACAGAACCGCGATGGTGGACCTCGTCGCAACGCTGCGCGGGCCGCTGGACCACTCAGAGGATGAACAGGGGGAACCCACCAGTCATCTGCAAAACTACGGATAGCCAGTCGGCCCTGTGCTCAAGACCGGCGACACAGCTCGAAGTTTCAGTGTGGCAGTCCCTGCTTGCGCGGGGAGAAAGATGACCGGATTCAAATCGGCGGCCACAGTGCGGGCTGTAGGGTAATAAGCGTGCCCCAAGGAGGTGGCACCGTGGTTAAACCGTGGTTAACAGTTACAGTTACCAGTTACAGTTAATCGTGGCTTGTCACCCAAAGGTTAACGGAGGCATGTTGGCGGGACGGCGGACGGTCGGCGCGGCACCTTCTGTCACGGGATTGACAGTGCTGCATGGAGTGAACACTTCGGTGGAAATAGAGTGCGGGTCGGGGTGATGAAGTTCAACATTGAAATAGTTGTGAGGATCATCAGATGACAGACAAGAGCGGCAAGCGGGGAGGAATTATACCGGTGCTAGGTAAAGTTCGTTATGATCAAAGTGATAACTGATTTATAACTGATTATTGTACGATCCATTTGTTGTGCAACTGGTCATTGTGACGTTCATCCCCCCCCCCTCTCCCGTGGCCGTATGTATGAGAACGATAGTTCCGGCGATTTTTGACTAGCATTCGTAATATGATGCATGACGATGTATTTGTTTGGCGGGCTTTTCTGCACATTATACAGTCGTGTACAGGTTGATGGTCCGCCACTCTTTATCCACCGGGTTCCTATGGCTCAGCATTGGCAGCAGCCGCCTGGTACCGGTAGGCTGTGCCGCATGACCCGAGAGTGAAGCGGCACAGCCTACCCACACTGTATGACACCGGCTCGGGTCGCCTGGTAGAGCGATTTGACCGGACGCTGCGTTACAACGGCTGGGGGGAGGGGGGGGGGTAAGGGTCAGGCCTGTCTATTTGGCTCGGCTCGGTGGATGAGGCGGGCTGGAGTGTGGTGTGGGGCGGGGGTGATGTGGGGAGGGAGTGAGCGGACCTGGGGCTGGGTGTGAGTGGTCACTTGTCGCGTAGAACCGATCGTAATCCACCGTCCCAAAAATTCGCTTTAGAGATATTCACCAAATCTCCCAAGTGGGGTGCGGAAGGACAGGTAAGGGTCCATACGGTCTCCTCATGAATTGCAGCAAAGAAAGAAAACAGACCTGTCACCAAATAATCTTTCTGTAAAGTGGACTAATCGCATGGCCTCGGACACAGAAATAAACATCCAGCACGCGAAGCGTCTCGAACCGTTCCTCTCACTACCGGTCAGTTTGACAGTCTAGCACTCCTACGCTGAGCTACACCGGATGGTGGCCACGGCCGGGGCAAAGTCTGGCCGGGCGGGCGGCGGGGCCGGGAGTCGGCAGCAAAGTCAATGAATGTTTTTGTGGTTCCGGGTGCCGGTCGCTCTAGCTTGGTGGAATGACGATGGATCATTGCCAAAAATTTCAACGTGGAGTCCCGGTTCGAGCCTCATCGGGGCTCCGGCTACTTTTCCGAGTTAGGATCTGGTTCGATTATAGTCGTTGCGAGCCATTTACACGGTTTTATATCTACATGTCAATTGTCGATTGATTGATTGATTGATTGAATCATTCGTTCATTTAATACATGTCGACATTTAACATACGAATTGACATCCAGGATCAATCCGATCAATCTACCATTTTCATAAGCGTTTTGCCTAAATATCATGCATATATGTGGCACAAGACCTATGGTTGCCTCGATACCGTGTCAAATCACGTTTTGCACAATGCACAAGTAAATTATATTCGCTGGGTCTTCCGTGCATTTTGCTTAGCAAAAACAGGAATGCAATTGTTAAGCGACGCAAAATGTGCAATGCAGCAAGTGACCACACACACCCGCCCAGCCCCCATGGTCCACCAACTCGCCCAACACCACTCGCCAACCCACGCCAACCACCGAGACGAGCCCCTCCCCCGCGCTGGTCTGACGCGACAGCTGGTCTACAAAGCGCTCCACCCGGCGACCCGAGCCGATGTCAAACGGCGTGGGTAGACTGTGCCGCTTCACTCTCGGGTCATGCGGCACAGCCTACCGGTACCAGGCGGCTGCTGCCAATGCTGAGCCATAGGAACCCGGTGGATAAAGAGTAGGGGACCATCAACCTGTACACGACTGTACATGACCTGTTGTCTTCCCCTACCGCGATATTACTGGTTACCGATTCGCATGCCATGAATTTCACGCATCAGACCTAACTTTTGTGGTTTTATTGTGAGCATAAGTGACTACGATTTGCGGGCAACACTTCTTTACAATTAAAAGTGCGGGCAACACTTCTTACAATTACAAGTATTTGTGTTTTGTATGATCATTCAGATCATAATGATCATTCAGATCATAATGATCATTCATATTCGTGATTGTGGTAACCTCGGTAATTTGCCGTTTGTGAAACTGTTCGGCGCGGTGAGAGCTGACACCTGCCGAGTTGAGCTCGGACCGAGCATGTTAGTTCTGCGCTGTTGGTTGCTACTATTGATGTCAATTATAGAAAATCGGAATACCGATACCAAACAAAATACCAACCAAAACCGTGAGAAAATATCGAAACCGAACCAACCTAGGAACATGAGGCAATTACCCATACTAATATATGAGGCAGATAAAATACCAAATTATCTGCGTCATATATTAGTATGGGTTCATAATACCAACAAAATACCAAATATAGGGGGATTAAAATACCGTAAACGGGGGTGACTTTGCCTTGCTGGGTGACTTTGCCATGCTTCTCAAAAAATGGTTTAGGGTGATCTCCAGTGATATTTTACGAAGAATGTAATAATTTTTTATGCACAAATGATGGATGATTGATAAGAATAACCAAAATGAAAAATGGATGAAGCTGGGCCCAACTTTTAAGCACAGCCATGATCATGATCATGGAGTCAGGTTACTGGCAAACTCCTGAGTTTGCCAGTAAGACTGGCTGTAGAAATCTGTATTATTTTATAGATCAAAATGCTGATAATAAGGGTGTCGGTATGTTCCCGCAAGAACATACTATTTCTGTTCCGCTTAATGCCGCTGGAAAAAGCTGCATGGTCCTAGGATACCGATACAATAAAATCTGTGCTTATTCAACTATTCTGAACCATTTTTCAGTTTCTAGTTACTATTAAATCTCAATTATTTTCAACAAATATAATGTATTATGAAAAGTAAGGCATCTCTCCTTTTTTTGTACATCGTTTAAGAGCAAAAACCTCGAATTGCTTTTATAATGTATTATAAAAAGTAAGGCATCTCTCCTTTTTTGTACATCGTTTAAGAGCAAAAACCTCGAATTGCTTTATTTTTCCTATTAAACAATTAAGGATGGTTTCCCTTCCTCATACAATGGAACAAAAATGCACCAAAAAGTATTTGTTAGCGTTACAAAAATATTATTTGGCATAGCGGCAAAGTCACCCCTTTTTCAGTTTAACTTTGCCAGGACTTATTTCCTTAAAAATTTATATTTTTAGGCAAGCTATAAATACGATCATAGCAAAACCCAAAGAGCTAATCTTCATCCGTGTTTTGAACATAAGAGTCATCCCAATAATTTAACAAGTTAAAAGAATACAAGCGTCTAAAGTTGAAAACATGGCAAAGACACCCCCGTTTACGGTACCAAATACCAAGTTGGTATCGGTTTGGTATCGGTATACCAAAATGTTGGTATCCGACTGACATCTCTAGTTGCTACTCTGTTTTCGTGGTAAATTCACATCATTTTTACAGTTGAATGACAGATGAAGTTTCGTCTCGGCTTTGCGTGTGATTGGTGAAAGTTTTTTCTGTTTGAAATTGGTTAATGTGCGTTTTGTGCGCATATTTTTTAACCGGACTTCTTGAAGTATTGAGATGAATACACGAAACACTGAGGAGGGATGCAGATTTTTGGCTCCTCGTCAAACTTCCTAAGGAATGGTCGAGGCGGATTTTGTTGGTAAATTTTCCATACGTAGGTCTACAAGTCACGTCGATGTCAGGTTAAGTCTGGGAACAAATCACTGCATTGGCTTTGGAGAAGAGCTAACATCATCTAATATTGGAGCGTCCGAGTTTGTCAATATCTGAAAACCGATTTCAGATTTCGCTGCGTGTGATGGCAAGGTGCTAGCAGCGGCCGTGAAACCAGCAATCTCGTTGCTGGCTTTGTCTTTTTGTTTTTTTATGTCGGTTTTATATTGCGTACTTTATCTTTATTATATTTCACGACACGCGACCTTAAAGAAGACTGAATCTACAAATGTTCTGGTGCAATGATTGTTACAATTGTTTTAAAATCTTGCACAAAACAGATTTAATATCGCTTAATATCGTGACAAAAAAGTCAGATACAGAAACCAAAAAGACAAAGGCAGCAACGACACACCTGAACGTATTGAAACCAGTTTACAAAACATACTAATTCAAAATTATGACAGACTTGCTGTACAGACGACACAGAGCACAGACTAAGATCTCCTCGCTGCAGAAGGTAAGTTGATAAGTTACGTTATATGAAACCGACATAAAGAAACCAAAGACAAAGCCAGCAACGAGACTAGTAAACGTATTGAATATCAGTTTACAATACATACTTATTCAAAATTATCACAGACTTGCCGTACAGACGACACAAAGCGCTGCAATGATAAACCACGCTGTAGAAGATACACGCAGCGCCCCTCTTCAGCGCTCAGAATAGACTGAAGGCGCCCGCTGACCGGCCGACTGCCGATTGAAGCATATTTACGTCTGGACAACGAGTTGCGGGGAAAAGTGCTGACTTTGTCGCAGTTTTAGGAGCAGCACCGCTTGGCTCTGTTCCAAGGCCCTTTTCAAGTTTACCTGGTGGTTTCCGTACTCTTGTACGTCGTTTTAATGGATGTTTTGAATCCCTTAACATTGACGTATATCATACAGGGTGATCGAAAAAGTGTCACCCCTAACTTAAAATCTACATAACTCGCGACTGGTAGGTCGGATGACTACGCACCAGGCAGCATCGGAAAGAGCAGGCAATTTCTTTTCAATTGAATGTATTCATGATTGTTTTCTATTCCAAATCATGTCCCCATGGGCTTAAAAACCAGTCAATGTGCGGCTTTCACGTGAAACGAAATTCACCGAAAGGGATCGGACACCGCTGAACGAGAACAATGAGTGTCGTAACTCAACATGATACACACCTTACACATTACACATGGAGTGTATGTTGTTCACTGCAGACTGTTTCTCAGCTGACCTTAGACTCGTTTCTCAGCTGACCTTAGACAAGGAAGACCTTATCAGATCTTCCTTGCAAACATGCGGCCTCATTATTCACAAATTCGCCGGTAACTAGCGAAACATTGCGACAACCTGCACTACCGGATTATCAATTTTATGCAGCGGTATAACCATGGAACAGTTAAGAAATGTTCACGTGAGCTGGCACGTGAGCTGTCAGATCAAAAACTCTGTCAAAAGTACAAATTTGCACAACCAAACTTTTGAACACACCAAATTGCGTCCTCAACATACTTTTTGAATAGCTACATCTTCGTTTGCGGCATAAACCATCCATATTTACATCCATTCGAAAGGAAATTGTATGCTCTTGCCAATGCTGCCTAACGCAAAGTCGTACGACCAACCAATCGCGAGTTACATGGCTTTTAAATTAGGGGTGACACTTTTTTCGATCACCCTGTATTTAAGAAGCATGTTGACTAAAAACAATCCCAAGTATCAAGAAGGCTGACAGAGGTCCTGACCCTGACAGAGGTCTGCCGGCGCCTGTTCCGAGCGCTGGTGAGGGGCGCTGCGTGTATATTCTACAGCGATGTGATCGTTGTAGCGTTGCGTGTCGTCTGTACGGCAAGTCTGTTATAATTTTGAATAAGTATGTTCAGTGAACTGGTATTCAATACTTTCACTTGGATCGTTGCTGCCTACGTCTTTTTATTCTGTATCCGATTTTTTTGTCACGAGATTTAGGGATAATAAATCTCCCATATGCAGGATTTTAAAAACAATTGAAACAATCATTGCACTAGAATATTTGAATATTCAGTCTTTTCTTTAACAACCCTTGTCGTGAAATATAATAATGATAAGTTACGTTATATGAAACCGACATAAAGAAACCAAAGACAGAGCCAGCACGAGACAACAGAACGTATTGAATATCAGTTTACAATACATACTTATTCGAACTTATAACAGACTTGCCGTACAGACGACACACAGCGCTACAACGATCACATCGCTGTAGAAGATGCACGCACCGCCCTACACCAGTGCTTAGAACAAACTGAAGTCGCCGGCAGAATGGGCCAGTTGCGGCCGACCACGATAATTAGGTCCTATTATCTGACGCATTAGAGCTGCCAGATTACCAATTGTTATCAATTACAACACCGACACATGATATGCCAAGTTCTTTAAAAACGGCTGTTCAGCTCATCAGTCTTCCTAAAATCTGCACAGGATACATAATTCTAGCGTCTCGATTATTTCTTGTAACATAACATTCGGGAACTGTGCTTGCTTCCATTGGAAATCTGGCAGCTCTAATTCTCAACCGCGATCGGCAGCCGGCCGGTCAGCCGGCGCCTTCAGTCTGTTCCGAGTGCTGGTGAGGGGCGCTGCGTGTATCTTCTACAGCGAGGTGATCATTGCAGCGCTTTGTGTCGTCTGTACGGCAAGTCTGTTTTACTTTTGAATTAGTATGTATTGTAAACTGATATTCAATACGTTCACTTGTCTCGTTGCTGGCTTTGTCTTTGGTTTCTTTATGTCGGTTTTCTTTATGTCGGTTTTATATAACGTAACTTATCATTATTATATTTCACGACACGGCATGTTAACACGCGCAGTGGAAGGGGAGGGGGTGGATTTCGCCCACCCCTCCTGTTTTTCGCCAATAACTCGCGCCGCGAACATAATATCAATGTGAAATTTTGGCTACCTGTCCAAAATTGAATTGCGGATCTTCTCGTGCAAGAAATAAGAAAATCGGTTCACAACTTTTCTAGTAATAGCGGTGTAAAGTCAAACATCCTGCCGACGCTAGCCGTTACGCGCCGCCTGAATTGTAGACTGTGCCGGGGCGAGACGGTTCCGTCTTTACATCGCGCTCCTTACCGCTGATTACATTAGATTCGCGTCAACTTCGGTGAGAAGACTGAGAAATGTACAGGCAATCATATGGTCAAAGAATTTTGAAAATCGGCCGGTAACAATTTGAGTTATGAGTGTGTAAACACAAAATTGTGATTGCCGCGTTTCCCGCGTCCGCCGATCCCGCTTCAGCCGGCGACATTTTACCCTTAGCAGGCTTCTAACTGCCATATTTATTGTTGGATTATCTAGAAATTCGCTATACATACTCCCAAATGTCTGTTCTTTCGTATACTGAAAGAAAAAAGAAAATCGGCCGGTAACTTTTTGAGTTATCGGCGTGTAAACGCAAAAAAGTCTCTAATATGGCAGATTTGACCACGTTTGACCTCATTTGACCTTGAAGATATTGACCTAGGGTCATGAAATTCACACACAACAGAGTTCCCCATTGCCCCCACCTACCCTCCAAATTTCGTCTTTCTACCTTCAGTGGGAGCTGAGATCTTAGGGGGGGCGACATCCGCCCCCCCTTCCACTGGGCGTAGTACTCGCAACCCTTCCACTGCGCGTGTTAAAGAAAAGACTGAATATTCAAATATTCTAGTGCAATGATTGTTACAATTGTACAAATGGCAAATTTATTATCGCTAAATCTCGTGACAAAAAATTGGATACAGAATAAAAAGACAAAGGCAGTACATACATACTTATTCAAAATTATAACACACTTGCCGTACAAGCGACACAAAGCGCTGCAATGATCACCTCGCTGTAGAAGATACACGCAGCGCCGCTCACCAGCGCTCGGAACAGACTGAAGGCGCCGGCTGACCGGCCGGCTGCCGATAGCGGTTGAGAATTAGAGCTGCCAGATTTCCAATGGAAGCAAGCACAGTTCCAGAATGTTCTGTTACGAGAAGTAATCGACACGCTAGAATTATGTGTCCAGTGCAGATTTTAAGAAGACTGATGGGCTGAACAGCCGTTTTAAAAGAATTTGGCATACCATGTGTCCGTGTTGTAATTGATAACATTGGTAATCTGGCAGCTCTAATGCGTCAGATAATATGACCTAATATCGTGGTCGGCCGCAACTGCCCATTCTGCCGGCGACTTCGGTTTGTTCTAAGCTCAGGGCGGTGCGTGCATCTTCTACAGCGATCGTTGTAGCGTTGCGTGTCTGATAAGGGGCATTCCAGGACAAAACGACCAATTTTTTTAAAAAATGACACCCTTATATTTTTAAAAATTCTGAAACTTTGTGTATTGGGTAATCTGACACGCTGGAGACGGTTCTGCCAATATTAGACCTCTCCGACAAAAGGTCACAGAGTTATAGCCTCCGGCATTTTGGAGAGGTCACCCTAAAGACCAATCTTTGAGGGCATATATCTCAAAGAAAAAATATTTTAGGTATGAAAAATATATACCGATGGACTCAAAATTGATCAAAAAAGATTTTGGCTATCTCGAATTTTTTTTCAAAAAATTTTCAAATTTTTTGATTTTGTGACCAATTTTTCAAAGACCTCGCTCGACCTTTTCCTCATCGAAATTGTACTTTTCGTCTATAGACAAAATGTTTTTTGATCAGTTTTCTTTCGATAGAAAAAATAAAAAAAAAATGGGTTCTGCCTTTAAAATATATTTTTCGCCACACATAGATGGCGCTGCTGATGCTGTTTTCCTATATTATTACGGAATTTAGATGATAAGATACAGTTCATGACAGATACGTGTTTTCTAACAACAAATAAGACACTGTGACCCTTTTGAGTGGCTATTTAACCTTCGAGGCGGTGGGGGGGGGGGGCATTTTTGCCCCCTTTGGTTTTTTCGATATATCTCGAGAACCGCTGCGCCGATCGTCACCAAACTTTCAGTACCCTCCCGGGAGTAGCTAGCGCACATGGTGACCAAACATTTTTTCCAAAGGCTATGATAGGTTGGCCGCTAATGACGTCAGAGTGACGTCATTTCTGCCATTTTCGACCCAAAAAAAGGTTTCGCGGGAAGAGCTGTCAGGCCTACAGCTTTAGAGATACAGAAAAATGTTTAATAAATAAAAGGTGTGGAATCAAGAGGGCTACAAAACTGCTATTCCGGTTTTTCGATTTTTTGGATTTTGACCCCCAAAAATCAAAAAATAGATTTTTTGAATACAATAGCCGAAAAATCCAAAATGTTTTTTGAATTTCGAAAAAACGGAATATATGTGATAGTCCCTACCGCTTTCTATCTACATACCAAATTTGAGATCGATACCTCTTTTTTGGGCCAAGTTATATAGCGAAAAAAACTTCAAAATTGGTGACGTTAAATTTTCAAACTCAATTTTCAGCAATTCTAGACCTCGTAACGCAAAACAAAGACCACCATTAGACTCCCCGTGAAGAGCTGCATAGAATCAATACCCATTTTATGCAAAAATATCAACTTTGAAATTTGACGTTTTTTACCTGACCTTGACCTGACCGGCTGACCTCCACCAGAAAGTGACCTATTCCGTACCTGATAGTCTTATAACCAACACCATTGAGTTGGAAATGAAAAACTGGCCATAAAACATGTATCGCACAACCTTAGTAAACTTGGGTTCATGTGGTGACCTTTGGTGACCTGACCTGTGACCTGTGACCTGACCTGGTATGACCAGTGACTTCTAATAGCAACATATGTACTAGACAACTGACGCCTTATCGCTGATTTTCGACAAAATGCGTTTTACTCGGTGTTATAGCGCTTTCCCTAGAAGCCCCGTGAACGGTGAAACATTTTATTTTTGACCTGACCTGTGACGTCATCGGTGACCCCTAGGTCAACGAAATTTGGTTTCTTTCGACAAATTTGACAGGGCTATCGAACGCCGTTTGAGCTGTTGTTGGGAAACACACTTTGATCATCATCTGCATCTTATTATCTCAATTCAGTAATTATTCAGGAAAAACAGCGTCAGCAGCGCCATCTATGTGTGGCGAAAAATATATTTTAAAGGCAGAACCCATTTTTTTTTATTTTTTCTATCGAAAGAAAATTGATCAAAAAACATTTTGTCTATAGACGAAAAGTACAATTTCGATGAGGAAAAGGTCGAGTCAGGTCTTTGAAAAATTGGTCACAAAATCAAAAATTTTGAAAATTTTCAAAAAAAAAATTCGAGATAGCCAAAATCTTTTTTGATCAATTTTGAGTCCATCGGTATATATTTTTCATATATAAAATATTTTTTTCTTTGAGATATATGCCCTCAAAGATTGGTCTTTAGGGTGACCTCTCCAAAATGCCGGAGGCTATAACTCTGTGACCTTTAGTCAGAGAGGTCTAATATTGGCAGGGCCGTCTCCAGCGTGTCAGATTACCCTATACACAAAGTTTCAGAATTTTTAAAAATATGAGGGTGTTCGGCTGTGGTTGAGCTGTCCTGGAATGCCCCATAAGTGACGTTATATAAAACCGACATAAAGAAACCAAAGACAAAGGCAGCAACGAGAAAAGTGTTGAATATCAGTTTGCAATACATACTTATTCAAAATTATAACAGACTTGCCGTCTGTTATAATTTTGAATAAGTATGTTCAGTCAACTGGTATTCAATACTTTCACTTGTGTCGTTGCTGCCTTCGTCTTTTTATTTTGTATCCGATTTTTGTCACAAGATTTTGGGATAACAAATCTGCCATGTGCAGAATTTTATAAACAATTGCAACAATCATTGCACTAAAATATTTGAATATTCAGTCTTTTCTTTAACAACCCTTGTCGTGAAATATAATAATGATAAGTTACGTTATATAAAACCCACATAAAGAAACCAATGACAGAGCCAGCACGAGACAACAGAACCTATTGAATATCAGTTTACAATACACACTTATTCAAACTTATAACAGACTTGCCGTATAGACGACAAAAAGCGCTTCAATGATCACCTCGCTGTAGAAGATACACGCAGCGCCCCTCACCAGCACTCGGAACAGACTGAAGGCACCGGCTGGCCGGCCGGCTGCCGATCGCGGTTGAGAATTAGAGCTGCCAGATTTCCAATGGAAGGAAGCACAGTTCTCGAATGTTCTGTTACGAGAAGTAATTGAGACGCTAGAATAATGTATCTAGTGCAGATTTTAAGAAGTCTGATGGGGTAAACAGCCGTTTTTAAAGAATTTGGCATACCATGTGTCCGTGTTGTAATTGATAAGCTTGGTAATCTAACCGATCTAATGCGTCAGATAATAGGACCTAATTATCGTGGTCTGCCGCAACTGGCCCATTCTGCCGGCGACTTCAGTTTGTTCTAAGCTCAGGTGAAGGGTGGTGCGTGCATCTTCTACAGCGATCGTTGTTGCGTTGCGTGTCGTCTGTACGGCAAGTCTGTTATAATTTTGAATAAGTATGTTCAGTGAACTGGCATTCAATACTTTCACTTGTTTCGTGAGAGTAGCCTTTGACTTTTTATTCATTATCCGATTTTTTGTCACGAGATTTATCGATAATAAATCTGCCATGTGCAAGATTTTAAAAACAATTGTAACAATCGTTGCACTAGAAAATTTGAAAATTTAGTCTTTTCTTACACACCCCAAGTCGTGAAATATTATACATTAGTTACGTAAAATAAAACCGACATAAAAAACCAAAGACAAAGCCAGCAACGGGAGAAGTGAACGAATTGAATATCAGTTTATTCAAAATTATAACAGACTTGCCGTACAGACGCTGCAATGATCACTTCGCTGTAGAAGATACACGCAGCGCCGCTCACCAGCACTCGGAACAGACTGAAGGCGCCGGCTGACCGGCCGGCCGCCGATCGTGTTTGAGAATTAGAGCTGCCAGATTTCCAATGGAAGCAAGCACAGTTCCAGAATGTTCTGTTACGAGAAGTAATCGACACGCTAGAATTATGTATCCAGTGCAGATTTTAAGAAGTCTGATGGGGTAAACAGCCGTTTTTAAAGAATTTGGCATACCATGTGTCCGTGTTGTAATTGATAACCTTGGTAATCTAACAGCTCTAATGCGTCAGATAATATGACCTAATTATCGTGGTCGGCCGCAACTGCCCATTCTGCCGGCGACTTCGGTTTGTTCTAAGCTCAGGTGAAGGGCGGTGCGTGCATCTTCTACAGCGATCGTTGTAGCGTTGCGTGTCTTCTGTACGGCAAGTCTGTTGTAATTTTGAATAAGTATTTTCAGTGAACTGGTATTTAATGCTTTCACTTGTTTCGTTGCTGCCTTTGTCTTTTTATTCTGTATCCGATTTTTTGTCACGAGATTTAGCGATAATAAATCTGCCATGTGCAAGATTTTAAAAACAATTGTAACAATCATTGCACTAGTATACTTGAATATTCAGTCTTTTCTTTAACCTCCCGTGTCATGAAATATAATAATGATAAGTGACGTTATATGAAACCGACATAAAGAAACCAAAGACAAAGGCAGCAACGAGAAAAGTGTTTAATATCAGTTTGCAATACATACTTATTCAAAATTATAACACACTTGCCGTCTGTTATAATTTTGAATAAGTATGTTCAGTCAACTGGTATTCAATACTTTCACTTGTGTCGTTGCTGCCTTCGTCTTTTTATTTTGTATCCGATTTTTGTCACAAGATTTAGGGATAATAATTCTGCCATGTGCAGAATTTTATAAACAATTGTAACAATCATTGCACTAAAATATTTGAATATTCAGTCTTTTCTTTAACAACCCTTGTCGTGAAATATAATAATGATAAGTTACGTTATATAAAACCGACATAAAGAAACCAAAGACAGAGCCAGCACGAGACAACAGAACCTATTGAATATCAGTTTACACTTATTCACTTATTCAATTCAACAGTTATTCAAACTTATAACAGACTTGCCGTATAGACGACACAAAGCGCTTCAATGATCACCTCGCTGTAGAAAATACACGTAGCGACCCTCACCAGCGCTCGGAACACGCTGTAGCAAGAACGGTCGCGTTACTTTACATTGAATCGTATTTCGACGTAATTCGCGGAGTAAATCAACTTAAAGTTCATTCAGCCATTTATGTAGTGAATCACCGTATTATCATCACAGCAATCTCACCCCTATCCCCCACTTCAACCCTCATTCACAGCCATCCATTGACCTAAATACATTTCCCATACAAATCCCGCGCAGTATCCCAGCGGGCTCCTATACCGGACAGTAACAGACGTAAACTGTAACATTCTCCCCCCGGTGAAATGACAATTTCACTCAATCCGTTCCGATAGAACACAGTGGCATGTGCTGACCGGCATCCTTGTAGGAGTCTCCTCAATCCTGAGGCCTAGCCGCACTCCAAACGATGCAGCCTCTGTACAGGCCGCGTTGATGTAGTGCCGTCTGCCCTTCGCATGGTCGCGACTCGTGTCAGTCCATCTCTGCCTGGATGAAGCTCAACTATCCTTCCCATTGGCCAGAGTGATCGGGACTGATACGGATTTTCTCTGATGATTACCAGATCTCCGATAGCTGTATTGCTTCTTTCTTCTCGGGGAGGAATCCGCAGCTCTCGCAAATATTCTGTGTGCCACCTTTTCCATAAATGAGCGAGAACCTCAAGACAATGTATCCAGCGCTTCCTGAGCACTCGGCTCTGGCTCTCAGGCTCAATCAAACCCGGGACATCGGGCTTGTCCAGTGCAGGGACTTGTAGAAAGTCCCTTGGAGACAGTGACCGAAGGTCATCAATGTCCTCACTCAACGCCGATAGCGGTCTTGCATTTATTGCACCTTCTATGCGGCACAGCAGAGTTTGCAGATCTTCAAATGAGAGCATACTCTTATGAAGCGTTCTGCGCAGAGCCTCTTTCGTTGTGCGCACGAGTCGCTCATAAAAACCTCCCCACTATGGAGCTCGGGGTGCGTTGAATTTCCAGGTTACTCCGGAATGAGCGAGGTGTGCTGCTGCGCCCTTGAAGTTTGTTGCGTTGTCACTTGTCACCGTTTTCGGCATTCCTCTTCGTGCGGCGAATCGATCGAAAGCTTGTAAGAAGTCCCTTGTAGAGAGATCCATACCGATCAGTATGTCGATATCTCCTGATTGCCACCTAGACGGACAGTCAGCTAGGGTCAGGTGCTTCAGATGTGGATAGTCGTTCAAGTCCACTGACTTGACGTTGACGGGGCCACATATTTGCTCAGTTTCCGCCGCTGTCAGAGTCACAGACTTCATCAGTTTGATGGAAACAGAGTTCATCGTTTTGTGGGTTATGCGATCACCACCGAATGTTGAGATCGTTCTGCGCTGGGTTCCAAGCCGCTGACATTTCAAATCCCGAGAGAGAGATGTTGATATAAATGACTGGTTTGAACCAGTATCAAGGATAATTCTTACGTTCCTTTTGCCAGCGGGTCCGACTGCCACCGCTCTAGCTGTTTGGAAAAGAACTTGTTCCTTCTCTTCAACCTGGGACTGAGCAGTCACGATGGGTGCAGCTTCCTCTTCGGTGCACAGCAGGCGGTGATGTCGCTTTCCGCACCTTTCGCAGCATTTCACGTTGTTACATGTTCGTGCAATGTGATGAGGACCTAAGCAGATGAAGCAAGCTCCGACAGCGAGAAGCCGACGGCGCCGCTTGTCCACCGAGAGTGCTTCTGCCTTTCTGCATTGTGCCGTCTCATGCCCGAGCGTGCAGAACGCGCATTTTTGCGCTCTTGCCGATACCTGAAGGGCCGCTGCAGAAGGCAGCATGGTCGTCGTTGGCTGTGTCGAAGTTTTCCAGCTGCGCTTCTGGATAGCCTCCTTTTCCGTTGCGCGCAGTCCGTGCAGGGTTTGTCCACTGGCCGTTAGATATTGTTCGGCAGCGCTGGATATTTCTTCTAGTGTTTTATGGCCGTTTCGTTTCAAGAACAGCTCGAGTTCCTTTGGGCAGCTCGATAGAAACTGTTCAATTAGGGTCAACTGTTTGAGACCATCGAAAGATGTCGGAAACTCACTCAGGGACATCCATTTATCCAAGTATGTCGACAAACGTGTTATGTACTGCTCCGGTGTCTCGTATTCTTCCGGAGGCGATTCCCGCAGACGTCTGCGAAAACCGTCAGCAGTAAGACCATACCGCTTTAGCAGTGCTTCCTTGAGGATCTCATAGTCATCAGCCTCGTCTGCACTCAAACGATGATAGACTTCCAGAGCCTTTCCAGTGAGCAGAGCGCTCAATGATACCGCCCAATCCTCTCTGTTCCAGATGTTAGACTGGGCGATTCTTTCAAATCTTGTCAGGTATATGTCCATGTCACCATTTTCTTCAAATGGAGGGAGCTTTGGAAGCTTCTTACTCGTTCTAGTACCATTGCTGGCCATCGAACCATCCAAAAGTCGCAGCTTTTCTATTTCAAACTGTCTTTCCTTCTCTCTTTCCTCACGCTCTAGTTCCTTTTCTTCACGCTCCCTTTCCCTTGTTAGCTTTCTTTCTTCCCGCTCCTGATCCTTCTCATATTGCTTCGATGCGAATTCTAGAGCTTCCAGTCCGGATAAGCCTTGTCTTGTCGCTAATTCTACGTATTTATCAATTTCGGTTTGCCCAGTGTCCTGTCACGGTCGCCAAATATGTAGCAAGAACGGTCGCGTTACTTTACATTGAATCGTATTTCGACGTAATTCGCGGAGTAAATCAACTTAAAGTTCATTCAGCCATTTATGTAGTGAATCACCGTATTATCATCACAGCAATCTCACCCCCATCCCCCACTTCAACCCTCATTCACAGCCATCCATTGACCTAAATACATTTCCCATACAAATCCCGCGCAGTATCCCAGCGGGCTCCTTCACCGGACAGTAACAGACGTAAACTGTAACAACGCTGAAGGCGCCGGCTAACCGGCCGGCTGCCGATAGCGGTTGAGAATTAGAGCTGCCAGATTTCCAATGGAAGCAAGCACAGTTCCCGAATGTTCTGTTACGAGAAGTAACCGACACGCTAGAATTATATATCCAGTCCAGATTTTAAGAAGACTTATGGGCTGAACAGCCGTTTTAAAAGAATTTGGCATACCATGTGTCCGTGTTGTAATTGATAACATTGGTAATCTGGCAGCTCTAATACGTCAGATAATTGGACCTAATTATCGTGGTCGGCCGCAACTGCCCATTCTGCCGGCGCCTTCAGTCCGTTCCGAGCGCTGGTAAGAAGCGCTGCGTGTATCTTGAACAGCGAGGTGATCATTGAAGTGCTTTGTGTCGTCTGTACGGCAAGTCTGTTATAAGTTTGAATAAGTATGTATTGTAAACTGATATTCCATACGTTCGCTTGTTTCGTTGCTGGCTTTGTCTTTGGTTTCTTTATGTCGGTATTATATAACGTAACTTATCATTATTATATTTCACGACAAGGGATGTTAAAGAAAAGACAGGGTGTCTCTATGCTGGGACCTGCGGAATTGTAATATGTATACTTGTATGCAGAGTTGACCGGTCACTCCCGGCGCGGACGGACGCGGCGGGCAGCGCTCCGCTCTGACGCACGCGCCCGAGCGCCGACAGCCACAGTGCAGTGACGGTAACTGGTGTTTATTGTGTGTGAGGCGAGGGCCACGATGGCCGATCCGAGTCGCGACTCTGGTGGTGTCGAAGCTGCAGCTGCCAGGTCGCTCCGGAGAGGATCGTCCGTCAGTGAGTTGGTCCGGAGCTGCGACGACGGAGCGGGGAAGAGAGACCGCTCCGAGTCTGGTGACTCTGTCACCGCGCCGATGGGTAAGCGCAGGCCGCTCGACCCCTCGCCTCGCAAGGGAGAGGTGAAGGAACTCATCGAGGATGCAGTGGAAGGAATCGAGAGTCGCCTGTCCCTGTTCATTTCCAAAGAACTACACGAATTCAAAGCCAGTCTCCAGACAAAATTTGATGCTCTCCACGCGCGAATCAAGGACCTAGAAGAGCACGTGAACGAAAAGGATCTGGAGATAGAGAGGATGTCCACGGAACTGAAAGAAACGCGTGAAGAAATGAAGAAGCTTAGCGAGAGGAGTGAGAACGCTGAAATGAACTCGCGAATCCCGTGCCTGATTTTGTCCGGCCGAGCAATGGCGCCCCACCGCAACCCGAGCCTGGCTGCGCCGCTGCGGCCGGCCGCCGGGCGGGCGCCCGGGGGCACGGACTCCGCCGGCCCCAGCGAGGAGCGCGCGGCCGGCGGTGCTGCGCTGGGCGGTGGCGGCGGCGGTGGTGCCGGGGGTGTCGGTTGTGCGAGGTCTGGGGAGGGAACGAGTGAGGAGGATGTCAACCAGCTGGTCATCAGAGTTCTGCAAAGCCGGTTCCCGGGCTTGGGCATCTCTGTAAGCGACATCGACAGGGCTCACCGCCTCCCAGGACCAAATCATCGTGTAATCGTCCGATTCGTCCACTCCGGTTCCGGATCGATAAGGGAGCGACTCATGACGAGAAGGATGGAGCTGCGAGGGAGCAACGACCTGTACATCAACGAAAGTCTAACCGCCCTGAAGAGCCAGATTCAGCGGTCTCTGCTGGAGGCTAAGAAAGCGAAAAAAATCTACACTGTTTTTACCAGGTGGGGACACGTGTACTACAAATCAGAAAAATTTGGAACAAGTACTCGGGTGGAATCACTTGCTAAGGCTCGTCAGCTAGGGTTCAGCGTCAAAGAATAAGCGTACTCATATATATGTGTCAAGGTTGCTCTTTCACGCTTGACGCACTTATACAGCCTTGCGAAGTTCGCTTACCAGCACGTGTTCACTTTCTGCTAGTCGCTTACTTACTCGACGATAAAGGATCGTTGTTGATTTTGATGTTTGATGTGTGTGCATGTCTACTCGTCAATTGTGTTCTCGTTCTCGTTCTGCGTTGTCCCATGTCTGCCTTGCAGACGACGATCTCGGCTGGTGCATCGGCTGTGAGTGTCTGCGGCGGCGGCGGCGGCGGCGGCGGCGGGGTCGGACTCTTCTACACGTGCAATGGGAGCCGAGGAGCTCGATGTGTGATTGGCGCCGCCTCTGGTGTGCTTCGGCCGCGGTCTCCGTCGGTGCCGGCGCCCGTCGCTGGCGGCGCCTGTGGCGGTCTGTGCCGGTCGTGCACGTTGCGGCGGCCGTCGGTTCCGCGGTCCACCCGCTGGTGTGGGTGGCCATGCTGCCGCGCCCCGCGTCTCCGGATGCCAACTGGCGCCCGCCGAGGGGGCCGTTCTGTCACGAATCGTCCGGTCCCGGCCCGAGTTGCAGATGCAGTGTGGCACCCTTTTCGTGAGTATGGTCACTGGACGGATCGGCCATACCGTAACGCACCAGGAGAAAGCTATGTCCAATGTAGTACTATATTGTCTCAGCAACACATACAACAAAGTAGTGCAAAAAGGAAAATGAAGTTTTGGTTTGGAGCAAAGTTCAGCACCGCGTCTAAGGTCGAGAGACAAACACTAACATTTTATGAGAAACATTAAAATTGCATCAGTAAATGTCCGGGGTCTGGGAGGACAAGAGAAACGCAGAGATGTTATGCATTACCTGAGAACTATGAACTTTGACATTATCTTCCTTCAGGATACTCATCTCACAGAAAATAAAGTTCAGTTTCTAAACTCGCTGTGGCGGGGTAAGACATACCATTCTTGCTTCACAAACAACAGTAGAGGAACCTCAATTTTGATCGACAAAGGTCTTCAACATACCATGCTCTTTGAATTCGTTTGCAGGAGAGGTAATTATGTTATTATTGGATGTAAAATAGGGTCAGACACATATTGTAGCGCGTAGTGCGCTTACGTCATGTGACTACCTCGCCCGGTCGCCACTAGAGGCGCTTGTGTTGAAATACACTCAGTTGACCGCTACATCTGGTGGCAGCGGGTGGGCCGCTCCGCAGTCTGAGCCCCACACCATGGATGGTGAAAGTGATACGAGAGTGCAAGTGCTTGTACCGCCGCAGCCTAAAACCGAACAGTGCACGATCACCGATTACATCGACTACTTTGAGGCTGTGGCGACGGCCAACGCGTGGGACGATACTGTGAAAGCCAGGATTTTTCCTGCGCTGCTCGGTATGGGCAATACTGTGCTGACAGACTGCCCGGAGGCTGACAAAAAGAGCTTTGCCAAAATCAAAACGTATCTCACTAAAGTTGGAGAGCCGTACCGTGATGCGTTTATGCTCGATTTGTTTCGTGTTCGAATGGCTGACCTTGAACCGGTCGAGAAGTACCGTGACCGTGTGGTGACTTTAGTTGAACAAGTTTACCCGCGGTTTGCAGCGAGCAATAAGGCAGCTCTTGCTCGTGATTTTTTTGTCTGTGGACTGCCAGATCCTATGAGGGCAGCAGTGTTGAACTCTGGCTCCTGCCGTAAGCTGGAAGAGGCTGTCAACTCAGCGCTGATGTGCTTCAGCCTCAGCGGCCGGCTCGGGTCGCGCGGCTCTGGAGGCGCTGCCGGTGGTGATCACGTGACCTGGCGCACGGTGCGTTCGCCGGCCGCTCCGAGGGGAGGAGTGAGGAGCGGCGACCCGGCGCGGTCTGGCCCGAGGGCGGTATGCTGGCGCTGCGGTATTGCTGGTCATGTGCGTGCACAGTGCCGCGCTCCCGGCGACGGACTGGCTGGTAGACGGATGGAGGGCATCGCGGTTTCACCCGTCTCCGATGATGGCCGTGTCTACGTCGACATCGACATCGATGGCTGTCCGATGCAGCTTCTGGCAGATAGCGGTGCCACCGTCAGCTGTCTGCCCACTTCTTTCCGGCCCAACTCCATGGCTAAAGACGACTATGTTATCGCTGCCAATGGGTCGAGAATGCCTGTGTATGGTCTGCTGAACTGCTCTGTCTCGCTCAGTGGCGCTACGCTGATGCACGACTTCATCATCACCGACGTGCAGCGCGGCGTGGTGGGGGCAGACCTTCTGCAGAAGTTCGGCGCGTCCATCGACTTCGACCGTGGAGCTGTGCTTGTCGGTGTGAATCGACACCCAGCTGGCGCGGCCGACAGTGTGACGTCACCTGGCTCCGGTGGCGCCTGCGTCGGAGGGACGGTCGTCGCGCCGGTGGCGCCATCTCTGGGCTACGTTGAGACTGCTCAGAGTGGGGCGCCGCCTGCGCCTCCCTCCGCTCCGGTGGCGCCATCTGCGACTCCCTCCGCTCCGGTGGCGCCATCTGCGAGACACAGCGTGAAGGAAGATACTGCCGCCGGTGAGGCGCCGCTGCTGGACTGGGAGGAGGGATGCTTCCACGAGGTCGGGATGCTGGCTACCGGTGAGGATTTACTGAGGGAGTGTGACTTTGATGATAGCAGCGATGCTTCGTGTAACGGACTTGAAAAGCTTAAGAGCCAGTTTGCGGACGTGTTCAATGGTCTCGGGCGCACCAGTTTGATAGAGCATAAGATCGAAACAACATGTGACCAGCCCATAGTGTGTCGCCCTCATAAACTGCCAGCGGCATATATGTCTCGAGCTCAAAGTGCAATCGATCAAATGCTTCGTGATGGGGTGCTAGAACAAAGTGACAGTGACTACATGAACCCCGTGGTGCTTGTTAAAAAGAAAAGCGGCGACATACGTGTCTGTATTGATTTCAGGAAACTGAATGAGGTGACGGTGAAAGATCGTCAGCCTGTGCCGCTGGTGTCAGACGTCATCGGGAAGCTGGCGGAGTCGACAGTGTTCTCAGTGCTCGATGCTCGCTCGGGATACTATCAGATCCCTCTCAGGGAACAGGACAGAAAGAAGACGGCCTTCCAGTTTAATGGCCAGCTACTGCAATTTCGTACAATGCCGTTCGGTCTCTGCAACGGTCCCAGTACGTTCAACCGTCTGGTGCAGAGGCTGACACAAGACCTGCCATGTGTGGCAGCGTATTTCGATGACTGGTGCATCCACAGCCGGGACGAGTCGTCACATTTGGAGGATCTGCGCTCTGTCTTGCAGAGACTACGAGAAGCTGGACTGACGCTGAACGGCGAGAAGTGCCGGTTTCTGCTGACATCCCTGGAGTCGTTCCTTGGCTTCAGCATCGAGGGTGGTATGATTCGACCGACGAAGGAGCACATCAGAGCTGTTGAGGCGATACCGCGGCCTGGCGATCAGACAGCTCTCAGGAAGTTCCTGGGCCTGTGCGGCTTCTATAGGTCGCACATCGCGGAATTCAGCTTGATTGCGAGGCCGTTGCACGATCTTTTGCAGAAGGGGAATTCATTCCTCTGGGATGGCGCGCACGAGACAGCGTTTCGTCGGCTGAAGGCCCTGCTGGCTGAACGTCCGGCTCTGAAGATTCCTACGGAATCGTCACAGCTATCAGTGCGGACCGACGCCAGCGAGAATGGCTTCGGCTGCGTACTAGAGGCAGACGGCCAGCCTGTGGAGTTCAGCAGCAGAGCATTCAACAAGTCACAGCGACACTACTCCGTAATAGAAAAAGAAGCATGCGCGATTGTACACGCTTTGAAGAGATGGCGTCACCTGCTGGTGGGACGGCCGGTACGTCTATTCACGGATCACAAGCCTCTTCAGTGGTTGCGCTCCAAGAAGGATCTGACTGGTCGGCTGGGTCGCTGGGCGCTACTACTGGAGGAGTTCGACATCAGCATTCATCACGTCGCAGGATCTGAACATGTCGTCCCGGACGTGCTCAGCCGGTCGTTCCCGGAGCAGCCGCAGTGTGTCGCTAGTGTCGCTGACTGGCGCTCTGAGCTGGCGACTGATGACGGCGTGCGCCAGCTGCAGGACAGGAAGCCGGACGAGTTCCGAGTGAACGGGCGTGGTGCGCTCTGCCATGTGCATCCGGTCTTCGGAGAACAGCTGGTGGTACCGCGGTCCCAACGCGACGGCATCATCAAGTTGCTTCATGATGACCCATTGGCGGGTCACGCCGGATCCAAGAAGACCGTTCGGCGTGTACAGGAGCGTTATTTTTGGCCGGGAATGACCAGGGATATAAAACAACATGTAAAAGGATGTATCGTGTGCTGCACTGTGAAAGATAACCCTGTTCCGACGGCGCCATTGACACCGGTAGACACGTCTGCCCTGAACGTGTGGGAAAAAGTCTCTGTAGACATTGTTGGCCCGATCTTACCGGTGACAGAGAGCGGTGCTAGATTTATCGTGGTTTGTCAGGACTATTTTTCGAAGTGGCCCGAGATGACAGCCCTACCGTCGACTGAGACGGAGGTCATTCAGAGCTGGCTGTTTGATCATGTTTTCTGTCGTCATGGGTTTCCGTCTGAGATAGTAACTGACCAGGGGACGCAATGGATGAGTGCTTCGTTTAAACAGTTTTGTGAAAAACTAGGCATTAAGCATAGGACGACTTCTCCGTATCACCCACAGTCTGACATGGTCGAGCGTTTTAACAGAACACTGCTCAATATGATACGGTCGTATGTGGGAGAACACAAGGCGAGTTGGGATCAGAACTTACAGTCGTTGGCCTTTGCTTACCGGACCGCCGTGTGTGAGACAACTCAGTCAACGCCGTTCGAGTTGCTGTTTTGTAGACGCGCGCAGTTGCCGATTGACACGCTCCACTCGAGTATGCGCGAGGTGACGAGCTCGGGTCTCATGGCTCGGCTGTCTGATGTGAGGGCTACGGCTCGTGATGTGTCGAAGCGAGCAGCGGCGAAACGAGCAGACGGGTACAATTCGGCGAAACATGTTCGTGAGCTCAAAGTGGGCGATGATGTATTTTGGAAACGGCCTATTCGCAAGGTGGGTGTCTCGCCGAAACTGCAGCCGATCTGGTCTGGCCCGTTTACTGTCACCCACAGAACGTCTGATGTAAACTATCGCATCCGAGACTCTGATGGGAAATCGGTCGTTGTGCATGTAAATAACCTGAAAACCTGTCACGTGCCGCATGTCGCTGGACGCGGTGTCATTCGTACGAGAGGCAGGCCGCCGCTGAAGACGCAGTAGGCATAGTGTCTGTGTCTCCGTGCTCGTGCCTCAAGTGTCATTAGAAGCTTGTTTTTTTTGTGGGGGGGAGGTGTGTGCTGAACTTGGTGGGGAGGTGTAGCGCGTAGTTCGCTTACGTCATGTGACTACCTCGCCCGATCGCCACTAGAGGCGCTTGTGTTGAAATACACTCAGTTGACCGCTACAATATGTGTTTGGGTGCATATACGGTCCAAACAAAGACGAGCCAGAATTTTATCGGGAAATAGGCGAAAAACTGGAAAGTGTCGAATGCGATCACATCATTTTGGGTGGAGACTTAAATTTTGTGATGAATTATCAAAAAGACTGTCATGGATATGTTCGAGAAAATAATATTAATGCCAGAAATGCATTCACCACGATGTGTAATCAGCATGGAATCATTGATATCTGGAGATTTTATAACCCAGATAAGCATGAATTCACGTGGAAGGGACCCAACAAGGTAGCTAGATTAGACATGTTCTTTATAAGCGAACATTTATGTAGCTTGTGCATCAACCAAAACATTTTGCCGGGATATAGGACAGACCACAATATTATTACAATAGAAATCAAAAGCAGCGATGCTTCCCGAGGCCCAGGGCTATGGAAATTCAATGAGTCCCTATTGAGCAGATAGCGAAGTAAAAATCATGCAATATGCGGACGACACGGTATTATTTCTTGACGGTGAGGCAAGTTCAATACGAGGAGCACTATCAGAATAAGAAACATTTTCAAATTTCTCTGGCCTAAAACTCAACATAGAAAAAACAGCATGTCTTCCTCTCGGGGTAGACCCTCGGCGATACGAGTCTGAGAACTTCGGCTGTAAATGGGTTAGTCAAATAAAGATTTTAGGAATATCTTTCTCTAACAACAATAAGGGAATAATTGAAACGAACTTGGAACCAAAAATCGCTCAGATTAACAAAGAAATAGCGCAATGGCGGAGGCGAAATCTTACTAAACTGGGAAAAATAACTGTGATTAAGTCTTTATTGTTGTCGAAGCTAGTTCACTTATTAACTGTTCTGCCTAATCCTTCACAATTCATACTCAAAAAGCTAGAACGCATTTTCTTTTCTTTTGTGTGGAATGGGGGAAGGGATCCTATAAAAAGAGCCAAAACGATACAAAGTTACACTGCAGGTGGATTGCAAATGATCGATATTAAAGCTTTCGTCCAAAGTCTTAAATTGACATGGCTTAAGAGGTTAAGGGAATCTAAAGCTTCGTGGGTAAGACTAGCTGAGAATGAAGTACCATGTGTTGAAAGCATTCCTCAATTTGGAAGCAAAAAGTTATTAAGGATCCGCTCCAAAATAAACAATCCATTCTGGCAGGATGTTTTGGAAGCGTACAGCCGCTTTAGCATAGACTATAGCCCAGACGATGTCGGTATACTAAATGAGAGCCTATGGTTCTCGGACTATTCGAAATATAGCTGTTCTATCGTGAAAAATTGGAACGAAAAAGGACTTAGGTTCATAGCAGATTTGATTGACGAACAAACTGGGCAGATAATGACGAGGGAAGCGGTGCAAGATAGGTTTGGAATAAGAATGACCATTCTGTGCTATTCAAGCCTCGTGAGAAGTTTACCTGAATGTGTGAGACGTCAATCTTTCGACGACATACCGAAACCAATAATACCAACGAGATTAAATCTCGTTATGAGTCATGCGAAGTTCTCACGCTATGCATATCAGATGGCAATACAATCAAAGAAAGCCGAAACAAAGAATGCGGATGAGCGTCTAAGACAGAAATGGATGACAGATATTGGACACTTTGTAGAGGATAGCACAGTGGCTGTAATGAACGCCACACATTCAACACGACTCATTATGCTACATTACCGAATAGTTAACAGATTTCTCACTACAAACAAATTTCTGAATATCATCAATGTGAAAGACGATGATAAATGTACGTTTTGTCACAGACACGCAGAAACTTTAGCGCACATGTTTTGGTCCTGTACCGAAGTTCAGAGTTTCATTACCGACATAAAAGTATTCTTACAATCTACACACCAATTTACACTTCAAATAACTCCAAAAACAATATTTTTCGTACAAAACCTTAACCCAATTGAAGTACTCATTTTAACCTTGATGAAACAAGTAATATGCGAAGCACGATCGAAGGAAGCTATTCCAAACGTAGTACATTTTAAATATAAATTAAAGCGCGAAGCTGAAACTGAAATAATAACAGCTAGACACGTCAACAAAATAAGGGTGTTTGAATCGAAATGGGGGGCATTGAAAAACATTTTACAGCACGAGTAGTCAGCTCGTGTAGTCACAAGCTTACCATCCATTGCCAAGTTGTGCGTAAGGAGATGCGCAGCGCACGCAGCCGCCGGCGGGCCGGGGCCGGACGAGACGCGCCGCCAATTGCCCGATTTGTAGGTACAATGGCTCTTATCACGGTAATCAGTGCTCTGGCTGGCGGGGCGTGGCCCGTTGGCGACCCTGCCGGCGCGGGCGGGGACCGGCGGACCGGCGAGCTCGCGCGGTGGCGTGCGCGGGCGGTGCGGGCCTCTGCTGGCGCTGCCGGTGGCGGGGGCTGGTTCCGGCGGGGGGCGTGGCCGGCGGGCGACGTGGTGAGCGCCGTTTCCGCGCGTCGGGCTCCTCGGTCTTCGGTGTCTTACTTACCCTATACATAGAATACTCTGTCGCTGCTGCCGTCGCGCCGCTGCCGCTGCCGCTGCTCGCTGTCGCCGTGGGCGCCGTTGTGACCGGCCTCACCGGTTTGAGCATCATTAAGTGCGCTTGCGTACGTGCTGCTGCTGCTGTTGGTTTGTGTGTCTGTTAATAAAAAAATCAGCCACCGCTCCCAAGACCCATCCGGGCCAACCCGGGACCGGCCTCTTCGACTGGGGCCGGTCGGCCGGCCGGGCGTGCGGGGCGCCGGCCCTACAAGTCGACGGCTCGCACGCCCGGCCGGTGGATAGGGGGCGCCGCCCGCGATACCCCTTCGCCGGGCGGCGCGGGCGGTGGCTGATGGCCCGCCGCGTTTCTTTAGTCCATGAAAAGACACCGGGGCGGCTTGACCAGGCGGGCCACACCACGTCGCGTGGTGGTGGCGAGCTCTAATTTTATAGCTCGGCCGCCGCCTATAGTTAAAATGCAGTTGAAATGTGGCGTCCGATTTGTGTATATTGCCAGCATTGTATGCCAGCGTGTACGCTTGCCAAATATTACTCGCACGTTGTGGGGGTTTTGAAAGCCCTATTGTGTCGGTGCATGTCGGGCGTTTGCGGGTTTAAACGTCTCAACCTGGGGCGCTCGTTAGCATAGACGGGAAACCGGCTGTTTCGTGTCAGAAGCCACGACAGCGACTGTCCTTGTTGGGCTTGAGAGCCCTCGATTATTATACACCTGTGTCATATTTGTATGGATGTCAATAAATGTTGGAAAAAAAAAATGTATACTTGTATGCATGTTGTTTCGCCGTTTTGACGATTTGCTTATGATAATGAAGCGCATGTGATAGGCATGTGTAGTTTTTTATCGTTGCTGACGTCTGTGATATTACTTGATATTTTTACTCTTCATCCAAGAAGCGAAGACAGACTTGCATGTTGTAAATTACAACACTAACACATGGTATGCCAAGTTCTTTAAAAACGGCTGTTCATCCCGTTAGTCTTCTTAAAATCTGCACTGGATACATAATTCTAGCTTCTCGATTACTTCCCGTAACAGAACATTCGGGAACTGTGTTTGCTTCCATTGGAAATCTGGCAGCTCTAATTCTCAACCGCGATCGGTAGCCCCCGGTCAGCCGGCGCCTTTAGTCGGTTCCGAGCGCTGGTGACGGGGGCTGCGTGTATCTTCTACAGCAAGGTGATCATTGAAGCGCTTTGCGTCGTCTATACGGCAAGTCTGTTATAAGTCTGAATAAGTATGTATTGTAAACTGATATTCAATACATTCTGTTGTCTCGTTGCTGGCTTTGTCTTTGGTTTCTTTATGTCGGTTTTATATAATGTACCTTATCATTATTATATTTCACGACACGGGATGTTATAGAAAAGACTGAAGATTCAAATATTCTAGGGCAATGGTTGTAACAATTGTTTTTAAAATCTTGCACATGGCAGATTTATTATCGCTTAATATCGTGACAAAAATCGGATACAGAATAAAAAGACAAAGGCAGCAACGACACAAGTGAAAGTATTGAATACCAGATCACTAAACATACTTATTCAAAATTATAACAGCCTTGCCGTACAGACGACACACAGCGCTACAACGATCACATCGCTGTAGAAGATGCACGCACCGCCCATCACCAGTGCTTAGAACAAACTGAAGTCGCCGGCAGAATGGGCCAGCTGCGGCCGACCACGATAATTAGGTTCTATTAGCTGACGTATTAGAGCTGCCAGATTATCAATGTTATCAATTACAACACGGACACATGGTATGCCAAGTTCTTTAAAAACGGTTGTTCAGCCCATAAGTCTTCTTAAAATCTGCACTGGATACATAATTCTAGCGTCTCGATTACTTCTCGTAACAGAACATTCGGGAACTGTACTTGCTTCCATTGGAAATCTGGCAGCTCTAATTCTCAACCGCGATCGGCAGCCGGCCGGTGAGCCGGCCCCTTTAGTCTGTTCCTAGCGCTGGTGGGGGGCGCTGCGTGTATCTTCTACAGCGAGGTGATCATTGCAGCGCTTTGTGTCGTCTGTACGGCAAGTCTGTTATAAGTATGAATAAGTATGTATATTGTAAACTGATATTAAATACGTTCACTTGTTTCGTTGCTGGCTTTGTCTTTGGTTTCTTTATGTCGGTTTTATATAACGTAACCAGGGGGAGGCACTCGCCTTGGCCGTATATGGGCCAGAATGTCTAACGATTTCCGCCATGTTGTGTATACCAAAGTCTTGAAAAGTTGATCACTGCAATCAAACTGCAAGCATGAAGCAGCAGCACTTTTGAGTAGTGTACCTCTCACTAAACTGCACCTCTGCTACCGTACATGCAATTTATATTTCTGGTATACACAACATGGCGGGAATCGATAGACAAAAACAAGTCACCAATGCTCCTTATCATTTATATTTCTTACTTATCATTATTATATTTCACGACACGGGATGTTAAAGAAAAGACTGAATATTCAAATATTCTAATGCAATGATTGTTACCATTGTTTTTAAAATCTAACAATCATTGCACCAGAACATTTGAATATTCGTCTACTTTAAGGTCCCATGTCGTGAAATATAATAAAGATAAATTACGTAATATAAAACCGACAAAAAGAAACCAAAAAGACAAAGCCAGCAACGAGATTGCTGGTTTCACGGCCGCTGCTAGCACCTTGCAACCACACGCAGCGAAATTTCAAATCGGTTTCGAGATATTGACAAACTCGGACGCTTCAATATAAGATGATGTTAGCTGTTCTCCAAAGCCAATGCAGATATTTAGGACGAATATTCGAAACACCAGGTACTTTTTAGTTATGGTAGCTTTCGAAAGCACTGCGGCTTCCTTCCTCAGCCTAGACAGTTAGGCACACATAGAATCAAATCAAATTTAACAATTCATCTTAGTCGTTCGTTTCGTGATATTAAACATCGTTTGGATACGTATAAGTGGCGCACATTCAAATTTCCAAAATTATAAGGTCACATGCTTAAATCAAGTCTTCGCTTCTTGGATGAAGAGTAAAAATATCAGGTAATATCACAGACGTCAGCAATGATAAAAAAAGACAGATGCCTATCACATGCGCTTCAACATCATAAGCAAATCGTCAAAACGGCGAAACAACATGCATACAAGTATACATATTACAATTCCGCAGGTTCCAGCATAGAGACACCCTGCACTTTTTCACTACTTCAGCACACGGTACACATTTGCCAGCGGTACACCGGGTTTTGTATTTAAAAGCTATATAGCTATATTTTAAAGTATTTCGAAAGCTACCATAAACAAAAAGTACCTGGTGTTTCGAATATTCGTCCTAAACATGATCCCTTCCCAGGTGAATAACAATATTTATCATTATATTAACTAATGCAGATACCTATGTTCCCAGACTTAACCTAACATCGACGTGACTTTTAGACCTACGTATGGAAAATTTACCACAAAATCCGTCTCGAACATTCCTTAGGAAGTTTGACGAGGAGCCAAAAATCTGCATCCCTCCTCAGTGTTTCGTGTATTCATATCAATACTTCAAGAAGTCCGGTTAAAGAATATGCGCACAAAACGCACATTAACCAATTTCAAACGGAAAAAAAATTTCACCAATCCCACGCAAAGCCGAGACGAAACTTCATCTGTCATTCAACTGTATAAATGATAATGTGAATTTACCACGAGCACAGAGTAGCAACTAGAGATGTCAATCGGATACCAACATTTTGGTATACCGATACCAAACCGATACGAACTTGGTATTTGGTATTTCGATCCCCCTGTATTTGATATTTTGTTGGTATTAAGAACCCATACTAATATATGATGCAGATAAATTGGTATAAATTTGGTATTTGCCTCATGTTCCTAGGTTGGTTCGGTTTCGATATTTCTCACGGTTTTGGTTGGTATTTTGCTTGGTATCGGTACTCTTATTTTCTATAATTGACATCAATAGTAGCAACCAACAGCGCAGAACTAACATGCTCGGTCCGAGCGCAACTCGGCAGATGTCAGCTCTCACCGCGCCGAACAGTTTCACAAACGGCAAATTACCGAGGTTACCACAATCACGAATATGAATGATCATTATGATCTGAATGATCATACAAAATACAAATACTTGTAATTGTAAGAAGTGTTGCCCGCACTTGTAATTGTAAAGATGTGTTGCCCGCAAATCGTAGTCACTTATGTTCACAATAAAGCCCTAAAAGTTAGGTCTGATGCGTGGAATTCATGGCATGCGAATCGGTAACCAGTAATATCGCGGTAGGGGAAGACAACAGGTCATATATAATGTGCAGAAAAGCACGCCAAACAAATACATCGTCATGCATCATGTTACGAATGCTAGTCAAAAATCGCCGGAACTATCGTTCTCATACATACGGCCACGGGAGAGGGGGATGAACGTCACAATGACCAGTTGCACAACAAATGGATCGTACAATTATCAGTTACACTTTGATCATAACGAACTTTACCTAGCACCGGTATAATTCCTCCCCGCTTGCCGCTCTTGTCTGTCATCTGATGATCTTCACAACTATTTCAATGTTGAACTTTATCACCCCGACCTGCACTCTATTTCCACCGAAGTGTTCACTCCATGCAGCACTTTCAATCCCGTGACAGAAGGTGCCGCGCCGACCGTCCGCCGTCCCGCCACCATGCCTCCATTAACCTTTGGGTGACAATCCACAATTAACTGTAACTGGTAACTGTAACTGTTAACCACGGTTTAACCACGGTAACTGTGCCGCCTCCTTGGGGCACGCTTATTACCCTACAGCCCGCACCGCGGCCGCAGATTTGAATCCGGTCATCTTTCTCCCCGCGCAAGCAGGGACTTCCACACTGCAACTTCGAGCTGGGTCGCCGGTCTTGAGCACAGGGCCGACTGGCTATTTGTAGTTTTGCAGATGACTGGTGGTTTCCCCCTGTTCATCCTCTGAGTGGTCCAGCGGCCCGCGCAGCGTTGCGACGAGGTCCACCATCTCGGTTCTGTAGCTGCAGCATGTGACTGGCCCGCCTGAGCTCCTCGACGTCGGGCTGCGGCCCGAGAAAGAACAAGCTGGGCCGACTGGCCGAGCTAGGCTTATTGCACCAGGTCCATGCCGCCGGCCGGTGCCGTGCACGCGGCCTCTGGACTGGGAGATGATCGGATACAGCGAATGCTGCCACCGCCGCCCCAGGTGAGCTACACGTACCACCGCCACTCCACCGGTCCGCTAGGTAAGCCCTGCCACCGACGTGGAAAGCGAGCTGTAACGCACAGGGAACGAAACCCATCAGCAATCGGTGTAGGGGAGGGGATAACATTGCACAAGCGGACAGGAAACAGCACTGATATAGCATCTAAATAAGGTTAAGTGGTATAAATGAAAGACACACACACACACACGCACGCACGCACGCACGCACGCACGCACGCACGCACGCGGTGCCGGAAGTCTGAGTCGCCCAAATCTTACCGACTCCCACTCCGGATCGGTGTCAATATAGCATGGCCCAAGACACTTAAAACGTTCGTTGATGCTTCAAAGCCAGATTTGGTCGTAGTAAAGACAAAGCTTACGTTTTGAAGAATCCTTTTCAGTTAAAATCAGAAACAACAGTTGTGCCAGAACCTCTTCATAGCTCTGCACATTACTTTAAAACATATTGCAATTTTAGGTCTTGCAATCTAAGAGCGTGCAAAGAATTGTTGCAGGCAAGATGAAACATTTCTGACAAACCCGGAGTCAGTCATCAAATCATCCATCGACTCTGCACACCTGTCAGTAAATGTGTCGGTTGTAAAATGCACAAAGGTGTTTCAAAGTAGCTACAGCAAGCAAAAGACTGGCTCATCAACCTGACCTACCCGCGTGACCTTCATGCTGCTGAGTTGAAGTTTGTCATCCATGCTGCTGCCGGCCGCTCCAGCAGCCCAGTCGCGAGTGTACGATCCGCAGCTCTGCGTTGGCCCGGCTTCAGCTTCACGTTCTGAAAATGGGATCCATTTCATATCAATTCATTGCTGATTGTGATGGCATTACGAATAGATCATACTAGCCGTTTTCACGACGGGCTACACGAAGACGGTTAAAATGTGTCGCTTGCTAAGACACTTCAATGATGTCTGGTAAGTCTCGCTACAATGTTCAATATCATTGTGCTTGTGCAGGGAATGTAGGCATGAACTTAAAATGCTGCGGGCCAGGCGTAGATGGGGGTAGATGGGGCCCGCTAGGGTGACCCGCTTGCTCCGCAACGCGAATAAGGGATATTTTCGATCGGTGGGCGTTTGGTTGGTCTTGTGTCCGTGGGTCATGTATACATTTCGGTCGGTTGTCTTTTGACGGCTAAGCATTTTGGTTTGAAAAAAAAACATCCATCGCATCGAGGTGCTCGTGTCTGAAAACCATACGTCTACTATAGAACTTGTCACGTGTATTTTATACTTGTGTCGCCGTCCATGCTAGTTGATGGGCTTCCACCTACCATACTGGTCTGATGTTCCTATGACTTGCTTTGTGAAATAAAATGTTTTTATAGCATAGGTTGACGAAGGTCATTGAAAAATGAGAGCCATAGATGAATTGCCATGTAGAGGTTTGAATTTTTTATTTTTTAAGAATACTGTTGCTCGTCTTGCAAAAGCGATGATTGGATCTTGGACAAAATTGAATGCTCTTTCCAACGATGCCATTTTTAATTGTCAAACGTATCAGGTTATGCAGCAAAAGCCGTGTAATTAAGTAAGTCATGAACAAATACCATTTTCTCCAGCGATTTGTTCCACATTGTTTTTGATCAATTATCTTTTCACAAATTTTCCTTGAGAGGCGGTACATTTTTCTTGCCAACAGGCGTTGTTTGAACCCGCTCCGTCTGACAGTCACCCGAAAATAGCATTAAGTCCAAAATCCGTTCGAAACGTCAATTTTTCAAGCATAAGTGCCCTCACGGGTGCACGTGGCGCGTGCCATCCCTGCACCGCTCACCATTAAAATTGCCCGTTCGATCCTCATTGTTCCCCATGCCGATCGGACCCACGGTTACCGAGATACTGCACGGGGACCGGACCCGTGTCGGTCAAATTTAGCCATTTTCGCCCAATTTTGCAAGCCTGTTAAGTCTATGACGCGAATTTGCACTTATTGAGCACGCGCCATGTGCTCACCACCATATTGACAAACTCGGACGCTTCAATATAAGATGATGTTAGCTGTTCTCCAAAGCCAATGCAGATATTTAGGACGAATATTCGAAACACCAGGTACTTTTTAGTTATGGTAGCTTTCGAAAGCACTGCGGCTTCCTTCCTCAGCCTAGACAGTTAGGCACACATAGAATCAAATCAAATTTAACAATTCATCTTAGTCGTTCGTTTCGTGATATTAAACATCGTTTGGATACGTATAAGTGGCGCACATTCAAATTTCCAAAATTATAAGGTCACATGCTTAAATCAAGTCTTCGCTTCTTGGATGAAGAGTAAAAATATCAGGTAATATCACAGACGTCAGCAATGATAAAAAAAGACAGATGCCTATCACATGCGCTTCAACATCATAAGCAAATCGTCAAAACGGCGAAACAACATGCATACAAGTATACATATTACAATTCCGCAGGTTCCAGCATAGAGACACCCTGCACTTTTTCACTACTTCAGCACACGGTACACATTTGCCAGCGGTACACCGGGTTTTGTATTTAAAAGCTATATAGCTATATTTTAAAGTATTTCGAAAGCTACCATAAACAAAAAGTACCTGGTGTTTCGAATATTCGTCCTAAACATGATCCCTTCCCAGGTGAATAACAATATTTATCATTATATTAACTAATGCAGATACCTATGTTCCCAGACTTAACCTAACATCGACGTGACTTTTAGACCTACGTATGGAAAATTTACCACAAAATCCGTCTCGAACATTCCTTAGGAAGTTTGACGAGGAGCCAAAAATCTGCATCCCTCCTCAGTGTTTCGTGTATTCATATCAATACTTCAAGAAGTCCGGTTAAAGAATATGCGCACAAAACGCACATTAACCAATTTCAAACGGAAAAAAAAATTTCACCAATCCCACGCAAAGCCGAGACGAAACTTCATCTGTCATTCAACTGTATAAATGATAATGTGAATTTACCACGAGCACAGAGTAGCAACTAGAGATGTCAATCGGATACCAACATTTTGGTATACCGATACCAAACCGATACGAACTTGGTATTTGGTATTTCGATCCCCCTGTATTTGATATTTTGTTGGTATTAAGAACCCATACTAATATATGATGCAGATAAATTGGTATAAATTTGGTATTTGCCTCATGTTCCTAGGTTGGTTCGGTTTCGATATTTCTCACGGTTTTGGTTGGTATTTTGCTTGGTATCGGTACTCTTATTTTCTATAATTGACATCAATAGTAGCAACCAACAGCGCAGAACTAACATGCTCGGTCCGAGCGCAACTCGGCAGATGTCAGCTCTCACCGCGCCGAACAGTTTCACAAACGGCAAATTACCGAGGTTACCACAATCACGAATATGAATGATCATTATGATCTGAATGATCATACAAAATACAAATACTTGTAATTGTAAGAAGTGTTGCCCGCACTTGTAATTGTAAAGATGTGTTGCCCGCAAATCGTAGTCACTTATGTTCACAATAAAGCCCTAAAAGTTAGGTCTGATGCGTGGAATTCATGGCATGCGAATCGGTAACCAGTAATATCGCGGTAGGGGAAGACAACAGGTCATATATAATGTGCAGAAAAGCACGCCAAACAAATACATCGTCATGCATCATGTTACGAATGCTAGTCAAAAATCGCCGGAACTATCGTTCTCATACATACGGCCACGGGAGA
The DNA here is from genome assembly GCF_019059575.1 of Amphibalanus amphitrite. Lineage (NCBI taxonomy): Eukaryota > Metazoa > Arthropoda > Thecostraca > Balanomorpha > Balanidae > Amphibalanus > Amphibalanus amphitrite. Next base: position 261,526 of record NW_024881703.1, on the reverse strand, counting down.
GGGGGATGAACGTCACAATGACCAGTTGCACAACAAATGGATCGTACAATTATCAGTTACACTTTGATCATAACGAACTTTACCTAGCACCGGTATAATTCCTCCCCGCTTGCCGCTCTTGTCTGTCATCTGATGATCTTCACAACTATTTCAATGTTGAACTTTATCACCCCGACCTGCACTCTATTTCCACCGAAGTGTTCACTCCATGCAGCACTTTCAATCCCGTGACAGAAGGTGCCGCGCCGACCGTCCGCCGTCCCGCCACCATGCCTCCATTAACCTTTGGGTGACAATCCACAATTAACTGTAACTGGTAACTGTAACTGTTAACCACGGTTTAACCACGGTAACTGTGCCGCCTCCTTGGGGCACGCTTATTACCCTACAGCCCGCACCGCGGCCGCAGATTTGAATCCGGTCATCTTTCTCCCCGCGCAAGCAGGGACTTCCACACTGCAACTTCGAGCTGGGTCGCCGGTCTTGAGCACAGGGCCGACTGGCTATTTGTAGTTTTGCAGATGACTGGTGGTTTCCCCCTGTTCATCCTCTGAGTGGTCCAGCGGCCCGCGCAGCGTTGCGACGAGGTCCACCATCTCGGTTCTGTAGCTGCAGCATGTGACTGGCCCGCCTGAGCTCCTCGACGTCGGGCTGCGGCCCGAGAAAGAACAAGCTGGGCCGACTGGCCGAGCTAGGCTTATTGCACCAGGTCCATGCCGCCGGCCGGTGCCGTGCACGCGGCCTCTGGACTGGGAGATGATCGGATACAGCGAATGCTGCCACCGCCGCCCCAGGTGAGCTACACGTACCACCGCCACTCCACCGGTCCGCTAGGTAAGCCCTGCCACCGACGTGGAAAGCGAGCTGTAACGCACAGGGAACGAAACCCATCAGCAATCGGTGTAGGGGAGGGGATAACATTGCACAAGCGGACAGGAAACAGCACTGATATAGCATCTAAATAAGGTTAAGTGGTATAAATGAAAGACACACACACACACACGCACGCACGCACGCACGCACGCACGCACGCACGCACGCGGTGCCGGAAGTCTGAGTCGCCCAAATCTTACCGACTCCCACTCCGGATCGGTGTCAATATAGCATGGCCCAAGACACTTAAAACGTTCGTTGATGCTTCAAAGCCAGATTTGGTCGTAGTAAAGACAAAGCTTACGTTTTGAAGAATCCTTTTCAGTTAAAATCAGAAACAACAGTTGTGCCAGAACCTCTTCATAGCTCTGCACATTACTTTAAAACATATTGCAATTTTAGGTCTTGCAATCTAAGAGCGTGCAAAGAATTGTTGCAGGCAAGATGAAACATTTCTGACAAACCCGGAGTCAGTCATCAAATCATCCATCGACTCTGCACACCTGTCAGTAAATGTGTCGGTTGTAAAATGCACAAAGGTGTTTCAAAGTAGCTACAGCAAGCAAAAGACTGGCTCATCAACCTGACCTACCCGCGTGACCTTCATGCTGCTGAGTTGAAGTTTGTCATCCATGCTGCTGCCGGCCGCTCCAGCAGCCCAGTCGCGAGTGTACGATCCGCAGCTCTGCGTTGGCCCGGCTTCAGCTTCACGTTCTGAAAATGGGATCCATTTCATATCAATTCATTGCTGATTGTGATGGCATTACGAATAGATCATACTAGCCGTTTTCACGACGGGCTACACGAAGACGGTTAAAATGTGTCGCTTGCTAAGACACTTCAATGATGTCTGGTAAGTCTCGCTACAATGTTCAATATCATTGTGCTTGTGCAGGGAATGTAGGCATGAACTTAAAATGCTGCGGGCCAGGCGTAGATGGGGGTAGATGGGGCCCGCTAGGGTGACCCGCTTGCTCCGCAACGCGAATAAGGGATATTTTCGATCGGTGGGCGTTTGGTTGGTCTTGTGTCCGTGGGTCATGTATACATTTCGGTCGGTTGTCTTTTGACGGCTAAGCATTTTGGTTTGAAAAAAAAACATCCATCGCATCGAGGTGCTCGTGTCTGAAAACCATACGTCTACTATAGAACTTGTCACGTGTATTTTATACTTGTGTCGCCGTCCATGCTAGTTGATGGGCTTCCACCTACCATACTGGTCTGATGTTCCTATGACTTGCTTTGTGAAATAAAATGTTTTTATAGCATAGGTTGACGAAGGTCATTGAAAAATGAGAGCCATAGATGAATTGCCATGTAGAGGTTTGAATTTTTTATTTTTTAAGAATACTGTTGCTCGTCTTGCAAAAGCGATGATTGGATCTTGGACAAAATTGAATGCTCTTTCCAACGATGCCATTTTTAATTGTCAAACGTATCAGGTTATGCAGCAAAAGCCGTGTAATTAAGTAAGTCATGAACAAATACCATTTTCTCCAGCGATTTGTTCCACATTGTTTTTGATCAATTATCTTTTCACAAATTTTCCTTGAGAGGCGGTACATTTTTCTTGCCAACAGGCGTTGTTTGAACCCGCTCCGTCTGACAGTCACCCGAAAATAGCATTAAGTCCAAAATCCGTTCGAAACGTCAATTTTTCAAGCATAAGTGCCCTCACGGGTGCACGTGGCGCGTGCCATCCCTGCACCGCTCACCATTAAAATTGCCCGTTCGATCCTCATTGTTCCCCATGCCGATCGGACCCACGGTTACCGAGATACTGCACGGGGACCGGACCCGTGTCGGTCAAATTTAGCCATTTTCGCCCAATTTTGCAAGCCTGTTAAGTCTATGACGCGAATTTGCACTTATTGAGCACGCGCCATGTGCTCACCACCGGCCCGATCGAACTGAGACCCCTCACAGGCACGTTCCCCATCCTTGTTCTATAAGTTGCGCAAAGTTCAGCGCACTAACGTAGGTGCAACGGTCTGGCCTGTACCTACCCCGGGATAAGTAACACCATGCCGGGACCACGGTGACAGACAGAATCTACGTCACCACATCACCACACCACAATTCAAACCTGGCCCAAGGTAATACGTGACCCATGTGAGCACGTTAACCCTCGCCGGATCAGGTCATTTTGCGTCCTTCGACGGCACAAGGGAGGGAGGGTACGACCCCCTTCCTCGCGTTTGGCCCATGATCGAGCTAGAGCTTCGCGGAAAAAACGAGCGTGTTGCCCGTGACGAGAGGAAGCCGATAACACCCAATTCCAAGGTCCTAGGTCATTGGTTGACCTTCCAGGTCAGGTCAATGACCCAAATGTCGGGAAAATCGGGACCTGTTAGAACGTCGTAAAATGTGGCTGCTATAGGTTTTTTGTCGGGGTGCTGATCACGAATATTATGTCAGTTTTGATCACAGATGATGTCTTTATGCAGTTAGGCCAGGTCGGGTCAGGTCAGGTCAGGTCAACCAGTAGTGTTCCCGCCGGGTATTCGTAGTTCCTACGTGTCAACTGCCTCTGACAGCTTTGTAACATGTTACGAAGGCACCAGAACTACTTCTTAAATGTTCAAATGGTTGTTAAATTGGAATTCAGCTCCAAAAAAAGCTAGCCTAGAAACATGCATAACTTGAAAAAAGTGTACCGAGGTCATCATAGGTCAGTGACCTGACCTGACCTTCAGGTGACGTTGACATCCACCCTTATGCATGGGAGCATCATCAAATCACATGTTTGAACGCTGGAATCCACGAAAGGACTGCAAACGCGCGGCTAATGCGAGCCGGCATATGCCGAACCGCGATTCTGGCCAAACATGGTCTCGGAAAGTAGATCACAGCTCAAATGTCATTTGGGTAAGGGTCATGAAATTTCTAGGGTAGGTGTAAAATTGATGAACGCGAGGGTACTGAAAGTTACGTCGCGATCAGCCGCTTTTTACGCGAGTTATTCGCGAAAAAACCTTAGGGGGGTTGCATCAACCCCTCCCCCTGTGCCGGCGAGGGTTAAAACTTCTTGTGAGCGAATTCACGTAATGAAGAAGAATACAGGCACAATCTACTACAGCAGCCAATATATGGCTTAGGACAGGCACCTGGGACTACTTAAATCTTGTCCGACAGAAGCAGGCAACAGTTCTGATTGCATTATATGTTATGCATATTGCGTAAAGGGCACATTTCGGCCTCGAAAGATACGAATACATACGTCATAGTAACATATTTCTGTGGTGGTCAATTTGCGTAAAAATTGAACACCGGGTGATTAACTACCGAGCTCAAGGTAGGTACGTTTTTCGGCTACTAGTCGTTTAGTAGCCGAAAAACGTACTTACCTTGAATTAAGATGTCTAGTCGTAAAAGCTTGAAATCATATAAACTACCGAGCTATTGTTCTATCCAAATTTTCTGATTCAAACTCGCTCAGGGTTATCGTGCAGGTAAAGGGGGCCCGCTCAGCAGAATGCGTATGAAATATGGAGAGATTCTGAAAAATGGGTGGGGGGGGGCCGTACACTAGGGGGCCCGCTTTGGAGGCGATGACCCCCCCCCCCCGAAACGAAATCCTGGCTGCGCCACTGTCACAAGGCCCATGGCAAACGCAAGATGTTGAGAATTGGCCATTTGGGTCATGACGACCTGAAAAACAATGTCATGTCTCCGAAACCAAAAATCACAGAAACTTGAAATTTTCAGTGGATATCAAGAAAGGATAGAGAAGCAGCTATACGAAAAATCAGCCTTCTAGCTCTAAAAATGTTGAGTGCAGAGCAGAAAGACTACCTGGGGGGAAGGGGGGTGGCAACCACCATGTGCGGGCGAGGGTTAAGGTGGGATGGTCACCTTAAGCAATACTGCTATCGAGGGGATTGAGAGCGCGGACGACCTGACAAAACAAGCGGCCGCCTTGCCCTCAAACGCCCACTCGCTGACCAGGGCGGTTCACTGTGTCCCCGGAGCGGACCAAGAGGATGCCGTTTCGGTGCACCAGATAAGGGCGGGCCACTTGAGCCGCTCGCTCCAATAAGGCACCGAATCGGCTGTCTCAACTCCACGGCGTGCCAGCAGTGCCTAGACAAGCGGTGCCCCGCGGCGCAGAGTGTGCCGAGAAGAGTGCGATGTGCCGGAGCACATGCTGCTCCGCCGTTATTAACATCGGCACAAATTTGTGGCCCCGTAGCTCACGGCTCCAGCTTTGTTTCACGGCATGAAGCAAGAGTGCGCTAACACTATTGAGGCATTGGGTTTCTGTGGAAATGAAAAACTCATTCGGACGCTCAAACATGGTAGAGCATACAAGGCCCCGCCCCCGGAACACTGTCTGGCTCATATAGCCTTGATCGGTAGATGTGCACACTGCACATGTGCTTTATTTAAAAAGGCCTTAATTTTCGCACAAATAGGCACTTAATTTTTGGCGCAAATCACACAAAAATTTCAGCGCAAGATCGCTTGCGCCAAATTTCGACGCAAGAGGGTCTCACGGGCGTCCGGCGTAGTGTATGAATGTTTTCCAGTTTGGCCAAGAAGCCCCTACGAACCTGAACGTTGAGGTTTGGCCTACGTGAGGGGGCTCACGTAGGCCAAGTTTCAGCTCTCTATCGAAAACGGTGATCCGGAGCAGTCACGAAAAAATCGTAAGGGGTGCCCCTCCCCCTCCTCCCTCGGCCAGCGAAGATTAAGAAGGGGTTAATCTGGCTTCAGGGACGTCGCTACGAGTTCAGAGGGAACTACTTTCATTTTAGAGGGCGGCACTGTATTTCAGGGTCTTGGCTAATGAATTTCGACTAGGGGGCAAACCAGGCCTCAGAAGCCAGAATGACACCACGTAACATACATATACCTACCGTATACACTGCATGTAACATGCACAGGCTACGATACAAAATTTCTGCCCAAACATAAGTATTCGTACACCTACTTCTACCGAGGGGTTAAGAGGCCAGCGTAAGGCGCTCGAAGGCCCAGGACGAGCCCTCGGGGCTCGGAGGCTAGCATGGGGCACTCAGAGGCCGCTTTGGGGACCCTGAAAGGCCGAATGTGGGGGGGGGGCGTGTGGGGTTGAAAAGCCCGCACGTAGGCCTTGTAAGACCAACGGGGTAGGGCCTTCTGAGGCCATATAGGGCCCTATGATGACAATTTGGGCCCTCAAAGGCCAGTGTGGGCCTGGTACCCTCTTTGGTCGGTGTGGGGGCCCTCTGCGGACAGCGTTGGACACTCAGAGGCCAGCGTGGGGCCCTCTGTCTTCTGAAAACTGATATTGGTGCTGACTGCTGAGTCCTCAGAAGCCAGCGCGGAGTCTTCATAGACTGGTGCTGGGCCATCAGAGGCCACATTGAAGGCCTCGACAGCCAGAATTCAGCACTTATGCATGATTGGGCTTTAGAGGTCGGACTGAGGCCCCAGAGGGCGACATGGAGCCATCAGAGGAATTCATAGCCCGAGTTGGACCCTCCTAAAGCTTAGGGTATCAGCCCTCAACCAGCGCAAGACTCTAGGCAAATCGATATCTGTTCTTTGAGGCTGACGTAGGGCTCTCGGGGACCATCTTGAGCCCTCAAGGATCTAAGACCGGAGATAGGATGTACAGGGGCCGATGTGGAGCCTCCAAAGCCTGTGCAGGGTCCTCAGAGGTCGACGACATGGAGCTCTTAGAGACCGACCTATGACCAGCGTGACCTCTCAGTGACCAGCATGGCATCTACCGGTCTGTGCAGGAGCCTGTAGAAGTCACTAGAAAGGTCACCAAAGGCACCAAAAAATTCAACAATGGCTTTAAAAGAAGACATAGTAAAGTGATGAAAGAGTGTATTATGTAATGCCTTTAGCCCAACAACACAGATCAGTTTACGTACAGCATGACCTTTTTCGGTTAGAGCATGCGTCTGACTATAGGTCATAGGACTATAGGTCCTACTATAGATAATTTAACGCCTCTCGATACGAGAGACATAATTACGGTAAAAACTGTGCCTACCATACGTGAAGTGAGTAGATATACGTAAAGAAATGGAACAAATGCTTCTGCAAGATCCGTCTATTTTGGCAGTTTTTGCTCTCAGTGTGGGCCAAATTGTTGAACTGAGCTCGAATCTAAGGACAACGCAGAGGGAGCTTCCAAGGATCTATCAAATGCATTGTTCCGTGACGCTGTAACACTTACGGTTCACGAGTTATGCGCCCGGATGCGAGGGGAAAAATTGGCAAAGTTGGCTAGGAACCGCACCCGGGCTCGGGTAAAGTAGGTTACCACTGGGGCCCCTAAAGTTAAGATAGGACCCCGTCTTAATTCCCATGTTTGGCCTCCTCCCCTTTCCAACATATTAATAGCCACTTGATGACCTGCCCTACTATATTGGACGAATGGCTATTGGCCGTGTAAACACTGGTGCCAAAATGAGAAAGTGAAACAGCAAATTCGTCTGACACCGGGTTCAACAACTAATTTTATGCTGGATAATATTTGAAGCGCCTTATTTACTCCGACTGGGTGGGAAAATTCTCGTACGAGAATTTTCCCACCCAGTCGGACCTTCACGAAGACTGGAGGGCGACGCTATGACTTCAGAGGGCGGCACTGACTTCCGAGGGCGGCGCTATGACTTCAGAGGGCGTCGCAATGACTTCAAGGAGCTTAACGAAGACTGTGGAGCGCGGCACTATGACTTTAGGGCGGCACTGTGCTTCAGAGCAGGGATGTTTGCGACTCAAATTTTTGGTGAGTCGATTATGAAGAGATTTTTCTAAAATTGAATCGACTCGACTCTGATTCAAAATTTCTCAATTGAAATGATTCAACTCAACTCATGACTCAAGCATGACAAAAATATATGATTCGATTCGACTCATGACTCAAACATGAAAAACATGATTTGACTCATGACTCAACGTGACAACAAATGTATGATTCGATTCAAATTATGACAACCATATTTTCAGTCAGACATGTGCATGGATCCGGGAAAATGGATCTGAGATCTGATCCCATGGATTTGGATCGGGATCCACTCAGATCATAGATCCGACTCCTCCATTTTGTCAGAGATCCAATGAGATCATAGATCCGCATGAAAAGTCAAACATGATGACGTTGACAGCTTCACCCCTGTCAGGTGACTAGATAAAATATTCAATACCAACTGTTCCAGGTACTTCGTTGCAAATATAAATTGAGTGTTGACTGTTGACGTGAATATATAATATGTCAACACTGGAAATAGGGCAATGTGAATTGTGATGAAGTTACAACAAATGAACATGCACTAAAAATAACTTTTACAATATCACCAGTAAGTAGTTCCATCACAATCCACCTGAGAAAACCATGATGCCTACCCAGTGATGACTATTGACCACAGACCAGGGATAGAATGTGTTTCTGTGATTATTTCGTACAGTACGCACTCACTCACTGTCACTTGCGCCGGTAAGTCAGCAAGCGTTCCGGGACCTGTTCGCACAAGTTTGTGAGAATAACCCAAATTACAAAAATGGTACCATTATGCGTCACATTACGCCATAGGGTGTCACCAGATCTTAAGAATATGTGATCATCAATAAGTCCTGAGGACTTGCAGATGTTTTGCATGGTGGGAACGGCAAGATCACCAAGAAAATGCTCATTCAGCTCCTGAAGAAACAAACCGGCGCCGTCACGGAACAGTTGGGGCTCTCCTAGTGTCATAATATGTACTGTTCTGTGTAACTTCACTGATGTCTTTGTTCAGAGACGAAACGTTTGATTTTACGTGAAGAATATAACGATATGCCTTGTTATATTTTCTTGTAGTTGGAGTCTTCTTGAGTCATAGAGAAAGAAAGGACATCTTCAACGGGTTTTATTGCTTGAGTGACACTCTCATAGGCGGTATCTTAACGCAAAACATTACCGTTTCAATCGTGGTCACCAGCAATTCCTTATAGTAATATGCACTGTCTATATTATATGAATATTTCTCTTAAATGTTTCACATTTGCTATTTTCTTAATATTTTCCCCCGTTACGAAGTTTATGTCCTCCTTACTAACGAACTAAAACCTTGACCTTTCTTCAATCAAAATATTTACAACAATTAAAACACTTCGCTCGCGTGACCATTTCCGGGAGCGCTCTCGTTAGAATATTCAACACCCTCCCCTTGAAAGAACTTTCAACATTTACATTCGCAAGGTACCTACGACATGACGTAGTGTAGCAATATACACAGTACTCATACACAGCATTTATTACATTTTCACAAGTTTGGTAATCGGACGCTGCACTGTAACACCTCTGATGTTCAGAGTCACCGATCTCACTAAGCCGTCCTTTGACATCTTGACTGACTCGACCCTAACGATGGGCCATTGGCCCCGTGGCACACTGTCATCAACCATCAATACCAAATCGCCCACAGCCAGGTTTTGCCTGGCCGTAGCGGTGCTGGTGGACCGCTGCTGGAGCAGTGGAACGTACTCTCGACGCCAGCGCTTCCAGAACACATCTGCCATATAGCTCGCCTGTTTCCACATTTTCCGTTTGTCATTGTCAGATGCAGAGAAGACATTCAAGGGTGTCGTTCCGGAACTGGCCCCGAGTAAGAGTATGTCGTTTGAAGTGAGGGGCGGAGCATCGAGGGGGTCACTCGATGGCGAGACCAGAGGCCGGCTGTTCACTATCGCCTCGGCTTCACACAGGAACGTTTGCAGCGTCTCATTCTTCAGTGTTTTCGCGTGGAGCATCGTGTCCAGAATCCGTCTAACTGTTCTAATCATTCGTTCCCAGGCTCCACCATGATGAGACGCTGCTGGAGTGTTGAACTTCCAGTCAATGTCGTTGGCTAGCATCTCCTTTGCCACCCACTCTTCCTTTTCCTCCAGCCGCTTCAGCTCTTCACGTAGTTCTCTGTGGGCTCCAAAAGTTTGTTGCTCGATCTGATCTCAGGGTCTTGACGTTCCCTCTTCTAGCTACAAATCTTTTCAGCGCACAGATGAACGAGTCCGATGACAGATCCTCAGCCACTTCAACATGTATGCAGCGCACTGATAGGCAGGTGAAAATAACACCATATCGCTTAACTTGTCCTCGACCTTGGCTGACGTAGAAGGGTCCAAAGTAGTCTACCCCAGTTCTTGTAAACGGTCGCTCCCTCGCTGTGATCCTGTCGCCTGGAAGAATTGCCATCTTTTGTTTTTCCGTTTTCGCACGTAGCCGCTTGCAGATGAAGCACGATTTAACCCTATTCCTGGCGGGGGGCCTCAGGAGCCCCCCCCTGAGGTTTTTTGGTTATTTCTCCCAAACGCGTTGAGCTAGGAAGCTCAATTTTTCTGACTTTTCCTAAAAGGCTTCTACGCAACATGTCTGAAAATTTTGAGTTGATCTGACCTCAGGTCAGGTCACCAGAGGCGGTTTGGTGACCCTACCTCAGAAAAGTTTGCAATCACGCCAGAGCTAGAGTTTTTGACCGATCAATTTCTTCTCTTCAGGCTTTAGTTAGGGTACCAGTATGTGCAATTTGTATATCTCGGAATTTTGATATCGGTGACCTAAGGTCAGGTCAGTTTCGCGACCTCCCCATTATAAGTCAATGGGGGAAAAATCAACTCCCTGTTTTTACCACTAAAACGGATCGGAATGGCCCCATATACCATACATGACTTCATATACGATCAACCTTCACTACCTTGAGGTCTGTTTTGCTGTTGGGCAGCTGTGAGGTCATGTGACGTCATCAAAGGTCACCAAAGGTTTTTGGCCAATAACTCCGTACAGGAACAAGATACAGACGCGTGGATGGTCTCATTGTGTTCAGCTCGTCAAGACGCATCGAATGATATACATGATGACCTCGAGGTCACGTGACCTGAGGTCAACCTTTGACCTTGACCTTGCGAGGTCAACATATATATCATTCGATGCGGATTGACGAGAGGATCACGATGATGCCCTTAGTTTGTTCCTATCTTGACTAATTCGAAAGTTATTCGAGAAAAACTCTCTCCATATCTAGCGCCGCCATTTTGACTTTTTCGACCCCTGTGACGTCATCTTTGACCTGACCTGAAAATGACCTTAGTAAAAATTGTAGATCTTGACCGTGCGTATCCGATGCCGTTTACCGTTTGTCGCTATCTTGCTTCGTTCTCGAGATCTCAGGGGGGGGGGGCCGAATCGGCCCCCCCCCGCCAGTTTCTTGTCCCGGCGGAGCCCGCCAGGAATAGGGTTAAGCACTCTCTCGACAGCCGATGTGCTCTTCAAAATCCAGAACCTCTTCCTTAGTTCTGCCAAAACGTGCTGTCGGCCAGCATGTCCTGTTCGTCTGTGGACGTCCTCGACAAGTAGCTTCACATAGCTCGCATGACTCGGGAGAATGACTGGATGCTTAGCATCATATTCAAGAGCTGAATGTTGCAGTCTTCCGCCGACTCGGATGATGCCGTCTTCAAGGAAGGGGCTAAGTTTGCTGAGCTTGCTTGCTTTTTCAAAAGTCATCCTTGAAAACGACAGCTGCGAGCCAGGTTTGTCGTCCGTTTGCAGACATTTGTAGCTTGAAAGGAGCGCAATCGATGCGTTGTAGATCCCGTTGGCTCCGTTCGTCAGCCGGTCATCGCTGCTTGTATATTTGTGCCGATGAAATGATGCCACGTCGCCGGATCACTGCAGCAGCTCGCCAACAGTAACTTGAAAAACAACCTGACTGCGCTCGACGTAGTGGTCTACTCCAAATCGACGGCTGCCAAAGGGAAGAAGAAAAGTGTTGGCGCCACCACAGCGTGCGTGACTGCTCACCGCAACGAGTCCCTGGAAGCATTAGGGCGCAAACAAATGTCACCATTGTCGAGATCAGGCTGCCGGTTATCAGTAAACTGTTGCGTCAGTCGTGTTTGTCCGGACTGAATCGTCTATGGCAGCTCTCTGGCTTTCCAGTAAGCGCAAAAATTAAAAAAAGCGACTATTCAGGCTGACGATACCTGACGCCAGAAAAAGATGACCGAGTCTACCGCTGCCACCGCCCCTGCTGCTGGCGCCGCCAAGGCGGCCAAGGCAAAGGTGCCTCGCACCAAGCCGACGCTCCCGCCCACCAACGAGATGGTCCAGGGAGCCATCAAAGGTCTGAAGGAGCGAGGAGGCTCGTCGCTGATCGCCATCAGGAAGTACAGTGTGTCTAAAAAGAATGTACCGTCGCCACTACATGGCGCTGGTGTCGCGAGCCGGTAGTTGGCTGAATCCGCACCAGACCACACATTCCCAAGCGCTAGGTGACAGCTGCGCAGCGGCCGGTAGTAGCGTAAGCCCGAACCTTCGTGACACGACCCCGGGGGGGGGGGGGGAGGGAGGGGAGCGGGCGGGGCAGCGCGTGTAGGGAGGGGTGCTCCAGCAAGCTGGCAGTTGTCGCGGCCAAAGGTCAAGGGGTCACACACCAAGCGAACGGACGCTGATGTCAATGTGGGTTCGTGGGGATCATGAACTTGTGTGTGGTAGGTGCGTCTTGCGATGCACGGGTGATACGCCAGGTCTAAGCCAAAGGATTCAGGGGAGAGCTGAAGAAAAACACCTGGTCAACTACGGCGAATAATAGTGCTGAAAAATGGAAAGTATGGGTCAATGCAAGCCTTCATGACTATAAACAACTTTCCGAGGACGCAAAGGCCAGCATTGAATAACGATATCCAGATCGAAATTAGCAATGATTTATAATTAAATGCCGAACTAATAGCACTGCAAAACCCTCCTAGTAAATTGTCAAGTCGGATTATACCCACTTGAATTAAACTATCCTAAATAAAATTGTTAATTAACTTTCTAACACTGACGTTCTTTATCATACGATAAGTATGGGGTTAACCAAGATTCAGCATCTTCCGCGTTCAAACAATCACCTGTAAGGCTAGAACATTAATGGCCAGGTAAAAACATGGTCGGGATTTGATTAACCGGATTAAAAGTCGATTTTTTTAGTCGGGATTTGATGAGTCGGATTTTTTTACGCCAACCGCATTTTTAAGTCAAGTCAGGTCACTGATCTATGACGTCATAAATGAGCAGTCCTAAAATGAACTGTGTGAAACTGTCCTAAACTGTCCTCAACATTTTAGGACTGTGTGCACAGTCCTAAAATGTTCCAACTTCGCAACACCCTCAGTGCAGAGCTTTCATAGGGAGATGAAACTTACAGGATCTTATAGTATGATCGAGAGGTCTCACAGCTTGTATAAATGTATATCTCGGATTTTCTGAAGGGTCGCCTGAGATCAGGTCAGTCTCTCACCATTAGAAGTCAGGGGAATATGGAAATTGCTAGTTTGGTCCGGAAATGATATACAACTATCTCAAATGCTCAAGCACACGGAATCGTGATTTCATGTGCTCCTTGCAAGGTCTGATGCTTCAATTTTGCTTTGTTGATCTTGCGTGACGTCATTTATCACGTAACTAAGGCTATCAGTTTTTCGTCAATAACTCCCGATCAACTAAAGCTACCGAGTCGATAAAGCCACTAATGGACAGTCTGTCTTGAAAGTACCGCAGCATGGGCTGCGGCCGCCCGGCGAACTAAAGGTCGGGAGCTCGGTGGTTTGAGAGCCCCAGAGCACGTGACGGCAGTGAGCCAGGAGAGAGTGACCGGGCAGGTCGCGTGGGGTGCCGCTCTCCCTTACTCTTTCCACCCCGCTGCGGCGCCTGTCGCCCGGGGGCACGGCCGTCCGCGAGCACGAGTGGAGAACTTGACCGGCCCGGCCGATCCCTCGGTGACCGGATCACCCTTGGAACCGTTTTATTCTAGACGAAGTCACGAAAAGACAGACGTAGCCATTCTAAAGGATGAGCGCGACTGCTTGCATTGTTATCAGAACATGACACATATTGAACAATAATTTACGGTCATGGAACGGAACAGAATAAATGTAATAAAACTAAATAATAATGTGAATAACAACATAAATGTCAACGCAGTAGTTTTGTCGAAAATCTCGATGGGTTTAGATCTGATCGATTGATCCATAACTTAGGATAAAGTAATTTGTTGCGTATTTTTTTATGCGAGATAAAAAAGAAATCCCATTCTCACCACCCTTGTTGAGATTGAAGCACAATAGTATTTAAGCGAAAGCTAATGGAAGTAAGATGGAATGGTAACCTTTGCTCATAAACTAAAGGAAGCCAAAGCAAATCCTACACTTGGGTGTTTTTTGTCTTTATTTATGTGCCAAAGATTCCACCTTATTACAAGTATAATCATTATCATGCCGAAAGAAAAAACGTTTCGAACCATTCATACTATAGAAGGTCAATGGCTGCTACATAAAAACATCATAAAATAACTAACACATTATACTCCTTTGTTTCCTATCCATATAAGTTATAGGCAAATATTTGCATTTTACGATCGACTGGCCAAGCAAATGTTCGTAGCGCCTACTTCCAGTAGAGGATACGATGACTTTGATAATCGTATACCAAACACGAAGTATGCAGATTTATGCGGAAGGTCACTGAGATTATGGGTATTAACATGTAGCGACATATTAATCTTTCAGTTCCTGAGTGCTCACTGTTCATTGTTCAGTTCAAGATGAGAGTTGAGATCATACGAGGCTGTTTGGTGTGAATTTTATTCGTTTAACGATCTATCAAAACTCTTCTCTCTCTCTCTCTCTCTCTCTCTCTCTCTCTCTCTCTCTCTCTCTCTCTCTCTCTCTCTCTCTCTCTCTCTCTCTCTCTCCTCTCTTTCTCTCTCTCCCTCTCTCTCTCTCCCTCCCTCTGCTTCTCTCTCTCTCCCTCTCTCTCTCCCTCCCTCTGTTTCTCTCTCCCTCTCCCTCTCCCTCTCCCTCTCCCTCTCCCTCTCCCTCCTCCTCCATGATGCTGAAAATGTTAGCAGACTCCAACAAATGTTGCAGAGTCTACAATAATAGCTACCAAAGCAGTCCGGAAGAGTTGCGTCATTCCCCGTGCCTGCAAGTGATAGTTTATGCTTATGGCAGTGCACTGGTCCGGAGCCAGAGTCGGAGTCGGAGCCGATCAGCAGGCCTTAACAAAGCAGGCTCTCTGCACACTGCTGCGTTGGGGGGGGGGGGGCTGCGACATGCCTCCACCCATACCTGATATTGCATCTTTTTTAAACACTTGTGATGGCGGAATGAATCAGACCCAGATCTTCAAGGTCGGGTCTCACTTAGGTTACGTTATAGTGTCCTAGCCTCAGGAAAAGTTATAATGCTCGCCGACACTGAAGAATGCTCGAGAGGTCACCGGTTGACCTGAGCTCTTAACCTTCACACTTACAGAGGGAGGTCGAACCGATGCGCCCCTCACGGCTTTTTCACGAATAACTCGCGTAAAAAGCGACCGACCGACCGACCGACCGACCATGGCAAAACTTTCAATATCCCGGAATTGATCAATGCTTTATCTTTCCTAAAAATATAATGACCCTGAACCCAATAGCCTTTGACCTCTAACCTCTTTCTCGATACCATGTCAGGCCAAAATGCCGATTCCATGCATGTCAGCGCATATTATCTACGCGTTTCCAGGCATTTTGTGATTGGCACTATCAGGTCCCTGCAGGCGAAATGATCAGGGCCGACCTGATCATTTCACATGTCCGATCAGGAGCCGAACGGCTGTAAGGCGGGTCCCTACGGAGTACGGACCATTTCCATCAGTAAGCGCTACAAAGCGGCCAATACTGGCAATATTAAAATTAGTTACCAGTCAATGTGTCTCGTAACCACGCACACAACTTTCTGGAAGGCCTAGTTTAATCTGAGCGAAACGACGGAGACCGCACACGCTGCCCTTTGGCCGGATTACATGCGAAACACATAAATGTCTGGCGAGGCTCGAAAGGGAAGCTTCACTTCCCATTTATCAAAACTTCATGTCAGGAAGAGAATTACTACGCTTAGCTGGTGTCTCTGTAGTATTCATAAAAGAGCGCCTTGTCTGCCGCACTGGTAGCACCGAGAGCCCGCTTACTCGCGCCCACCCCTCTCCTCCCTCCCTCCCCTCCCTTCCCCAAGGGTCAGGCGATTCAGTGGCCCTCAAACCTGACCGCCCTCCGCCGCGCCGGATCACCAGCGCCACCCCGCCATGCTGCGGTACTTTCAAGACAGACTGGACATGAAAAGACCTGCCGAATCGATTGATATGCAATATGACCTCCTTTGACCAGTTTCGTGACCTGACGGGCTGTGACCTGACCTTGACCCGAGGTTAACACCTTAACTCTCGCCCGTATTGGTGTTTTTCCAGCCGCAAACGTATAAGGGGGGGGGGGGTCCGTTGGACCCCCCTTGCCGTTTCGCCCCTGATCGAGCTAGAGCTTCGCGGAAAAAACGAGCGTGTTGGCCGTGACGAGAGGAAGTCGATGATACCCAATTTTAAGGTTCTAGGTCATCGGTTGACTTTCCAGGTCAGGTCAATGACCCAAAAGTCGGGAAAATCGGGACCTGTTAGAAAGTCGTAAAGCGTGGCTGCTATGGGGTTTTCGGGGTGCTGATCACGAATATCATGTTAGTTTTGATCACAGATGATGTCTTCATGCATTTAGGCCAGGTCGGGTCAGGTCAGGTCAGGTCAACCAGTAAGGGTATTCGTAGTAGGTGGCAACCGCCTCTGACAGCTTCGCAACATGTTACGAGGGCACCAAAACTACTTCGTAAATGTTCATATGGCTGCTAAATTCGAATACAGCCCCTAAAACTGGCCTAGAAACATGTAAAACTCGAAAAAGTGAACCGAGGTCATCAAAGGTCAATGACCTGACCTGACTTTCCGGTGACCTTGACACCCACCCTAATGCATGGAAGCAACATCATATCCCATGTTTGAACGCTTAAAATCACGAAAAGACTGCAAACGCGCCGCTAATGCGAGCCTACATACGCCGAATCGCGATTCTGGCCAAACATGGTCTCGAAAAGTAGGTCGCAGGTCAAAGGTCATTAAGGTCAGGGTCATGACAATTTCAGGATGGGTGTAAAATTGATTAACGCGAGGGTACTGAAAGTTTCGTCGCGATCGGCCGCTTTTTACGCGAGTTATTCGCGAAAAACCGAGGGAGGGGGTCCGTTCTACCCCCCCCTCTATACGGGCAAGGGTTAAGTTGATCTCACCCGAAGAAAAAGTATACCATTCGACACGCCTGAGCTAGACAAACACGATGCTGCTAAAATCGTGGATCTGCGATCATTTTTAGCGAAGTTATTTACCAAAAACCGAACCTGTGCCTTGGGCCACTTGACCTGACCTCCGAAGTCATCGGCTGACCCTGGTCCTTAAATCGGAGACCAATCGCTACATTTCGTAACGACGCACACGATCGTTTCTTTCGTGAGGCTCTAGCTCAATTAGGGGCGAATCGGCGAAGGGGGTTGTTTCCTCACTTCCAACCCCCAACGTCCCCTCGGTATTCAGAAAACCTGAAGGTCCGGTGAGGGTTAAAACGTTTCTCCTGAACGAGGAAGAAATGTAAAAGTCAAAGCTCTATAGACGTCCTGTAAAAGTGGCCATAATAATAAATTCGTTAGAAATAAGATGCTTTTAAACGACTTCCTCATATAAAATCGGGTGCTGGGACCAATCTTATAAACGCTTTAGAATGGACAGGGCGTCATTGGCTGAAGTTTGGGTGCAGAAAACGGCTATTACCTAAATGCAAAATGGTTTTCATGCATTTCAGTCAATTGTATATTGTCGGTCCCAGTGGCCGAGCTAAAAAAAAAAATCGGCAGTGTTTTGCATCTTTTACGCCCTAAGAAACTACACCATCTATCGAAGTGGGCGGGCTTATTTGAATGGGAGGGCGCATTATGCACGAATCGTGTGCTTTCGTTTATTTTGGACTGTATTTTACCACATCCACTGCTGGCATCACCATTAATACCAGTAAAACGCCTTTTGGGCGACCAACGGAGCGAGCGAGAGGATGGGCCTTGCACGTGCGAAATTGCGAGGGGGTACCTCCAACTAACTTGTGCACTGCACTCTACTAACCGGTCTTTAGCGATGTGCCAAATTTCAGCGCAATCGGCCTAGCCGTTCTCGAGATCTGGAAGCGGCACACTGCACGTGCGCACGTGCAAGCGGGGTCCAAACTGACTTTTGCACGGCACCCTACTAACTGGTCCCCAACCGTGTACCAAATTTGAGCGCAATCGGCCCAGCCGTTCTCGAGATCTGGGAGCACCCCCTGCACGTGCGCACGTGCTGTAGCACCCCAACCTGAACACATGCAGATGAATTATCTGATGAAGACCTAACTGTGTACCGAGTTCCAATTCAATCGGCCCAACCGTTGTGCCGTTATTGAGGTTGCAATTTTGGGGGTTCTTAAAAAATGTCCAACTTTACCACGCGCCACGTGCGGTGGTTGGCAAGAACGCATGGTGGCCATCACACCACAGAACTTTTACGTCCAAGTGACATTCAGTAAAGAAGACCGCTTGTCAATCGGATGTCCCGTTCCTAAGATATTAGCTTTTGAAGAGCGTCCCCACGGCCGGCCGGCCGCTCATACTCAGGATTTTCCCTTAATTCAGTATGAGACTCCGCTCGCTTCGCTCGCTCCGTAATTATCTAATGCCGTGAATACGACAGCATTCCATTTATAAGATTGGGCCAATGGAGTCGCGCCCCGCGAGCTCAGTTTTCCGCTCGGCCACTATAGGCCAGGAAGTCGGGCTTCGCCTGAGGGCAGGACAAAGGTCAGCGAGGGAGCGCGGGGTCAGCCAGGTATCGCCCAGTGCCGAGCGGATGCCGCTCCCTCCCCTCTCTTCCCCTCTTCTCCCCCTCCCCACCTCGGTATAGATGGGGAGGGACCGAACTGCCAATGACATGCGAGCGGTCAAGGCCGCTCGCGCGACAGCGACCCTGGCGGCCGGGTGCCGCAACTGGGATTCAGCCAAGTTACCGATTCGCCTCCTGTGGGAGAGCCAAACCAGGGGACATACTTTTTAGATATACTGTACATTGCAGCGAACTACAAGGTCGACGTTGAAAAGCTGGCGCCGTTCATCAAAAAGGCTCTCAAGACTGGCGCCACCAGCGGCGCCCTGGTGCAGGCTAAAGGCAAGGGTGCCAGCGGATCGTTCAAGCTGTCTTCCGCTGCTGCCAAGCCGGCCAAGCCCGCCGCAAAGTCGCCTAAGAAGCCGGTGGCCGCGAAAAAGACACCAAAGAAGACTGCTCCCAAAAAGTCGGCGGACAAAAAGAAGACCGCCAAGTCTCCCGCCAAGGCCCAGAAGCCCAAGGCCAAGCCAACCAAAGCAAAGAAGGCCAAGTCGCCGGCGAAGAAGCCCAAGGCACCGAAGCCCAAAAAGACGGCTGCCAAAAAGCCTGCCGCCAAAAAGGCCCCGGCTAAGAAGTGAACGATGTGCCTGACCATTCCGCTGGCACATGTCAATGGCTCTTATCAGAGCCATCTAATCGTCTCGTCTTTGTCTTTTTAAGCACAGATGACATCTGGATCTCCCCACTCTCCTGGGAGACGACCATCCACTTCTCCTCGAAAAACTCTTCGCATTTCTCAAGGACGCGCAACTTCTCCACGAACTTCAACCCCCGGCCTGGCCTAGTGCCAGAAACTTCCTCCTCTCCTACATTCTTCTACGCCATTTTCTCTCCGCCGCGCCGTTGATTGTACGTGCTAATGATTGATCTTCCATTCTTGCTGTTGATGTTGTTCTTGTGATTTTTGTGATTATCGTTCGATGTTGTTCCCCCACCGCTTCTCATTCGCACTAATTGCTCCGTTGAATCGTCCATCTCGCCTAATCACCTGTGATTTACACGCGCGCTAACGGCGGCGGAGGCGCGGCACCGCGAACACTTAGGTGACTCCACATTGCGCGCTCCGATCACGTCGATTGGGCCGAGATCGTTGAGCGTCAACACCGACTGGGGGCTTAGCTTTTCCTGCTTGGCCTCCGGGCGCCCTTCTCGCGCGGAGTCACCTCCCTGTCCCTCTTCTTATCCCTCCTTGCATAGGCGGTCTCCATATTGCGCGCTCCGGTAAAGGCCCCGTGCAAACACTAACCGTCGTAGCGCCAACACCGACTGGAGGCTGAAGCTACATTAGCTTAAACGATACAGGTTTTTTCCCCGCGCTATTTTGGCTTCAGCGCGGGGTTTTTCCCTTTGCAATAGGCGCCGGGTTTTTCAGTTCATAGAACTTTTTCCCTGGCTATTACACCCCACAACCGAACACTGACACCTTGCACAAGTATGACTGTGTGTATGAATGTTAATAAATACATGAACCAATGTTGTGTTTGTGCAGCGAGAGAAGGCGGAGACTGCCGGAGACCCGTGTCCGTCGCCTCCAAAGTCCGCCAACAGCCCCATCTCAGCTCGCCTGGCGAGATACAGACAAATATACGAGGAAATGAGGGCGTATTTTGCTGCACAAGACCTTCCGCGGAGCCGCGACCCTCTGGATGATCCAGACCTGGCACCGTACCTCGTGCGCGGCGTAGATCGGTGCTAGGGTGTATCGTGTTATTCTAGAGTGTATGTATCGTGTAACTGTATCTATGTAGTGTGAATGGTAACAAATCTAAGTTACCGCGGTGTTAGCGGCCTATTCGCGAATGCGGTTACCGAGGTGCTACTGCCTCAGTCTGCGCTGCGTTCTCGTGCTGCCTTCTTGTGTTACAATGCAGTCTCCACTCGTAGCTGTTTAGAGTGTTCCCTACTGAGCGGTGGCGACTCATCCTTGCCGTTCGGATTGTTCTTTAGAACAGCAATAAATGTGATGTTGTGTTTTCGGTTCCAGCACCTTCTTTCGGCACTTCGGCAACAAGTATTCTTTGCCACACCTAAGATAACGGAGATGCCACACCTCCGTTAGCTTTGCCACACCTAAGATAGGCTCCCACGTTGTTTTGCTCCCGGGTTAACATAAGCCGGTTTAACGTAAGTTTTGCATCCCGGCCAAAATTGCCGGTTTAACTGTCCCACCGCTCGAGACTGGCGCTAGGCTGCACTATGTTTTAACTCGGGATCAAAACCGGCCAGGGCTCGTAACTAAGAAACTATATGAGGTACAGACGTGTTTTTGGGCTCAAACGAAACGTTGGAGACTAACGATCATTTAAAATGCAAAATGTGTCGGACCAGATGCTTGTGTACTTGTTTATGACGTCATAAGTGTCACGAAACATATAGGTGCAAATATTGTGTCATATTCTAGCTATGAATGCACGAGCATTTAGGTATCTGTAAATTTGTAGTAATCGTAAGTCTGAGCAAGGCTCATCGACGAGGCAAGTCAAGGTTGAGGATATGACCAATTAGCGTTGATGACCTCAGATGACCTTGAATGCTCTTATATACATAGGACTTATTCATATAGGACCTACAATCTTTATATTTATAAAAAAAAACATTTTCAAACGTATTTTTTTATATCAACTTGATGTTAGACCCTGTCTCCACTTAAGTAAGTCCAGAGTCCTGTATGTTTTACGTCACATGACGTCAGGGGCGGATCCAGCTAATCCGTTTGGAGAGGGCAAAAGTTTCCGACCCATTCGGTGACCTCAACCCATCGCCGCGCCGGTGACTTTACAACGCTTCACTACGTCTGCAATCTGCATGTGTGCAGTTCAGGGAGTTCCATCTGTTATCAGCATACCGACCTAAACAATGAGCAGTGAGCGGTCAGCTCCATCCCTCAAAATGATTGTGACAAAAAGACCTGCTTTTCGTCTAGATAGGCATCGACGCTGTATTATATTTCTCATCACCAACAGCTTTGGGAGCGGCAAAAGGATAGTCTTGCCGACACTATTCAGCTATGGGGAGGGCAAATGCCCACTATGCCCTTCACTGGATCCGCCATCGCATGACGTGAAATGGTAGAATGCATCCCAAAACTTTTTACCAATTCCTATTGTATGGTGAGTTATGTAGCATACAACGTGCATGTAAAAGCACCCCATTGCCATACTAACTGACGCTTACTGCAGCAAACTGATGCTTTTTCATAAAGGCGGACAGCACTAATGATACCATACCACCTACATCGAAGTACATCGAAGTAGTAATACTGACTGAAGAGGCCGATGGTAACCCTGCCGAAGGCAAACAAGTAATGGACGACCAAAAGCCGATCATCGTGATCAGCGGTCTGTGGCAGGTCTCATACAGTCACCTTTCAGCTCACAGTCCCATCTTAAACTGGGCACAATGAATATTTAATTGCGCTTCATCAGGTACTAAAATATGTTTATAAGCTATCAAGGAAGCATGTGTAGCGACCATACAGCTCCAGAGCCCATCTATGAATTTGCTGCAATAGCCATGGGGTGGAAGGTTCCTGTTATAGACCTATAGGTACTATACTTAATTAATTACACCGATAATGCTGTTGATATTTACGAAATGTATGTTTCATAGGAATGCTAGCAGTTTTTGAATGAACAACTGTCATTCACCGACAATGTCCGGTCTCCGGTTCCGGAGACCCTTTGTTTTCTTCTCGCGGCACATGAAAATGCAGCTGGCACGTGTCGTAGGGGGTCGTGCCGTCAGCTGATTACGCCCCAGGGTACGGCAGGTAGCACACAGGTCGGCGACCTTCCATGGGACACCAACTCGTCACAACAGACGAGAGAATGAACGAGGAGTACTAGCATTTTCCCTTGACGCACGCTAGCGACCGTCCCATGGTTCAGCAGGAGCAGACATGACTCATTCAAAAAAGTGTTCACCCCCAACACCGGCGCACTCAGGCGCAGCTGAAATTTTGAGGACATATAGACAACTCCTTGACCCACAGTGTGGTGGTAGTCCGAGACCGTACACTAGCGTACAATTTTTTGTAGCTCTATTAGAACATTGACATTTTTCGAAAAAAGTGTGCCAATGTAAGGGCTGACGGAAATCAATAAATGTAACACCTATATGCATCATAATTATATAAATTATGACTCATTACAAAGCCAAAAGCTTGCGCTATCGTTTGGTACCCAAATTATATAGTTTTGTCAATCCAAAGCTCGAAGATGTTGACGTGAAGCAAGGCGACTGTTTCTGCGTTTGTTCGCCGAAGTTTAGCTTTCGAGAATTGTCTGACTTTGTTGTACATTTTCAACGTTTTCAAAAGTTAAGGGAATAAAATTTTCCGTCGTTAAAGATGCTCTGATCATTTTTGAACACGATAGTGGCCAAATGAAAACGTTAAAAAATAGTCGATATTTCGCGTCCTGGCCAGTTTTTGGCCAGAGTTAAAACACGGTGGGCTGGCCGAGCAAAAAAAAAAAGGAATCGAAGCGATTCAAAACTGTTCCTTATCCCGCGCCCCGCTTGGGGAGGGCAGAAACTGCCCCCCCCCTCCTCCCGATTTTCGCCAATAACTTTTATATTTATAATTAACAGTACCAGAAGATCCCTCCAGGGAATTAACAATTGGTAATCTGGCAGCTCTACTATGTCAGATAATAGGGGCTAATTATCGTGGTCACCCGCAACTGGCTCATTCTGCCAGCGACTTCAGTTTGTTCTGAGGACTGGCAAAGGGCGGTGTGTTGTTCTAGTAGGGTAGACCGGGGCAAGTCGCCCCGCCGAGGTAAAACGCCTCACCGATGTTTCTCGGAACTGGCAAGGTTCTGGGGAAACATCCTCTCTTCTATAAAACGTGCACTATACGATCATTATATGAGCAGACTGGAAAGAAATTGTGATGACGCTTTAGGGAGATATAGCCAAAAATGTGTTTTTGGAGTGATTTTTATGTTTTGTTGTCATATTATGCATCATGGCGTTCTTTTATCGTCCACATCAGGTTAACGACTTTTATGTATTTTGAACGACTATTGTCTAACGCTTATAATGCCGGGTTGGTTCGTGTTAAATTATGTCTTCCTGGAGTGCAAGGCGTTGTTCTCTGACCGAACTACGTGATGGGGTAAAACGCCCCAGTAGGTCGCGGGGCAAAAAGCCCCATGGGGCGTTTTACCTCATGTGTTGTTTGGACTACCCACTTCCTAATGTTCGGTAGCTGGCGAAAGGCATGTTTCTATGCATTTATATGTACTTTTCTCAGCAACTGGATGGCAAAGGAAGTATTTTGTTAACATTTGCATCGCAATAATTTATTATTTGGCCTTCTGAGGCAGGTGAAAAAACTGCTCATACAATAGTGTCGTAGCTGAACACCTGATAGGATGGAAGGTGCTAACTTCAGTGCCGTGCCTCCCAAGGTCTAACGGACCTCTCATATAAGATTTAGTCAAATAGCATGTTTAATCTTTAATCTAGAGTATGGGGCTTCTTGCCCCAGGCCGTGGGGCGTTTTGCCCTGGGGTTGGGGCAAAACGCCCTATTTGCAGTTGCTTCACAAATCACTTCCTAGCTGGGAGTCCGATCATAAGTGAATGAATTTGAGGGGTGTAATTTAAAGTAAAATGTCCAAAGAACGCATTGAGCACAAATTTGGCCTTCCAGGTGATGTGGGACAAAAGTTATGTAGCAAAATAAATTATCTGGGGCGTCTTGCCCCAGGCTACCCTAAAGCAATTTGATTCTAATAGTGTTTTAGGTGGGAAGGGAGTAGGTGGCAGGGGAGGAAGGGAGACAGCGAAGAAGTGTGATAAAGGAGATCGGGAGGGAAGGAGAGACACAGATGGGTAGAGGTAAGTGAGTATATGATTAGGTCAGTGAGCGAGAGTCAGAGAGTGGAAGTGAGGGAAGGGGAGGGAAGACCGGGATGAAATCAGGGAGGGAGGGTTTGGGAGAAAGGGGAAAGGTAGGTACGGAGCGGGGTGGAGCGGGTTGGAGAAGCATCTCTTATCTACTCACTTTTTGAAGTACCTACCGAGAGTGTATCAGATACGTATCTGAGAGGCAGATATGCATCTACGGCGCAGGCAGAGAAGACTGCACTTTTTCAAGTACCAAGAGAGGATGTGAGGGGAGGGGAAGGGAGGATAGGAGGGGATGAGGGGAGGAAGGGGATAGGAAGGGAGGGGAGGGGAGGAGAGGGGAAAGAGAGGAGGGGAGAGGAGGGAGGGAGCGAGCGATTAAGTGTGATAAAGGAGACGGGGAGGGGAGGGAGAGAGACAGATGGGGAGGGATGAATGAGTTTATCATTGAGTCAGTGAGCGACAGTCAGAGAGTGGAGGTGAGGGAAGGGGAGGGAAAAGGATGGAAGTAGGAGTCAGGGTTAGGGAGAAACGAGAAGGGTAGGGGCGCAGCAGGACAGAGCGGGGCAGGGAAGCACCCATTACCTACTTACTTTTAAATTACCTACCGAAAGCAAATCAGATATTTATCTGCACCGCAGTTATTTTTCTACGACGCGGGCGGAGAAGCCCGTACGTTTTCAATTATCAAGAGGGGATTGGAGGGGTGGAAAAGGAAGAGAGAGTTGATGTTAAGGGAGGGGAGGGGAGGGGAGGAGAAGAGAGGGGAGGGGAGGGGAGGGAGGGAGCGAGCGATGAAATGTGATAAAGGAGACAGGGTGGGGAGGGAGAGAGACAGATGGGGAGGTTTAAAGCATTATATGATTGGGTCAGCGGGGAAGGGAGGGAGACAGACAGATGGGGAGCGGTAAGTGAGTATATGATTGGGTCAGCGAGCGACAGTCAGAGAGTGGAAGTGAGGGAGGGAGGTAAGAGGAATGGAGGAAGATCTCTCGACAAAATTGATCCATACACATATCTGACGGAGACAGAGGCAGAACGAGCCTTAGAGGGTGTCCTAAAAATAATTTCACACCTTCCAGCGTCAAATGCATGAAAATAATAATCATAAGAGTTGCACTTTTCTTACATTTCTATCCCACCTTCTCCCTGATACGGGTAAGCATACGGTCCGGGACATCAGAAATCAATATGTCCAGCTTCTGTAGACTGATTTTGGACCGGACAGATCCAACGTTCCTGGTCAGCGTGCTTTCAGGTTATCATTGAGTCATTTTGTTAACCTCTTACCGGACGCTCGGCCTAAGATTTTCTATCGAGCTATTCCCCGGCAATTTGTCCTTCTCCCAGAATGCTGGGAAGTTCGAAGAGCACCAGTCCTGCGTCGTTTTTGCTCGATAAGCCGAGGCGCCGACCTGTTGAAAGATGGCCCTGGACATGTTCAGCAGAGGTTTTCAGCTGGAGACGTGGCTTCGTGGGCTTCAGCTTAAGAGACAACCTCGGGTACCGATGGCTTGTCGACTTGGAAACTGGATGACCCTTATCAGTCAGCCTACTTGCCAGTTTCCTTTTGGATTTGCCCGTCTTAAAGGGACTATCCCACCTTCAACATGGGGTTTGAGTTGAGATAGCCAAGTTTGCGGCAAGGTTCAGAAACCACTATCTATCTAGGTTGCAACCCCCGCGGCCTCTTGGTGTTGAAGAAATTCGTTCCCTTCATTTGAAAATGGGCCTTGTACAAGGCCCTATCTTCAAAATTGAGCGACCGTTAGTGTGACGTCACCTCGTTTAGTCATTCTGATTTAAATGGGTTTGTTCGTTGAAAAATCGCTTAAAACTTGGTCTGAACTTTGTTGTGGTGCCTACAGAGTAAAAAGAATCAGCTTTATGACAGTAATGTGGCCTGGGGAAGGAGGTAATTTTGGGCTGTGACGTCACATATTTGAAAGTTTGTGTTTGGAATATGGGAAGCCTAAGATGTTTAATGAAAAATAAATGCCAGAACCGTGTTCCTGGTCATCCAATCTATAAAGTCGGGCACAATTTAACTGGTTGTAACAACATTTTAGAAGGTGGGATAGTCCCTTTAAGCTCCACACTTCGCGATAATGATCTGCGTTACCCGACTGGCGGAATTCTTCCTGTCGCGACCTAGCTGGTTCTCAGGCGTCTATCCGCTTCTGTCACATGACAACCAGCGCCAAATCGTGCAGTAACTCATGCCCAGTGCCTCGGCGACCTGGCTGTGGGCCATGCCGCCGGCAACTATGCCGACTGCCCCGTTGCAAGACGATTTGTTGTGCAGTTTTGTTTTCGCGGACAAAACTGCACAACAATCAGACCTGGTCCGCTCGCCCTGGCTACTGCCCCGAAAATAGCCTCCGTTAACCACTTGACCAGTCAGGGCCACAAAAATTCGAAGGTCACGTGCCTAGAATGCAGCCAATAAGGTCTCTAGGAGCAAGTAACGCCGAAATTATATTGAAATTACGCCGTATTAGGCAAAATAAAGGTTGTGGGAGGATATGACATTGATTTTGGGTCACCGTGTATGATACCTATAGCACTGAAAACATTACCGATCATGAGTGGCGGAGCGTAGGGGGATGGGGCGGGGGAGGCGAGGGGGGGTGGGGGGTTCGGGGCCGGGATAGGGGGCTGCGGGGAGAAAGGGGAGTTGGAGAGGGGGAGGACCTTGACGAGGTATGGCGCTTATATTTGAGATAGGTTGGTTTCAGAATTCCACAAAATACTGAAATATTATCGATCATGTCTGAGTACTAGTGTCGGAGGTGGGCGGGAAGCACCCAGTACTTACTGTTAAAACTACCTGCCGAGAGCGAAACTTAACCCTCGCCCGTAAACGGCGATCTGCCACCTTCGCCCATGCAGGGGGGGGTTGGTGCGACCCCCCCCTTGGCGTTTGAAAACGGAGCGTCGTAGAGCTTAGCGGAAAAAACCAACGGATTGCTCTCAACGAGATCTCGCGATTGGTGGTATATTTTTTGGTCCTAGGTCAACATTTGACCTACTTTTGACCGGTCAAAGGTCAAATTTTCGGAAAAATAGACTTTTTTCAATTTTCCGCGGCGATTGCGGCAAAACGGTGGGAGATATCGACTTGAAACCTTCACTATCGTGTTCCTTGATCAATTCTCTATCGTTTGGTATGTATTTCGTTTCCCTAGCTCTAAAAATGGCGCGTAGGGAGCGCCGGAAGTCGGCAAGGTCACAGTCGGCGGCAGGAATTCGAAAAATCAAAATTTAAATTTTTGAAATCTGATTGTATTTTTGGATTTGGGAGGTCCATTTGCTCCCTATAGAAGCTAATATTGCTGCATATTCCCATTGAGGTGACAAGAATTAGCAAAATAGTGGTTCGGGCGCTTTTCAAAAATAGTACCGGACGCTGTTCCTCTTGTGACGTCATAGCTCCGTGACCTGACCTGACCCGGTCAAGTTTCTTATACCATATGATAGCCAATACTTGCCCCAACATGCATGGGAAGTTTCATCACGATCCATCAACCGATGTCCGTACCACCGGCAGGAAACCTCGGGCGTTGGCACTCAGTTTGTGAAAATCCGGCCGGAGGCTGTTCCCTTTGTGACGTCATAACTCCGTGACCTGACATGACCCGGTCAAATTTGTTTTATCAAAAGATGCGCAAGGTTTGCCCCATAAGGTACCCAAAATTTGGCGGCGCTGCGCGCCGCCGTTTTTGCACTATTTCCGAAAAACCTCAGGGGGGGGTTGCACCAACCCCCCCCCTACATGGGCGAGGGTTAATATATAGCTTCAGTAACTGGGACATAAAAACGTATATGCATCTGCGATGCGGGCGAAGAAGAAGCCAGTACTTTTTCAAATAGTTACAAAGATGGGATTGGAGAGGAGGGAAAGGCTGGGAGCAGTTGGGAGGGAGGGGAAGAGGAGGGGTGGAGGAAGCGAAGAAGTGTGCTAAAGGAGACTGCGAGGGGAGGGTGAGAGACATATTGGTAGGGATAAATGAGTTTATCATTGAGTCAGTGAGCGACCGTCAGAGAGTGGAAGGGACGGAAGGGGAGGGAAGAAGGATGGAAGCAGGCAGGGAGGGTTAGGGAAAAACGGGAAGGGTTGGGGCGGAGCGGGGCGGGGAAGCATCCATTATCTACTTACTTTTTAAACTACCTACAGAGAGCGAATCAGATACGTATCTGAGACGCAGATATGCATCTACGGCGCGGGCAGAGAAGTCCGTACTTTTCAAGAACCAAGAGGGGATGTGAGGGGAGGAGAAGTGAGGAGCGAGAGGGGATGAGGGGAGGGAGGGGATAGGAAGGGTGGGTAGAGGAGGGAAGAGGGGTGAAAGCAGGGAGGGAGGGTTATGGAAAAACAGGAAGGGTAGGTGCAGAGCGGGGCGGAGCGTGGCGGGGAAGCATCCATTATCTACTTGCTTTTTATACTACCTACCGCGAGCGAATCAGATACGTATCTGTGATGCAGATATGCATCTACGGCGCGGGACCAGAAGTCCGTACTTTTCAAGTACCAAGAGGGGATATGAGGGGAGGATAAGGGGGGGAGAGGGAGGGGATAAGTGGAGGAAGGGGATTAGAAGGGAGGGGAGGGAAAGGGAGGGAGGGAGCGAGTGATGAAATGTGAAAAAGGAGACGGGGAGGGGAGGGAGAGAGACAGATGGGGAGGTTTAAAGCATTATATGATTGGGTCAGTGGGGAGGGGAGGGAGACAGATGGGGAGGGGTAAGGGCCCTAAGGGGATTGGGTCAGTGAGCGAATGTCAGAGAGTGAAAGTGAGGGAGGGAGGGAAAAAGGATGGAGGCAGGGGGATCTCTCGACAAAACTGCTGGGTCACATCTAGATCCATGGGATCGGATCTCAGATCCATTTTCCCGAATCTATGCACATATCTGACGGAGACAGAGGCAGAGCAAGCATTACAGGGTATCCGAAAAATAATGTCACACCTTTCCAGCGTCAAATGCATTAGCGTCGCCACGGGGGGGGGGGCAAGCGGGGCAGCTTGCCCCCCATCCTCGGACCGGGCACCCCCTGACATCGATACAGATCCGATGAGATTTTGGAGTCGGGAAAAAATGGGGGTACCTTTCTGAGAATGCCTGTGAGGTCAGACTCGGTTTGAGCGTGCAGTTCAAACCAGAGTCTGACTCGCAGTCGCCAAAATCTTCAAGACTCCGAGTCCAGACTCGGAAATGTTAATGCTGTGATTCATTACATGTTCCTAGTTCGTTCTTTATTACATTTTACAGCTGATTTTCATAAGTTTTGGAGTGCTGACACAATTTTCGTTCAAAGCGTGAAACGAAATCTTCGGGGCCTTTCTCAACTTGTCAAATGTCTGCGGCAGGCTCAAGTACCTACCGTACAAGTGTCGCAGGGCTCATGAGCTTGCTTTAAACAAAGGATCCTAAGGAGCTCCAGTGAGCCCTAAAGAAGCTTTCAGAGGGCCCAAACCGGCCTCTGAAAGTCCCACTGGTGTTCATGTTCTCTGAGGGCCCATACAGGGATCTTTGAGCCTTCGAACATTTCTGAGAACCTTAACCCGCGCGGGGCTGGGGGGGGTAAATTTTACCCCCCCTCGCGAATTTCTGCGATATCTCAAAAACGGCGGCGCGCAGCGCCGCCAAACTTTCAGTACCTTTTCTTACATCAATTTGACACGTTTCCTGAAAATTTGAGCGAAATCCGTCGGAAAATTTTTGAGAAATTGACGTTTTAGTGACGTCATGTTCGCCATTTTCGCCTCAAAAACGGCAAAAGTTCAAACGCCGCTAACATCTTCATTTTTAAAGGAATCAAGACGTAACAAAAAAGGTTATACGTAATTTTACTTTGTCTATCAAATGGCTATCTCGGTTTTTTGAAAATTTTGGATTTTGGCCTAAATTTTTTCAAAAAACTGACTTTTTTGGGAAAATCATTATAAAATCCAAAATTTTGAGTCTATCGAAAAAACCGGAATATATGTCAGAGAAGTGGTCTATGTGCACCTACATACCAAATTTTAGAAGAATCGGTTCAAAAATGTGGGAGTTATTCAAAATTTTATGACGTCACGACACACAAAATTTTTGAAAAATGACTTTGTTGGAAGTTCTAGACCTCGTACGGAAACAAAAATAGCACCATTCGATTCGCCGTGAAAAACTGCATCAGATAGACACCTTTTTAGGCCTTAACAACCAACTTCAAAATTTGACCTCACTTGACCTGACCTTGACCTGACCTCGACCTGAAATTCATCCAGAGGTGGTCCATATCACTTATTGAGTGTGCCTATTGAATTCTATGACTAAAATGACCCATAAAACTTGTGTCGCACATGCCCTTTTCTATATTTTGTTTTTTGGTGACCTGACCTGACCTGACCTTGACCTTGACCTCTGAATGATATTGTATGCAACGAATATTGTCTTGGTAGCCTAAGAACACGTTTTGGGTGATCAGTCTCAGTCCATGACTCCATTCTTCGGCAACTACGGTGCAAGGCCGATACTGTAGAAACTTGCAATTTTTACCCTTGACCTGACCTTGACCTTGACCTCAAACTTTAAATTAAGTACATGTTTTTAGTAGTTCGTGATGAGAGCTTTCGATTGGCGTTTGAATTTTCCAAATCGGACCATTAGTTCGGGAGATAACAGGGGGGGTAAAATTTACCCCCCCCCCCAGCCCCGCGCGTTCGGCTGGAGACCCCAGCCCCGCGCGGGTTAACTGGCCTCTGATAGTTCAGCCAAATTTTTGAGGCGACAGACTTTGCCAACCCCAAGCCGGCATCTGAGGGGTCACAGCCCACGTGTCCCTCTGAGGTCCGCAACACATGTTTATTATGTCCCTACGTAGGGTCCTTAGGGATTCGACACAGACCCCGAGGGTTCACACTGCTATCCGAGGGCTCCAGGCTCACCCTGGGCCTAGTCTCTTAGCGCCCGCCGCCCACACTGCTTCTGAGGGCCCCACCTTGGGCTCGGAAAGCCCTAAAGCACCACGTACACGTAAATATTTGAGGTGACCCACGTCGATCTCCGGGATCCTAAGCAGGCTTCTGAGAGTCAGCACTGACCCTGAGTGGCCTGAAATGGCCTGGAAGTCACAAACCTATCTCTAGGGGATCCCTTGCCGCTATGCCGTGCGTTACTTTTGGTTCCGTTTAACAGTTTTTGTTCGCGTTTGCAGCGCTTCCCTTCACACGAAAAACGAGAAACTTTTGTTCACACTCGAGTGAACAAAACACTTCATCTCACTGAAGCAAAGATGAATTACTTCCGAATTCCGATTCACACTCCCGACATTCACTCTCCGCCGAATGCCCAACTTAGCTACGATCGGCGGCTGGGATAAGTCCTATGCATTTCACGTAAAACCTCTGCATGCATGCGTGAATGGAGGTTCTAGCAGGGTGATCCGATTAAATGGAGCGTTTTTCACCTCTTAATGGGTAATGATCATGAGCGTCGAGCGTCTGCACAGGGGCCCTCTGCAGTGCGTCGGCAATCGCAGCCACTATAATTCTACCAGTCGTTTTGTTATGAAATTTCAAAATTTCGAATTTTTCTGTAAAAAATTACATGTCATAGCTAGAAGGAAACCTTTGTCTTCATCGGATTCCTCGCACCATTGCGCGTCGAATGATATGTAAAACGAGTGAGTAAAGACTGGGGAAAGGCAAGTTTTGACACAAAAGCTTATTTTGCCCCCCCAACCGACAATCTCTGGCGACGCCTATGGTCAAATGCATGAAAATAATAAACATGAGAGTTGCACTTTTCTTACATTTGTATCCCACCTTCTCCCTGATACGGTTAAGCATACGGTCCGGGAAATCAGACATCAGCATGTCCAGCTTCTGTAGACTGATCTTGGACCAGACAGATCCCACGCTCCTGGTCAGCGTGCTTTCAGGTTTTCATTGTGCCATTTTGTGTACCTCTTACCGGACGTTCGCCCTAAGATTTTCTATTGGCGATAGGTCGTGGCAACTCCCCGGCAATTTGTCCTTCTCTCAGAATGCCGGAAAGTTCGATCTGCACCAGTCCTAGGTCGTTTTAGCTCGATGAGCCGGGGCGCCGAGCTGTTGAAAGATGACCCTGGACATGTTCAGAAGAAGTTTTCAGCTGGAGACGTGGCTTGGTGGGCTTCAACTAGAAGACAACTTCGGTTACCGATGGATTGTCGACTTAAAGACTGGATGTTCGTTGGCAGTCAGCCTCCTTGCCAGTTCCCTTTTAGATTTGCCCGTCTTAAGCTCCACACTTCGCAATGACGATCTGCGCCACCCGACTAGCGGAAGTCTTCATACCGCGACCTAGCTTGTTCTGAAGCGTCTATCCGCTTCTGTAGCGTGACAACCAGCGCCAAATCGTGCGGGAAGTCATGCCCAGTGCCTCGGCGACCTGGCTGTGGGTCATGCCGCCGGCAACTATGCCGACTGCCCCGTTGCGGGACGATTTGCTGTGCAGTTTTGCCATCCCGGACACCTGGTCCGCTGGCGCTGGGTACTGCCCCGAAAATAACCTCTGTACACCCCTTGACCGGTCAGGGTCACAAAAATTCGAAGGTCACGTGACTAGAATTTAGCCAATATGGTCTCAAGGAGCAAGTAACGCCGAAATTATATTGATATTACGCCGTAGATTGCAAAATGAGGGTTGTAGGAGGGTGTGATAGATTTTGGGTCACCCTGTGTGACAGATGATTTGGGTCATCTTTAGCATTGAAAACATTACCGATCATAAGTGGCGGGACGGAGAAGAAGGGTGTGTGTGGGGGGGGGGGGGGGGGGGGGGGGGTCGGGGCAGGGATAGGGGTTTGCGGGTAGAAAGGGAGACTGAGAGAGGAGCGGAGCTTGACGAGGTAAGGCACTCAGATTTGAGAAAGGTTGGTTAGAGAATTCCACAAATATTGAAAAATTATCGATCATGTCCGAGTATTAGTGTCGGACGTGGGCGGGAAGCACCCAGTGCTTACTGTTTAAGCTACCTAACGAGAGCGAGCCTTAATATACAGCTTCAGTAACTGGGACTTAAAAAAGTATATGTATCTGCGGCGCGGGCTAAGAAGCCAGTACTTTTTCAAATACCAATATGAGATTGGAGGGGAGGGAAAGGAAGGGAGTATGTGGCAGGGGAGGGAGGAAGAGAGCGAAGAAGTGCATAAAGGAGACCGGGAGGGGAAGGAGAGAGACAGATGGGCAGAGGCAAGCGAGTATATGATTGGGTTAGTGAGCGAGAGTCAGAAGGTGGAAGTGACGGAAGGGGAGGGAAGATGGATGAAATCAGGGAGGGAGGGTTAGGGGGATAGGGGAAGGGTAGGTTCGGAGCGGGGTGGAGCGGGGTGGGGAAGCATCTATTATCTACTTACTTTTTAAACTACCTACCGAGAGCGTATCAGCTACGTATCTGCGAGGCAGATATGCCTCTACAGCGCGGGCAGAGAAGACTGCACTTTTTCAAGTAACCAAGAGGGGATGTGAGGGGAGGGGAAGGGAGGAGAGGAGGGATGAGGGGAGGGGGGATAGGAAGGGAGGGGAGTGGAGGGGAGGGGAGTGGAGGGGAGGGGAGGGGAGGAGACGGGAGGAGAGGAGAGGGGAGGGGAGGGGAGGAGACGGGAGGAGAGGAGAGGGGAGGGGAGGGAAGGAAGGGAGCGAGCGATTACAGGGTGTCCCGAAATTGATGCGCGGTTGGTGCGGCCTGTTATGTTGTCCCTCCTGAGTCCTTAACGGATTTAATTTTACCGGTTTCGGCACCATGGGCACCTGGACCAGGGCACCCGGCATCTAAATCCGCCATCCACCGGTATCTGAAGACCTAACCCTGAAGCTGAAGCCACTCAACCTCAGGATGCATTCCTAGCTTACCCTGGTCCAGAGGTGAGGCAGCTGAATTTCTCCAAGACCCACCGAATCTGGACCATTCAGGACTAGAGATGAATCTTTTTCAGTGACGAGGCGCCATTGGAGCTCTCCTAAGTCCCTAACTGTCCCGACGACCGGTTCTGGGCCAATGTAACGGTGCTGCTGGGCGGCGTGGCGGTGCACATGTGCCTGTGAGTGACGGGTGGCTGTTACGGAGTGTAATCGTCCGCCTCGGAAGACGACACTGGGTGGGCAGGTGTATCGTCTCCTCTTTCACGCCTGTCTGATTTCCCACTCGGCACTGGCTCCGTCGTCGTGCAGTACAAATTTATTTGAGAGGCTTGCAATTTCCTTACAACATATAGTCTTCACTGCTCGGGGAGGAATGGGTTCAATTTGGAAGGGATGGGATTTGTAACCGGCTGATGGAATTGCTTGGCTTTAAACCCCAGGGCAAGGCCTTCCCATGTTCCCATTTCGTATCCGTTCGATGCCAAGGGCTCTATCCCATCCGAGAAATTTATGCAATTCGAGCGTGAGTGTCTAGGTCCCACTGGTCCTTAATATAGCCATTCATTACTCCCTTTCACCGGCACACGCGTCATTGATTCGGTCATGCATACATCTACGAAGAACATTCGGCTAGACAAACCGACCCTCCCGTTTCCATCTAATCCCTCCAGTGGCGCTGAATTGGCATAGTTATATCCCGAGGTGAGTTTATGCCCTGGTTGATACTTATGTGCGTACAAGGAGGTGTTGACCCCTTTAAATCCCTGAAGATTCCTAAGCAAATTGGCACTGGGTGTCCTTCTGACCCCATGTTACGTTATTACTCTCTTCCGTTGAAGCTACGTTTCTCACGCCTTCCCGGCCACTTCCTGCTCTTCAATCACGTGCACTGCCACAGTGCATACATTTCCATCGACCACCTCTCTCTCGCTCGCGCGCGCACTGCCACAGCGCGGACAATTTCGCCCATGCTCAAAGGAAACAACGGTTGTACACACCCCTGCCGGTCTGTCGACTCGGTTGCTGTGGGTGGTCCGGCTGGTGCTTCAGTTGAGGGATAAGTTCCTAAATGCTAATACTTTCGGCGAAGCCACTCCGCGAAACTAAAACTCTGTGTTTCTTCTGAACACCTCGGCGGAGCCACTCCGCTACCTATAACTCGGCAACCTTGCCCTCGTTTATCGCTCTTACACTCTTACATATTAGCCCTAGCCCTTCAAAGTCCGGTCGACACGGACGGCTAGCCGCTCGGTGCCTTTGCTATACTTCATGGGAATACGCAGTAGAATTCATCGAGTCACGGAATACTCATTTTCCATCTCGCAGTGATCGACGGCGTCGGCAGAGTCAAAACAGGCACGAACCAGCCTGGCTGGCTCGAACCAGCCTCTCTCCGGCTAGTTGAATTGTCTAGGTCTCTAACTTACTGAGTTGTATAGTATGGTTTAGGCTAGTCGCGTCGATATATGGCACAATCATTGGGGGCAAGATAGTGAATACCACCTAGAGAGGGAGAGAGAGAGAGACAGAGACAGAGAGAGAGAGAGAGAGAGAGAGAGAGAGAGAGAGAGAGAGAAAGGGAGAGAGTGGGAGAGAGGGAGAGAGAGTGGGAGAGAGGGAGTGAGAGAGGGAGAGAGAGTGAGAGAGAGAGAGTGGGAGAGAGGGAGAGAGAGAGAGAGAGAGAGAGAGAGAGAGAGAGAGAGAGAGAGAGAGAGAGAGATAGAGAGAGAGAGAGAGAGAGAGCGAGAGCGAGAGCGAGAGCGAGAGCGAGAGCGAGAGCGAGAGCGAGAGCGAGAGCGAGAGAGAGCGAGAGCGAGAGAGAGAGAGAGAGAGAGAGAGAGAGAGAGAGAGCGAGAGCGAGAGAGATCGGAGTATAAGACAAATTGTCAAGAGGTGGTCCATTTCGATGTTTCCCCGTACTCGCTCAGTTTTGGCTAGGTATTCACGCCCGTTAGGTAAATGTCGCCCTTATCGCCCTTGGCATCACTCCTGATCTTTCTTACACGCATGCCGCTAAACTTTCAGGGTTTTATTCACGCAATACACCTCGGAGTAAAATAAACCAAATTCAAGCGCAAACCTCATGATTTACCAGACGCACCCTCGCTTCGATTAAAAAAAAAAGCATCGCGCTATCTGTTACCCAAATCTACACACCCGCGCAACAAGCCTTTCCATCGCGCAACATAATTCGTCATTCCGACCAGCCCTGACGCAATGATTCGACAGCGATTCAATTAAAAACTGAGTCCCCGAGTCCTATTGAGACACCCAATAAATTTACCCAATCAACGCTTTGCCCCCCCCAAAAAAAGAAGCTTAGGTACATGGTGTTGTCGTTACGCCTAATCCTCACGCTCAGCCCGAGAAAGGTATCCCTGAACCATCAGCCGGTTGTTGCAAATCACGGAGTGAATATACAGGGTCCGGCAAAAGTCTTGTCGTATGTGGTATTCTAGTTTCTGTGTCTTCCCAGGCGCGTTTTGCCCCACCCAGCGTTTTGCTTTGAACGCCATTGTGTCAGCGCATCTATTGTGCTCCGGGGTAAAAGACCACGGATAACCTTAGGGCCAGCGGCTGATCGTGCGAGGTCATTTGAGTAGCGAGCGTGCAGTTGAAATGAAGGCTGAAAATACCATGGTCAAATATTACGATGTCAGCCTCAGGAATCGAGCCATCGGGATGATTCAAGCGGGAATGTCGCAAAGTCTGGTCGCGAATAATGTCGGCGCCCCTCTCCGACCAGTGCACCCACCAAATCGCCAGAATGGCCGCATTTGGGCGCCCGACGCAGCCAGTGTGCCCACAGCTCCTGTCAAATTCCCAGCGAAGTTGATGGTGTGGGTGATGTCACATCAAGTGCTCAGTGAGCTGCTCCACGTCATCCCGCCCAAGACGAAGGTGGACACCAAATATTATGTGGAGACCATCTCGGGAGAATCATGCCTGTCTCCCATCAAATGGCCCAGAAACGGCTCTGTTCTGAAGCGACGGATGGTGGCTGAGAGGTCGAAAGCCATCTTCATGCAGGAAGGGGCTCCAGCGCATCGCTCTGCCACAGCCCAGCAGTGGTGCTGAGACAATCTGCCGCACTTCTGGGCGAAGGAGGAGGGGCCGGGGAACAGTTCCGACCTAAATCCCATTGAAGAGCTGTGGGCGATCGTCCAGCAAGACCTCGACAAACAGACGCCAGCAACCAACCTCGCGCAGCTGGAGACGCAGCTCAAGTCTGCGTGGTCACGAATCCAGCCGTCTGTGCTCTCAACTCTCGTGGCCAGTATGCCGAACCGTGTCCGCAAGTGTTTGCTTGTCCGTGGACAATGCATTGAGCGCTGAACAACTTTTTTATTTACAATGGCTTGAAGTGTGGAACGATTTTAAAACTACGTCAAGACTTTTGCCGGACCCTGTATGAGGGACGGGAGCTGAATGATTGCATGTTGGCAAGGATTGAGCAGACTTCTTTCTGTGGCAATTCTTACTTGAACGGCGTTGTTGACCAAGCCGGTCACCGCGAGGTCGATGATGATAGCAGTTTGTCCGTTGTCGATGACTGAGAGCGTGCACTTTCCTCGATCCAGCTCTCGATCACTGTCGTACTGGATCTTCCCTCGTCAGCTGCTGCCCGTCGCGCTCCTCCCGTCGTACTCCATCCTCCATGCACTGCCGTGTCCTCTGCGCTCCGCCCAGTCGGACTCGATGCTCCGTGCACTCCTGTGTCCTGTGCACTCCTCGGTACCCCCTCCATGACTGTCCCGTTCCTTTATACCCAGATTACTATCGCGTTGGTGTTCCAGGTGTGATAAGCATGGCTAGATACTTTTCCCGACACATGGAAGCTCGCTACAGTCGTGCCTTTGCACAAGTCCGGTGCCAAAGATCTACCAGGCAATTTTAGGCCAATCTCTATTTTACCTGTGTTATCAAAAGTGTGTGAAAAAATTGTTTGTACTCAGCTGTCATCTTATCTCGCTCGCTGTCACCTTTTAGCTCCGTCACAGTATGCTTACCGATCTAGACACTCAACGGAGGACGCGCTGATCGACGCGGTGGAGTGGATGACGCGGCGTGTCGACGATGGCGATGTTGTCGCCGTCACGTCCATCGACTTGAGCCGGGCGTTTGACAGTGTTGACCATGACGTTCTACTTAGAAAGCTGTGCTGGTATGGTATTGATCCTAGATGGTTTCGTAGCTACCTGACTGGTCGACGGCAGGTGGTGAGAGGTGGTTCCTTGTCCTTGCCTCTTTCCCATGGGGTTCCGCAAGGTTCCCTAGTCGGCCCCATCCTCTTCAGCATCTTCACAAATGACCTTCCATCCTATCTTCCTCACGGTCGCCTCATCTCCTACGCCGACGACACCCAATTACTTGACTCGGCCCGTCCTAAAGATCTATCCATCCTTAAATCCCGACAGGAGGATACCCTCCGTGCTGTCCTCTCCTACTTCACATCCAACTCCTTAAAAATGAACCCATCCAAGACCACTCTGCTCCTTGTCGGCACTGCCCAAAACCTTAAGAAAACCTCATCCTTCCACCTTACCCTGCCAGGCTACTTACTAACACCCTCGCCATTTGTGAAGATGCTGGGAGTGACCCTAGACCCCACCTTATCCTGGGAAAAGCACATCTCCAACGTTGTCAAAAAGTGCAATTCCATCCTTATATGTCTGTATAAAATTCGCCATCATCTCAGTCCCGACATCCTTAAGCTCCTTATCCAGTGTCATACCTTTCCTCACATCCTGCACTGCCTCTCTGTCTGGGGTGGCGCCGCTGCATGCCACCTTCACCGTGTGCAGAAGGCGATGAATTTTGGTGCGAGGGTTGTCTCTGGCGTGCCCAGGCATCACCATGTATCGCCGATCCTAGCTGCGCTGGGCTGGTGTGACGTGCGCGAGCTGGTTGAGCGCCGTGACTGCCTCGGCGTCTACAGGGCGCTGAGGGACCCGCACGCTCCCGCGGCGATCCGCTCCCTGTTCGTCCCTCGTACAGCGGTTTCCCGGCGCAGCACCCGGTCGACTGAGGCGGGCGCTCTCGAGCTGCCTCTATACCGCCTGTCCGCGTCGCGCCGCGCGTTTTCTTACCGAGCGGCCGCGGCGTGGAACCGCCTGTCGCCGGCTGTCACCGGCTCTGTAACCCGCGCCGAGTTTCTGCGCCGGCTATCGAACTAGTCGAGGGTCTGGTTTGTCCGACTTTGGTCCGTGTTTTTATATACAGGGTGGGGCAGAAAGATTTACCTCTTGATTTTCTTAAATATTTCGGCCCTGAGCAAAGATATCAAATTGATTTCTAGCACATATATGCAGTAACAGGTACACTTCTCAGCGACGGCATTATGACTCAATATAGTCACCTTTGTCCTTCACCACTGCCTCGAAACGTTCCTCTGCGGAGGGGCACGAGCGCCGCACGGTGTCCCCGCCAAGATTCGACGGTGCCGTCTCAAGGGTCAGCTTCAGGGCGGCGATTCTGCTGTGTGCTGCTGCACACACCTTCCTCTCCTAGATGGTCCAGATTGCGAAGTCCATCGGGTTCAGGTCTGGACTTGATAATGGCCGAATGTCTTTGTCCCAGAACCCAGGCATGTGGGTCTTCCACCACGGTTGAGCGATGTTGGCCGTTTGCGGCGGCGCACCGTCCTGGACGAAGACGTATCCGTCTCGGAACGATTGAGTGACCCAAGGCAAAACATGTTCCACCAGCAGATGGACTTAAACCTGTAAATTAACTTTTACAGCCTCCTTGATGAAGACCAAGGATCCTTTTGAGTCGTCGGATGCGACGGCAGCCCAAACTAAGACACCAGCAGGCTTCTGGCGACGAAAAATGGTGCGAATAGCAGGATCAATGCTGGGTGAACCATCTGCCAAAATTTTGACGTTTTGCGAGTGTCTCTGGGGCTCAAGCATGAACATGTTGTCATTGGACCAGAAGAATACCTTGTTACCGGCGCTCCTGATCTCCTCAAATGTCTTTTGGGTCCTGTGTAGCCGCTTTTCCCTGGATGCCGCCGAAATTAGGTGCCGATGTTGCACCCTGTATGAAATAAAGCCCAAGCGGTCGTTTATGATTCTTCTGGCGGTTCTGGGCGAAACACCGAGTTCCCTTGGCAGTTTGCGCATGCTTCGCCTAGAACTTGAAACACCTTCTTGTGCACGATATTAATCAGCTT
Organism: Amphibalanus amphitrite; assembly: GCF_019059575.1. NCBI lineage: Eukaryota > Metazoa > Arthropoda > Thecostraca > Balanomorpha > Balanidae > Amphibalanus > Amphibalanus amphitrite. The sequence goes on along the minus strand of NW_024881703.1, from coordinate 220,955 downwards.
TTTGAAGCAGATATCCCTTATTTTGCCTGGCATGGACTTCGTCGACACCAACCCTGTCTTTTTAAGTCATTAATTACACTGCAAACAGTTTTTACGGCAACACCGAGCTGTTTGGCAACGCTTCAGGAGCTATGGCCAACCTACTTTAGCGACGCAATTTGGGCTCTCTTAGTCATCTTCGCCATATCTAACCAACAAATATTACGAAATGCAAAAACGATCTCAATGTTGATACATGAGTCAGTTGGGAAGCTGCATGCAAAGTTTTATCAAAATCCGTTCATAACTTTTTGAGTTATGGACTGAAAACAAACAGGTAAATCTTTCTGCCCCACCCTGTACCCATCTCTTGATTGTGATTTACTGTGATATTGACTGTGTCATGTTTTTATCTATGTACTCTGACTCGGACTAAACATTAAGCCACTATGTGGAAATGTCCTCAATACACCGAACTTTGAACTTTGAACTTTTAGATAATTCGTCGGTGTGGCGTGATAGGCCTAGTATCTTTATCTGTATGATGACTCATGAGTGGCATCGGTCCTGGTTATTGACTTTCTCCCAGCTGGTTGTAATTGGGCCGGGTGCAGTGCTTATCACTGTTGCTATCTTCTTGCCATCTGTCGAGCACACCTTTGTTCTGCTGGGAAGCTGAGGTAGGGTAGACCGGGGCAAGTCGCCCCGCCGGGGTAAAACGCCTCACCGATGTTTCTCGGAACTGGCAGAGTTCTGGGGAAACATCCTCTCTTCTATAAAACGTGCACTATATGATCATTATATGAACAGACTGGAAAGATATTGTGATGACTCTTTCGAGAGATATAGCCAAAAATGTGTTTTTTGAGTGATTTTTATGTTTTGTTGTCAGATTATGTATCATGGCGTTCTTTTATGGTCCACATCAGGTTAACGACTTGTATGTATTTTGAACAACTATTGTCTAACGCTTAGCATGCCGGGTTGGTTCGTGTTGAATTACGTTTTGCTGGAGTGCAAGGCGTTGTTCTCTGACCGAACTACGTGATGGGGTAAAACGCCCCAGTAGGTCGCGGGGCAAAAAGCCCCTGGGGCGTTTTACCTCATGTGTTGTTCGGGCAACCCACTTTCTAATGTTCGGTAGCTGGCGAACAGTACGTTTCTATGCCTTTATGTGTATTTTTCTCAGCAACTGGATGGCAAAGGAAGTATTTTGTTAACATTTGCATTGCAATAATTTATCATTTGGTCTTATGAGGTAGGTGAAAAACCTGCTCATGCAATAGTGTCATAGCTGAACACCTGACAGGATGGAATGTGCTAACTTCAGTGCCGTGCCTCCAGAGGTCTAACGGACCTCTCACATAAGATTTAGCCAACTACCATGTTAAATCTTTAATCTAAAGTATGGGGCTACTTGCCCCAGGCCGTGGGGCGTTTTGCCCTGGGGTTGGGGCAAAATGCCCCATTTGCAGTTGCTTCACATATCACTTCCTAGCTTGGAGTCCGATCATAAGTGAATGAATTTGAGGGGTGCAATTTAAAGTAAAATGTCCAAAGAACGCATTGAGCACAAATTTGGCCTTCCAGGTGATGTGGGACAAAATTTATGTAGCAAAATAAATTATCTGGGGCGTCTTGCCCCAGGCTACCCTACACTGTCCGGCGTCGGCGCTTTATTGCTTGGTTTGGTTGTAATCACGATATCTCGGGTATGTATGGGCCGCCATGGTCATTGAACTTCCCAGCTGTTCCTGTTTTGGCCGAACGCTTGTGATATTAGCGAATTCGTCAGTTATTACTCTGTTTGCTGGACGCTCATTTGTCCCAGCTGCCGTCTAGTATCAGAAGTCCCCGACCGTCGGCGTCGCTGCTCGTCAGGTGAATGCCAGATACGGGCATTGGCGTGCCCCACTCTCGGCACGGAACATCTGCTCTTCTGGACGTACCTATTTGCACCTCCGATTCCGCAGGGAGGGTGACTGGGAAATTTGGTTAGCGTCTGTCGGCGGCTGATAACTTCGTCGGCGTGAGTGTAATTTTGATGGCTTGACGCCTTCTATTTGCGGTACTTGCGGCATGATACGGCCCGAGGGGTCCCTGCGTCAGCTGTTTCTTGTTTGACATGCTCACACCGGTGTCGATCCACTAGGTCGAGGCGGTGCCGGTGGCGATATCCCAGGCGCAGGTGCAGAGGGTTGGCGCACAGGATGCCGGCCGATTGCGCTTTGGAGAGATAAAGTTCCGTTATGAGCTTTTCCTGTAGATGCGGGCGGGGAGGCGGCAGTGTTTACACCTCTGCAGTGCCAGGTGTAGCCCGTTTTTGGCGTGGCCACCCAATTGGCGTGCGACCGATAAGAGGGGTCGGCGCTACGTCGGGTCCAGGTGGGGTAGGCCATCTGCCGCCTGCGCCCTGTTGACCCGCGTTGTCCATGAATGTGTCGGGAATTGAAGCGCCGTTCTTCTCTCACTTTTGCGTGTTTGGCTTTTAGTCTCACACCAATATGCATGCCTTTTGATTCTGTCAATTCCTGTAAGCTGTGATTCGAAAAAAAATGTGGCTTCCGTCACATTTTCAAATTGTGCCCCCACAATTTTGTTTCTTAGTGTGTGTGCGTGTTTGTGTGCATGTGTGTGTGTGTTTGCGCGTGTGTCCAATGCAGGCTGGGTTTCTTCAGTCATCGTCACGATTTACCTGTTTTTGACTCTTGTTGTTTTGTTTTCTCTTGTCTGTGTTTGTCCTTTGAACTACTTTTTTCATTGACTCCTTTCTTCTTTAGCTGTGTTCGTGTACACTAATCGTGGGCTGATGGCGGCTGATGGTTCATGACTATGGTTATTGTTTTTGGACTATTATACAGACATAATCTAACCATCTAAGTTCTAAACATTGTTCACGCAATCGATTGTAACATGGCTTTTAACGCCGACGCAACGATAGAGAATGCCATTGTTCCTATGCTTTTACACGAAGCAAACAGAAGTGTGTTTTACCTAGTAACAATAAAGCAAACAGTATTTTTTTTTATGTGGGCGAGGATGGATGACATGATTATTAATAATATAACGAGGCTTGAAATGATCTCACGCATGTCAAAGTGTTTTTATTTTAGGCAAAATAAATATCTAAAACAGTAAAACAAGCTTTCGGCATTACGCCATCATCAAGTTTGAATAAATTAACATGTTTTTGATTTTCAAAAGCTAGAGCACAATCATATTGTTCCAGGCATCCTCATAGCAGCTCACTTTTTTAAACGTATTGCAATACGTATTGCAATACGTTTAAAAAAGTGAGCTGCTATGAGGATGCCTGGAACAATATGATTGTGCTCTAGCTTTTGAAAATCAAAAACATGCTAATTTATTCAAACTTGATGATGGCGTAATGCCGAAAGCTTGTTTTACTGTTTTAGATATTCATTTTGCCTAAAATAAAAACACTTTGACATGCGTGAGATCATTTCAAGCCTCGTTATAAACAGTATTTTACCTAATCTCCCCACAGCTCGCTTACACAAAGCCCCCTTATTTCTACTACCACGCCGCAATGACATGTCACATGATAAGATCCTCGAACACTCCATCCCACCTACTGTTTGACTGCTGCTGCTCCAGCTTCCGAGAATGCAGGCTGGTGTCCAGTGTCCCCCGGACTGTTGAAGTCCAGTGATTCGGCGTGGGCCTTCTCTTGCACGTGTTGCACGCCGCATTCCGCCACGTCTGTCGTTCTCGGCTCCAGTCGGCTCTCGTAGTGAGGCGGCCAGGCTTATGGCGACGCCCGTGCCTGCTGTTAGACATGAGAGGGGTATTCTGAGCGGACATTGAGCCGCGGTTCTTGATTGATGGATAGCTGGATATTCCTTGGGGTTGGATCTTTGCATCGTGGGATGGTTGGGATCGTTGGGATAATTAGAATAGATGACAGGTCAGTAGTATATGATGACATGTTCCGCTGAGCTGACTCAATGACTTGCTATCAGGGCAGGCTGCCTCTTGATTTCCGTTCTTGTTCAATTGCGGTGACTTCATTCCACGGTGCAGGTTAGGGTCATGGAACGTAGGTTGCTGAATAACTGCAAACATAACAAACGATTTGCATCTTCTTCATGGAACACGGAAGAATGCTGTTTTGAGGGACATTGCATTGAAGGAAAAACTTGTGATCTTGCTGACCGGATCGCGATTTTTTGTAATGAGTAATTATTTTAGGAGAAGGCGAGAGAGCTGCATTCGTACATATATTTAAGAGTCTGCTTGCTTGTATTTTCCAGTCGGCTGTCATCGGAGCGGAGATAAACTTTGCCTGCCCCATTTTCCATCTTTTGCCTTCTCTCTTCTACAGGGTGTTTCAAAATTAACGTTACAAGATCAAAGCTCAATATCTCTGGGCATAATGACTTTATTTCCGCCAAAATTGCACCATATGCACCCAAAACCACAGAGACCAACATCCTTAAGTCCTACTCGAAGTGGCCGCCTCCAGCCTTCACAGCGGCAGCCAACCGTCTCCTGAAGTCACGGACTGCGGCACGCACAACCGCGTCGGGGATCTTCTGCCAGGCGCTGATCAGAGATCGTTTGAGATCGTCGATCTTCTTGTGCGGTTTGGAGCAGGCTTCCTTCTCGAGCACGGACCACATCGTGTAATCCATCGGATTCAGATCTGGGGATGATGGGGGCCACTGGTCCTTGGTGATGAAGCCTGGGCAGTTGTCTTCGCACCACTGTTGGGTGACGCGCGCGGTGTGGCTTGTTGCGCCGTCCTGCTGAAAAGTCCAGCTTTTGTCTCCGTACGTCTTCTTGGCCCACGGCTTCAGCGTCTGTTCAAGGATGGTCTCGATGTAGGTTTCTTTGTTGATTTTTACGCCCTCGGCGTTGGTTTTTACGCCATCTGGCACAAAAACCAACGGCGACTTTCATCTTCAGGCGCGAAGGTACTGGACTCGAATGACCTCTAGACTGCAAGGAGGGTCAAGGTCTGTGCCCCCTGGCGACCGACAGCTGTTGCGGAGTTTCATGCACTAGTGCCCCCGATCCACATCGCGGCGGGCCGCAGGGGGCACGCGTTAATCCACCCACACATCCCAGCCGCCAGGTCGGCTCGCCGGCTGGCACGCAAGTCACCTTTCTGACACGAGGTAGGAAATGACGTCATTGCCATTGAAGCCTGTGCGTTGAAGACTTGAAATTCATACAGGAGGTGCGTAATAGATACCTGTTGACTACACCACGCAGCCATGTACAGCCGTCTTCAAACAGGTCCGCGAGCAACAAGCTTATCACACAGGCTCTAATCCTGATATTCGAGATAATCGCAGACTCGGACCTCATTTGGATCAGTCTTTCATCTGCTATACCCATTATCTGTCCAAAGGGCATTCAAAATGCAATTAACCAGGACCAGAATTATGTGCTCTTTCCAATGGTGTATAGTGTTTTCAGAAAAACCACATTTAAGTGCACCAAAATTGAGTGGGAACTCTTGTAACGGTAATTGTGAAACACCCTGTATGTGAGGAGCTCCTTCCGGAAACTGTTCCCGTCGCTCGCTATGACGGCCCTCTGCATTTTTCGTCCCGATGGCTTTTCAAACTTGGTTCAGTACATTTGCTTCCCCACATTTTGCTATTTGTGGAATCCAATTTGCTTATCTTGCACTTGATGTGCATCTTCCCTCAGCATGATACTTGTCTGCGTTTGGTGTCGTGTCTGCATCTTCGTTTTCTGGGTTCTTCGGTTCAAGCAACTCTGCTGCCTTCGTGTTGAAAGTCAATTGCAATGCCCCACGTTTAGGGCGCCAGTACTGTATATGTCAGTTCCCCAATTTAGGTTCCACTAGGCAAGTGAAGATTTTAGAACCCAATTTTGAGGTGGAGCAGCGCCGGGCGCGAAGCCACGGGTGCTCTCAGCACAGGTAGTGATGCAAAGGGGACGGAACAGATCAGCAATGAGCGATCGATGTCCGCAGGTCTCCAAGCACCGCTTCCTCTTTTTATACCCAGAACCGCTATCGTATAGGTCCCGGCAGCTGTGTGATAACGTAGACTTGATAATTCATCGGTGTTAGCTTGTCGTTTGGCAAGGGTGCTTTTTCTTTGTCCTTTGTTAGGGCTTGTGTGATATGACGCGTATCTCTGCTCCGCATACTGAATCGTGAGTGGGGTCGGTCCTGGTTATTGTTTTTCTCCAGCTGGTTGTAGTTTGCCCGAACGCCGCAGTTATGACGTTGGTTATCTCCTTGCCACCTGTCTCATACACTTCTGTTTTTTTTTTTCGGGGTGCTTCTCCTGTGCTGACTTTTCTGCTTTGCAGGTGGTCGGCAGCGTCGATGCCACTCTGGTGAATGCCTGATATGGTTGGCCATTGACCCGCGATCCTTTCGGTGGAACACCTGTCCGTGTGGTCTCATATTTCGCTCCTTTGTCCCGCTGGAGAAGGAGAGGCGTGTGCGACCTTATTGCTTTGTTTGGTTGTAATAATGATGCTTCGAGTATTGGTTCACCCGTAGATTGCTTTGTTTGCTGGACGCCTATTGTCCCAGCTGTCCTTCCGTCACACCGGCGTGGTCTCCGACCGTCGGCGACGCTGCTCGTCCAGCGAATGCGTCATATGGGCGCAGGTGTCCCCCAGTTCCAGCGGAGCACCTGTGCTGCTTGCCGCTTTGTCCCTGCGGGCGTCATAATACCCGGTTTCGGCGCCTCATTGCTTGTTCTGGTCGCTATCATGATATCTCGGGTGAAAATGTGACGGAAGCCACATTTTTTTGAATCACAGCTAACAGGAATTGACAGAATCATAAGGCATGCATATTGGTGTGAGACTATAAGCCAAACACGCAAAAGTGAGAGAAGAACGGCGCTTCAATTCCCGTCACATTCATGGATAACGCGGGTCAACAGGGCGCAGGCGGCAGATGGCCTACCCCACCTGGACCCGACGTAGCGCCGACCCCTCTTATCGGTCGCACGCCAATTGGGTGGCCACGCCAAAAACGGGCTACACCTGGCACTGCAGAGGTGTAAACACTGCCGCCTCCCCGCCCGCATCTACAGGAAAAGCTCATAACGGAACTTTATCTCTCCAAAGCGCAATCGGCCGGCATCCTGTGCGCCAACCCTCTGCACCTGCGCCTGGGATATCGCCACCGGCACCGCCTCGACCTAGTGGATCGACACCGGTGTGAGCATGTCAAACAAGAAACAGCTGACGCAGGGACCCCTCGGGCCGTATCATGCCGCAAGTACCGCAAATAGAAGGCGTCAAGCCATCAAAATTACACTCACGCCGACGAAGTTATCAGCCGCCGACAGACGCTAACCAAATTTCCCAGTCACCCTCCCTGCGGAATCGGAGGTGCAAATAGGTACGTCCAGAAGAGCAGATGTTCCGTGCCGAGAGTGGGGCACGCCAATGCCCATATCTGGCATTCACCTGACGAGCAGCGACGCCGACGGTCGGGGACTACTGATACTAGACGGCAGCTGGGACAAATGAGCGTCCAGCAAACAGAGTAATAACTGACGAATTCGCTAATATCACAAGCGTTCGGCCAAAACAGGAACAGCTGGGAAGTTCAATGACCATGGCGGACCATACATATGAACCAATACCCGAGACAGTGGCGCAGCCAGGGGGGGTCAGAGGGTCAGCTGACCCCCCCCCCGAAATTTCTGTCAGGGGCCCGTTCGAGAGAGAGAGAGAGAGAGAGAGAGAGAGAGAGAGAGAGAGAGAGAGAGAGAGAGAGAGAGAGAGAGAGAGAGAGAGAGAGAGGGAGGAGAGAGGTCCTAATCTAACCGGACGAGAGAACTGGCCCTGACCCCCTGGGTGCATGGGGCCCGGGCCCCCCGTGGATGGGTCCGGACCCCCGGGAGAACGGGCCCCGGGCCCGGGTGGACGGGGCCCGGACCCCCCCCTCCGGCCAGACGGCGGTGGTGCGGTCGCCGGCCATTCTGACGGCCGCACGGTGGGCGGTAGCGACGTCCACCGGGACCGCCGCCTGGGGGAGCGCGGCCGCCTCCTTGGCGATCTGGTCGTCGCGCTCGTTACCGTCGACGCCGCAATGGGACGGCACCCACTGCAGGTGGATCCGGCGGGACGGACCGGCCAGGGCCGCTAGTTCGGTCCAGATGGCGGCTCCTAGCAGGGTCTTCTGGGACGCCGGGAGGCCTCGCGTCAATGGTGCAGTAACTGGTCCGAGTCACTATTCAAGCCACTCTTCGGGAGCACGCAGCAGTCCCCATCCTCTGAGAGGACCGGGGGGACGCCGGTTCGGTGCACCACATGAGGGCAGGCCACTGGGGCCGCTCGCTCCAGTACGTACACCAAATCGGCCGTCTCCCCTCCGCGGCAGGCCAACAGTGCCTGGACAAGCGGTGCCCCGCGGCGCTCTGCGCCGTGTGCCGAGAAGAGTTTTATGTCCTGGAGCACGTGCTGCTCCGCTGCCCGGCCGCTGGCACCCGCCAGTCTCGAACACACCGCTCCACCTATTTTTATGACCCCGCAACTTCCGGCCCGGTCCTTGCCGTGCCACGTGGAAAGTCATGGGTGTCAATGTTGATCCGCTCAAGTGATGTATTTTTAGGCTTGTTTAGAGCCTGGAGGCTTATTTTTAGAGATCTCCGCAGCCGCTAGGTCGATCAATTCACGGTCATTTATGTCATTATGTCAGGTAGTTGCATCCCTTCTACCAAAACCCTATCGGAGTACTCTCGATGCATCTAATTGCTCTCCTCGGTCCTCCGACGGCTAAGCCCTCAGAAACCATCAGAGGCCATCTCGAGGACCTCGCCAGCCGTTTTAAGCCCTTATGCAGAACTGGGCCCTCGGAGAAGACCCTTAGAGGCCGGCACGAGGCCTTCAAAGGCCGGTATAGGCTTCTAGATGTTCCCTGGGTTCCATGAGGTCAGCAGGGGCCTCTTAAGGCCATCGTTCGTAGGGCCCTGAGGCCAGCGTGGGTTCACCTGTTCGTATGGGCCTTCAAAGGCCAGCATGAGACCTCAGAGGTCGGAGTGAGGCCTCTGAGGACGACATGGAGCCATCAGGGGCCAGAGCAGGTGTCATAACTCGAGTTGGGACCTCTTAAAGCTTAGGGCATCAGCTCTAAACCAGCAAAGGGCCCCTAAGAGATCGATATTGGCTCCGTTAGGGCGACCTGAGGCTCTTAGACCTATACTGACTGCTGAGGCTTAAATGGACCAGCTTAGTCCTTAATGACCTAAGAACCAGGGGTCCGACGTGAAGCCTCCAAAGACTGCGTGGGATCCTCAGAGATCGACCACTTGGAGCTCTTAGAGACCGGCGTAAGGGCACTGACAAGCGTGGCTCCTCAGTTACCAGCATGGCCCCTAGCAGTGTGTGCAGAAGCCTGTAGACTGTAGAGCCTAGAGGTCACCAGAAATCTCACCAATGCTCACCATAAGTTTTTGACAGTAACTTTTGATGGAGACATGATGATGACAGTGTGATGAAAGCATCTGCAATTTTCAATGCGTTCGGCTCAGCAAAGCAGATTTATTTTTATTTTATTTGCAGCAAAGCATGGGTTTTTCGGTCCTCTGGCCACTGTTGTCTAATCTTTTCTTTCACTGCTATCATACGCCTCGCCTCGTATTCAACGTAATACTGCCAACAGACCTCTCTTTTGTTGCTTCTGATATGGTTTCCTACATTGAGTGAAGGAAATTTGCGCTCATTAACTTTAACGCTGTAGATACAAAAAGGAAATCTTCATCGAATTTCGAAGGGAAGCCGAACCTGAAGAATCGTCAAGTTTTGGTGTTCACTGTTCAGGGTGCCGAGTGGTATATACAGGCGCAAAAGTTTATCAAGAAATGGGGGAGTTAACATTGCTGCCCCCCCCCCACCTCCGAAAGTGGGGGGGGGGCATGGCCCTCCGGTCGCCCCCTTTCCCCCTGTCCCCACGCCTATGTAAAACTCAGCTCCGGTTTGTGAGAACAGAAAGGTAAATGATCCAAAAAAGTGAAATATCAATGGAAATGCATGTTGTTTTCCATCAAAATTTTCAATTTATAGCACATTGAGTTGAAGAGACCGCTGACTGGTTCAGTCAGAGACTTGCTCATGTGATAAACTTTTGTCAAAGAGCCCAGCCGAGCCCAAGAGGCTGAAGACCAGTTTCAGAGTATTCAGACTAAGCAGAAACTCAGCTCATGCCCGGTACAAAGATTCCTACTCAGACTCAAGGTCAATGGTCATGTTTGAATTTTGATGGCATTTTCATGACAACATAGTGATGCAGGCCACATAAGCCATATTTCCATTTTTGACAGTTAAATGTTGATGACATTTATGGTGATGCCCGCCATATAGGTAAGTAATGCATCATCCCTTGGGATTTTGCTATTCTTTAACATTTTTTCCTCGTTGCAGGATGCGACCTCCAGAAAAATGAACCTTCAGTGCACAAGGGATTCCAGAGAAAAACTGTTCGGGCGCGCTCATACAGGCGACGCCGTCGCCATCACCAACAGTCCCGCGCTCGGACGCCCATCGGATACAGGTGTGTCGGGTCTGGGGGGGGGGGGGCTTGCTACGGACGAGGGAACCCGCACACAAGAACTGAAGAGAGGACGGCAGGAAGGTACAGGCCTGTGTGTGTGTGTGGGGGGGGGGGGGGTAGTTACAGGGAAAACGTTAGTGCACAGCAACCGCCGCTTCTTATGGTGCATCAAAGTAAATGCGTGGGAAACTGGTAAAATGTTATTGATTTACTCAAAATACTGATAATTGACCTGACCTGTGTGTTCTGGTGTTCAGATTAAGCTATATAATGTCAAGGGTGACCTGGAGCTGGCCGAGCTGGCTACGGCCGTGGTCCCGAAGGTGGGCGCCGACGGGGAGGGTGACGCGCAGGTCCACCGCCAGTGACAGAAGCGTCTAAAATTTGACCTAGTCCAATCCCCGTGTCAGGTCGGTATTTGACCCAGCCCCCACCCCTTGTCAGCTCGGTGTTCGACCCAGCCGTTCCTCCTGTGTCAGCTCAGTGTTTGACCCAGTACCCTGTCTCTTGTCAGATCGGTATTAAACCTAACTACTCCCCGTGTCAGCCTGTGTTAACCCAGCTCCACCCCTGTGTGATGCCAGACGGAGGAGAGTGGGGCGCTGGACGAGCCTGTCTCTTGCCGTGCTGAAGACGCTGCGTCGGAAGACCGCCAGTTCCGGTTGGTGAATCTGGCTGCTCTGACTCCGTCCAGCTGGCCGACGGGCGAGTGCCTACACAGCAGCTCGCTGGCGCCGCCGTTGCGCGCGCGCGTCCAGACGGCAGTCGGCCCGCGGGCCAGCCTCGCAGCATCTGTAGTGGCCGTGCTGCGCGGAGGAATGCATCCGGGAGCTGCCGGATGAGGCCGTCTGGATCTGTTCGGACGGGCCGGCGGAGGATGGTTTGGCGGCGGTGGCTCCCTGCTCCGCTTACCAGATGGAGACGACTGGGTTATACGGGTTCCGGCGGGCCGCTTCTGCTCCAGTGCGTGCGCGGAGCTCACCGCGCCCCCGCCCCGGTCCAAGCCGCTACCAGATGGAGACGACTGGGACATATGGGTCCCGGCGGGCCGCTTATGCTCCAGTGCGCGCGCGGAGCTCACGGCGCCCCCGCCCTGTCCGAGTGCTACCAGGGAGAAGGCTGTTACACTTATCAGCGCTGGTCGGGCCACTGGGGATGATCGGGGCAGCATCTCCACCGGATTGAAAGAAGGCCAACGTCCGAGTGCGCCCAGTGCAGTCAGCAGTGACACCGAATGTCCAACAGGCCGCTGCCTGGTCTGCGGCGAAGCAGCAGACAATTAGGCGCACGTGTTGCTGGAGTGTCCGTGCTTTTACGGCCTCCGGCTCCGTGCGCGGGGAAACATCGTCGGCGCGGCCCACGATGTCGAACGCGACAACATGGTGGCGATCTTTGTCGCCGGCTACAAGGCCCACAAGAGCCTTGTTTTGGCTACGGCGGCAGCTTTGGGGACACCACAACAGCTGACGGCGGCCGCGGCCCCAGAGATGCGCACCTGCGGGCAGGGCGGCCGCTGATCTACGTCTCAGCTGATTATACTGAACAGGTGGGTACTAGGTGGGGGGGGGGGGGGGTACCGATGGAAGCTATGTACAGCCCACCGCTAAAGTAATGTAGGGTTTTACCAATCTCAACGGTTGGCTTTGACTGGCGATTGTTTAATGCGGAGTGATCGAAAAGAAGATGTCAATAGCTAAAGTTGCAGCTGCAAGGGTGACGATACACATAAGCTACATTCAAAGTTTCATTGTAGTCTGGCTAATCGTTCCTAAGCTTCATAAGCAGAACATACCCATGACTGAAACCCCACATTACTTCTGCTGTGGACTGTACGTCATGGTCGCTCTGATATGGCTGTTGAACTGGCTTGGCTGATAGTGCATCTGCAGGGTCAGCGGGGAATTGGTCTCCCGAGCCTCGTATTGCAGTTGTGCGGCAATTATGTGCCGTACCATGAACCGCCAACGACGTGTTTTTGGTAATTTGTGATACTTTATAGTGTCTCGTACTACTAGCTTGGCCTTTTTCCGTGTCCGTGCTGTCAGTAATTATCTTTCCTAATATCAGCTACCTTTTGCATTAGCTCCTGTGGTGACTTACTCTCTGACATTCCCTTTTCGGCCTGTCGAGTAACCGCCTATGCGTTGAAAGCTCGGTGTTCGCCCAGCCCTCTCCCCGTGTTTGTTCGGTGTTTGACCCGGCCCCCTCCATCGTGTCAGGTCGGTATTAGACCTAACTACTCCCACGTGCCAGCTCGGTGTTCGATCTAACCTCTCTTCTGTGTCAGCCTGATGTCTTACCCAGACCCCTCCCCGTGTCAGATCGGTATTTGACCCAGCCCCCACCCCTTGTCAGCTCGGTGTTCGACCCAGCCGTTCCTCCTGTGTCAGCTCAGTGTTTGACCCAGTACCCTGTCTCTTGCCAGATCGGTATTAAACCTAACTACTCCCCGTGTCAGCCTGTATTAACCCATCCCCACCCCTGTGTGATGCCAGACGGAGGAGACTGAGGCGCTGGACAACGAGTCTGTCTCTGGCCGTACTGAAGACGCTGGGTCGGAAGACCGTCAGTTCTGGTTGGGAATCTGGCTGCTCTGACTCCGTCCAGCTGGCCGACGAGTGCGTGCCAAGACAGCCGCCGCCGCCGCCGCGCGCGCGCCAAGACGGCCGTCTACCGGCGCCGATGCCGCCACGCGCACGTTAGACGCCCGTCCACTGGTGCCACCGCCCCACGCGCGCGCACAGTCGGCAGCCGCCGCGTATGCGTGCCCGCCCAGAAAATGCGCTCTGCCGCCGTTGACTGCGGCTCGAGATTCATGTTCAAGGTTTAGGCATACACTCATGTTAATTGTCTACATTCATGAAGGTGCGTGGTGACAAAGATGCCTCGTCTGTGGCAGCGGATTTGCTTGTTCCGCCTCAACATGTGCAAAGTTGTTATGTAAACTGATGCGCTCGGCATTCGCCGTCCGCTCGCGCTGGTGGCGCGCGAACGAATGACCTGGCCCTGTTCATGCGGACCTGACGAGCGGCGGTATGACGCAATCACATAGGCGGATTACCTTTCACCGCGAAGAAAATCATTATCAGCTGGCTTAAAATTATGCAATTGTTTGCTCTCAGTTCGCCAGGTAATATCATTCTTTGATCATTCATGCTGACTTGCGTGGCTGATATTTGATAATATATAGTGTGAAGCGTTCCATTTTTTTTCTTATTTCAAAACTCATCTGTGTATCTCGCAACAATAATCAACCGAGTCTTTTCTGTTCTGCAGAATTTGGAAGCTGAGCGAGACTTAAGCAATACATTTGAATAATTCGAACAGTCGATAGTAAGTGTATTCATGCCCATGTGATATGACCTCGTTTAACTCTTTAGCAGCTACTTTCTTGCTTTTTGACGGGGTGATCGGTGCCGACAATTCACGCTTCACTCGAGTTCATCATTCCGAACAATCATCAGATCTCCACACATTGTTTATATAAAATTTGCACACACATTTTAGTGTTTATATGTTTGTGTATAGTGTGTAGGGAGGGGGAGGGGCTCTAAATAGCCCTCCTCCCTGTCAGGCGCGGTTTAACTAACGCTCGCCGGCCGAATGGTAGGGGGGGGGGGGGAGCGCCGCGCCTTTTATATTTGTTTTTTTTTTTTACGATAGCTCGGGACACGCTGGAGATAGAGAGCTGGACCTTAGCATACCTGACATTTGATTCAACCCGAATCTTGTGACATCATCCGCATTTTCAGGTCAGGTCAAGTCAATGACCTACGACATAAGTGAGCATCTGCACGGTCCTAAAATGTCGCAACTTCGCAACGCTCTCAGTGCCAGAGGAGCTTTCAAAGGGAGATGAAACTTACAGTGCCTAATGGCTAATATCATCTAGAGGCCTCACACCTTGTACATCTCGGATTTTTCCTAAAGGTCACATGAGTTCAGGTTATTTATTAGGGCCGAAAAGGTGAGGGGGTCGTACGGTATGTAGAAAATCAAAAACAATAGGTCTGGCGAGGGTTAAATTACGCGCATGACATACAATCTAATGGCGATAAAACACGATTAAAGGTGATACTAGAACGGGTTCATGCTTTCGAATCGAGTAAGCGAATAAAACCGTGCTTACATGGACTGTGTTAAGCTCCGCCCACAAGTCCATGGATATATGAAAATAACTCATAGAGAAATTAGGCTCCGCCCACTGTCCATGCAAACACCCTTATCACATCTTTTTTTGGTCCATGTATGTCGGTCGAATTCTCTACCCTTAAACACGTCAATTTCGGCACAGAATCGGGCTAGTAACAAGCGGGCAACTTCGCTTGTTGTCATGTCAAGAGGGCATCGTCGAAAATTCAATGACAACGGCGTGACACCGAAAAACGTGGACGTCCCTGTAAACACGGACTTTACTTCCGTCCATGCATATACGAATTTCGAGAATGGGTGTGTTCGGAGTATAAGTGTGTGCAAGTGAGTTAGAAGTGATCGTGAGTGGTGTCTTGGTACTCGAAGAGCTCCAGTTTTAGCAAAGGTGAGCTATTCTTGGCTAGCAATGGCACTGCTGCGGATTCCGAAAGACATGGCACTGGCCGCTGGGGGGGGGGGGGATGGCGGCATACTCCCGATAGGGGTTCTTTAATATCCGAAAAATATATCCTCAGATTTTTTTCTCTTGTGTTGGTGTGCAATTTAACACGCACCCTGCTTGGGTATTTATCCGAATTCGTAACCCCACTGGAGAGGGGGAGGGGGTTGGATTCTGCTTATTTCTATTATGCTCCGCGTATCCGTGCTGCTAGACTGATTTGCGATGCAATGTGGTGGCATTTGTTCCCTGCAACCTACATTCTGTGTGTAATTTCATAACGCTGTATCATATAGGTATGCATACAACTTATTGATTCCCCCATTGGGTACAGGGCAGTGGCGGATCCAGGGGGGGCAAAATGGGCATTTGCCCCCCCCCCAAACGGCATGATTTTAACATTACGCCTATGGACGATGCATGGAAAGAATCGATAAATTTTTATGGTTTGCCCCCCCCCAAACCTCTGAGCTGGATCCGCCTCTGGTACAGGGTGTCAGGTACAGGGACCCGCAGTTGCTTCTGTACACACTAGTATTTCAGCGTATTCTTTGCCTGTGACACCGATGGAGGCGAATTGGGAAATGATTGTGTGCTTATTAAAACCACCATCTGAAGGGCTTTAAACTGATGTGCTGCTCTCCTAATTCAGTGAACTTTTTATGGCTATATCAGCAAAACATTGTTTTCAGCGCTTTTCCTGCCCCATTCCTTCTGAAACCTGGAACCGCTTATTCCATTTACTCCTGCCATCTGACGATGGTCGTGCTGACTACTAGTTCCGGCGCTAGTTACTGCTCCAGTTTTGCACCCGGCACAAACTCAGGCGGCACCGGGCCGTGGCTCGACCATGGGGAGGGTCGGACCGAGCCGACTGCCTGGGGCGCGGTTAGATCGGACGCCCTGCTGGGGAAGGGGACGGGAGTGAGGGGAGTGGAGGAGGTGGTCACGTGGTCCGTCCAAGCTCGCAGACGACCTGACGTGTCCTGCGCCCAGCCATGTTCCGTGATCCAAAATGGCACGAGAGCTGTGGAATGTCTGGAGGAGACGCTTCGAAAGCGAACTTCAGCAGCACTAATTTACCGTATTCTGTGGAGATAAATTAATATTATCTTAATGCAGAAAAAATTGTATGCCCATGTATAAGCTGTATCTTTTAAAAAGTTCTAAATAGAATTATTTTAGGGACTTATAGGTTTCGTATACACAGTGAATTGTGTTACAATAAGCCGTTTCGCTGGTATGGTTACTAACTGAAGAGTTATCCTTTTTTCTCACAGGGAATGACAATACAATAACAATATAACAATACGAATAAAACCAGACGTTTCGCACAAAAAAGTACCTCCGTCAGTGGCAAGAAATGAGTAATTAGGCATACATGTTTTCTTTCGATAACATCGATGAAGTAGTTATCTTTATTTTTAAAGATATATTTTCAGCAGTTTTTTAAGCACATCATGGAAGCTTATAAACATTTGTGTATTTTATCGGCAACCCGGCTGGCCAGACCGAGACGGTGTCGCATTTAGTTCTCATCGATGTTAAACCTATACACTTATTTTTCTCCACTGACGAAGACACGTTGTTGTCCGAAACGTTTGGTTTTATTCGCATTGTTTTTATATTGTCATTGTCCGTGAGAAAAACATACTCATATGGACTGACTGGTCTCAGTTCATATAGAAATTGTTGCACATTCATCAACACAGATAAAATGAATATTAGCCCTCACCACACATATAAGTAGAGGTAAGTAGACCGCGCCCGCTGTTTTACACCAATAAATCGCGGCAAAGCGAAGGATTGCGACGATTCTTTGGTGCCCTGGAGTTAATCAATTTTACAACTTCCCGGAAAATTAAATAGCCCTTATCATTTTTGCATCTTGTCTGAGACTTTTAAATCCCTGAACCAAATTACCTTTAACCTGTGATTATTTTTCTCAAGATCATGTCAGGCCAGAATAGCAATTGAAAGTCAGCGCACATCTTCTGTGTGTTTCCATAGTCGTTTCGTGATTAGCAACGTGACAACATGTGAAATATACTATCTAATGTTTGTCTCATTAATTGTTGTGGGTGCCAAGGTCACGTGAAACTCAGGTTAAGGTCATTTACTTGAAATGATCTCGGTTAACTTCCTTAAATTTACACCTTTTTACTGTGGTTTTTAGGAAGTGTTGGTTTGAAATTTAGCACCCATTTTAGCATTTGAAAACTAGGCATACTTAGGTATCAGTTATAGTGCCTATGCAATATGTTGCAAGGCTGTAAGTGCTGGTTAACATTCTATATAGCCGGCAGAACGCCTAATGGGTGATCTGGCGTGACCCGTCCTACCCCAAATGCTTTGATACATCATCTTTGATCAAAGCAAGTGCAAATTCGGAGTCAGAAGCAAGCCAAGTCCCAGCAAATTTCACTTGTAGAAATTCTAGCAGGACCCAATTTTCCGTGCTTTTGGGTTATTAACCTGATCTGGGAGGTCAACTAGTGACCTAGGATCTCAGCATTGACCAGGACATACAAATAATTGGCTTTTTCTCGTCAGCGATGACCAGGACCCTCAAATCATCGGATTTCGCTCGTCACGAGCAGCACGCTCTTTTTTTATTTTTCAGCGAAGCTCTGGCTCTTTTTATCAAGGGCCGAATGGCTGAGGGTTTCTACGCCCCTCCGCTACATGTAAGACGCTGAAAAGAAATGCCTAAATGGGTGAGGGTTAAATATCGATTGCTTTTTAAGTGCCGAAGCCCGAAACACTTTAATTTACTTCGATAGCAGTTTTTAAGACCAACGAGCTCGAATAATATAACTTCTTGAACAATGTAAGCAACACATAAAATGAATCGTGAGAGAAGCGGCTCAAGATTAAGGAACTATGAGACACTTAATAAAAAAACGGCATAGATTAGAAACTGCACCTAACTTGCACTGGTTTTTAAACCTTTTCGTTGCAGACTGGTAGATTAAATTTTAGGATTGATTTCAGCTGATGCTCAAATGGAGCTATTCATTCGTTCATTCATGCGACCATCCAATTCCATTCATAAAAGAAGCCAGTGACAAAATTGTTCATTTTAGATAAGTGTGAAATACAAACTCAATAAAAGTTTAATGATACGGCAAATTTGACAGCTTTTATAATGAACAGACAAATAACTTTAACGAATCAAGGTTGCGAGCCCCAAATACACTGTAAAAAATATTGACGAGCTATGTGTCAAAACAAGGGTCTCGAAACAGTCACCAGGTTGTCAATGCTTCCGGTACCTACCACTTGACTAGTTACCGCTTAGTTAGCTTACAGGCTGAGAACTATCCAGATCGTTATGATCCGGTATTGTAATGATACCCTAGGTGTACCTTTGTTTTGAAGTGCTGAATTAACTATCAAGGTTGTTTGACGTTTGTTTTCGCCTCAATCCGAAACGAGGAAGACCCTCATCAAATTATTAGGTGAAAGCCAGCCTCAGGATGATCAAAATACTAGGGGTAGTTTTCAGGGCCTCCTCTAAGGATTTTTCACTGGGTGGGCAGAATTTTCGCTACTCCCCTGCCCAAGGGCGAATCCAGCCACTATTTTGAGGTTCAACCAATTTCAAAACCTGTTACCGCGGGGGGGGGGGGGCGGGGGTGAGGCGAAATAAGCAGTGCCGTTATTGGAAATAAGATGATAGTTTGCAAAGTTAACTTTTGTCGTATGTTTTATGGTTAGCGATGCTCGAGCGATTCGTTCCAGAGTTACATGTACAGCCCTCCGCAAACTGCGTGGTAGGTAGGTATTCTTATTCGGTATTCTTGCTATTTTGACAATGTACCAGTTTTTGTGACCTTGTGACCTGGCCTCGGGTCACTAGAACCTAAAACTCCAAGGCCAAGTGACAAACAGATGCTCCAAGCCGTGTCTTAACCCTCGCATGTGTGCGGCGTTTGCCAGCTTCTAATGTGTAGGGGGGGGGGGGGGTCGGTTGGACCCCCCCTTGCCGTTTGGCCCCTGATCAAGCTAGAGCTTCGCGGAAAAAACGAGCGTGTTGCCCGTGACGAGAGGAAGCCGATGATACCCAATTTTAAGGTCCTAGGTCATTGGTTGACCTTCCAGGACCAGGTCAGGTCAATGACCCAAAGTCGGGAAAATCGGGACCTATTAGAAAGTCGTAAAGTGTGGCTGCTAAGGGGTTTTTCGGGGTGCTGATCACGAAAATCGTGTTAGTTTTGATCACAGATGATGTCGTTAAGCATTTAGACCAGGTCGGGTCAGGTCAGGTCAGATCAACCAGTAGGGGTTGTGACGGGTGTTCGTAGTACCTGTCAACCGCCTCTGACAGCTTCGTAACATGTTACGAAGGCACCAAAACTACTTCGTAAATGTTCAAATGGTTGCTAAATTCGAATTCAGCTCCAAAAACTAGCCTAGAAACATGTAAAACTCGAAAAAGTGAACCGAGGTCACCCGAGGTCACCAAAGGTCAATGACCTGACCTGACCTTCAGGTGACCTTGACACCCACCCTAATGCATGGGAGCAACATCAAATCATATGTTTGAACGTTTGAAACCACGAAAAGCTTGCAAACGCGCGGCTAATGGGAGCCGACATACGCGGAATCGCGATTCCGGCCAAACATGGTCTCGGAAAAGAGGTCACAGGTCAAAGGTCATTTGGGTCAGGGTCATGAAATTTTCAGGGTAGGTGTAAAATTGATCAATGCGAGGGTACTGAAAGTTTCATTGCGATCGGCCGCTTTTTACGCGAGTTATTCGCGAAAAACCATGGGGGGTCCATCCGACCCCCCCCCTACACATGCGAGGGTTAAATTTGGTAGCGCTACGTGCTATAGAACTCACGCTATCAACGAAAAACTCTGGCATTCGGTTGCCGCTAAACTACATAGTCCAATTTTCCCCTGACCTTGTACGGGGTTTGTGACCTGGTGACCTGACCTGAAAAGACTAGAGACCTGAAATTTTCAGGACAAGTGCCAAAAGGTTGCCCCAGAGGCCCAGAGGGTATGCTAAATTTGAGCGCCGCCATTTTTACGTTATTTGTGAAAAACCTTAGGGGGATGCATCAACCCCCCTCACCGGGCGAGGGCTAACTAAAATAATACATTGTAGTAAAGGCTACCCGAACCGGTAATGATTCTTGCTTATTTGTTTAGCTCAGCCGTATTTAGAGATTTAGCTGGCTTTGTCCATGAATAACAATATCGACAGGGGCGTAGCCAAGGGGGAGGGGCCACGGGGGCAATGGCCCCCTCCCTTGAGCGCAAAACGCGCCATGGGGGAGCCCCTCAGGCCCCGGGATATTTTTTTCAAACACTGGATAAAACGTCTTTTGCTCGGAAGAAAATTGATATCGAAGTTTCATTTCTGTGGCCCTCTGATGACCCAATGGGCCCCTGCACTCATCCGATGACCCCCGGTTTCCTGGGGCCCCTGGTCGCCTAGAGGGCCCCGGTCGCTTGGGGGCTAGTCGCCTGGGGGCCTGGTCGCCTGGCCCCTGCCCCCTGGTCGCCTGGAAGAACGCTTGTCACCTGCAGTGGCATAGCCAAGGAGGGGGCCAAAGGGACCATGCCCCCCCCCCTGGAAGCCAGGGGTCCTTATTCTATAGGGGCCCTGGCTGACACAGTGGGCCCTTGGCGACGCAAAGGCCCCTGCGGCAGATCCTTTGACACAGCTGAGTAGTTATACTTTGGCCAAGAGAGCCCCAATTTTAGAGCCTTGGGGCCCTATTGAAACCAGGGGGCCAGTTGGATGGGATGGGTCCAACTTGGGTCCAACGGTGTGTAAACAGAATCAATGCGTTCCGACTGTTGGTCTGACCCTATATCGGTTTGAGGGAGCTCGGATCGGATCCACTGTCGATCTGAGGGGCCCCTATCGGTTTGAGGAAGCCCTCAAATGCCCTGAACGGGTCCTTAGTTTGTCTGAGAGAGCCCTCCGTCGGCATGACTGGGCCTCTGCAAGTGCAAGGAGGGCTTTTGTCGGTCTTAGTGGCCCTTAGGCGGCTTATATGACCCTCAGACGGCTTACGAGGCTCTCATGCGCTGTAGGGGCCTGTGACGGTCTGAAGAACCCTTATCCGACCTACGGGCCCTCAGACCGCCCTCAAAACCGACTGGCGACTCTATGAAGCTATTCGTGGGCCTATCTAACAGGGCCCATGGACTGCTTACCCCCTCAGTTCTAATATTTTTTTGTTAATAAATATTTTTCTATTTATTTGGGCCCCCTCCAAAAAAATATTGGATCCAACCAGATGGCTTTTTGGATTTTTAGGGGGTTATTTTGGGCCCCTGTGCGTTTGGCCCCCTCCTTGAGGAAATTCTGACTACGCCCCTGAATATCGGGCAACCAGAAAACTTTTTTTTTACCTTCAAACAGCCTCCAGTTTGCTTAAGACCAGAAAGGTAGTACCGGACGTCCGGCCGGACCCCAGAATTTTTGCATTTGCTTCTGCACGGGTGGAGAATTGTGCTGGACTGGGGGTGCTCGAGCTCTCCCAATTCCACGCCGGCTTGGCTTTGGAGCCGCGGCCGGGCGGCGCGGGTCAAGGTCACCGCTAGGCGGCGGCGGATTTGCTGCGCCCGAGCACCCCCGTCCCCCAGCTGGTCACAATTATCCACCTATGTGCTTCTGGGTGGGCAAATCGACGCCACTGGGTGGGCAATTGTGGTGACTGGGTGGGCATTTGCCCACCCAGTGGGTATGTTAGAGGAGGCCCTGGTATGGAGAAGGCCAATAGGTCCGGCGAGGGTGAATGGAGAGGACATACCACTGCTTTTTGGCAACATAGCGATATCTCGGCCCCATGAAGCAAATTCGTTGAACGTCTTTCAATGGTTACAGTCCCGTTTCGAATGACATGTAGCTAGAACCAGTGTGTAAAAAGAAGCTTATCGAATCATAATAAATAGAAGACGTGTACAGTGTGCAGGGCACGGGCCATGTCCAGGCGCGCACATAGGATTTTTGAATGGGGGGGGGGGCACGACCCTCGAACTGGGCCCCCCATGCCGAAGGGCCCCCCCCCCAAAAAAAAAAGAAATACGGCCCACGGGGTTATATGTATTTCGGTTGGTTTGAAGCTTGAGCTTTTGTCAATACATGGTAAAACAATTATTTCGGAACTAGCTTAATTTTCAAAACATTAATATTTTTACGCTAGCATGTTTTTTTCTCAAATGCGACTCAGAGCCCGTACATATACCTAATCATCTAATTTATTACGTAAAACATTTCAATAATAAACATTTTTGCAAGTCCCTCAGAAATCAGCCCCGATCAGCGACTAACTGCCGGCCGGCCCGGGTGGCTGATAGCAGGGGCCGGTCACTGTTTGGCCCGGTTGTGTAGGAGCGGGAGCAGCACTCCTTTTTCACGTATACGAGTATTCACATATTTTTTAGGGCACATCGACATGAAATGTCATTATAGCTGATACGATGCGGGATCACAGACTAGAGATCCAGCTTATAACTTATATTTAATGTTTAATCGATGAATCAAATCAACAGGACTATGTACGACGCATGTCGGACACGTACCCAGAATTTCGCCCAAGAGGGGGTCACCTGCTGGTCACCTGACCCCGGGCCCGCGAGTCACCCAGGGGCCCGGGGTCAGCTCAGGATAGGATGTATCCAGGACCTTTCGATGGGAGGAGGAAGGCACGGTGGGTCCAGTTTCACTAGCAGACGGGTCTCTTTAAAACGGTCTTTGCATGAGAAAATGTGGAAAATTGGCGAGTAAAAGTGCCATTTATGCCCGAGGAGTGTGCCTAATGTACGTACACTAATGCCTAATGTACATGGTATTCTACGAGCGAGCGAAGCGAGCGAGCTCCTCAGAGTCACCGGTGTGTGGCGCGCTCAGAGGTGCCAGTGAAAGGCCGTCAGATGCGCTGGTGTTGGGTCCTCACAGGCGCCGTTGCAGGGTCTTAGGGCTTAGAGACACTGGTGGGGCCATCATTGGCATGTGTGTGGCCCTGCAAAATGGCCTGCAAGTGGGAAGTGGCCCTTCATAGGCTGGCAAGGACACTCAGAGGCTAGTAAGAGGCCCTCAGAGTCACTGATACGTGGCCCTCAGAGGCGCCGGTGTGGGGACTCTCAGAGCCGCCGATGTAGGCCCTTAAGATGCGCTGGTGGGGGGTCCCTTGGAGGTGCAGTGTTCTAAAATTGGATTTTGGATGGGTGTGCTGACGGAGAAAAAAAATCGTAGGATGAGAAAAAAGGAAATAAATAACCAAAGTGTATTTGCAAAATGGTATAATGCCAATTTGTATGCCAACTGATAAACCAGGATTTCATGTCAGAATCTTGACAGGTTGTGAAACAAAAATGTGGGTGCATCAACCTGTCAAGTGACATGTAAACTGGCTGTTGGAAATACATGAAGCTTTTTTCAGAGAGGAAGCTAAGTCGGTCATTCGTATTTTAGGGATAAAAGTATTTTCCCCATTAGGTGTAATTTGCCACCAAAAAGTCTGAAAAATGGAACACTGTGGAGGTGGCGCGAGGGGCCTCGCAGTTGCCGTTGTGGGTGCCTTTAGAAACACTGGTGTGGGCCGTGTGTCTATCACAGACGGATGTGGAGCCATAGCAGCCAATCCCTCGTTGGCCGTTACTAGGGCCCTGAGGCATTGGGCCTTTATGAAGATAATTGTGGCTACATAGGAGCCAATAACGTGCCCCACAAGCCCTGTGGTGTCCTTCCGAGTTGAAGTGCGGCCAGCACGAACCCTCTGCTACCAACTGGCGCCGCAGGGCCCCTCGGTTTCGAAGAAACCCTAAACCCGAGAACGGGCACGTACCCCCTCGCTCCCTTGCTATGTCACTGAATCCAAGTGATCAGGGACCCTTTAGGTTATCAGGGGCGTTTCAGATGACCAGGGGTTTTCAATTGATCAGGGGCCTGTAGCGAGGGGATTTAGAGAAAAGAAGAAAGGAGGAATAAAATAGCTGCATCTTCTTTGCGGTTCATCAAATACTGCGGTCCTATGTTGTTCGGCTGGTTTAGCAGAAAAGAGAGAACAATTTGCTGCCGTAATGAACTCGATAGTAGAGCTGGTGATACACGGGAACTTGCGAGTCTTGGAAAAGATCCCGAGAAAGATCTAGATAGAGATCCAAGTAGTGATGGGATCCTGAGATAGATGAGATATCCAGATAGTGATCTAAAGATCCTGAGATGGCTATAGAGAGGGATCCAGATGGTGATGAGATCCACCTGATAGGGATGTGGGCATCCAGATAGAGATCTTGAGATGACGTCCACTGGGAGAGATGTAGATATCCCGATCCACCTTGCGTACAAATACATCTGATGGAAGATGCTTTTTAATTTAGAGGCTTGATGATTCTGTTCATTGTATAGACCATGATGCACGAGATGCTTCTTCACTGCTCGGATTAGGGATAGAGGGATCCGATCAGCTGGGTTTGCGGCACAGTTGGGCAGGTGAAGGACAGGGCATTCGAAGTCCCGATGACCACTGCCAAACATGTGGGTGGTAATTACATTGATAAATTGAAGGTGATCATTTGTCCAGTCACCCATTCCTATACTGGCCTTCCCATTAAGAAAATTGCCCACTTAATTCGTATTAGCGTTGCTAGTTTTAACTGCCCTCGAGAATCATTAGCTTGACTGCCCAACCTGAGTTCTGCTTAACTCCTATCGGCCTTATCCTAAGATTTATCCTTCATCATTCTTACGCTCATCCACACAAAGCATTTGCTCTCCATTCACTCACCCCAATCGATTTAGCAGCCCCCGAAATTCCCTCCGATAGTGTTAGGTGTCTGGCTGACGACGATCTCCCCGGCGAGATAAATGTCTCTTTCCGAAATCCATATGCATGCTCCGCTAACCGGCGACAAAGATACTTATCGCAGGGCCGTCCAGAATAATTGCACAAATATCCACCCTACTACTTTATGGGATCCACACACGTCCGATAGACCTATGGTACACATATACACGATTTACATCCGACTTATCTCTCTATCCGGGAGAGATTACCTATGCCCTCTTCCGGTCCGCGTGTAACACCTCCGTTCACGACCCAGGGACCACCGTTCATATCCTGGAACTCTCCTCAGGAACTTTCCTTAAACCCTGGGATTTACTTTCAAGGCCTTACGTGTCCTGGAGTACATCGTTACCTCCCCTGAGGCTGTCCAGTACCGATTAAGGTACCCTTACAAAATAAGTATGAGGACTTATTCGGGACACTACGGCTCGCCTTATCCGCACTTTTGGGTGACTCACCCCTGACCCTCGGCTTCTTGCCTTTGGCATAACTTACTCTCCACTGCACACTGTGCCAATCCTCCCCTTCCCCCTGCCGTAGAAACCTCTCACTGCCTCGTTACCCAGTATTACCTAAGCGGGAAATCTAACAGTAGCCGGTACCACTGGCGGAAAACGTGCATATGCCCTGCGTACGTGACGGTGTGTCCCTCTTATTATTCCGGTCTGGACGTGTGTGTAGAGAAGTGCATCTGTGTCTCATACGGTCATGCTGGTAAACGTTACGCCATAGGAGACGGGCAAACAAGCCGTCTGTGCCTCACAATGCCCTGTGCCAATATTGGTGGAGTAATTATTGGCGCTAACTCGCAAGAACGCGAATAACAGAAACGCATTATTTATCCAACCTAATCGTAATCTCAAGTCCTAATTGCTGCTGCACGCGTGAACCTAAGCATCAGTTCTCGTATACAATCCTAGCAGGCCTTGAACTGCTCTTGATTTAATCAGATGATCTAGAACCAATTAGTACGCACCGATCAATCGTCTGGTTGTGATCCACCGTATCATATTAAATTACTGAATGCTCAAACGGAAATGACTCCTTGAAACTCGTTCGATAGCTTTTGATGGGCTCCTAGTTACCTATACAAATTATCTTTGTAGAGTGCCAGAATATTGTCATAGGGATCCCTAGCCTTTCATAGAAAATCTAATTTAAATCATCCCATCAACAGTAAACAATGCACATCAAACCAACTGCAGTCCTAGATATCATATAGCATGTCATATTTAAAATTATGCATTAACTGTTTACGTTCGTATCCCGTGGCAACTTTCCACAACTAACCATGTTCCTATACGCTGACCTTCACCTACCGCACGCGCCCCAATTACGGCTAACCCACTGCCCTATACTGTGGCCGCTGCTCCACTCCCGACGCTGCTCTCATGTGCCATCTAGCGGCGCACGGTCCCGCGTCGCGAACGACGATTACCACGGCTGCCGGCCGGCGCCGCGTCGACAGTCGACAGTTGTCAAGGCCGCGCCGCGATGGGCGCGTCATCACTCGCGGTGCAGTACTGGTGTGTGCGGTCTATTCGGGCCGGGTAGATTCAACGAATGTGTCAGTGAGTGTGAATCTGGTAAAATATCGCTGCAATATCTCCCTGTTCGACATCTCACCAGCTTCATTCCACGTAAGTTTTTTTTTCTAGCTCCGTATCCCCTTCGATCTTTCCCAAAAGATATGATTTTTCTAGTATTTATTCTATAAAAGCACAACGATCGGTACCTATATTAGTCGCATATTAGTTCTAACCCCAAACAATTCTACATCTACCTATTACTCCACATTTCGCAACTACAACGACGCAAAGTACAAGGACCATCTAAAGTCGCAAAGTGTCAGACCGTCGACCTCAAACCACTACTCTCAACTCTGCACCTAAGTAACAGAAGAAATTCCGCCGTAAGCCCAAGCATTCATATCTGTTGAAAATCATAACTCATAGCCATATTCATAGATCGATTGCATGAATCAGTCGCCACCTTAAAACATTACATTCCTTTCCAAACGTATTTACCTGTTCTATAATTGACTTCGACTTCGCAATTAATTCCTAAAGCAATATTACCAATGATTTCGCAATGCAACTTTTAGTGAGTACAGCATGAATCTACACCCTTAATTTCACAAACTTCCCAACCTCAAATCTTAATCGCACCTGACTACCGCCGATAATAAATCAACGAACCAGCTTGACCAAACACAAAGACATATTCATTATCCAATGCTGACATGCATCATGTCATCAATCTCAACGTTCGTGACAATGAGCTGCTTATTCAAATTTTAGCATCTCGCTCCCGGCCTAATCGTGAACTCCAACTGACAATAACGTACCTATTTACTGGCGGCTCTGACATGACCTTCCCAATTCAGATCCTAATATGCTACTAGGGTGTCTGGACCAATAAGTTCAAAGTAATTTAAGTTTTCCAATTCCAATTGAGAGTGCATTTTATGGCAACCGAAAATGTTTGGCAGTCGTCACGGCACGGCAGGCTGGGCAAGGGGGGGGGGTCAAGGATTGGGATTGAGCAGACTTTTCAACAACACTCACATTCTGGAGTTTCCCTGTGCTTCCGCTTCTCAGTGTGGTCACAAGCGTCGGCGGTTGTCCTCCGGCTCTGGTCGGTCGAACTGAAGAGGCTTCTCGCGGGTGACCCCGGACTGACGGCGGCTTCCAGATGTCGTCTCCGGCTCCGGCTGCAGACTGTGACTCTCGGCTGCTCAACTGTGATTCCCTCTCTGGTTGGGTGGTGCACCCTTTTATAGTTGGGGGGGAGGGGTGACTGCCACGCCCTTGCGACGTCATCTTCCTCTGCCTTCTTCTGGTGGTTGGGGCCGTAAGATGGCGCCCTCTGTCCTGTTTAGTCACCTTGCTCCTCCGTGCCTGCAATTTTTGGCCGTCGAATCGTCTTCGTGTTGAGTGCTTTATCATTTTGGTAGTTGCTGACATAAACCAATCCCCGAAAGGTTGGTGATTTTCGAGTTTTAATTTTGATTCTTCAATTTCATTTTATTCAAACTTTTGTTTCCTTCCGTTTCGTCTGCCGGCAACGCCCCTTGTGACGTCACTCTTGCTCTGCCCACTGACGTCATCTTGGTTTGGAGGGTCCGTAGAACAGCGCCTTCTGTCCGCGGTGGGGACGTCCTGAACTACGTTTGTTTCGGACAACAGCGCTTTCTGTCCGCAGTGGAGACGTCCTGAACTACGTCTGCTTCGGAGGCTGTTTGCTAAGTCTAGCGGATTCCTTTGCAGTGAGACGCACTGTTGTGCTACCATGGCTACGTGAGACCCAATGTGCTACGTGCCTTAAGCCTGCGCGTGGTCTCACAGTGTGCCGACGTTTGCTTGTAGCTTCAGCTGCTTTGTAATGACTACCAATGACTCATCCTGATGTGACTGTCTTCAGAGGTGCTTGTCTTAATTGGAGTTTAATGGCGGCCCATTCTGTGCGGACAGTGAGAAATGATTGGGGAGGGTGGACCTGGGGACGGGTGGGAGGAGGGAGGGAATAATGACAAGGGAGGGAAGCGTGCGGCAGCGCTCTGCTCAGCTGCGCGTCACCGGGCCGGCCGTGCCGAAAAGATACTACGTTAGATGTTCAAGATGTAGCGTGCTACATCTTCAGTCCAAACAACCCTAGTTGCGTCCTCGCAACTCCTACAAAAAAGTCACATCCCTTACTCATCTAAATCTACACAATCATGTTAAGTTCCGCAACGCCTACAAAATGACATCGTATACCTAGTACAGTACACACACGCACCTGTTGTTCCTCGTCCCCACCTCAGTTTGTCGTTCACCAGATCCAGGTCACGGGCACCAACCACTTTGGTTAGCCCGATGTCGTCGGTCGCCGTCCGGTAAGCGGCTTCTCAGGAGGGTGAAGACCTCTATAGCAGCCCAGGTGGGCGGCCTCCACAGCAGTTCGGGTGGCGGCCTTCACGGCAGCCCGGGTGGCAGCCTGCCATGGCAGCCTGGGTGGGGCTGCCTCCACGGCAGCCAGGGTGGGAAGATTCCACAGCAGCCCGGACGGCGGGCTCCATGGCAGCCCGGGTGGGCAGCTTGCACGGCGGCCCGTGTGGGCAGCCTACGTGGCAGCCCAGGTGGATGACCTCCGTGGCAGCTCAGCTGGGCGACCTCCATGGCAGCCCAGGTAGGTGACCTTCGTGTCAGACCCGGTGACAGCCTCCGTGGTAGCTCAGGTAGGCGACTTCCGCGGCAGCTCAGGTGAGTGACCCCCGAGGCAGCACGCGATGGCAATGCATCCCCCGTGGCAGCACAGGTGACCTCCGTGGCAGCTCAGGTATGCGACTTCCGCGGCAGCTCAAGTGGGTGGCCTCCATGGCAGCCCGGGTAGATGACCTTCGTGGCAGACCCGGTGACCACTCCGTGGTAGATCAGGTGAGTGACTTCCGCGGCAGATCAGGTGAGTGACCCCCCGAGGCAGCACGCGGGACCAATGCTTCCTCCGTGGCAGCTCAGGTAGGCGACTTCCGCGGCCGCTCAGGTGAGTGACCTCCGAGGCAGCTCAGGTGGGTGACCTCCGAGGCAGCACGGGAGGACAATGTATCCTCCGTGGCAGTCGGGTTGGGTGACCTTCGTGGCAGCCAGGTGGGCAGCTCCGGTGGGCGACCTTTCGGCGGACCAGGTGACAACCTTTGCAGCAGCCCAGGTGGGTGATCTCTGCGGCAGCCCATCTGAACAGATCGTTTGGCAGTTGCTCTGATAGCATCCTGGTACCATCTCCTTGGTCAACAAGTTGATCATTGCCTTGGCTGTTTGGTGAAGACGACCGTGTTTGATTTTGATCGAGTAAAACCCGAGCATTCCTCCTGTTCTTCTTCCTCTTCTGTTTCTAATATTGCCTGTGCTCTTATCATCATTACTCTAGACAGTTTGAGCTCTCCTTTGCAATACAGCAGCTGACCTTGACTTGTACTTGTTGTACAGCCGAACGTAGAAGAATTGATATGCTGATGCAAACAATTTTCAAGTTTCGTGTTCTGCCTGACTTCTATATTAGTCTGATCCTTCGTTTCATGAGACAGCTTCATTTACCTAACTTATCTTCAACAACTTCTTCTATGTCCTTTTCAGTATTCGTAAGACCGCTTCCTCTCATCAGCCACCATCATAAGCTTCATCTTCACACAGTTTTCTTTAGCTCATCCTTTACCTTCACGTCGACCCCTGCAGCACGTTCATTTCCACTGCTGTTAGTATTTCGAACACCTGCTCAATTCTTCAACTTTCCTGTCATCAGCCACCATCATAAGCTTCATCATCTTCACACAGCTTTCTTTAGCTCATCCTCTTTCTTCACGTCGACCCCTGCAGCACGCTCATTTCCACTGCTGCCAGTATTTCGAACACCTGCTCTATTCTTCAACTTCTTCCTCTTCTCCATACGGTTGACTTTCAATTCATCAACTTCGGGTTCGGCGGCTTGTGCCAGTCTACCAGCTTCACAATTTGAGAATTATCAAAGCCCCACGTTATGGGCGCCATTTGTAGCGAGGGGATTTAAAGAAAAGAAGAAAGAAGGGATAAAAAAAGCTGCGCCCACTTAATTCGTATTAGCGTTGCTAGTTTTAACTGCCCTCGAGAATCATTAGCTTGACTGCCCAACCTGAGTTCTGCTTAACTCCTATCGGCCTTATCCTAAGATTTATCCTTCATCATTCTTACGCTCATCCACACAAAGCATTTGCTCTCCATTCACTCACCCCAATCGATTTAGCAGCCCCCGAAATTCCCTCCGATAGTGTTAGGTGTCTGGCTGACGACGATCTCCCCGGCGAGATAAATGTCTCTTTCCGAAATCCATATGCATGCTCCGCTAACCGGCGACAAAGATACTTATCGCAGGGCCGTCCAGAATAATTGCACAAATATCCACCCTACTACTTTATGGGATCCACACACGTCCGATAGACCTATGGTACACATATACACGATTTACATCCGACTTATCTCTCTATCCGGGAGAGATTACCTATGCCCTCTTCCGGTCCGCGTGTAACACCTCCGTTCACGACCCAGGGACCACCGTTCATATCCTGGAACTCTCCTCAGGAACTTTCCTTAAACCCTGGGATTTACTTTCAAGGCCTTACGTGTCCTGGAGTACATCGTTACCTCCCCTGAGGCTGTCCAGTACCGATTAAGGTACCCTTACAAAATAAGTATGAGGACTTATTCGGGACACTACGGCTCGCCTTATCCGCACTTTTGGGTGACTCACCCCTGACCCTCGGCTTCTTGCCTTTGGCATAACTTACTCTCCACTGCACACTGTGCCAATCCTCCCCTTCCCCCTGCCGTAGAAACCTCTCACTGCCTCGTTACCCAGTATTACCTAAGCGGGAAATCTAACAGTAGCCGGTACCACTGGCGGAAAACGTGCATATGCCCTGCGTACGTGACGGTGTGTCCCTCTTATTATTCCGGTCTGGACGTGTGTGTAGAGAAGTGCATCTGTGTCTCATACGGTCATGCTGGTAAACGTTACGCCATAGGAGACGGGCAAACAAGCCGTCTGTGCCTCACAATGCCCTGTGCCAATATTGGTGGAGTAATTATTGGCGCTAACTCGCAAGAACACAAATAACAGAAACGCATTATTTATCCAAACCAAATCGTAATCTCAAGTCATAAATTCTGCTGCACACGTGAATCCAATCATCAGTTCTCGTATACAATCCTAGTAGACCTTGAACCGCTCTTGATTTAATCAGATGATCTAGAACCAATTAGTACGCACCGATCTGTCGCCTGGTTGTGATCCACCGTATCATATTAAATTACTGAATGCTCAAACGGAAATGACTCCTTGAAACTCGTTCGATAGCTTTTGATGGGCTCCTAGTTACCTATACAAATTATCTTTGTAGAGTGCCAGAATATTGTCATAGGGATCCCTAGCCTTTCATAGAAAATCTAATTTAAATCATCCCATCAACAGTAAACAATGCACATCAAACCAACTGCAGTCCTAGATATCATATAGCATGTCATATTTAAAATTATGCATTAACTGTTTACGTTCGTATCCCGTGGCAACTTTCCACAACTAACCATGTTCCTATACGCTGACCTTCACCTACCGCACGCGCCCCAATTACGGCTAACCCACTGCCCTATACTGTGGCCGCTGCTCCACTCCCGACGCTGCTCTCATGTGCCATCTAGCGGCGCACGGTCCCGCGTCGCGAACGACGATTACCACGGCTGCCGGCCGGCGCCGCGTCGACAGTCGACAGTTGTCAAGGCCGCGCCGCGATGGGCGCGTCATCACTCGCGGTGCAGTACTGGTGTGTGCGGTCTATTCGGGCCGGGTAGATTCAACGAATGTGTCAGTGAGTGTGAATCTGGTAAAATATCGCTGCAATATCTCCCTGTTCGACATCTCACCAGCTTCATTCCACGTAAGTTTTTTTTTTCTAGCTCCGTATCCCCCTCGATCTTTCCCAAAAGATATGATTTTTCTAGTATTTATTCTATAAAAGCACAACGATCGGTACCTATATTAGTCGCATATTAGTTCTAACCCCAAACAATTCTACATCTACCTATTACTCCACATTTCGCAACTACAACGACGCAAAGTACAAGGACCATCTAAAGTCGCAAAGTGTCAGACCGTCGACCTCAAACCACTACTCTCAATTCTGCACCTAAGTAACAGAAGAAATTCCGCCGTAAGCCCAAGCATTCATATCTGTTGAAAATCATAACTCATAGCCATATTCATAGATCGATTGCATGAATCAGTCGCCACCTTAAAACATTACATTCCTTTCCAAACGTATTTACCTGTTCTATAATTGACTTCGACTTCGCAATTAATTCCTAAAGCAATATTACCAATGATTTCGCAATGCAACTTTTAGTGAGTACAGCATGAATCTACACCCTTAATTTCACAAACTTCCCAACCTCAAATCTTAATCGCACCTGACTACCGCCGATAATAAATCAACGAACCAGCTTGACCAAACACAAAGACATATTCATTATCCAATGCTGACATGCATCATGTCATCAATCTCAACGTTCGTGACAATGAGCTGCTTATTCAAATTTTAGCATCTCGCTCCCGGCCTAATCGTGAACTCCAACTGACAATAACGTACCTATTTACTGGCGGCTCTGACATGACCTTCCCAATTCAGATCCTAATATGCTACTAGGGTGTCTGGACCAATAAGTTCAAAGTAATTTAAGTTTTCCAATTCCAATTGAGAGTGCATTTTATGGCAACCGAAAATGTTTGGCAGTCGTCACGGCACGGCAGGCTGGGCAAGGGGGGGGGGTCAAGGATTGGGATTGAGCAGACTTTTCAACAACACTCACATTCTGGAGTTTCCCTGTGCTTCCGCTTCTCAGTGTGGTCACAAGCGTCGGCGGTTGTCCTCCGGCTCTGGTCGGTCGAACTGAAGAGGCTTCTCGCGGGTGACCCCGGACTGACGGCGGCTTCCAGATGTCGTCTCCGGCTCCGGCTGCAGACTGTGACTCTCGGCTGCTCAACTGTGATTCCCTCTCTGGTTGGGTGGTGCACCCTTTTATAGTTGGGGGGGGAGGGGTGACTGCCACGCCCTTGCGACGTCATCTTCCTCTGCCTTCTTCTGGTGGTTGGGGCCGTAAGATGGCGCCCTCTGTCCTGTTTAGTCACCTTGCTCCTCCGTGCCTGCAATTTTTGGCCGTCGAATCGTCTTCGTGTTGAGTGCTTTATCATTTTGGTAGTTGCTGACATAAACCAATCCCCGAAAGGTTGGTGATTTTCGAGTTTTAATTTTGATTCTTCAATTTCATTTTATTCAAACTTTTGTTTCCTTCCGTTTCGTCTGCCGGCAACGCCCCTTGTGACGTCACTCTTGCTCCGCCCACTGACGTCATCTTGGTTTGGAGGGTCCGTAGAACAGCGCCTTCTGTCCGCGGTGGGGACGTCCTGAACTACGTTTGTTTCGGACAACAGCGCTTTCTGTCCGCAGTGGAGACGTCCTGAACTACGTCTGCTTCGGAGGCTGTTTGCTAAGTCTAGCGGATTCCTTTGCAGTGAGACGCACTGTTGTGCTACCATGGCTACGTGAGACCCAATGTGCTACGTGCCTTAAGCCTGCGCGTGGTCTCACAGTGTGCCGACGTTTGCTTGTAGCTTCAGCTGCTTTGTAATGACTACCAATGACTCATCCTGATGTGACTGTCTTCAGAGGTGCTTGTCTTAATTGGAGTTTAATGGCGGCCCATTCTGTGCGGACAGTGAGAAATGATTGGGGAGGGTGGACCTGGGGACGGGTGGGAGGAGGGAGGGAATAATGACAAGGGAGGGAAGCGTGCGGCAGCGCTCTGCTCAGCTGCGCGTCACCGGGCCGGCCGTGCCGAAAAGATACTACGTTAGATGTTCAAGATGTAGCGTGCTACAGGCCCACCAGGTGACCATGGGCCCCTCTGGTAACCAGGCCTTAAGGGGCCCTCAGATGACCTTGAAGGGCTCTCAGATGGCCTTAAAGGGCCCTCAGATGGCCTCAAGTAACCAGGGACCCCATCAATAACCAGGGCCCCTCAGTAAACAGGGGCCACTCAGGTAACTGTAGGAGTCCCGCAGATAACCAGGGTCGGCAAGGTTTCTCAGGTCTGTTTTTGACAAGGCTCGCACTCAGGTGCGAGCCCTTTGCCATCAGCAGAGGGCCCTTTCAAGCCTTTTGAGGGCCGTTTAACGTCTTTGGAGTTCCCATTGAGGCCTTCTAAGGGCCCTTTGAGCAGTCGGGGGGTCTTTGAGGCCTTTTGAGGGCCTCTTGACGTCAGCTGAGGACTGTTGGACGCCAGCTGAGGACCGTTTTTGGGCCTTCTGATGGCCATTAGACGCCAATGGATGACCCTCTGACACCAACTGGGGCCCTCTGACACCAGCTAAGGGCCCTTTAAGTTTGACGCTAGCTCAGGGCCCTCTGACATCAGCTGGGGGGCCCTCTGACGCTAGCTCAAGACCCTTTGACGCTCTTTAAGGCCTTCTGAGAGCCCCTTGAGGCTTTCTAAGGGCCCCTTGAGGCTTTCTAAGGGCCCCTTGAGGCTTTCTGAGGGCCGCTTGACGCCAACTGAGGACCGCTGGACTCCAGTTGAGGACCGTTTGAGGCCTTCTGAAGGCCATTTGGCGCCAGCTGAGGGCCATCTGGCACCAGCTGGCGATTGACGTTAGCTGAGGGCCCTTTGAGGCCATCTGAGGGCCCTTTAAGGCCATCTGAGAGCCCTTTGAGGTCATCTGAGAGCCCCTTAAGGCCATCTGGGGCCCTTCGAGGCCATCTGAGGGCCCTTTGACACCATCTAAGGGCCCTTTGACACCAGATGAGGGCCCTATGACGCTAACTGAGGGCCCTTTGAGGTCATCTGAGGGCCCTTCGAGGCCATCTGAGGGCCTTTTGAGACCATCTGAGGGCCATTTAAGGCAATTTGAGGGCCCTTTGTACTCGGTCTTCGGTGGTCTAAGGATTAGCTTCGGCCGCCTCAAATGGGCCCTTATTCCTTCGAGCTGGGCCACCCAACTCGAATGGGGGGGGGGGGGGCGCCCTTGGCTATGTCGCAAGAGCATTGACAGTGAAAGGATAAATAGCAATCAGTGGCCACCATTGAAGAAGTGAAAATGACAACGAAACCCGGTGTTCCCAGGCGGTCACCCATCCAAGTACTAACCGGGCCCGGTGCTCCTTGACTTCAGTGATCGGACGGGAACTGGTATTTTCAGCATGGTATGGTCGTTGCCGACGAGAGCCGTCCATCTTCAACTCCTTTATCTGTAACATAAAAGATGACGTCA
Organism: Amphibalanus amphitrite; assembly: GCF_019059575.1. Lineage (NCBI taxonomy): Eukaryota > Metazoa > Arthropoda > Thecostraca > Balanomorpha > Balanidae > Amphibalanus > Amphibalanus amphitrite. Next base: position 185,215 of record NW_024881703.1, on the reverse strand, counting down.
CAACTCTGGCACTGATAAGCCTCAAACACCACAGTCATTGCCTTTGGCCAAGCAGATGGCTTGAGTGATGGCGCTGCTCAGTCTCATTGCTTATGTGACCACCAAAAACACTGCCAAGTACCGATAGGTTACAACAAGCAAATGGCTCGCAAGCAATATATGTAAGGGACGATGACACCAAACACATGAGTGAGAAGGGCAGTTGAAAATCGGCACAACTGAGAAATGACTCCCGTCAAATCTCGAGACAAAAGCGGCACTTACACCCACGCCGGCCGGGGGGGGGGGGGTGCCGCCCCCATAGTTTTTTTTCGCGATAGCTTCGAACGCCACGGCGATACAGAGATGAAGCTTGGCATACCTGAATTTCGATTCAAGCCGGATCTTTTGACACCAACCGCAATTTTCAGGTCATGTCAGGTCACCGACCTATGGCGGACCACTGGCGGATCCAGGGCTTCAGCGCGGGGTGGGGCATTCCAGGTCACGGAGCCAAACCCACATAGGTTACCCCCAAATCCTGTTTTCTCATCGGATTTAGGCCACTTATTTTTCGTCATAGTCCTGACACGAATTTTTTTTTTCTTGAAAAAAAAAACAGAAATGGTAGGACAACTGACCCCCATTTGTAGATCCAGGAGGAGGAGGCTTTTGGGACAAATACCCGGGCAGCGCCAGAAATCGACGAAAATTGGTGGGGCCGTTGGGGCCCTCAGAATGACTGGTGTATAGAGCCAACCCAGGGCCGCCGGTGTGGAACCTGGCGTGGGACCATCAAAGGTATCGGTATGGGTTCCCCAGAGGCAGTGGTGTGGGGCCCTCGGAGGCACTGGTGCAGGAACCACAAAGGATCCGGTGTGGGCCCTCTAAGGTGCTGGTGTGAGGCCCTCACATGGACGCCGTTGTGGTGCCTCAGACACTGGTGTGGCGCTAAGCCCATACCATTCACAGATGGCTGTGTGTGGGGCCCTTGGAGTTGTTGGTGCGAAATGCGAATGCTTAATAACCCAGTAGGACCTCTCAGAGACCGACAAAGGGCCCTCAGAGGCCGGTAACGGGCCGTATGATGCCAAAAATGGGCCTTCACAGGCGGCAAGTGAAGGCCGGCAGTATCTCGGCAGTATCTTCAGGAGCCCTGTGGAGTTCTTAGAGATCGGCATGGTACTCTCAGACGCCGGTGGGGCCGAGTCACCGATGTAGGACCTACAGAGTTACCGGTGGCTGGCTGCCAGAGGCACTGGTATCGGGCCCAGAGGCGCCGGTGTGGGACCCTCAGAGTCGCCGATGTGGGGCTTCAGGAGACACTGGTGTCTCAGAGGTGGCGGTGTAGGGCCCTCAGACGTGTCTGTGTGGTGCCCTCACAGTCGCCGGTGAAGACTTTCAAAGGCATCGTTGTGGGAGTCCTCACTCCTCAGAGACACATGCATGGGGGCAAGGGGTCTTCAAGAGACCATCAAGGGTCAGCAGAGGCCTTCAGGAGCCCTGTGGGATCCTGGAGACTGGCGTGGTATTCTCAGGCGTCACTGGGAGCCCTCAGAGTCACCAGTGCGGGGCCCACAGAGTTGCAGGTAGGTAGCCGTCAGATGTGCCTGCTTAAGACCTTCAGAGGCGCCAGTGTGGGGTCCTCAGAGCCGCCGCCGATGTAGGGCCTTAAGAAATATTGGTGTTAGTCACTCAGATTGGCGGTGTTGGGCCCTCAAAGGCGCCGGTGTGTGACCCTCACAGGCGCCGTTATGGGCCCTCAGAGACACTGGTGTGGAGCCGTTCCATGCGGGTATGGGCCAGGACCCTAATTAGAGCTGACGCTTAATAGGTCAGCAAGGTCACTCAGAGGCCAGCACAGGGCTCTCAGAGGCCGGAGTGGGGCCCTTATGGAGATGTGTGATATGTGGGAACTCAGGAGCCCGTGACTACGTGAGGTGCTCTCACTAGTCCTGCGGGTCTTATCTCTGTCGAAATAAGGCACGCTTGGACCCTGAGCGGCCCATTGGCACTGCAGGGCCTCTCGGCCCATAGGGCATCATGCATCTAATGAGGCGGCACGCGCCCCTTGTGCCCCCCTCCCCCCCCGGTTACGCTGCACTAGCTGCGGCCATACAGGTAAATCATATTCTAACCGTCCCCGTCCCTATTCCCAAGCATAGGCGGGGGCCGATTCCTGGTTTGCGCAATATGAGTGCCATCGTTAGACAATACGGTCAAAAGGGTTGAAGCGGCATTACTCCCCTGTGGTAAGAACTAAAAAGCAATATATTTTTAGACAAAATAAAGCCATGATAACTACATAAATTGAGGTTACTAAAACGACTCTGATCACAAAAGTAGTTACTGGGAAGGCTTTCTAATCCATTTTTATTCAGTTTCTCGTTATAGGCGTAAGAAGTGTAAGTCTGAACGGGGGGGGGCATACTTGTACTGAATGCCCTCCCCAGGCTCCTGTCGAAGGGGGGGGGCATATGCCCCTAATGCCCCCCTGGATCCGCCAGTGCCTATGACATCATAAGTGAACCTCTGCATGGTCTTAACCCTTGCCCCACTGGGGTCTGCGTATAACGCGCCCTACTGGTGGTGGTGGGGGGGGGGGGGGAGGCTCTTCCATTCCATTCTAGAATGTTTATTGCACATCGACAACCTAGTAAAACGATCGGAAAATAAACATGAATAACAGAGATAAAGCAAAATACCTCTCGTAACATAATCAGATAGTCACCATAAACATAAAGCAACATGAACATAGCCTTCAGATCAACGTCGAATATAGCATAAACATACAACGTAATGACGGTAACGTAGCGTAGTGAAACAAAACTACCACTGCCGCCGCCACGACAGGCCACTGACCCAACCTATGCCGTCACTCAGCCCACCGGGGCCGCCGCCCACAAAACAGAATAAGGTAGGTAAATTAAAAGCTGTGCGAACGAAGCAAGAAATTTTGGAAATGCTGAGCCACCGCACGACAGTCCCCGTCGCCAAGATCGTCGCCATGCAAGGGAACACGTAATAACCATGAAGTTGACATTTGACCAAAATTTTCGGGAAATATTTGCAGCATGTCCCGATAAAGTTCCTCTCTCTGCAAATTATAATTGGGATACGCGAGAATGAAATGATGAATATTTTCTGTTTCAAAGCCAAAAACACATTCAGTTGTATAGTGCCTTTGTATTTGATATAAATGTGAATTTAGTTGTGACATTTGCATTCATAGCCTGGAATGGAAAATATTGCCCATTTTAGTGCCATTTTTTGCAATACGGAGTAGGCCCAGGCACCCTCAGTCGCCTCGAGAACTCTCGTTGAAAGGAACGAGGAGGAAGGGATCGGATGGTTTCGGAAAGCTGGTTCCAGGATTTGCCTGTTGAGAGGAAAGAGGACTTCTGGAAGGATGTGGTCCGGTTGGGAGGCATGGTGTAAGTGTTGGAGTTGCGTAGTGTTCTACCGGTGTTTTCTGCACGTGTTTCTGGCATTATTATAGTGATATAATATGGCGTTTGGTGTCTTGGATTAGTGAATATATGATATAAAGTGAGTTTGTGTATTTGTCGTCTTACAGTCAGTTTCTCCCAGCCCAAGTCTTGTAGAAGTTTCTCGGTTGACGTCCTGAACATAGCCCCCGTCACAAGTCACCCTGTTCTGTTTTGTAGCGTGTCAAGTTCGGCAGCGTCTTGTATTTTTATGTGTCCGTCATATATTGTGTTACAGCAGTCAAAGTAAGGTCTTATATACGTCTTGTAAATTTGGTCCAGAATGGGCCTTGGTATAGTTACGAGCGAGCGAGCGCAGCGAGCGCAGCGAAGTCTTTTCAATATAACGGAAAAATCTCAGTATGAACGGGCCCAGCCCGGCCCGGCCTGTAACGCTTTTGAGAGGCTTATATCTCAGCAACCGCTGGACCGATTGGCCTGCGGTCTTTTTTTGCTGGGTAGCCCCATCCCTTCTACCCCGTAATTGACTACTTTTGATACATCTCAGTGACCGTCGTGGCACGTGCCACGTGAAAAGTCAAGGGTGTTCAAGCAGTTTTGCAAAAGTAATGATTTTGAGAGGCCCATATCTCAGCAGCGGCTTGAGCGATTGTATTGCGGTAATTTTTATAGGGTAGCTGCATCCCTTCTACCAAAGGTCGGATACTCTTGATCTATGTGAGTGACCCCCACTGCACGTGCAATATACAAAAAGAAGAGGTGCCAAATTTGTTCCCATTTCAGTAACTCGGTAATTACTGGGGAGATCTCGCTGAAACTTGGCATGCAGGTAGGCACCCACCAGGCAATGAATTCCCATGTGTTGCGGATAGGGTGCTACTGCACGTGCGCACGTGCAGGGGGCGTTTCCAGATCTCGAGAACGGCTGGGCCGATTGCGCTCAAATTTGGTACACGGTTGGGGATCGGTTAGTAGGGTGCCGTGCAAAAGTCATTTTGGACCCCGTTTGCACGTGCGCACGTGCAGAGTGCCGCTTCCAGATCTCAGGAACGGCTGGGCCGATTGCGTTCAAATGTGGTACACGGTTGGGGACCGGTTAGTAGGGTGCCGTGCAAAAGTCAGTTTGGACCCAGTTTGTACGTGCGCACGTGCAGAATGCCACTTCCAGATCTCAGGAACGGCTGGGCCGATTGCACTCAAATTTGGCACACCGCTAGCGACCGTTTAGTAGGGTGCTTTGCACAAGCCCCGTTGGAAGTACCCTCTCGTCCTTCCGCACGTGCAGGGCTCACTATCTCGCTCGCTCGTTCTTCGCCCAAAAGGCGTTTTACTGGTATGTAACGTGCAATGGAGTAGATTGGACTGAGTGATTTGTGTAGCTTGTTGCATATTGCATTGACGTGTTGGTGGAAGCGTAGGTCCTTAGAAATTGTTAAGCCAAGGGGAGTATGAGTTTCATTAATGGGTACGTTTTCGCCCTCGAAAGTGAGCTTTGGTGGTGTGTACTAATGTCTGTGTGAAAATGTTTGTTGGATGGTCTTCGTAGCGTTGAATGTAATTGCCCATTCTCGACCATATGTATTTGTGGATTTCGTTGAGGTCTTGTTGTAGTGATAGCTGTACGACGTCAATGTCTGCTGTCGTGTGCGAGGTGTAGATAGATTTGTCGTCAGCTAAAAAAGAGAATGTCATTCTTTATTCGTCTTGAAAGTCCGTCGGATACCTAAGTGCCAGCAAAGGCCCGAGTACGGATCCCTGCGGGCAGCCCGCATTTATTGTTTTAGTGGCCGAAAAGGTGCTGCTGATCCGTACTCGGTGTGTCCTGTCACAAAGATATGATTTTAACAGTCGAAAAGTGAGTCAGTAATTCCGAAGTCGTGCTTACTCTTGTACAACAGTCCGTCATGCCAGATCTTGTCAAAGTATTTAGAAATGTCGAGGTAAGTAGCAGTAAAGTCTCGTCCCATGTCCAGTCTCGTGTGATGGCGCTGCTCAGTCTCATTGCTTATGTGACCACCAAAACACTGCCAAGTACCGATAGGCCACAACAATAAAATGGCTCGCAAGCATTATGTAAAGGACGATGACACCAAACACATCAGTGAGAAGGGCAGCTGAAAATTAGCACAACTGAGAGATGACCCCCGTCAAATCTCGAGACAGAAACGGCACTTTCAGGGACAGGACATACCACCGCCATTTGGCGACATAACGCGATCTGAGCCCCCTGACAAAAATTGGTTCAACGTCTTTCGATGGTTTCAGTCCCGTTTCGAATGACAATTTTGGCATTCAAAGTCACATGTTCACCAACGATTCTCTGTTCACGAACAGTTCGTGAACGTTCATGAATGTTCATGAACAAGTCATCCTTTCTGATATCTTTCGAGCAATTGTTATCATACGAATACATTGGGGGAATTGGGCTGGATTGTGGTCCGGGTCGGACGTGTTTGGAAGTGCTCTATGGTTTTGCATATTTTTGCGGTCCTATTCCGCCTTGTGATATGTGCTTAATATCATACAGCTCCTAATTTAACCCTATTAGTGGCAGGCTCCTGGCTACCCCCTATTAGTGGCAGGGGGGGGGCTGTTTACGACCCCCCCCCCTTGATATCTCGAGATCTAACGGGCCGATTTTCAAAATTCAAACGGCATTCGATTTCGCTCAACGAGATCTACATTTCTGAAAAAAAATAAAATTAAAAAATGTCAATAGGGGGGTACAGGGGGGTAAAAACGGGCAAATTGCAGATACATTTTAGACTGTTTATCACGGCCAGGTTTCTGAACCAATCTTAACGCAACTTTTGCCGATCGATAGAGAATGAACCAGTAATTCACATGCATCCTAAAAATATGCATTTTCAAAAATCATAGGCGGATACAGATCATTGAGATTGGGGGTACACAAAAGGTATAGTAAATAAGGTTTTTGTTGGTACTGTTTCTAAAAAGGGTGGCAATGGTCTTGTTATGTTACAATTTTCTCATGAGAGAACGACTAAAATTGTATTGGTCATGCATAGGCGGTGTCAGGGCACCTATGTTGGGAGGCAAAAAAAAACCCCTTTTTGGACGCCTGGATCCGCCTATTATAGCAAAAACGTGTCAAAAAAGGATGCACAATAACTTTGCATATGTTATCACATGATAACTTTCATTCACTGTTCGTAAAACTGGTGCAGCATCGTGATCTTCGCCCAAATGACTCGCTTCACGAATAGGACCCCCCAATTCCCAGTGCTCTGGAGCCGCCCCTGGTAAAGTTATGAACTTGAAATTTTCAGGGAATGTGCCCAATTTAGTTTTAGGAAAAGTCAGAAAATTTCGGCTTCGTAGCTTCAGCGGTTTCGGAGATATTCCCGAAAAACCTGAGGGGTGGATAAAAACAACCCCCCCTGCCACTAATAGGGTTAACCCGCGAGTTGCTGGGGGGGGGCGTTAAACGCCCCCACTTTTTTCGCCGGGCCATAGCATAAAAACGGCGCGCCGCAGGCGCGCCAAATTTTGGGTACCTGTAGGGAATTGACTGAAGTTTATTGTGACAAAGTTTCAAAAAAATCAGTCGGAAAATTTTTGAGATATCGAGGTTTTAGTGACGTCATGATTTCTGAGTTTTCGACCAAAAACGGCATATGTTCAAAAAATCATATAAAATCACAGAATAGATATATAGACATGCCGTAAACGCCATTAGACTGCCAATACCATGGCGAATCAAATGGCTATCTTCGATTATTGATTATCGTTCCGCATTTTCCAAAATCTTGAACTGAATCTTGGCAATTTCTCGTGACTACTTCACGACCATGATACATGAATTTCTTAAATTGAACTTTTTTAGCCAAACACGTACACATATGATAAAATGAATGTCACCATCGTGTTCTACGCCCCAAATTACCCATAAAACATGTGTCACAGGCTGCGAATATCAGTTTTTATTTTCGGGGATATGTGCCTGCCCGGTTGACCTGACCTTGACCCTGACCTATGCTTGACTGACCCCTGCATGGAGCTGACACTCTTGTAGGCCTTATATGATGGATTGTGCACCGTTTTGACAGAGTTTATGACGGGAGGCGCCCATTGCGAAGTCCTGAAGTCCATGCTACTGAAAGCCCGATTTCAGGTGTTTGACCTGACCTTGATCTGACCTGTGACCTCAAAATTCAACTTTTAAGTACTCATCTGAAGCGTCTCGTCGCGTTCTTTCGTTTGCCGCCTCGTGCGTTTCGCTGCGCCTATTGGTTCTCGAGTTATCGGCTGGGGGCGTTTAACGCCCCCCCCCCCCAGCAAACGGTGGGTGGCGAAATACCCCAGCAACTGCCGGGTTAACGTAGATTAAGATGGGTCTACTCGCATCTAATTTAATATGAAAAACACCCTATTATAAGCTTGTAAAGTTTGATAATTTTTGACCCAGTTACCGAATTTTCGAATTTCCGCTCAGCGACTTTGCTCTTGATTTTCTTCAGTGACTCTCGTGCTAATTTTGGACACTTCTCTCTCGGAATACGTGTAAGTCGAATCACTGCGATTCTGCGGTGCTTTGAATTAGTTCATTGGCCTAGTTTAGCCATGGAAGAGACAGCTCCGAAAAGAGTGGAAACACAGGAGCCGGTAAGCATCTATGCTAGCCACAATTTAGAGTCTGGTGGTCAGGCTCTGACTCCTCTAGACGTCCTACTCCCCGCCCAGGCCTCTTCCGCTGAGAAGGCGGCCATCTTATCGGCGCCAAACGATATCTTTTCCGGTCGGTATGAGCCCGCCAAGGTCTGTGGAGTTTTGTTGACTCTAGAGGAGAGCGACCTGCGAAAACTGAGAGAGCAGCTGTACACCGCGCTGTGCTCCGCCATGCCTGCCGTCGCAGGGCGTCAGCTCAGCCGCCGGGTGTCGGGCAACACCAGCGCTCTCGCTGAGGACTGTTGGGCCCTCGGGTACTCTGTGGCTCAGGGTGTGCTGACCCAACGCGCAGACAGCAACACTCTGAAGTCGGCCAGCCGTGATCCGCTGCCTCCTCCCGGTCCGATTCGTCCGCCTTCTACTGATTCGTCAAGTGGCTCTGAAGCAACGGCTTCAATGGAGGCAATCATTGCCATGCAGCTCAGCCTTGAGCGGGAGGTGGCCGAGCTCAGGCGCAACAAGTCCAACGTTGATACTCGCCTCCGTTTCATGGAGACAGAGACTGGTAGACTGCGCGAAGAATGCACGGCACGCGATACACGCATTGCCGAACTAGTGGCATTGGTAGAGAATCTTCTTGCCCGGGATGTGGTTTTACCACCCCAGCGCACTGCAGGTGATGATCACGCGGCTGGAGAAGCCCAGCCACAGAACAGGTCCTCCCCAAACACCGCCGCGTCTCACGCTAGCGGGGCTCCTGAGCCTCACCCGGAGGCCAGTCTGGCAGCGGACATTGCTGCTGGTATTGACCTCCGTGCACTGGGTGGCGCTATCGCGGACGCGCTGCAGTAGCGCGTTGGCGACTCCGACGCCGACAGCGAGCCGGATCTGCCTGCGCCAACGACTGGTCATCCGAGCGGTCAGCACGGTCGTGCCGGTCACTCCGGCCGTGCACTGGGTGTAGCCGTGGGTGTTCAGCATGTCGCAACCGATGCTGATCAGCCTGAGGAGGAACTTCGTGCGACTGGTTCTGCACGCCCTACTTCAGTGACAGGTGCTGGGACGGCATCGGCTCTGGTGATGAGCTCTGCAACCCGTTTTAAGCCTCGTAAGAGGTTTATGCTGGATGGCTTCCGACCTGATGTCTCTGACCGAGACGTGCTCGGTTTGGTGCATGGAGCTGTTCATATTTTGCACAGCCTCCACCAGCTGCCACGTCACGGCACAGATGGCGCACCTAAAGCGTACATCATCGAAGTTAACGCTGATGAGGCAGGCCGTGTTATGGACCCGTGTAACTGGCCTGCTGGCCTCACAGTTCGTCCACATCCACTGAATCGGCGGCGTCGCAGGCGTGCTTTTCGTACCTCAGAGCCGACCTTCTCCGACCGCAGCCCCGCAGCCTGGCCGCCGGCGGGGCCTGTCCGTCATCAGATCCACGAGGAGGACGGAGGACTGCGCAGAGCCGCCGCCTCTACAGCAGCTCACCAGCGCCAACATACGTACGCGGACGCTGTCACTGGATACGGACAGGAGCACGGCCAGTGGCAAGTTGCGAGGAACCGCCGTAACCGAGGACAGCACCACATCGGCAACAACGGCAACAACAGAGGCCACGCACAGCAGACGTACTGGGACCAGCGGCCCGGTAATGGAGAACTGCAGCGCCGGCAGCAGTCTCACTATAGGCGCATATAATTGCGAGGGCTTCCTCTCAGCAGCGCATTACATCGCTGATGAATTACTGTCCCAGTGCGACATTCTATTTCTGGCAGAAGTCTGGCTATCACGTGCTGAGGAATCATACCTGCCCACCATTTTGTCGTCTCTAGAACCTGCTGATTTTTACTGCGTGCAGCAGTTTGCCATGGAGATACCCCCGCGTGCCGGAGAGGGCCGGCCGCGGGGTGGAGTGGCTCTGATCTGCCGCCGTCGCCCAGGTCTCAGTTACCGCTCTGTGGACTGTGGTGATTCGCGCCTCTCTGGTGTCACCGTTATTGCTGACGACCGCCCGCTACTAAGCGTTGTGGGGTGCTACATGCCCTACTGGGACTCGTCCGGCGCTAATACAGGTGAACATGCTGACGTCACGGGGAAATTGTCCGCAATTCTCTCCTCTCTTCGGCCGAGCGCGCCCGCAGTGCTGCTCGGCGACTTCAATTGTGCTTTATGCCCGCTGCCTCGAGAATCTCGTCCATCCACCTGGCACCGCCTTCGAGGCTACACGCCGAACAGTATGGCCATGCAGGAGCTCCTGGATGATCATGAATTATCGGTTGCTGAGTTCAATTTTAACCAACCGATTAGTTATACATACTCACGCGCTGGCAATCGGTCACACATTGACCATGTCGCTGTGCCCAAACTTCTCATGCCGCAAGTGCTAAGCTGCAAGATTGTGCCTCCAGATCTGAACAACCTGAGTCCTCATCTGCCGCTCATCTGCAGGCTGGCCGTCTCTGCCCCTGCTAGCAGGAACCCACTACTGCATCAGGATGTCGGCCTTGCAAAGCATCCAGACATCCTCGATTGGAGCTGTCCTAAAAAGAACGAAACTTACAGAGCAGTACTGAGCGGGCTGCTGTCTGAAGTTCTTCCAGCCTGCGACGACTCCCTTGATGCCCTTGACGCAGCCATTTCGCAATGCGCCCATGATGCTGCTCGCATCGCCGAATGCTCGAAGCCACGCCGTTCGCCAAAGTCTTGGTGGACTGCAAGCGCTGCAGCGGCTCGGGATCGCTCTCGCTTCTGGTACCGACTCTGGGTCTGTGCCGGTCGCCCAGATTCAGCTCCTGTCGCCGACTGCTACCGCGAAGCTAGACGATCGTATCGTCACGCACGCCGTAAGGCCGCCACCTCACACATCGAGAAGCAGGCGCGGCTACTCCGTCTTCTGCGTCGTGATCGCAAGCTGAACAAGTTCTGGCACCGCGTCCAGCTGGCCCGGCGAGGCGGTCTTGCGGTCGGCTCTGCCTGCTCTGTGGTTGATTTCTATACCCACTTCAAGACTGTCCACCACGACAGCCGGGAGCAGCTCAGCGACGAGCAGCGGCTCATTGCTGACGCTGTCGAAGCTCGTGTCTTAGAAGCTCGTGCGGAGATCACCCACCGAACTGTAACGCCAGATGAGGTCACTCATCTGCTGAACCGCCTTCATCCTGGCAAGGCACCTGGTGTGGATGGAGTGTCAGCTGAGCACTTGATGTTCGGCTCTTCTCCCCCTCTTCGAGACGCGCTGGCTCGCCTATTGACTGGCTGCCTATCTTCCTGCACTGTCCCGGCTTCTTTCACCGAGAGTATAGTGGTGCCGCTTTTGAAGAATAGTCGTCTCGATCCCAGTTGTCTTGATAACTACCGGCCCATCTCAATCACAACGTGTGCTTCAAAGCTCCTGGAACTGCTGATTTTGGAGGAACTGCAGTCTTCTTTTCACCCGCACGACCTGCAGTTGGGCTTCATCCCTAATCGTGGCACAGCGGAAGCTCCTATGCTCGTCGAAGAGACCGTACATTATAACCGGCGCGCTGGTCTCCCTGTGTTCGCTGCCAACCTGGACGCACGCAAATGTTTTGACAAGATTTGGCATGACGGACTGTTTTACCGACTCACAGAACATATGAGCGTCAACTGCTGGCTCCTGATCGTCTACTGGTATCGGCATCTATCCGCCAGAGTTACATTTGGTGGCACCAGCTCCGAAACTTTTGAGGTTTTACGAGGAACCAGGCAAGGCGCTATCCTCTCGCCGACCTTTGCAAATGTGTTCTTGCGTCCATTATTGGCGACGCTGGACCGCAGCGGCGACGGCGCTTACCTTCATCAGCACCACGTGCCGGGAGTGTGTTATGCTGATGACCTGCTCCTACTGTCAACGAACGCCGCTCATCTCAGTGCACTATTGGTCCAGGTCGGTGACTTTGCGCGGGACTGGCGACTAGAATTCGTCCATCCAGACCATCAGAAGACAAAAACCCACTGCATCGTCTTCGGTGGCGAGCTTCTGGCGCAGTCACCAACGTGGAAGCTAGCTGGCCAACCGCTCCAAACACGGCCTTATTCCGAGCACCTCGGCGTGACGCTCGACGCCCGCTCCACGGCTTCCCGACACGTCGACCAGCGTGTCAAAAGGGCTCGAGCTGCCTTTTATGGCCTAGCACCAGCTGGCATACTGGCCAAAAGCTTAAGCCCGGCTGACAAAGCTTACCTATAAACAAAGACAAAGCTTACCTAAAGCTCCCTACTTTGATGTACGGGTGTAGCACAGCTCCTCTTCGTCCATCCGAGGTGGACCGCCTGGATGCCCTTCAAGCCGGATGTGTGAAGGCGGCATTCGGGCTGCCCCGCTTCGCACATCACTCTGCCCTCCTGACGGCCGCTGGTTTGGCGCCGGTTCGAGAGTTGTTGAGAGGCGCAATATTCTCTGCTCTCAGGTCAGCGATGGTAGCGGAGCACCGCTTAAAACAGACCATGATCACCTCCCTAGCAAAGCTGGCCATGTGCCCCAGAGAACTTGAGGGCTCATTCCTCCTACAAGTGTTTGAAATGTACAACAGGGACTTTCGAGCAGTAATGGAGCTGGCGGCTGGTGGGCCCGTGGACCCTGACCGTGTGCGGGCTCCGCGGTTGGAGGACGGCTTGGCGGATAGCATTCGGCTGGT